>NC_092338.1:307418928-308620000 GCF_046630445.1 Rutidosis leptorrhynchoides | reverse complement strand
CTGGGTTGCCAGTTGGTGTAACTCGTTGGCAGTTGTGTATTTGTACTCCGTGATTGTCATATACGGATTCCTTATAGTTCGTTGTTTAAGCACCTTTATATGTTTTGGACTGAATTTCAGCAAATGCACTTTCTTGGGGTTCCTTAGACGCGTATTAGTCACACACAATCCCTGAATCACCTATGGATGTTCCTTGTGTTTATATTATAAGTATTGTGTAATTAGGGTTTTGTATGTGTTTTCAGTGTGTGTAAGTCTTGAAACCTTTTAATCTTTGTATATGAATCAGATGGGCTTCTAGGTTCTTGATAGATCTTCATATACATGTCTTGAATAAGTGTTGGCATCTCTGGTTAGTGATCTTGAGCTCTTGTGATGGTATTCTTGGCCGGTTCTCTGAAATTAGGGTTAGAAAATCTTAATTTAGGCTCTTTTTACAGCTTTTCCGTAAATTGAGCTTTTAAAGTCCTGTTTAGAAAATTTAGAGGATTAATATGTTTAATGAACTATTTTTCTTGAAAACATGTAGAATATGAGTAGATATTGTTAGTAAAAAAAATGAATTTATACGCGATATCAAGTATGTCATACTTAGACTTTGCTTGTCCTCAAGCAAAATCGTCGATAATACTTTAAGTAAATAAAAACTCAGAAGACCGTTATGTTCATTCTTTATGTTTTATAATATAAATAACATGTTTTTCCTATTTTTAAAATCAGAGATGACATTTCCTAGACTGTCTTTCCAATTCTCGCAAGCATAGAATGTACGTGACTAAACTAATCTCGCTAGTGTTCACTCATCACACAAGTGTTTAGGGTGACAGAACTCCCAAACTACTGTCACCAATGATGTAGTCCTCATCCTTACGTGTATCAATCTTACGCTTTTGTGGGTTGTCTGAAAGTGGCATAGTACGTGTCTTAGGATGAGAGTTAGAGTTAATAGCACTAGCAGGTAAAGAAATGTTAGCCTCAATATCAAAATCGAGACCAGAACCATGGACATATTTGGGTTTAGGATCAGCCATCTAACGCTCCATAAATATACCAAGTTAGTACACATGTAACATAAGCACAGTATATGTAACAGTGTAGTAATTCACAAAAGTTCTAAGTACGGGTTGTAGTCTAGACTCACTTTTGTGTCCTAGAGACTCAGATGGGCACACTAATGCAAATCCTAGTTCCCTACAACCATTAACTATGATATCATATGTAATACCCCTTCAGAATCAACTAACGGCGTATTAACTCTGGTCCCATAGTTAACGGTCACGCCCTCTATATGAGACATTTCCGAAAAGCATTCGCATTAAATTTTCAAATGGCAAAGTTAATAAATGTAAAATAATTCCGAAAACAGTTTGACATTAATGACCAACATAAATAATCTCAAAACAATATATAAAGTAAATAGTTTTCAATGCGAATGTAAGTTCTTGAAATAAGAAATGATAAATCATGTTGGACTTCACTCCAGTATTAGCAACAAGCAATCATAATAACTTCGGCTAGCGGAAGCAATACCTCTAAGGACCTGAGATAAAAAACATGCAAAAGGTCAACAAAAATTGTTGAGTGAATATACAGGTTTAGTAAATCATTTATCGTAAGTTAGGCCACGAGAATTGTTTGAAAGCATCGTAAAAATTATACATTTATCATGAGCACTTGATTATAAGACTTTAACCTTCGGATAGCTCATTAGCTACACGTCTTCCTTTTACCCTCTCTAAGCATACACCAATCAAGTGTACAAGTTACAACAGAATAAGCACCCCGTGCGTTGAGGAGAGGTTTGTCAAACTTAACGGTACCGTCCCTATAAGTCGAGCTTACGTAAAGTAATTAATATAATCAAGCTAAGGGATTTTTGATCTGAACTCATATGTATGTCATTTAGTTACTCGTGCCTAATATGTAAAATATTTGAAATAGCATGTTATCTCATCCCATGTAAAATTTGTAGGGGCTGTAAACTCACCTTTGTAAAGCTCTGTAAAAGTTTAGTAAAAACAGTACGATAGCCGGACGATCACAACCGTAAAATGCAACCTAATCAAATAGGTTACCTTAAGTAAATACATAAGTCACACTATGTCAACCCATAGTGTACGAATAGTCCTAGTGCTCAGACTGACTCAACATGCAAGCAAAAGTCAACTAGTCCAAACAAAAGTCAACCAAAGTCAAACCTAAAGTCAAACTTGGTCAAAGTGGTCAACTAAAGTCAATCATATCAGTAAGTCATGTAATCTTAGTCAACATGTCAATCCTAAGTCAACTAACATATTTTAGCTCGCAGTTTGTCAAATACACGTTCACAGTTTATCGTATAACATTGATTTTACGCACACCTTGCAAACAACGAACATAATTCACAACACATAAGTCATGGTAAAATGGAAAACTCCAGATCATACCTAGACTCATAAAAGTTTCCAAAAAGCCTATCCATGCCCTCATATGATGTCTGCAAGTCATGTTTTAGATATGGTGCAGATAAGATTTACCAAATCAGTTTCTGCTCGCGCAGCTGTTTTAGAAAAATTCTCATTTAATATTGAAAATAGCAATTAATGAATGGACAATTGGAGATGACTCTAGAAATTTCTAGTTTTCAGTGGTAAAATAATCAAATACTTTCATATAGCCATTTTGTACAGTTTATTCCGTAAAGTCATACCTTCTGTTTTGGACGACATCTAGACATGTTATTTGGTGATGCACATAACACATAGCAAAAAATATTTTTAGAAGCTATAATACAAATGAAATATGTTTATGAACATCTAAATAACAATAATCCAGAAGATCAAAGTCTCAAATAATTTCTAGCTAATGTGAGGTCATTTAGAGTGCATATGCAAATAGTATTCGAGCAATACAAGTCATCATTTTCCGTTTAATCATACCTAGAGCTATACATAATCAATTAGCATGATTCTTAAGTCTAACTTGAGTGATTTTTAATAAGGAATCCAGTGGTTAGCATTTCAATGACTCATTCATAAAGCATACACACCAGAAAATTCGTATTGCATGCAAAACCCTAGCAAAACTTCAATTAATCATAACTTACACATACGGTAACGAAAATACGCAAATTCAAAGTTCAAATTTATTAATTTTTTGAGATTCATCCATCTAGATACATTATACAAACAGTAATTAAATTCATCTTATCAGATTCATAGCAAATCAATTTGTGATTCAAACAAAATACATCAATCAAAATAACGACTAACAACGTATGCAATCACAATGAATTGAGCACTAGAACCTTGTACACTATGTAATTGATCAAAATCAGATCTAAAACAATTTGGGTTAATGATTTTACTAAATCGAGCAATTGCAAGTAGTAATAGATAGCCCTTCTCGCGTAGATGAAGAATATACGATATAGTTTCCGATCAGGCAAGAGATGAGAGAGCTAGATGATGATGAAGATGGCGATGGTTATGGGTTTAGGGCTGCATACGATCACCAAGGAGAGCAGTGAAAAAAAATACGGCGTATATCTTTTTGTGGGTTAGGGATTAAATTAGACCTAATTAATTTAAGTTTCCAAAAATATGCACCTAATACCCCTCCACTAGGGCCACAAATTTTGGGAGCTAAAAAGGGGTTCCCGGAAGTTTGTTTTCTCATATTTTGGCCACTAAAAGAGTACATGCAAACCTGCAAGTCTCGACAACTTTTACGGTACGTGATAAGGGTTTAAATTGTGAATGGTGTACTAAGGATAGTTCAAATATAAATAAATTACTACAAGTAATAATTATGAATTTAGATGACATAAGAATGTACTTCGGCTCAAATTTTATTGCTAGATTAAATCTTATGGTCCGTTTCTAAGTGTCGTTAACTGAAACCGAAAGCTGAAACGTTAACTGATCGTTTTAGCGAATTCTACGCGTTTTAAATTTATAAAAATTCTATTAAATTAAAATTATCTTTAAAGCATAATAATTATATAAAATAATTATTAAAAGTGAATATCAATCATTTCGTTGTCTTAAAGACGTTTTTTCGGTTTTCACTAACTATACGTTTTTCTTGCTTTTTCTAAGTTTCTCGCATACTTCTAAACCAAAGTATGAAATCAAGTAATATGTAGCACATGTTAAAATAGTATTTTCTAAGAAAAAGTTCTGGCGTATAAATTCATAGAATTTAACTAACGGTCGTTAAGTATTTAACAAAAAAGTTAACGGAAAAAGTCGGGTTGTTACAAGAGGCTACATCTTTAAGTTTAGATTTCATATATATATATATATATATATATATATATATATATATATATATATATATATATATATATATATATATATATATATATATATATAGTGGTAGGATCAAGAGGGAAGTAACCATTCGGGGGAGAGCGGGGGGAAGCAAAAACTCTTTTTTTCTTCGTTTTTTGAACAAACTTTGTTCACGAACATTATAGATGAGATGAAAATATGAACATTTAGTAGAGACACTTTGTGATAAATATTTTTATTTTGGCGGGAAAACGCCTGAAGAAGTAATATATAACAATTATCGTGTTTTTCAAGCGTATTTTGAGGTTTTAGCTATTGGGGTTTAGATATTAGGGTTTAGATATTAGGGTTTATAGGGTTTAGATATTAGGGTTTAGAAATTTAGGGTTTAGGGTTTAGATTTAGGGTTTAGATTTAGGATTTAGATTGAGTTTTTAACACGAACGGCTTAGAGTTTAGGGTTTAGGGTTTGCAGTTTTGGGTTTATGGAATAAACCCAAAACACCCAACCCTAAACCCTAAACCCTAAACCCTAAACTCTAAATCGGGCTAAATTTTACTTCACAAAACATGAAGAAGAAAAAAATGTTCATATTCTTCACGAACAATATTATCTTGAATGTTATTTCTGTCGATCGTTTTTCCGCCTAAATAATAACATTCATCACGAAGTGTCTCTTCTAAATGTTCATATTTTTGTGTGATCTTGATGTCGGAAAAAAAAATTTCAAAAAAAACGAAATTTTTTTTTTTTTTGCTTCCCCCCGCTTCCCCCCGATTGGTTACTTCCCCATTGATCCTGCCCCTATATATATATATATATATATATATATATATATATATATATATATATATATATATATATATATACATATATATTTTATGAGACAAGTTAAACACATTATAATAGAGGGAGAATTCAGAGAAAACTCCTTTTTAGATGTTTTTATATAATTTCAATTTTTCAAAAATTCTTCGTGAATGGAGAAGTTGAGTTTGGGTGAAGAAATGCTGATGGTATTTGAAGTGTGTGGGTTTAGGAAGGTGTTTTTCTTTTTCTGAGAATTTTCAAAGTTTAGACTAAGTACCAATATCACTAAGTGATTTCTTAGAATGTGGTCTCGAAACGTATATCATGAGCAAATTCTAATTCAAAATTTAGACATTGGCATACACTCTTTTTATGGTAAAGCGTTATGGATGTTATGCTTTTGGTCTGGTAAAGCCTCACTTTTAAAAGATTAGGTTATATATGCCTAGTCATGCGATGCTTCAAAAATTCATTCCAACAGTAAAAATATTCCTAACATGTTATAATTTTAAGCCGCATAAGATGAAAATAAATATTTAATAAGAATTTATTTAAGAAAAAGTATTTGTCAACACGGTTAATTTTAAAATTAACCCAAAAATTTTAGAAAATTCTGGTAATTTACTTGAGGATTATTGCAGAAGATTAAAGTATAATATGTCGATATCCCACACTTAAACGAACATTGTCCCTAATGTTCATGTTGTTTTCCTAGCAACTGCTTTAATAACGCTTTTGAATACTTTATTCTTTAAGATTTTTATTATATATTTATCATACAGTATTCTGAGGCAGTCATTGAGACACATCGTACGAGGCAGTCATTAAGACACATCCTTCAAGTTTATATAGAAATGATTGTTAAGAATCCCACACTTGTTTTTCAAATAAGCTTTTGGACACGTGTTGGTTTTAAATGCTTTAATGATATAATGGGTTTTATCACACACTTAGTGTTTAGCTCAGATATGGAATATATATTTAGCTTAAGGTAAAGAAGAGTGAGTACTTCCCTACGCAAAATTCCGTTGAAGTCATCCTTTGATGATTTGGCTCAGATTCTTTGCGACTTCTCAGACTTCATTCGTTCATTTGATCCATTTCTTTCCTTCTTTTATTTTAGTCTCTTGAGTGTGAACACTTCGGAAGATTTTTACTCTTTTTGTGTCTTCTGAGTGTGAATGACAGTCCAAGAGTAATTCACTTATACAAATTTAAAAAAATAAAACATAAACTAAAAACATTAGTAAATAAAAAGCCCGGCTTGCCTCCCGAGAAGCGCTAGGTTTAATGTCGTTTGCCTGACTTATTTATCCTATAAATCAAGTAAATGGCTCGGGTTGCCTCCCGAGAAGCGTTTTGTTTAACGTCGACAGCTCGACTTACCCATCTCGCTTATCCGAAAAAGTGTTGGTCCCTGTATCTCCCCGAGTTTCCTCTTAAGCTAGTATGATTCCTATTCCCAGGATATATTATGTTAAAGTGTCACCATAGTTTTGCTAGGAAATCTGGGATTTCGGATAATGGTCTTTCAAAACATTTATAGTGACCTTCAGTTAGTTTATGAATCTTTTTCATTCTAATTCTGATAAATGTTATTCCTAGATTGGTTGGGCCGAAAAGATCTAAATCGCCTCCTCCTTCGATACTAGTTCTTTCTGGAAAAGGATGTTCATTTTTGATTGATTTCAACGAATGCTGGAAATTTGATTTCTAGTTCTTGGAATTCGTCACATCCTGGTTCTCCGTTGAAGTTATATGTGATAACTTCTATTTCTGCTCTGAATTGAATTTGATCTTCCGTAAATTCTAAGTTGGATTCTCAGAATGATCGAATTAATGGCTGCAGAGTTTCCTGAATCCACTCTTGAATGCATACTCTGATCTTAGGTTGACACTTGTGTTGAACTGATTAGAAAATCTAGCAATAACGTAGCTTGCTAGTTTTATTTGTAAATTAGTGTGGTATGGACATTCTCGTATTCCTTCATTCCAAGCAACAAGTCTCAACTCACTCACTATCCATTTTACATGATAGTCAAGAGTTGAAAATATGACTACTGTGCCTTCTTCGTTTGAATAAGTTTCTTTTTCGACTAATCAAAAAGAGCTTCGTAAAGATCCATCATCTTTATATCAGCAAATTGGTGGGGATCTCCAGTGGTGAAATATACTATTTCTCTTATGAGCTACAGCTGAATCCCTTGATCTTCGGTATATGGAAATATGGAAGAGACTAATGTTTTGAATACCTTTTTGTAACCTTCTTTCTCACTAGTGCAGTACCTAATGGTTCTAGCGTAATCAGCCTGGTATCGAAGTACGGTGATCAATGCGAGTATAGCCGTTCTCATACTTTCAGTGTCTCCGCTTAAATTTACTGAAATATGGTAGTTGTATTCATTTTCAATGTCGGCTATTTTGAGTTCCTGGTAATTATTATATTCTATGTGAGCGTTTCTAATAGCCATTATTATTTGGGCATTTTCATCTTGAACATCTTCAATGTAGTCTATCAAATATCCAACACTCAGTAGTATGACCACTTGAGGACCTTCTTCTATTTGTGGTAAATTCTCTGCTGCCACCGGCTGAGCAGTCATGAACGTGTCTATACGATTGTTATTATAGCCTTCATAGGTGACATCTTTGTATAGATCCAGCTATTTATTTGGAAATTCATCTCCTCCTTCTGAGGCCTTTTCAATTCTATTCATGCTCTCTTCATGAATAGATATATCTTTAGGTTCACCAGCTATTGACGAGTTTCCTTTCTCGTGGGTTGAGTTCTTTCTCTGGATCATTATTTTTCGGGTACCGGATGGTCCTCTTGGTCTAAAATCTAGGTATATAACGAAAGGGAAGAGTAATTCTTATTTTGGGCTTCAGTAAGCTTGGATTCTTCAATTTTACTTTTTAGGTCGTATAGCCGTATGATCCGTTGGCCTCCTATTCCTTTCTTTGATGCAATAGCTTTATTAATTCACCTTTTAAAGTTTTTGTAACAAGTTTCATTAAGGTAGGCGTTTAGTCTATTTTCTTCGTAGTTACTTTCATGCGGGCTATTACTTTCAATTCTCATCAATTCATCATTTTTGATGAGAGAAGTGATTTCTTCTTCTTCTTCTTCTTCTTCTTCTTCTTCTTCTTCTTCTTCTTCTTCTTCTTCTTCTTCTTCTTCTTCTTCTTCTTCTTCTTCTTCTAGCTCCGCTTCTTCACTTGTACGAGGGTTCAAATGATTTTCTTCATTATAAGCATTTTCCCCCTTGGAGTAATTAAGTCATCGTCAGAGGTCATTCTTCCGAATGAAACCCCTTCATGGTTGTCAGGTTGACTCATTTTTATGTGTGTATATTTATAAGGATATAAATATAGTTTTTTATATATTATATGTATTTTTTATTTTTAATATTTTATATTGTTTTTAGATTTTTAAATTTATAAATATAATATAATATTATTATATTATATTAATTTTATATTATATTATATTATTATATTAATTATAATTAACTTAATTGTAGTTTGAAAAACCTTGGAGGCGCCAGAAACTTGATGCGATCGGATCCGCTCGTCTTTTTATCTCGAAAGGGATGAATGGATAGATGGTGGATGGTGGGGGTAAATTAGACGGTCTCCTGGGTTTTACTCGCGATGGTCGGTCCCGGTTGCATCTCTCTGGTCGTTTAACAAGCTAGGACTTTCAGCTTTTCAGAGAGCGAGACATGTCGCACGAGTACATCAGAAGTATTAATATTTATAAGAGCTACATCTGGGCTTGTACTAACGGTTATTTAATGAGTAGATAGCGTAAGTATAACCTAGGGTCGTCACACGACTTAACAGTTTGGACGAAAATTACAAGGTTTCTTTATTAGATTTAAGTTAATGTCTTATTATATTATTGTGAGTACTTTTCTATTTTATGATTATAATATAGATGTTTAATTTTTTTATGCTGCGTTTTTCTGATTTATAACCTACCTACTTAACTACTACTTATATATATATATATATATATATATATATATATATATATATATATATATATATATATATATATATATATATATATATATATATATATATATATATATATATATATATATATATATATATATATATATATATAGCTCAGGATAGGTATATCTATTAAAATTTATAGTGTATATCTTTTATAAGTTTTATTTGATATAATCGGAGATGATTTCTATTTATTAAAATGTGTTGTGAACTTAAAGCTCTCCTTAATTGGTCTAGTTCCAATTAAGGATGTCACTGGTATCTTTAAGCCTAGGGTGATTCTGACTGTAAGGTTACTTAACTGTCCCCGGCACCGCACCCTTATAGAGTACAGGCGGCCTTTACTTAGGCTATCCGAATAAGACAGAACCCCGTTTAATTACATTTTTTCTTAACAACAATGTTTTAGTAAATTGTTTTAGAAAAAATACTAACTATTTTAATATAATTAACGTCTTCTAGTAGGAAAGCTCATTGGTCTAGACGGCGAGAGAAAATTGAGTACAACGTCTTGAATTGTTTAGTTATTTATGTACACAACTAAAAGACCTCCTTTTTAATCAAGTTGTTTGTCTTAACCACTATGGCCAGCCAGGTCCTTCCGTAACTATATAAATATAATTACTTTAATTTCAATCGAGATGTTAACCAAGATAATTAACGAGTTTATAAAGATTTTTTTCTTTTTAAGTTTGAGTAAACCGATAACCACACAAACAGTTAGAAAGGGTAATCGTGAGCTAGAATTTTAGTTGATTCACGTTAATTATATAATGTAGTTTCTGAGAATTTTATTAGGTTTACAGTTCGTACTTTAAAATATATATTAATGATCTTATTATTTAATATATATATATATATATATATATATATATATATATATATATATATATATATATATATATATATATATATATATATATATATATATATATATATATATATATATATATATATATATATAATATTCAATACTGAATATTACAGCATAGTGTTTATAAATATTACGATTGCAATATATATTAATAATTATTATAACAATATATATAACAATTATAAAGACGGATTATCGCAATATAAAATAAATGTAGTAATAGAGTAGTTAACAAGTGATTATATACGATCCTTGCAATGCTTGATAGCACCGTGATTCACTTATGTATTATTCATAGACAAATATTACATAAGTCCCAACTCCAACTCTTGTTCTAATAAGTATAGATAGCTTCTTAGGAGCTTACAAGACTCACACTAATTTTTACTATACTAGCCTAAGCTTGTAGAATTGTGTTGTGAGAGAGAAAGAAGGGTGAAAACTTGGAACGAGAGAGAGCTCTGAGTTTTCTGAAAGAAGAAATGAACGTATGAAGGCCTCTATTTATATTAGAGGTGAGTCTCCAGTCGTGATCCCGGGTCGTCAGTTGTTTACCACGGATCGCCAGTTGTTAACCATGAGTCTCCAGTTTCAAACTCCGAGTCGCCAATTAGTTAACCCGGGTCGCCAGTTTCTTAACTGGGTCACCAGTTTCCAAATATGGGTCACTAGTTTTGGAATCTAGGTGGCCAATTTCGATTCCTGGGTCGCCAGTTCCATTACTGGGTGGCCAGTTTCCATTTTCGGGTCGCCAATTTTCATTTTCGAGTTGCCAATTTAAAATCCCGAGTCGCCAGTTATCAATACGGGTTGCCAGTTTTTGTAACTGGGTCGCCAATTTGGTAACTGGGTTACCATTTTCACCAACTGGGTCACTAGTTGGCGTAACTGGTTTGCAAGTTGTGCATTTTACTCCATGATTGTCGTGTACGGATTCCTGATAGTTTGTCATTTTTACATAGGTATATGTTTTGGCCTGAATTTCAGCAAATGCACTTTCTTGGGGCTCCTTAGACTCATTTAGTCACACATAATCCCCTTAATCACCTCTCGATGTTCCTTGTGGTTGTATTAGAAGTATTGTGTTATTAGGGTTTTGTGTGTGTTTTCAGTGTGTGTAAGTCTTGAAACCTCTTATTCTGTGTATATGAATCAGATGAGCTTCTAGGTTCTTAATAGATCTTCATATACATGTCTTGAATAAGTGCTAGCATCTCTGGTTAGTGATCTTGAGCTCTTGTGATGGTCTTCTTAGTCAGTTCTCTGAAATTAGGGTTAGAAACCCTAATTCGGGCTCTTTTTACAGCTTTTCTGCAAAGTGAGCTTTTAAAGTCATGTTTAGAAAAACTTAGTGGATTAGAGCGTTTAATGAACTATTTTGCTTGAAAACATGTAGAATATAAGTAAATATCGTTAGTAAAAACATGACTTTTTACGCGATATCAGCCACGTTACCTTGTTGGTCGGAAAGAACATTCACATATATTGCAGATTGGTAGGAGGGTGGTGTATGTCTTAGAAAACTGTTCGCTTTCCAGGAATCCAAATCTGCTAAATGGAAGGGTTTTGTGAAGCCTAATGATCCAGATGTGGTTAATGGGTCCATTAAGTTAATGTACAAATCTAAAGTTTATTTTGTTAATGTTACTGAGCGTAATGAGCATCACAGGGGTGAAAAGGTCCATAACTGTTGTTGTGTTTCAAACCAAAAGTTTCATAAGCCTAACTACAAACTAGTGATTCATCGGATTATATTGATTCCGATGAATTTTCTAGTGATGGTGATGATGATTTTTATCCTAAAGATGATGATGAATACAACCTCTACAATGATGTGCTTAGAAGTGAAGATGAAGAGGGTCATGACTATAAAAATTCTGATGAAGATATCCCGGAGAAGATGAAGTGTAACACCATTCATTTGTTTTTAAACACTACAGAAGTCTTAATTAATAAAATTACCACATTATTTACATCAGTACAGAAAGCCACGTAATTAAGTTTAACATTTATAAATGGTGTTACTTTATTACAAACACTGTTACGACTGCCCATATCAGAGTTACAAGTCAAACATGTCTTCGACTTCACGGTTCGATCCCAACAGCAGTACCTAAACCTGGAGGGGGAGGAATGTGGGGGTTACCGCACTGCTAAGTGAATGGAATCTATCAACAGACTAAGCTTAAGAAATCATCATACAACAATCAACTATCATGCTTACAACCAACAAACATATATCAGCGGCTTGTACGGGCACACGACCTAGTTGATGAGGCTAGCATCTACCGATAGTCCATTCTGCTGATTCAGTCACCCATCAACAAATTGAAACCTAACCACCCTTGGAGCGTTTGACCTCATACGGCCTCTCTAGGAACAGTTGTACGCCCCCAACCTCCCGAGGAACGGCTGGTGTCCAGCACAGTGCACATATACAACACATAATTCACATAGAATGCAATTATTCAACTAGCATGGCAACAATCAATACACTACACAAGATAATCAGATTAATCCATAGTAGCATGATTTGCCACTTAAACTCTATCCAGAGATAGACCCACTCACCATTTACCAGCAATGACTTAGGTTCTGACTACTGAGCTTTCTCTTTATCCTTATCACCTGAGAATAGACATAGCAAAATCAGTAATCATGTCTTGATATCAACCCAACAACACAAAAACAACACCATGAAATCAACACTTAAACACTTATTAAGTGGTCTTCCAATCGTACGAGTAACACCCTCACTCGCACGTTTAAGAATCCTCAACCGTGCGGTTGACAACTCACTCATACGTTTAGTCTATGACCAAACATCCAACACAGGACCAACTGATCTGTACAGTTCTCCACATGAGTGACCAGTGACTCGTACGAGTCATATCTTAACCGTACGGGTTATCTCAATTAAGAACAGCAGTCACAATAACCACTCACTCGCACAATTCACCACACAGTTGACCACCTCAACCGTACGAGTGAATGCTCACTCGTGCGAGTGATGAAGAACAGCAACAACTGTTTTGACAGGTTTCAACCCAAAATCACTATTTGTGATGTTTCTTTCAAATTACTTGACCAAGAAGTATATATAACACATATAGAACAATTATCAAGCAAATAACAACACAAAAAAATATCAAAATCACTAAATTTAAGCTCATAAAGCACAAAACCTATTTTACACCCAAAAATCCAATTACACAAGAAATCAAAGTCAGATTCAAGCATACTAACCTGGTTTTATGATCATAAGGATGCAAGATAATAGTCTCTAAAGCTTCTTGATTTATTACACACTTATATTCAACTAGGGTTTGAGTATGATACAAACAAAGTACGGGTTTCTTGTTTCAATTTAGGAAAAATGCAAGAAAGTCTAGAAACATGCTTATAAATGGGTTAAAAACCCATACCCCATAACACACGGGTATTTATTAGTTATCTTATATCTTTCATACTTAATTTGGAAACCCTAATGAAATACAAATTCAACAAGCGAACATGTTATGTGACCCTGTCACAAACTGGTCTTGACCATGTTCACAATTAATACTAAACATATTATTAAAATTAAAGCACATAATAACACATAAACTAACTTAAGGGCATATTCGTCATCTTACATCTAGCCCGGTCATTAGTCTGTTACATGAAGGTCTCACCAACGAAGAATGATTTGAACTTAGAAGATGAGGAGTCAGGTTATGTTGGGATTGAAGAACATTTCAATGATGACGAGGTAGTTGCAGAAACAGCAGGGAATTTTCACGGCCAATTTGCGAATTCCAAAACAGATAATAATAAGAGTAACCTTAATACCAAGGTTAAAGATATACTGAGGTATGTAGCTGACCAATCACAGAATTTCAAGGAAATACCCATTGGTATAAAGCCAAATGCTAGTGGTCCTAACTCACATGGTCTACATAACTCTAACAATGGCCCGGATAGGTCAAATACTTTTGGGTCTAAAGCTGAGAAAAATTATCATGTAAGTAAGTGTATTAGGCCAGAGAAGTATATTGGGCCTGATGACGATTTTGATGGTTATGTAAGTAAAAGTTCTGGGCCAGATAAAACAAAGAAGTGTAAGGAAAATAGGCCTAAATGTGGGCCTTCAAACACCTCATGTAATGGGACTCTTTACAATCAATGCTCAAAAAAAGTTAACGTTAAACATTCAAAAGTAAATTGCCACCAAAGTTTTATATCTTCAAGTCGTAACTCCAGGTCAGTAGACATCTCTAATTGTAACATTGTTATTGGAAGTCAATGGGTAACTGTAGGGCATTTGCATGGATTATGTGATTCAAGAACATGTCTCGATGCGGGGCAAATTAATGTAAAATTAAAAACATACAAGTGCAAGACTTGTGGGAGAAAATCAAAATTGAAACGTAGGAAACTACAGGAGGGAAAGGTTCCATCACAGGAAAAGGCTGAGGTCCCTTCTATATCGATATACAGTGATGATTTGAAAATGTATGGTGAGTGGATCGGATTGAGGTGGCCCACCTCTGATCCACAGTAAGTCCGATCTTCCATTCGTTCCCTTTTGTTTCTTAATGAAGAGTATTTCCTTAAATGTTCGTGGTTTCACGGTTAAGGGTAAATTTGGGTGGGTCCGAAGTATTTGTGTTACTGAGAGGCCAAGTATTGTGGTTTTTCAAGAAACTAAATGTAGAACGGTTTCAGATAATCGGGTCCATGCTCTGTGGGGTGAGTCGAATTTTGGGTATTTTCAAAAGGAAGTCATAGGAAAGTCAAGGGGATTACTCATGATTTAGGATACAGGTGCTTTCGAAATTATTTATACAGCAGGGTGTGAATAATTTTTGGCATATAGGGGTAAGTAGAAAAACTCAGGTGAAGAATCAATTATAGTTAATTTGTATGGTCCTCACGATGGTTGTAACAAGAAATTGATGTGAGATTCTTTAGATAGACTTATTAATAGTGTAGACTCGGCTTGGCTCTTATGTGGTGACTTTTATGAAGTCATGGTTTGTTCGGATCGTTTGAATTCTCAACTTCACCAAAGTAGAGCCGATAGTTTTAATCAGTACATAGCGAGGAATAACTTGATTGAAGTAGCTAATAGTGGGAGAAAGTTCACCTGAATTAGTGATGGCGGTACAAAATTTAGCAAGTTTGATAGAATTTTGCTGACGGATAAATTCATTAGTCTTTGGGAGGATCTCTCAATAAGTGCTTTAGATCGTAGTCTTTCGGATCATTTCCCATTGTTACTTCGGGATAAATTTATTGACTTTGGTCCGAAGCCTTTTAAAGTGTATGATGAATAGTTTAATTGCGTTGATGTTGACAGTGTTAATTTGGAGGCTTGGAATCAACCAATTCGAGGTTCATGAAAGGATTGTGCTTTTAGGAATAGACTTAAAAATGTGAAAATAGCTCTAAAAGCATGGAGTAAAAATAATTTTGATAGTTTAGATAATGAAATTAAGGTTCTCAAAAAAGAAGCAATGGATTGGGAGTTAAAAGCAGAGGTCCATCCCCTCAATGATTAGGATCGTGCAACAAGGTTAGATTGTCGGCGTCGTTGGGTTGAAAAAGAAAAAAGAAAAAATAAAAATAAGTATGTTGAAGCAAAAAGCAAGAATTAGATGGACACTTGATGGAGACGAAAACTCAAAATTCTTTCATGCTTCGATTCGTAGGAAGTATAACAAATGCAATATGCGTGGTATTAACGTTAATGGTGTGTGGAATGAAGATCCTGTGGTGGTAAAAGATGCAGTTTTTGCGCACTTTCAGAAAATTTTCAGTAGCAATACCGGAAGTAGGCCGCAGCTTGTGGGCTGCCCAGATGCTGTTGGGCCGAATAATTCTGTTGGATCTGGCTGCTTTAGACTATCTGAATTAGATTTAACTGATCTTGAAGCACAATTTAACGAAGATGAGATTTGGGGGCCTATCAAGAAATGCGCGAGTAATAAAGCACCCGGTCTGGATGGATTTAATATGCGGGTTTTTTAAAAATTCTGGGCTATAATTTGTGAAGATCTTATATCGTGTAACGACCTTCCTTTTTCGTTAACTTTTTATGTTAATTCTTTAACGATCGTTAATTTGACTTTCGGTCATACGTGAAGTAGATGATATTTTCAAGTTATATATAATTATAAATATTATTTGTCATATTTATGTGCCAATATTTTATAAGAATTTTTATTATTAGTTAAGTGTAGCTTAACGACCGTTACCGACTCATAGTTAAGTGTAGAATCTTTGTTTTAGCTCCGATTCTCTTGATTCTTTTTGCACCGTCTTCGTAATTACTTGTTCTTCAATTCTAATCGATGAAGTGCGTATTTTACCGACAAAGTTTGAATCTTTCTTGTTTTTGGGCCTTAATACTGTAATGACCCGAAAAATTTTGACTTATTTAAACCAATTATCTACACGATTTATTATTTTGACACGTTAAACAAAGTTTGTTAGATTGAGTCTCAAAATTTTAGAACTGTTTCATATATTCAATTACCTTTGACTAATCTCGACGATTCATGAACAATTATATGTATGTATGTATAAATATATATATATATATTATAAGATGTACAAGTAAAAATGACTTTCCTACAGTAAAAACGACTTTGCTACAGTAAAACACTATTTGCTACAGTGAAACCGACTTTGCTACAGTAAAACACTATTTGCTACAGTGAAACTGACTTTGCTACAGTGCTGCAGTGAAAGCACTATTTCCTACAGTAACACTATTTGCTACAGTAAACATTATTTGCTACAGTAACACTATTTGCTAGAATAAACACTATTTGCTACAGTAAACACTATTTGATGTCGACGAACTAGAAAACAAAGCAGAAATGAGCTGTCCAGCCTAGCCATACGATAGCATGGCAAAAGCACTGAAAACCCATGCGATCGCATGGGGACCAAATTCAGGAAATGTCTATAAAAGCCAACAAATTCAGTCGATGAAACGTACCTCTTTTTCATTTCTTTCTCTGATCAATATTGATATATTTATATTTTTAATTATAATTATAATTTTAATTTAAGTTTAATAATAATAAAGTATATACGAGGGTATTTTTAATTCGGGTTTCAAACCGTTTTATAATAAGGAAATATTGGGTATTGTTCGGGGTATCGTTCTTGAATCCAAGGCCAACCATACAGTCGTCTACCATCATTACGTCTACGCAATTTGCCTACAATATTGAACCTCAAAATTGAACAGTGAGTTTATAGTCTCCCTTTTTAAATACTTTAAATATTTTTGGGCTGAGAATACATGCAATTTATTTTAAACGCAATAAGACACAAGTACATACTAAATTCTACACTGAGTTAAATTGAAAATCCCTTAGCTTTGGTAACTAGTAGCTACCAGTACATAGGATATGGACTGATGGGCACGAATAATTGTATATGGATCCATAGGGCTTGACATCCCCGTCCGAGCTAGAGCGCTAGCCTTTTAACGGACGTATGCTATTTGAGTTTATGACACGTTGGTTTACGTGTATTAAAATAAATAGGGTAATTATCATTATAGCGTTAAGTTTAGTTACCAGGGTGCTCTGTTACGTAGAATCTATTGATAAACTTTTGATGAAATCTTGTGGTCTATCTTTATATATATTTATGACTCGAGCAATTAAACCTATAACTCACCAACATTCGTGTTGACCTTTTTATCATGTTTTATTCTCAGGTCCTTAGACTACTTCCGCTGTGATGTGCTTATTGCCTGCATGGAGTCTCTCATGCTTTGTATAAAGTTTATTGCATTCGAAATAAAACTGGGTTGTGTAATAAATAATTTGACTGTGATGTCAAACTGTATGATAAAAACTTATGTATATTGGGGATTTGATTATACCTAAGCACTCACCCACATGTTTATAACTTTCTATGTTTAGAAAGTCACTTATTTTAATGAATGCAATATTTTATCAAAACGTATCATATAGAGGTGAAAACCTCAATGTGGAATCAATGATTAACGTGCTGCGTCAATAGCGATTTTGACGGGTCATTACAGTTGGTATCCGAGCTTGAGGTTATAGGGAACAAGAATTTGCATTAATGTGTTTAACTGGTAATTGTTAGGATGCATTAGTGAGTCTGGACTATGACCATATCTGTTTTTACCATTTTTTCTTATCATCTTGTCAAAAACATTATATGTGATATATTTATATACTAACGTAATTGTTGTTTCAATTATGTGATAGATGACTTCTTCTAATCCTATCATTTTGTACGACTCTGAATCAGACACTGAATCTATTCTATCCACAACTGAAAAGGGCGTTCCAATACCTATTAAAGAAGAAATTGTGTTAGCTGGGGAATCTCAACTTCAGGTTAACCCAGAGGAGGTCCCAGCTCCACCCAGCTCTAGTTTTCTAAAGCCACAGTATCGTTGGCATGGACCCATGATCCCTGGAATAAACGAGGATCGTCCATTTCTAAACGAACATGGACATTGGGCCAGATACGCCGCCGACTGGCGGGTTGTGCCTATTACGCCTGGAAGATATCGGTTCATAACCACCGGTACATATTCTCCTACACATGACTCTGACAGTTCATTAGGTGAGATCAGTGAGGAGGAGGAGGATGAAGTAAAGGATATTACTGAAAAAGAAGTTAACAAAGGAAAGGAATTCAAACTTGCTATAAAGAACCACAAAAATAAAATGTCCTTAATTATTAAAAAGGAACAGGACCATTCGATCCGTAACCACCCTTATTGTATTAAATCCACTGAGACAACGGGTACCTCAAAACCCCGACCAAAAATTAAATACACTGCTAGAATGTCTGTCGGACCATGCACACACAAACAATTGGCAGAGAGAACCAAATGGGAATAAGTTTCAGATAGTTCTGAATAAATGACCTCGTAACCATAAATCTTCCATGCGCTATTCTATTGCTTATGTGTGCTACTCTATCTTGTTATGTAGAATAAGCATATGTAAAATATCAGTATTGTATGGTATTGTATTATTTTGGTTTATTAATAATAAATGCATGGAATGATTATTTGTATTAGGATTTTTAGTAGTTAATTCCTTGTACTAGCTATTATGTATGAACTTAACGGGTAGGTACTACCCGAGTTATAATTATAAAGTGCTAATAAAGAAGAAACAGCTTTTATAATAATGGGTTCATATTATTAATATGCCATGATGTACCATTAATTACTTGCTACATTTATAATATTCTACGTGATTAAAATATCTTATATGTTTATTGAAGAAATATGTCTCAAATGTCGGATGTTGAGTTTGAGGAACTATTCGAGAAACATGTGAATGAAAGAATTTCTGCAGCCGAGGCAGCAAAAGCAGCAACTGAAGCAGTAGCCAAAGCAGCAACCATGAACATAAACTCACGAAACGGATGCTCATACAAAACTTTTCAAGGATGCAAACCACAGATATTTAGTGGAACCGAGGGACCAGTCGGTCTAACCCGATGGTTTGAAAAGATGGAGTCTGTTTTCAATATCAGTAATTATGCGGACGGAGACAAGTCAAAGTATGCTTCGTGCACGTTGCAAGACGGTGCACTTACTTGGTGGAACAATTATGCTAAAGCAGAAGGAGTAGATACGGCATATGATATCTCTTGGGAAAACTGAAAAAGATGCTAATCGAGGAGTACTGTCCTCAAAACGAGATCAGAAAAATGGAATCTGAGTTACGTAATCTGAAGGTTTTCGGCGCGAATCTCAATAACTATGAAAAGCGTTTCATGGAAGTAGCCTTGTTGTGTCCCGAATTGGTGCCAAACGAGAAACGAAAGATAGAAATGTATATTGACGGTTTATCGATCAATATCAAAGGAAATGTTACATCGTCCAAACCAAATACGATGCAGGAAGCCATGACAATGGCACACCAACTCATGGACCAGATCACAGAGACTTCGATTAAGGCACCAATTATCGAAGTTAAGACAACTGAAGGAAAGAGGAAATGGGAAGACTATAAGGGCAAAAGTACTCACCTGAAGAAGCAAGAAACTTTTAAAGGTAAACAAGATGGGGCAACTGCTATTCCAAACTATAAGGGACCCCATCCGTTCTGCAAAAGATGTTACACACATCATGCAGGTTATTGCCAAGTGGTCTGTGATAAGTGCAACAAGAAAGGACATGTGGCGAAAGATTGTTATGTCACCTTTTCTGAAGTAAAGACAAAACCGACCGATGTCAAGAAATGTTTTCGATGCGGGAAGTCTGGTCACTTTATAAATCAATGCCCTGATAAGGAGAAGAACAAAGAACCCTCACGTGGGAGGGCATTTAATGTTAGTGCCAGTGAAGCACGTGAGGATCCTAATCTTGTCACGGGTACATTTACCGTTAATAATCAACTAGCTTCTATTATGTTTGATACGGGTGATGATAGAAGTTATATGTGTAAAGACTTTAGTTCTAAACTAAAATGTGCATCATTGCCTCTAGACGATAAATATACTATTGAACTAGCTAATGGTAAACTGATAAAAGCCGATAAAATTTGCCATGGTTGCGAAATAAATCTCGCTGGTGAAACCTTCAAAATCGATTTGATACCCGTAGAATTAGGAAGTTTTGACGTAATCGTTGGCATGGACTGGATGTCCAAAACAAGAGCGAAATTTATTTGCGCTGAGAAAGCAATTCGCATCCCTCGTAAGGATGAAACGTCATTATGATTTATGGGGAGAAGAGTTACTCAAAGCTGAACCTTATCAGCTGTATGAAGGCCCAGAAACTTATAAGAAAAGGTTGTTATGCTATTCTCGCACACGTAAAGAAAATCGATATTGAATAAAGAAGCATTGATGACATGTCGGTTGTAAGAGAATATCCCGGAGTATTTCCAGAAGAATTACCGGGGCTACCTCCACACAGATGTGTAGAATTCCAGATTGATCTCGTACCAGGAGCTGCACCTTTAGCCCGATCCCCATATAGACTTACACCTTCAGAAATGCAAGAATTACAAGACCAGTTGCAAGAATTATCGGACCGTGGATTTATTCGTCCCAGTTTTTCACTTTGGGGTGCTCATATTCTGTTCGTCAAGAAGAGGATGGATCTATGAGAATGTGCATAGATTACCGAGAATTAAACAAATTAACGATCAAGAATCGGTCCCATTACCGAGGATTGATGATTTGTTTAATTAATTGCAAGGATCAAGTATTTATTCCAAGATTGATCTACGCTCCGGATATCATCAGCTGAGAGTGAAGGAAGAAGATGTTCTTAAAACCGCGTTCAGAACCCATTACGGTCACTATGAGTTTCTAGTCATGCCTTTTGGATTGACTAATGCCCCAACAGTATTCATGGATCTAATGAATCGCATCTGTAGACCGTATTTAGACAAATTTGTCATTGTTTTTATCGACGACATATTGATTTACTCGAAGAACAAGGAAGAACATGAGCAACACTTAAGACTGGTACTGGAGATACTCAAGAAAGAAGAATTGTATGCAAAATTTTCAAAGTGTGATTTCTGGTTACAAGAAGTACAGTTTTTGGGCCATGTTGTCAGTAAACATGGAATTAAAGTTGACCCTGCCAAGATTGAAGCCATTAGTAAATGGGAAACACCGAAGACTCCAACACAAATCTGCTAATTCTTAGGTCTTGCTGGTTACTACCGAAGATTCATTCAAGATTTCTCTAGAATCACCAAACCCTTAACTGCATTGACTCAAAAGGGAAAGAAGTATGATTGGTCCACGGAACAGGAATCCTCATTACAGTTATTAAAGAAGAAGTTAACATCTGCTCCCATTTTGTCATTACCGGAAGGAAATGATGATTTCGTGATCTATTGTGATGCTTCGCGCCAAGGTTTAGGATGTGTATTAATGCAACACACAAAAGTTATCGCATATGCCTCACGACAACTAAAAATTCATGAAAAGAACTATACGACACACGATTTAGAACTTGGAGCAGTAGTTTTTGCACTCAAAATATGGAGACACTATCTATATGGAACCAAGTGTACAGTATACACCAACCATAAGAGTCTTCAGCATATTTTTGATCAAAAACAACTCAATTTAAGGCAATGTCACTGGGTAGAGTTGTTAAACGATTATGATTGTGAAATCCGTTACCACCCCGGAAAGGCTAATGTTGTAGCTGATGCCCTAAGTCGGAAAGAAAGAGTAAAACCTCTTAGGGTCCGAGCTTTGAACATTACAATTCGTACTGATCTCACAAAGCAAATTCAAGCAGCACAGTTAAAAGCTTTAAAAGAAAAAATTGAAAAAGGCGAAATGGACAAAGGGTTAGAAAAACAACTTGAACTAAAAGCCGATGGAACCCTGTATTTTGCTGGTAGGATATGGGTACCAAGACATGGTAATCTAAGGTAACTAGTACTAGATGAAGCACACAAAACGAGGTACTTAATTCAACCAGGAAACGGGAAAATGTACCACGATCTCAAGAAGTTCTATTGGTGGCCTAATATGAAGACAGAAATTGCTACTTATGTAAGCAAATGTTTGACATGTGCGAAGGTCAAAGCTGAGCACCAAAAGCCGTCAGGATTACTGTAATAACCAAAAATTCCGCAGTGGAAATGGGAAAGAATAACCATGGATTTCATTACGAAATTTCCAAGGACTGCAAGTAGTCATGATACTATTTGGGTGATAGTTGATCGTCTAACTAAATCAGCTCACTTTCTACAAATAAAGGAGACAGACAGTATGGAGAAATTAGCACGCCTATATTTGAAGGAAGTAGTTTCCAGGTATGGTGTACCTCTCTCCATCATATCTGATCGCGACACCCGATTCACATCACGTTTCTGGCAGTCATTACAAAAAGCATTGGAAACTCGATTAGATATGAGCACCGCTTATCACCCACAGACAGATGGTCAAAGTGAAAGAACAATACAAACATTGGAAGACATGTTACGGGCATGCGTGATTGACTTTGGAACCAGTTGGGATCGACACTTACCGATGGCAGAATTTTCATACAATAACAGCTATTATACGAGCATCAACGTAGCGCCATTTGAAGCACTTTACGGTAGAAAGTGCAGATCTCCTATCTATTGGAGTGAAGTAGGAGAAAAAAAACTTACTGGACCAGAAATTGTTCACGAAACCACCGAAAAGATCATTCAAATACACCAGCGATTGAAAACGGCCATGAGTCGTCAAAAGAGTTATGCTGATGTAAGAAGAAAACCGCTAGAATTTCAAGTGGGTCACAAAGTCATGTTGAAAGTGTCACCCTGGAAAGGCGTTGTACGATTCGGTAAACGAGGAAAGTTAAGTCCGAGGTACGTAGGACCCTTTGAAATCACAGAAAGAATTGGAGCAATTGCTTATCGATTAAAGCTACCGCAAGAACTTAGTAGTGTTCACGACACATTTCACGTGTCAAATTTGAAGAAATGTTTAGCTGAAGAGGATGTCGTAATTCCTCTTGACGAAATACGAATCAATGATAAACTCCATTTTATTGAAGAACCTGTTGAAATCATGGACCGTGAGGTCAAACAATTAAAACAAAGCAAAATACCGATAGTTAGAGTTCGTTGGAACGCTAGACGAGGACCCGAGTTTACTTGGGAACGTGATGATCAAATGAAGCAAAAGTATCCACATTTGTTCACTGATATCGCTCATAAAACAGGTACTACTCAAAATTTCGGGATGAAATTTTATTTAACGGGGAGGTACTGTAATGACCCGAAAAATTTTGACTTATTTAAACCAATTCTCTATACGATTTATTATTTTGACACGTTAAACAAAGTCTGTTAGATTGAGTCTTAAAATGTTAGAACTATTTCATATTTTCAATTACCTTTGACTACTCTCGACGATTCATGAACAATTATATGTATGTATATATATATTATAAGATGTACAAGTAAAAATGAATTTCCTACAGTAAAAAAGACTTTGCTACAGTAAAATACTATTTGCTACAGTAAACGCTATTTGATGTCGACGAACTAGAAAACAAAGCAGAAATGAGCTGTCCAGCCTAGCCATGCGATCGCATGGCAAAAGCACTGAAAACCCATGCGATCGCATGGGGACCAAATTCAGGAAATGTCTATAAAAGCCAACGAATTCAGTCGATGAAACGTACCTCTTTTTCATTTCTTTCTCTGATCAATATTGATATATTTATATTTTTAATTATAATTATAATTTTAATTTAAGTTTAATAATGATAAAGTATATACGAGGGTATTTTTAATTCGGGTTTCAAACCGTTTTAAAATAAGAAAATATTGGGTATTGTTCGGGGTATCGTTCTTGAATCCAAGGCCAACCATACAGTCGTCTACCATCATTACGTCTACACAATTTGCCTACAATATTGAACCTCAATATTGAACAGTGAGTTTATAGTCTCCCTTTTTAAATACTTTAAATATTTTTGGGCTGAAAATACATGCAATTTATTTTAAACGCAATAAGACACAAGTACATACTAAATTCTACACTGAGTTAAACCAAAAATCCCTTAGCTTTGGTAACTAGTAGCTACCAGTACATAGGATATAGACTGGTGGGCGCGAATAATTGTATATGGATCCATATGGCTTGACATCCCCGTTCGAGCTAGAGCGCTAGCCTTTTAACGGACGTATGATATTTGAGTTTATGACACGTTGGTTTGCGTGTATTAAAACGAATAGGGTAATTATCATTATAGCGTTAAGTTTAGTTACCAGGGTGCTCTGTTACATAGAATCTATTGATAAACTTTTGATGAAATCTTGTGGTCTATCTTTATATATATTTATGACTCGAGCAATTAAACCTATAACTCACCAACATTCGTGTTGACCTTTTTATTATGTTTTATTCTCAGGTCCTTAGACTGCTTCCGCTGTGATGTGCTTGTTGCCTGCATGGAGTCTCTCATGCTTTGTATAAAGTTTATTGTATTCGAAATAAAACTGCGTTGTGTAATAAATAATTTGACTGTGATGTCAAACTGTATGATAAAAACTTATGTATTTTGGGGATTTGCTTATACCTAAGCACTCACCCACATGTTTATAACTTTCCATGTTTAGAAAGTCACTTATTTTAATGAATGCAATATTTTATCAAAACGTATCATATAGAGGTCAAAACCTCACTGTGGAATCAATGATTAATGTGCCGTGTCAATAGCGAGTTTGACGGGTCGTTACAAATACCGGGGTGAAAACGTGACTTTTTAGCCGATATCAAATATCCCACACTTAGACTTTGCTTGTCCTCAAGCAAACTCTCATTTCCTTAAGAATCTTTTCGGAGTTTCTTTTCTAAAGCCTAAGCAGTTTGCTTTTATTATAAGAGCAAAAAGATAAGGTGAGTCATCTATGTTATGATTGAAATTATCTCTGCAAGCATGCGAGGAGGTTACATGACATAGGCTAGCTTTCACGGGTCACTCAAATCACTCAAGTGTTTAGGATTCCCTATAGATCTAAGAAATGAATACACTCATAGCCAGTAATGCTGCACCCATCGTCATAGGCTTGATAAAGACTCAAATCCTTGCTGCTAATGAGAGAACGGTAGTAATCTCAACTTGTAGGTCATTTGTCAATGATGGAGAAGGAATTTTGGAGTGGTATTGAAGTTGTTTTTGAGGGGTGAGATAAAAGGGTAATGTAGTCTTTAGACTTATATTCAGAGTGCTGAAGTATTTTGAGAAGCACTTTTGAACTTTTTTCATTTGATAATCATTTTCGGTCAAGTTCTCTTCGGCATTTCCCTTATCAAGTTCTGCTCCTTTTCGGAACTTTGAATATTATTTTTTTTAAGAGACTTCATCTCGAGAAACTTTTTTCCAGTAAACTTTTTCAAGACCTTTGCCATGATACTTGAGAGGTTTATAACATCGGGTTTTCGGAAGGAATCTCGTTTTCTGGATTTTTTGATTAATAGTAAAAATGATATGGGTGTGGTGGTGGAGTAGAAGTAGTGGAGGTGCGAAAGGCTTATTTTTGACAAATGGCTAGCTCTTTTGATTACAACCGAATCACGTTTCGCTGCTTGGAGATGTAGATCTAAAGCAAGTTCTGATTCTGAGCACAGGCATCGGCACTCTCAATGGAAAATAGTGAAGCATTAAAGATGAATGCTGGTCTTATTTGGGGTGCCTCACCATAATCAATTTAGGTCGATAATGCCTTAGTCATGGAATGCTCTATTAGAGATTTGGTTCAACCTAATAAGATTTCCACCCTACTTAAGCCTTTTTTTTATTGACAAACGTTTTAGGTTTTCAAAAATACTTTTTCGAAAAGGCTTTCTTTTGCAAAAATTTTGAAATTTGGCTTAAGCTGTGATGGCCCCGTCAAAACACTTAACGGCTCCGTCACTTGGTCCCACAGCTTGATCGAACTTAAATGAATTTAACAAACGACATTGCATTCTTTTATTTCAAAAGTTTCCCAAAAAGGAAAGCATACCAAAATATGTAGTTTAATATAACCCAACATATTAATTAACCAAAGTTGACACAAAACATTGAGAAAACAAACCCACAAATTTAAATTATCCAAAAACAGAATGCAAGCTTAAGTTTCATAATTGTTTCATAAAATCTGCCCAAATGCATGCAGACTCTTCTAAACACAGCGGAAGCATCACATAACTCAAGTACCTGTGAAAACATGCGAGTAAATTGTCAACACAAAGGTTGAGTGAATTATAGGTTTAAATAATTGAATAAACTTTAGACCACAAGATTTAAAAATGTTAGAAAACATTAAACATTATTCCATTATCAATGAGCCACCTGGTAACCACTTAACCCTTATTTACCCTTGCCAAACACAATAAATGATATACACCGGACAGTGTATCTACAACAAAATACGAAGTACTAAACATTCCGATTATAAATTGCTAGCGCGACTAGCTCAAAATGGGGTTGTCAAACCTGATAGATCTATCCGTAGGATTCGCGTTCACCAGTAGAAACCAGTGATTACAGTTACCAGACTAGGGAATATTTTTGTCCAACTCACAATGAATAATTTAAATTTAATTGTCACTTGTGTCTAAACGTGAAATAAAATGCATGTAATCACATCTCAAAAATATACTTTGAAAAGTATGGAATATTTTTGTCCAACTCACAATGAATAATTTAAATTTAATTGTCACTTGTGTCTAAACGTGAAATAAAATGCATGTAATTACATCTCAAAACGGGACTATAACTCACCTTAATAGTAACGAAGTAACCAACACAAATAAGCGAACATTAAATGAGTACAGTGATCAGGAATGATCACAACGCCGACCTATAAATAAAGCAGGTCGATATAAATAACTAACTTAGGTCAAGTCTTAGTATGATAGCTATTGTACATGTTGCAAGTAGACATAGAACAATACTCAGCATGCATCGGTTTCATCGGAACAGCGTACGGACACACACTTTCTATTTTTAGAAAGTTTATATTTTAGCAGGTTTCCATTTTTGGAAAGTTTCTATTTTTAAAAAATTTCTATTTTTGGAAAGTTTCTATTTTTGGAAAGTTTCTATTTTTGGAAAGTTTCCAAATTTAGAAAGTTGCTATTTTTGGAAGGTTTATAAGTTAGGAAAGTTTCCATAATTAGAAAGTCAACAAAAGTCAACTGAAAGTCAAAGTCAACCGAAAGTCAACTCAAAAGTCAACCTTGGTCAAACATAGTCAACGTTAATTTTAAAAGTGTAAGTTATAATAATAATGTAAGTTATAATGTTTATTAAAGTTAAATATGTATAATTATGTCATAACATAAGTTTAATTAAATTAAAATGAATTATTAAAGTTAATATAAGTTTAAATGATATAATTAATATAACATAAGTATTTAATTAATTAATTAAATATAAGTCATAATATAAGTATTATTAATTAATAATAAATTTTAAATCATATCATAAGTATTATTAATTAATAATGAAATATTAATCATATCATAAGTTTCTAATTATAATCATTAAATCATAAGTATTTAATAATTAAATTATAATTAAATAATAACTAAGCCTTATAATAATTAAATAATTAATTAATCCTTATTATAAGTCTTATTATAATAATCTCATAATATAAGTTTAATACTTATTATAAGTATTTTCCATTAATAATAAAGTATTATTAATCATCATAAGTTTAATTAAAATATTAATTAAATCATAAGTAATAATTAAATGATATAATAAATATATATCATAAGTCTTAAATTATAATAATTACTTTTTATATCATAAGTAATTTAATAATAATGAAAATCATTATTTATGTCATAAGTTTAATTATTAACCATAAGTTTTAAATCAAAAGTTCATCGGGTCGTATCTTGAGCCCCGGGTGTCGGTGTTCGGGCAGCCTTATATATATCTCCACCTAATAAAAACACCCGACACATTGATGCACTCAAGAACACACCAAGAACAGTCCACAAGTCGTGATGATCAGCCATTACACCACTTGGAACTTCAATTCATTCAAAAACGTGTTTTAGCCATAACTGGTGATTCCTGGCTCGGATTTAGATATGAAAGTTCATCCCATCATCAATCCTAACACACTAACACACCCTAAAGACACCAAAGATGGTCACAAGGTCGGACCAAACCTGGTTCATATCAATATTACATTTCAATCTTAACAAAATACCATTTTGATCATATCTAGGGCTTCGGGAATCGAAACGACATGAATCCGGAGTCTAAAATTAATGTCTTGATGAGAGGAACTCATCTAAATACTTTATTTTCACTTTTATATCAGTCATATAACCAGAAATAAACGAAAAGATGCTGTCTCAATCAAATCAAACCGAAAATATATGTATTTGAGCAATTCTACGCATACAATCATCATTACAATAACGAGTAATCATCATACTATCAAAATAAGCATTAAAAACAGAAAAGTATTGAAAAATTAAAAATTCTAGGGTTAGGGTTTATACCCTAATCGAGAAACAAGTAGTATAATCGCGTAGAGGATGATTAGTAGAACGCGTTAATGTTAATTAAAAGATGATCCAAGCTAGATTTTTGATTGATGATGATGATGTTTGTGTGGGTGTGGGGTGATGGCAAGGAGAGGAGAAAGAGGAGAGAGCACCAAAATAGATTTTAGGTTTAAGTGTGTAAAAATGATTAAATGAAAATGAATGAGAAAAATGGAAAACAAAGGGGTATCCCCTCCCCCTCTTGGTTCGGACGATGGGTTGAGTGGGGTGGGTCCCACTTGGCCCATTTTGCTAAAATTTAAATTACTTATGGCCCGAAAGCCCGAACGAAACCCGAAACGCGAAAACACGCTTACGCGATTAAAAATTCGGAGAGATAACGACTACGCGGCGGAAAATAAATATAAATACTATATATAATTATATGATCTTAAAATATCGTATTTAAAATATTTAGGGTTTAAAAATCCCAAAAACTCGACCGTTGGTTTAAAACCCGAAAAGATTCGCCGGATAGAAATCCGCGACACGTAGAAACGTATAACTCAAAATATGAATACAAATATTCATTTAAAACATAATAATTGATATATATATTATTACAAAAATAATAATATAGGTCATAGGGATGACGTGGCATGAATAACAGTTAACGGTCGTTAAATAATTAACGGTAAAAGATAACGGAAAAAGTAGGGTTGTGACAGTACCTTCCCGTTACGTAAATTTCGTCCCGAAATTTAAGCAGGTGCAGGGGTTGACTCAGCATCTGGGAACAAATGCGGGTACTTCTGCTTCATCTCATCTTCATGCTCCCAAGTGAACTCGGGACCGCGTCTGGCGTTTCATCTAACCCGAACAATAGTAATTCGGCTCTGCTTAAGAGTCTTAACTTCTCGGTCCATAATTTCAACAGGTTCCTCAATAAAATGTAGTTGCTTATCAACATGAAGTTCCTCTAGCGGAATAGTCTTATCGGCTTTAGCCAAACACCTCTTCTGATTCGATACATGAAAGACATCGTGAACAGCACTGAGTTCCTGCGGCAACTTCAAACGATAAGTCGCCGGTCCAACTCTCTCAATGATCTCAAACGGTCCAACAAAACGAGGACTCAACTTTCCTCTTTTACCAAAATGTATCACACCTTTCCAAGGTGAAACCTTTAACATAACACAGTCACCAACTTGAAATTCTACATCTTTCCTTCCCCTATCGGCATAACTCTTTTGCCGACTTCTGGCGGTTCTCAATCTTTCCTTAATCTGTACGATCTTCTCGGTAGTCTCATGAATAATTTCTGGACCTGTGAGTTGAGCATCCCCAACCTCATTCCAGCAGACAGGAGACCTACACTTCCTACCATACAGAGCTTCAAACGGTGCGGCTTTAATACTTGCATGATAACTATTGTAATAAGGAAACTCAGCTAGCGGCAAATATTTATCCCACCCATTTCCAAAATCAATAACACACGCTCGTAACATATCTTCTAACGTCTGAATGGTCCTTTCACTCTGACCATCTGTTTGAGGATGATAAGCGATGCTCATATCTAACTTAGTTCCCAAGGCTTCCTGTAAGGATTGCCAAATCCTCGATACAAATCGACTGTCTCGGTCTGAAATAATAGATATAGGGACACCATGTCTAGAAACAATTTCCTTCAAATACAAACGAGTGAGTTTCTCCATCGAATCTGTTTCTTTAATCGGCAAAAAGTGAGCCAACTTAGTGAGTCGATCTAAAATCACCCAAATGGTGTCATAGCCACCCGCCACTCTCGGTAACTTAGTAATAAAATCCATCGTAATTACTTCCTACTTCCACTCGGAAATCTCAGGTTGCACCAAAAGTCTAGACGGTTTTTGATGTTCAGCTTTAACCTTAGCACAGGTCAAACACTTAGCCACATACGTAGCCACATCACCTTTCAAATTAGGCCACCAATACAGCTCCTTAAGGTCATAATATATCTTCCCTGAACCAGGATGAATAGAGTACCTAGACTTATGAGCCTCATCTAAAACAAGTTGTCGCAGTTCACCAAACTTCGGAACCCAAAGACGTCCCGCAAAGTATCTAGTATCATCTGCTCGCACCTCAAACTTCTTAGCCATACCTCTTACGTTCTCATTCACAAAATTCTCTTCCTTTAAGGCTTCTTGTTGTGCCTCAAGAATCTGCCTTGCGAGATTTGTTCTAATTGTCATGTTCAAGGCCCTAAACCTGCGAGGTTCAGCCCTTTCTTTACGACTCAACGCATCTGCCACAACATTGGCCTTACCCGGATGATATAAAAGTTCACAATCATGATCATTCAACGTCTCAATCCATCTTCGTTGTCTCATGTTCAACTGTTTCTGATCGAGGATATGTTGAAGACTTTTGTGATCTGTGTACACAGTACTCTTGACCCCATACAAATAATGTCTCCAAATCTTAAGCGCAAAAACAACGGCCCCCAACTCTAAATCACGAGTTGTATAATTCTGCTCGTGAATCAACTGACGTGACGCGTACGCAATAACTTTCTTTCGTTGCATCAAAACATAACTAAAGCCTTGACGTGAAGCATCACAATAAACAACAAAATCATCATTACCCTTAGGTAGTGACAATATCGGAGCGGTAGTCAACTTCTTCTTTAAAATCTGAAAAGCAGCCTCTTGTTCATCCTTCCACTCATACTTCTTCCCCTTATGCGTTAAAGCAGTCAGAGGTTTCGCTATACGAGAGAAATCTTGAATTAACCTTCTATAGTAACCTGCTAATCCTAGGAACTGACGAATCTGGGTAGGAGTTTTCGGAGTTTCCCACTTTTCAATCGCCTCAATCTTAGCAGGATCAACTTGTATTCCCTATTTACTAACAATATGTCCAAGGAATTGAACTTCTCGTAACTAGAATGCACACTTAGAGAACTTAATGTACAACTCTTCTTTTCTTAACAGATCGAGCACTAACTTCAAATGTTCTTCGTGATCTTCATCACTCTTCGAATAAATAAGGATGTCGTCGATGAAAACAATAATGAACTTGTCCAGATAGGGTCTACACACACGGTTCATGAGGTCCATGAACACAGCAGGTGCATTTGTCAATCCGAACGGCATAACAAGAAACTCAAAGTGACTGTAACAGGTGCGAAAAGCAGTTTTCGAAACATCAGATTCTTTAACACGCAACTGATGATAGCCGGAACGAAGATCGATTTTAGAATAAACAGATGAACCCTGAAGTTGATCGAACAGATCATCAATTCTCGGAAGAGGGTATCGATTTTTAATAATAAGCTTGTTCAATTCACGATAATCCATGCACAAACGGAAAGAACCATCCTTCTTCTTTACAAATAGAACAGGAGCTCCCCAAAGGGACGAACTAGGATGAATGAAACCTTTGTCTAATAACTCATGGAGTTGACTTGACAATTCTTGAAGTTCGGAAGGCGCAAGTCGGTAAGGAGCACGTGCCACAGGAGCAGCACCGGGAACAAGATCAATTTGAAATTCTACCGCACGTTGCGGCGGAAGGCCAGGTAAATCTTCGAGAAATACCTCGGGAAAATCTCTAACAATATGAACATCACCAATGCGCTTCGTTTCTTTATCGTAATCAACAACATGGGCTAGAATAGCATGACAACCTTTGCGAAGATGTTTATGAACTTTCAAACAGCTAATAAGATTTAACTGTCTGCATTTCTTTTCTCCAAAAACCCTCAGCGGCTCTCCAACCACATTAGTAATACGAATAGCTTTATCATAACACACAATCTCAACACGATTCGCAGATAACCAATCCATCCCAATAACAATGTCAAAACTACCAAGTTCAATTGGTATCAAATCTACCTCAAAACCTCTACCAGCCAAGTTAATGTTACATTTACGATGCACAGTCTTAGTAGTAAGAACTTTACCATTAGCTATTTCAACAACATAAGTATTGTCTAGAGGAGTTAACGGTGTTTTGATTTTTAGACTTAATTTACTCGACACAAAACTCAAATTAGCCCCTGAATCAAATAGTACATAAACTGATAAATTGTTGACCGAGAACATACCCGTAACAAGTTTAGGATCTTCTTCAGCATCCCTGGCGTTAATGTTGAATGCTTTTCCACGTGCATTCTCGGTAGTCTTCTTGTTAGTACAGGCATCACGGAAATGCCCCGGCTTCCCACACTTGTAACAAACTCTCTGATTACCACCATTATTCGGCTTCCCATTAGCATTACCATTCCCACCTCTATTACCAGCATTATTACTATTATTACCACCTATAGCAGGAGTAGCAGAACCCGGCAGAAGCACCGTATAATCCTTAGCAATGTGTCCCTATTTGGAACACCTCTTATAAGTAACCGTACAATAACCCTCATGAGCCTTATAACAACGAGGACATACACGCTAATTACGGTTATTAGCACCAGAATTATCTTGTTTCTTTTGCTGACCTTGGTTCTGGTTGCGGTTATTATCCCACTTCCTTTTCCCATTATCAGTCTTCTTAACAACCTCCTCACTGGCATCGATCACAGCGGCCTTACTCCTCCTTAATATCTTATTATTAAGCTTATGAGCCATAGACATAGCAGCCACGATAGTCTGGGGCTCACTAGACTCGACCCCATGCTCAATTTTCTCAGATAACCCATCAATGTAAGCTTCAATCTTAAGATTCTCATCAGCATAAACATTAGGACACAACAAAGTCAACTCGAAGAACCTTTGCTCGTAGGCATCTAATTCGGTGCCCTTCATTTTCAAGTTCTTAAGTTCAACCTCTAACTTCTTAAGCTCACCCCTAGGACGATAACGGGTGATCATTCTTTCTTTGAAATTATTCCAAGTTAAACCATAAGCCACATCATTTCCCAAACTATTAACCAAGTTGTTCCACCAAGTCAATGCACTATCCTTATGAGTGCAGCTAGCAAAACTAACCTTGTCCTCCTCTCAGACTCGACTAACCCTGAAAATAGACTCAATTTTCTCGAACCAGCGGGTAAGTCCTATAGGTCCTTCAGTACCACTGAATTCCTGTGGACGACTTGCCATGAATGTTTTGTGGGAGCATCCCACCTGGTTATTATTATTCGCATTAGCTTTAGCATTTGCTGCCATAGCAGCTGCTATTCCTTCGATGATAAGTCGTTGCATACGGGCTTCGTTGGACTCTCTAGGAGGCATGATCTTCAAAACAGAATAACACAACCGTTAGTACTAAAAATAATACTAGTGTTATAAAGGAATAGATTGAACACGAAAAGATTAACCATTAAAATAATAGTTAGTAAACACTATGAGTAATAACATGACATTTATGATAGTTATAGAAATAGCCACCACATGCATACATATTTTATGATAACATCATACAACATACATAGCACCTAACATACATGATCTACATTACGCATAATATAACATGCTAAGAGTCACAACATCAGAAATAAAATGTGATAATGATAATAGATGTCATAAAAATAACCATCCATACATAATGAAAAACATCCCATAACAAAACCTTAATAAAATCCTCGGCAAAACGCCGTACATATCCCAAAAATGTATATATGAAAGGACATTAAGTCTTATGAAATAAATAATCAATCATGAATAATCATATCACATTTGCTTAGAGCGGGTGTGATAAGCTGGGCCGGCATGAGTCTCGGCAGGAGTCTCATACTTCCGCAACTTTCCTTTCACTTCTTCCAACTCTGCCTTCAAACCATGAACTATGCTCTCGAGAGCCTCGAACTTAGCATCTACCTCACGGTTATGCTTACGATTCTCGATCCCAACATTATGCTTGAAACTAACGAACGAATCCATACAAGCTCGAATCTCTTCCATCACCTCGTTATGCGGCAAGGTACGTATACAATCACTAAGAGCATTAATATGCGTCTTGTCGGTGTAAGCTCTATTCATGTGAGTGAGAGTGGAAAAGTAATAGTCAACAGGATCATCGATAAAAGGTTGATCAGCACGGCGTCTGGTAGCAGCTGAAGGAGCAGGAGCAGGAATGGAGTTGTTGCTCGAAGTTGACATCTGCAAATAGTAAAACCACAAACCATATACCAAATAGGAATAAATGCTTATGATATATCACATACGAAATGAAATGCATAATAATGCTATAGCAAAAGGGTCGGGCTGTAGACTAGACTCTAATGCACCCTAAGAACCACGGGTTGACCACATTAAGACCTCCTAGTTTCCTACAACCAGAGCTCTGATATCAACTATGATGGCCCCATCAAAACACTTAACGGCTCCGTCACTTGGTCCCACAGCTTGATCGAACTTAAATGAATTTAACAAACGACATTGCATTCTTTTATTTCAAAAATTTCCCAAAAAGGAAAGCATACCAAAATATGTAGTTTAATATAACCTAACATATTAATTAACCAAAGTTGACACAAAACATTGCCAACAAACCCCCAAATTTAAATTATCCAAAAACAGAATGCAAGCTTAAGTTTCATAATTGTTTCATAAAATCTGCCCAAATGCATGCAGACTCTTCTAAACACAGCGGAAGCATCACATAACTCAAGTACCTGTGAAAACATGCGAGTAAACAATCAACAAAAAGGTTGAGTGAATTATAGGTTTAAATAATTAAATAAACTTTAGACCACAAGATTTAAAAATGTTAGAAATCATTAAACATTATTCCATTATCAATGAGCCACCTGGTAACCACTTAACCCTTTATTTACCCTTGCCAAACATAATAAATGATATACACCGGATAGTGTATCTACAACAAAATACGAAGTACTAAATATTCCGATTATAAATTGCTAGCGCGACTAGCTCGAAATGGGGTTGTCAAACCCGATAGATCTATCCGTAGGATTCACGTTCACCAGTAGAAACCAGTGATTACAGTTACCAGACTAGGGAATATTTTTGTCCAACTCACAATGAATAATTTAAATTTAATTGTCACTTGTGTCTAAACGTGAAATAAAATGCATGTAATCACATCTCAAAAATATACTTTGAAAAGTATGTAAAAACGGGACTGTAACTCACCTTAATAGTAACTAAGTAACCAACACAAATAAGCGAACAACAAATGAGTACAGTGATCAGGAATGATCACAACGCCGACCTATAAATAAAGCAGGTCGATATAAATAACTAACTTAGGTCAAGTCTTAGTTTGATAGCTATTGTACATGTTGCAAGTAGACATAGAACAATACTCAGCATGCATCGGTTTGATCGGAACAATGTACGGACACACACTTTTTATTTTTAGAAAGTTTCTATTTTTAGCAGGTTTCCATTTTTGGAAAGTTTCTATTTTTGAAAAGTTTCTATTTTTGGAAAGTTTCTATTTTTGAAAAGTTTCCAAATTTAGAAAGTTGCTATTTTTGGAAAGTTTATAAGTTAGGAAAGTTTCCTTAATTAGAAAGTCAACAAAAGTCAACTGAAAGTCAAAGTCAATCGAAAGTCAAATCAAAAGTCAACCTTGGTCAAACATAGTCAACGTTAATTTTAAAAGTGTAAGTTATAATGTTTATTAAAGTTAAATATGTATAATTATGTTATAACATAAGTTTAATTAAATTAAAATGAATTATTAAAGTTAATATAAGTTTAAATGATATAATTAATATAACATAAGTATTTAATTAATTAATTAAATATTAGTCATAATATAAGTATTATTAATTAATAATAAATTTTAAATCATATCATAATTATTAATTAATAATGAAATATTAATCATATCATAAGTTTCTAATTATAATCATTAAATCATAAGTATTTAATAATTAAATTATAATTAAATAATAACTAAGCCTTATAATAATTAAATAATTAATTAATCCTTATTATAAGTCTTATTATAATAATATCATAATATAAGTTTAATACTTATCATAAGTATATTCCATTAATAATAAAGTATTATTAATCATAAGTTTAATTAAAATGTTAATTAAATCATAAGTAATAATTAAATGATATAATAAATATATATATCATAAGTCTTAAATTATAATAATTACTTTTTATATCATAAGTAATTTAATAATAATGAAAATCATTATTTATGTCATAAGTTTAATTATTAACCATAAGTTTCAAATCAAAAGTTCATCGGGTCGTATCTTGAGCCCCGGGTGTCAGTTTTCGGAGAGCCTTATATATATCTCCGCCTAATCAAACCACCTGACACATTGATGCACTCAAGAACACACCAAGAATAGTCCACAAGTCATGATGATCAGCCATTACACTACTTGGAACTTCAATTCATTCAAAAACGTGTTTTGTGACGACCCGAGAATTTCTGACCAAATTTAAACTTAATCTTTATATGTTTCTGACACGATAAGCAAAGTCTATTAGGTTGAGTCTCAAAATTTTGAACTGTTTTCATATATTCAATTGACCTTCGACTGTTCTCGATGATTCACGAACAACTAATTGTAAATAGATACATGTATGTATATATATATATATATATATATATATATATATATATATATATATATATATATATATATATATATATATATATATATATATATATATATATAATTTGAAATATTAATTGAAATAATATATGAGTTAATTGTTGGAAATAAATATGTAAAATAATATGCGATACAATGAAAACTATTATTACAAATGTATATATATATATATATATATATATATATATATATATATATATATATATATATATATATATATATGTATGTATGTATGTATGTATGTATATAAATATGTATATAAATACTATTTTAAATATATAAAATAATATTAAATCTATTTGTTTAAAAATATATAATATATATTTATGTGATAAAACTTGTTATTTAAAACTGATTATATTTAGAGAGAGAGTAAATGGAAAATGAATGATTTCGAGCTTAATTAGTAAACGTCAGTAACACTCGGTTGATGTTTTGTTAATTTTAATATAGATATTGTACATGTCCATGAAGGATGAAAATAAAAGTTGGACTGTAAATTGATTACGAAGATTTTAGATTTGTCAAAATTATTTTAACCCTTTTAAGATTAAATATTAGCACTCCGTACATATAAATTGGAACAGAAAATAAATAATTATTGAACCTTTTTGATCAGATTTCAACCAGTTAATGAGTGAAATAATTAAATATATTTAATCTAAAAGTTTGGGATTTTTAGGAACACTTTTATACGACAACTGTTTAGCAATGGACTACGATATAGCATTCCGTGAGAAACTGTCGGTAGGTAAATGACAAGTAATTGGCTGGTAACTGTTTAAATGTTGAAAGAATGAATGATACTGTGGTTGATTGTTTCAATCCCAATCCCACTTTCAATTAAATAAGTAATAAGTAATATTATATATTAATAATAAAACTTTGCAGTGTAATATATGTATACTACCTACAACATATAGAGAAGGATATATATCCATTATCTTCACTCTTCTTCTCTACTTCATCGCCACTACCACCGGAAGCCACCATGGCCACCTAGAATAATCAAACACCATAACCGTCATCTTTTCCCTCTCTCCCTCTTCTTTATGTTAACAACCTAAACAATCATAAACCACCGTCACTCGCCACCTCTACAACTATATCGTCATCTCTTCCCTCTCTCCAAATTTAAATTGTAAACCACCCATTTCCTTTTTACTCATGTCAACTATACGGCTGCCACCACAGCTTCTACCATCTCCGGAGACCATCTCACGACCACCATCACCAACCACTCTCTTTATCTCTCTCTCTTAAACTTGCTAGTGAAACACCACCTAAATCGTTTTCCTACTGCCACTATAAACTGTTTCTACTTCAACCCTTTCGTCAACCGTCACCATGATTTCTACTTCTTTTTCTGTTTATTCGAACCACGTTAAAACACCACACAAACCTAACCCACTTGTTTTCTACAATACAACCGAAGGTTACCAACTATGTTTACAATTGTACATATTTCTTTTATGTTTCAAAAAAAAACTCGAACCAACAAGACACCGCAACCTTTTTATTGTCCCATACACCACCACTGTTCCAGCTTCTCATTTTCTGGTTCCTTCGAAACCTACTCCAACACCACCATCACCGGCTACTATAACCACCATAAATCACCTCTTTCCTGTTCGATATATTTTTTTTTTGTTAAAGTGTTCGGTTCAGTCCATAAACAAACAACCTAATCCCATCATCATTTTTTTTTGTGCGACTTTAAACAAACGGAACATGTATGCATATTTATGACTGCAAATTCCAACAAAACCTCACTAGAATTATTAAAGGAGTTAGTGGAATGCCAGCTGGTGATAAAGAGCGCATGTATACAACTATATTATTCGGAATTATTCATATTCACCATGTAACGGGCTTTAATTTTTTCAGTGGGCCGAATATGATGTGATTTCCAGTTGGGCCATAACCTTCTTTCTGTTGGGCCAAGTATTTAAAGCTATCGTTCCTTTCCCTGGTTCCTCCTCGTCAACCAACTCAAACACACATCAATTAATTATTGATGTAATTATGTATGACATGTTAATGATAAATGATAATGATGGTGGTTACGATTAATGATGAGGTTATGATGGTATTATGATGATACATAATATGAGGATTCCGTTTAATGGTGAAGATGACGTGATGGCGATATAGAGGATGATAGATATGAAATTTTCATGATGACAAATGAATTGGTCATGATAATGATAACTACGTTATGATAACAATCGATAATTCAATGGTTAATAATATTGGTGATAATACATAAAATAATAAAGATAGTGGTAATAAGATGAAGATTTGAATGATGATGGTACTCGATGATGATGATAATCGATGTTGTTGATGATGATAATAAGAATGGTAATTAAAAGATGATAGTGATTAGGATTGTTATTACTCTGGTCAATTTATTAAAAACAAATAAGCAACGGAGGAACGGTTAAGGATGTTATCGGGTTAGCGGGACGTCGCGGGTTCAAACCCGGACTTAGGCATATTTTTTTAGAGCTACTCCTTTGAGGTAGTTTACTTACTACTCATTATTATTATTATTATTATTATTATTATTATTATTATTATTATTATTATTATTATTATTATTATTATTATTATTATTATTATTATTATTATTATTATTATTATTATTATTATTATTATTATTATTATCAAATAAATATTAGATACATAAAAATATATATTTGATACATAATATAATTATATTAGTATTACATAAGATTAAAGAATGAAAATAATGACATTAATTAGATAAATATTACCTATAACAAATTACTGATTTTTGATATAATACTAACTACTTGTACACATATGTTAATATAACCATAAATATTAATTATTTTACAAAATAAATATATGTAACACATAATTGAAGATATAATATATATATCTTAAATAGAATTGAGTATGATTATTATATAATTAAAATACTTAAATAAATAGCACATAATTAATAAATGGAATTATGTGATTATATATTTAATATATATTACTGATATAGGTTCGTGAATCCGAGGCCAACCCTACACTTGTTCAATGTCATCATATGTATTTTTACTACAAAATACAGTATTGTGAGTTCATTTACTCCCTTTTTACTCATTACATTTTTGGGCTGAGAATACATGCAAATGCTTTATTAACTGTTTTACAATAATTATATGCGTGAGTTTCATTTGCTCCCTTTTACTCATTACATTTTTGGGCTGAGAATACATGCGCAACTTTTACAACTGTTTTACGAAATAGACACAAGTAATCAAAACTACATTATATGGTTGAATGATCGAAATCGAATATGCCCCTTTTTATTAAGTCTGGTAATCTAAGAATTAGGGAACAGACACCCTAATTGACGCGAACTCTAAAGATAGATCTATTGGGCCCAACAAGCCCCATCCAAAGTACCGGATGTTTTAGTACTTCGAAATTTATATCATGTCCGAAGGAGGATCCCTGCATGATGGGGATATTCTTATATATGCATATTGTTAATGTCGGTTACCAGGTGTTCAATCCATATGAATGATATTTTTGTCTCTATGCATGGGACGTATGTTTATGAGAAATGGAAATCTGAAATCTTGTGGTCTATTAAAATGATGGAAACGATTGTTTAAGTTAAACTAATGAACTCACCAACCTTTTGGTTGACACTTTAAAGCATGTTTATTCTCAGGTACGAAAGAAATCTTCCGCTGTGCATTTGCTCATTTTAAGGACATTACTTGGAGTCATTCATGGCATATTTCAAAAGACGTTGCATTCGAGTCGTCGAGTTCATCAAGATTATTATTAAGTCAATTATAGTTGGATATAATATGAAATGGTATGCATGTCGTCAACTTTCGTTGTAAAGAAAGATTGTCTTTTAAAGTCGGATGCAATGTTTGTAAAATGTATCATATAGAGGTCAAGTACCTCGCGATGTAACCAACTGTTGTGAATCATTTATAATCGATATGGACTTCGTCCGGATGGATTAGGACAGGTCCTTTCAGTTGGTATCAGAGCGGTGGTCTTAGCGAACCATGTCTGCATTAGTGTGTCTAACTGATAAGTCGTTAGGATGCATTATTGAGTCTGGACTTCGACCGTGTCTGCATATCAAAAGTTTTGCTTATCATTTTGTGTCGAAAATTACCAGCTTATCATTCTTAGAGAATCACTTACTTATCATTCTTAGTCTAGACACGTTTTACTGCATTGACTGCATGAATAGTGTATAGACAAAATTCATATCTCAGCGTATCTACTACTTTATATCTTAGCGTATCTGTTACTGTAACTTTGCCTGACAACTTCCGTAGATTCCTCCGTAACTTATGGGATTTTAGTATTATATATGCATATATAAATTATGTATTGCAGGGTACTAATCTACATCCTATAATCGATTTCTTATCGAAAATCCTTCATCTGATCGTACGAGATGAATCCTGCAACCAGTTCGAGTCCCTCAGATTTCGATAGCTATTCCAATAGTTATTCTGACAGCTATTCCGACATAGATGTTCACCTAAGCTCCGAAAACAGCGTCATCGGCATGAATCAACCAATCATCCATTATCAATTCATCTGATGGGTTCGTAGTTGACTTAATTAATGGAAACGCACAGAAGGCAATCCCTTCCACCAACTGAATTCACCTATTGACTATGAACCTGAAGCGTTTACCGGCGAACCTGTTCGAGACACCATTTTCAGTTCCATTTCCATGGTAAATCTACAAGATCATATTCTATCCACAATTCTGAACCTTATTCATCCGCTCGTTCTGATCGACAATCATCCTGGAGTAATAAGTCAACGAACTTCGTGCTCGAATAAATCAATTCGGAGAATATGGTGCAAAATGTACCAGCTTCAGCAACATCACCGGCACCAACAGTACAATCAATAACAGCACCAGTACCATCAACAATCCATGCTTCGATATCATCATATGTACTCCGAGTATGATCTTCGTTCTACGTGTTGTTCTACCTCATTTATCTTCGTTCGACATGGCGAATATGTAATCTCTAAAGTTTTAGAGATTATTTATTCTAGTTCCAACCGAAAAGCAAATGAGTTTAATATCATATTAACTCATTAAATCCATAATTACATCTGAAGAAAATATATATGTATATATATTTTCATAAAGATTGTGATTAAAAATTCTTCCGTACAAACTGTTAATGATGAAAATATTTTAACGGGTAGGTAATACCCGAGGAATAATTAGAATTTCACATTAATTAGTTATACTGAACATTCTTCAAATCCGATTCAACAGTCATTTCCTATCCTACTTACATCCACAGATATATGAATCCGTTCACCACAGCATAATCATTTTCATTCAAATTTCATATTTGGATTTTGACCTATCAGAATCCAACAGGTGACATAATGAAGAAAACATTTGATGGAATAAAATTTGTTAGAAACAAACAAATTAACTATGAGAAATTTTGTTAAGAACCCACGCTAACAAAATCCTAGCTAACTATTCCTAGCTAACTGTGGACTAGTCAATTGAGGAATACCAACAGTGGACAATTAAAATGAATTAAAATATTGATTATAACATATGAAACTAAACAAATCTTCAAGTTGCCACTTGATTTCATCTTAAACCTCATTTGTATCTTGACAATTACAATCTGCGTTCAAAAATCTTTCGTAATTCTTGAAAACACCTCAATCGAAGGATGAACCAACTGCACTTCATCCACGGAAGAAAAGATTTATGCATATAGTTATACACCTGAAAACTATTGGAAACTGAATAAACGTTTAACACATAGCTATGTTAATTCCTTTAGTGTTATTATTACCCAAAATAATTTTGCAATCCCTTTCCAAATTATCCAATTTTGTCATAGCTCCAGCAAATCAATTTTGACTTTCGTTCGGATTAAACTTATTATAACTTGATTTATAAACCTGCCTTTCGTCATCGTTATCGGGGAACTGTTTATATTTCACCACAGTAACAGAAACTTATCTGCAACTTCATTACTCATCGACTAAAGTTCTCCGAAGAATTATTATATTTGTTCGTTAAAACCCTTTCATGCACTTATCCGCATTTTGTAACAAGAATTGCCATACCAATTACCGGGAATCAGCAAATCTGTATTGTAAGTCTCGCAACGTTTCCACATCAACAGTTATATGTATCCATATAACATTTATCTCATAGAACTATGATCTTCCATTCTGAAATTCTGAAAAGCACTCAATCTACAAATCAATACCCTGAATGTTGAAAAAGCTGAATGAAGCAGCAGAAACTGTAGGCAACCGTAAATGACTTTAGTCGTCGGAAGTTTGATGATAAAGAATAATATGTTGTAAAAGCTCAGAAACATTGGGAATGGAAAACGGATAGAGTTAAACATGAAGGAGACCAAGGAAAAATACAAGGACCAAACCCTATATTCAAAGGATTCAGGTAATTCTGGATCCGATGAAATCTTTAGAGAATATCTTGCTCCGAGGTCATGTTAAAATCTTGCGGAAAATCTTTTTTCATCAACCATCGAACTTAGAAATTCCAAAATATCATCATAAATATCTTCGATATTTCTGAGGATATTTTCATAAATATTCTCGTCCGAAATTATATACTCTGCGTGCTATCTGTAATACATTATATTGGAAATTTCTGTAAAATCTAAGTATAAACTATGAATGAAATTTTGAAGTAGTGTTGAGAACTGATGCATGAGTTAGTATAATATAATGACACTTGATCAACGTGATTATATTACAGTAAGTCATGCTGAGTTTCTAATGGAACGTGATGATTCACAGATCTTGACGTCATCATGTGCCATGTTACACGACTCTTATATTCTAGCTAATCTCCAAATATATCAAGAATATATCTTCCTGATAGTTCTATCTTTTCTCTTGAATTCTGGTAATTTAACCAACCAATATCGTGCTATTACAATCTTTCTTAGGACATTAGTTATGTTCATTCGAAATTTCATATCTATGAATTCTGGACTATTACTCGCTTGACTTAAAGTCTGGAAGAGAAAACAAAAAGGATGGAACTCCAAAATATAAAGGAAACAAAGAGGGTGGATTTATAGTGAAATATCAGATAGATCAATCGAGGTAGATAATCACATTTAATTAAAGAGATCCTAATTTCCTTAATTATCGAAGAATCAATTCTTATTCAAATTTCGAAGATTTTCTTTAAATCCCTTGAATCCCGGAATTCAATCAAGACAACGTCAAAAGTTTAGACGAAACTTTTCACTCTTTTGTGATAGCTTCACTCATACGCTTCACATGATTGAATCGTTTTATCTATATTAATCAATAATGATAAAACTCTAACTCATATTCGTCATGAAAACATTTTTATTGTCAACCATGACCACCTCACTCAAATTTCGGGACGAAATTTCTTTAACGGGTAGGTACTGTGACGACCCGAGAATTTCTGACCAAATTTAAACTTAATCTTTATATGTTTCTGACACGATAAGCAAAGTCTGTTAGGTTGAGTCTCAAAATTTTGAACTGTTTTCATATATTCAATTGACCTTCGACTGTTCTCGACGATTCACGAACAACTAATTGTAAATAGATACATGTATATATATATATATATATATATATATATATATATATATATATATATATATATATATATATATATATATATATATATATATATATATAATAATTTAAAATATTAATTGAAATAATATATGAGTTAATTGTTGGAAATAAATATGTAAAATAATATGCGATACAATGAAAACTATTATTACAAATGTATATATATATATATATATATATATATATATATATATATATATATATATATATATATATATATGTATGTATGTATATAAATATGTATATAAATACTATTTGTAAATATATAAAATAATATTAAATCTATTTGTTTAAAAATATATAATATATATTTATGTGATAAAACTTGTTATTTAAAACTGATTATATTTAGAGAGAGAGTAAATGGAAAATGAATGATTTCGAGCTTAATTAGTAAACGTCAGTAACACTCGGTTGATGTTTTGTTAGTTTTAATATAGATATTGTACATGTCCATGAAGGATGAAAATAAAAGTTGGACTGTAAATTGATTACGAAGATTTTAGATTTGTCAAAATTATTTTTACCCTTTTAAGATTAAATATTAGCACTCCGTACATATAAATTAGAACAGAAAATAAATAATTATTGAACCTTTTTGATCAGATTTCAACCAGTTAATGAGTGAAATAATTAAATATATTTAATCTAAAAGTTTGGGATTTTTAGGAACACTTTTATACGACAACTGTTTAGCAATGGACTACGATATAGCATTCCGTGAGAAACTGTCGGTAGGTAAATGACAAGTAATCGGCTGGTAACTGTTTAAATGTTGAAAGAATGAATGATACTGTGGTTGATTGTTTCAATCCCAATCCCACTTTCAATTAAATAAGTAATAAGTAATATTATATATTAATAATAAAACTTTGCAGTGTAATATATGTATACTACCTACAACATATAGAGAAGGATATATATCCATTATCTTCACTCTTCTTCTCTACTTCATCGCCACTACCACCGGAAGCCACCATGGCCACCTAGAATAATCAAACACCATAACCGTCATCTTTTCCCTCTCTCCCTCTTCTTTATGTTAACAACCTAAACAATCATAAACCACCGTCACTCGCCACCTCTACAACTATATCGTCATCTCTTCCCTCTCTCCAAATTTAAATTGTAAACCACCCATTTCCTTTTCACTCATGTCGACTATACGGCTGCCACCACAGCTTCTACCATCACCGGAGACCATCTCACGACCACCATCACCAACCACTCTCTTTATCTCTCTCTCTTAAACTTGCTAGTGAAACACCACCTAAATCGTTTTCCTACTGCCACTATAAACTGTTTCTACTTCAACCCTTTCGTCAACCATCACCATGATTTCTACTTCTTTTTCTGTTTATTCGAACCACGTTAAAACACCACACAAACCGAACCCACTTGTTTTCTACAATACAACCAAAGGTTACCAACTATGTTTACAATTGTACATATTTCTTTTACGTTTCAAAAAAAAAAAAACTCGAACCAACAAGACACCGCAACCTTTTTATTGTCCCATACACCACCACTGTTCCAGCTTCTCATTTTCTGGTTCCTTCGAAACCTACTCCAACACCACCATCACCGGCTACTATAACCACCATAAATCACCTCTTTCCTGTTCGATATATTTTTTTTATTTAAAGTGTTCGGTTCAGTCCATAAACAAACAACCTAATCCCATCATCATTTTTTTTTTTTGTGCGACTTTAAACAAATGGAACATGTATGCATATTTATGAATGCAAATTCCAACAAAACCTCACTAGAATTATTAAAGGAGTTAGTGGAATGCCAGCTGGTGATAAAGAGCACATGTATACAACTATATTATTTGGAATTATTCATATTCACCATGTAACGGGCTTTAATTTTTTCAGTGGGCCGAATATGATGTGATTTCCAGTTGGGCCATAACCTTCCCTTCTTTCTGTTGGGCCAAGTATTTAAAGCTATCGTTCCTTTCCCTGGTTCCTCCTCGTCAACCAACTCAAACACACATCAATTAATTATTGATGTAATTATGTATGACATGTTAATGATAAATGATAATGATGGTGGTTACGATTAATGATGAGGTTATGATGGTATTATGATGATACATAATATGAGGATTCCGTTTAATGGTGAAGATGACGTGATGGCGATATAGAGGATGATAGATATGAAATTTTCATGATGACAATGAATTGGTCATGATAATGATAACTATGTTATGATAACAATCGATAATTCAATGGTTAATAATATTGGTGATAATACATAAAATAATAAAGATAGTGGTAATAAGATGAAGATTTGAATGATGATGGTACTCGATGATGATGATAATCGATGTTGTTGATGATGATAATAAGAATGGTAATTAAAAGATGATAGTGATTAGGATTGTTATTACTCTGGTCAATTTATTAAAAAGAAATAAGCAATGGAGGAATGGTTAAGGATGTTATCGGGTTAGCGGGACGTCGCGGGTTCAAACCCGGACTTGGGCATATTTTTTTTAGAGCTACTCCTTTGAGGTAGTTTACTTACTACTCATTATTATTATTATTATTATTATTATTATTATTATTATTATTATTATTATTATTATTATTATTATTATTATTATTATTATTATTATTATTATTATTATTATTTTATCAAATAAATATTAGATACATAAAAATATATATTTGATACATAATATAATTATATTAGTATTACATAAGATTAAAGAATGAAAATAATGACATTAATTAGAAAAATATTACCTATAACAAATTACTGATTTTTGATATAATACTAACTACTTGTACACATATGTTAATATAACTATAAATATTAATTATTTTACAAAATAAATATATGTAACACATAATTGAAGATATAATATATATATCTTAAATAGAATTGAGTATGATTATTATATAATTAAAATACTTAAATAAATAGCACATAATTAATAAATGGAATTATGTGATTATATATTTAATATATATTACTGATATAGGTTCGTGAATCCAAGGCCAACCCTACACTTGTTCAATGTCATCATATGTATTTTTACTACAAAATACAGTATTGTGAGTTCATTTACTCCCTTTTTACTCATTACATTTTTGGGCTGAGAATACATGCAAATGCTTTATTAACTGTTTTACAATAATTATATGCGTGAGTTTCATTTGCTCCCTTTTACTCATTACATTTTTGGGCTGAGAATACATGCGCAACTTTTACAACTGTTTTACGAAATAGACACAAGTAATCAAAACTACATTATATGGTTGAATGATCGAAATCGAATATGCCCCTTTTTATTAAGTCTGGTAATCTAAGAATTAGGGAACAGACACCCTAATTGACGCGAACTCTAAAGATAGATCTATTGGGCCCAACAAGCCCCATCCAAAGTACCGGATGTTTTAGTACTTCAAAATTTATATCATGTCCGAAGGAGGATCCCGGAATGATGGGGATATTCTTATATATGCATATTGTTAATGTCGGTTACCAGGTGTTCAATCCATATGAATGATATTTTTGTCTCTATGCATGGGACGTATGTTTATGAGAAATGGAAATCTGAAATCTTGTGGTCTATTAAAATGATGGAAACGATTGTTTAAGTTAAACTAATGAACTCACCAACCTTTTGGTTGACACTTTAAAGCATGTTTATTCTCAGGTACGAAAGAAATCTTCCGCTGTGCATTTGCTCATTTTAAGGACATTACTTGGAGTCATTCATGGCATATTTCAAAAGACGTTGCATTCGAGTCGTCGAGTTCATCAAGATTATTATTAAGTCAATTATAGTTGGATATAATATGAAATGGTATGCATGTCGTCAACTTTCGTTGTAAAGAAAGATTGTCTTTTAAAGTCGGATGCAATGTTTGTAAAATGTATCATATAGAGGTCAAGTACCTCGCGATGTAACCAACTGTTGTGAATCATTTATAATCGATATGGACTTCGTCTGGATGGATTAGGACGGGTCCTTTCATGTTTTAGCCATAATGGGTGATTCGTGGCTTGGATTTAGATGATCCGAACATGAAAGTTCATCCTGTCATCAATCCTAACACACTAACACACCCTAAAGACACCAAATATGGTCACAAAGTTGGACCAAACCTGGTTCATATCAATATCACATTTCAATCTTAACAAAATACCATTTTGATCATATCTAGGGCTCCGGGAATCGAAACGACATGAATCCGGAGTCTAAAATTAATGTCTTGATGAGAGGAACTCATCTAACTACTTTATTTTCACTTTTATATAAGTCATATAACCAGAAATGAACAAAAATCTGCTGTCCCAATCACATCAAACCGAAAACATATGTATTTGAGCAATTCTACGCATACAATCATCATTACAATAATGAGTAATCATCATACTATCAAAATAAGCATTAAAACAGAAAAGTATTGAAAAATTAAAAATTCTAGGGTTAGGGTTTATACCCTAAACGAGAAACAAGTAGTATAATCGCGTAGAGGATGATTAGTAGAACGCGTTAATGCTAATTAAATGATGATCCAAGCTAGCTTTTTGATTGATGATGATGATGTTTGTGTGGGTGTGGGGCAATGGCAAGGAGAGGAGAAAGAGGAGAGAGCACCAAAATAGATTTTAGGTTTAAGTGCGTAAAAATGATTAAATGAAAATGAATGAGAAAAATGGAAAACAAAGGGGTATCCCCTCCCCCTCTTGGTTCAGCCGATGGGTTGAGTGGGGTGGGTCCCACTTGGCCCATTTTGCTAAAATTTAAATTACTTATGGCCCAAAATCTCGAACGAAACGCGAAAACACGCTTACGCGATTAAAAATTTGGAGAGATAACGACTACGCGATGGAAAATAAATATAAATACTATATATAATTATATGATCTTAAAATATCATATTTAAAATATTTAGGGTTTAAAAATCCCAAAAACTCGACCGTTGGTTTAAAACCCGAAAAGATTCGCCGGATAGAAATCCGCGACACGTAGAAACGTATAACTCAAAATATGAATACAAATATTCATTTAACACATAATAATTAATATATATATTATTACAAAAATAATAATATAGGTCATATAGATGACGTGACACGAATAACAGTTAACTGTCGTTAAATAATTAACGGTAAAAGATAACGGAAAATGTAGGGTCGTGACATAAGGACTTGGAATCTTCGTAATGGGTTATTTTAATACAGCATAAAAAGATTATACCAACATCCCACACTTAGACGAACATTGTCCTCAATGTTCCTAGTGTATCCCACACTTAGGAGTTTTAATTGAAGATTTGGGAATATTTGTCTAGTGTTTCAATTGGATGTTATCCCACACTTAGTGATAAGCTAGGATGTGGCATAGTTTGAATCTTGAGCTAGTAGTGAAAAGAAAGAAATACCCCTAGCAGATGCGGCTGACTTCCAATTCTTGCGTCTTTTATCGACTCATTTGTCATCCTTTATTCTTCTACCCTAATTTATTGCACAGGTTGCCTCCCGAGAAGCGCTTTTGTTTAAGGTCGTTGGCTCAACCGTAGTGATGCTTTAAAAAGCAAACATTCCTCGCTGATGGTTGTGATCTTGGTCTTTGTGAGGGAATGTGAGTCTTGGCGGGTAAATCATGAGAAAGTGCTGGACCAATAGTGGTAGAAGATCCGGTACTACTCTTGAAGATCTACTAAAAGATAAGTAGTGTGCAGTTTCGGCTCTTGATAAGTCTTGAAGTCCGATGTGAATGTGATCCACGGCTCTGCTGGTTGACCCATAAAAGTCAATCATAGAGGCAGTGCTGGTGGTGATTGTTTCTCTGATGGGATGCTCATTTCGGAGGTCTTCAAACAATGTTAGAAACTGTATCTTTAGAATCTCGAAGTCTTCGGAATGGTGATATCCACAGTAAGAGTCTGTAGCTTTGCACAGATTTGTTAAAAGATGAAGCTGAAAAGAAGTGAACAACAATCCTGATCCGAGCATTAATGTCACCGTCTTTGAGTATATCTCCCGACATCCAGCTTTAAATGTGAAACTAGGATTTGTGGATTCGTAGAAGATACGTGATATCTGCTTTGTAACATAGGTGGCAATGTTGACTCGATCTGGTTTAAGATGAGTGAACGGATTGTTTCGCCTTACTTCCTCCATAACAGCGTCTCGTAACTCTTTGATAATCAGATCAGCATGGTGATCAATTGTTACATAAATCACTAGTCTGTCTGGTGTGCTTTCGAAATTATCTCTTTCTAAGAGAGCGAAAAGGCTGTGAATATCCTCGATCATTTGCAAATCAGAGTGATAAGTCGGGCGTCTGGTTGAAAGATCCATATGCTTCTAGATGAGAGTCAGTAGTGCTCATTGGTTTCGTGAGAATGGAAGTGCAGATCCGGCTAAGGCGTTATAAACCTTAGAGTAAATGATCCTCTGATCTCGAAAGAATCTTGTCTCAAGAATAGTGTGAACCACTGAATTGTGCTCTCGTTGCCTTTCTTCCTGGTAGATATGATCATGAAGAGATTTGATAAAGTCTTGAATGCGTTCTTCTAGGATTTCAACATCATTGTCTTCTCTTCGGAGATAGAGGTTGTGTTCTTCTCGGATAGCCATAATTCGTTCTGTTAAGCGTAGCGAAAAATCAATGGTTAATTTACGGATGGCTTTGAGAATATCTTCAAATTCATCGGTATCATTGATGAAGGTTATCATGTCTGCGTGTGTAGATATAACTGGAATCTGATCTGAAGAAGAGTCTAGTTCCCCTTGATCTGGTTCGGTTGGAGAGTGTGAGTTATTCAGAATGTCTTCATGTTGCTCTACCTCGTCATCATCGGTGTATTGTTCTTCTGAGGATGCGTATGATGAATGGGTTTCTTCAGTATTCTGATTCTCTAGTTTGATACTTGCAGGATCAATTTCTATATCCTTAACCTCAGCCTTGTCGGTCTTCTTCTTGAAGCGAATGATTAAACTGTGATCTTTCGTCTCAAGCCTCATTATTTCTTCATGACGCTCAATGCTTGGAGTAGGTATTGTCGCAGTTTCTTTTACGTCTTCCATTTCCTCTTCCTCTTCAGATTCCTCCTCTTCCTCTATTTCTTCGCTGCGATCCTCTTCTTCCATTTCTGGGTCGTCTACATACTGTGATACGACACCTATCTCGATATCATCGGCTGGTGGTGAAGACTCGTCATCGGAAGTGATCCGTCTAGTGAAAATAGCAAACATCTCTGCCTGTCCAGAAAGATCGGTTGGTCGGTCAATTTTGAAGGTGACGCTCTCCCCATGTGATCGTAAGATCAAGGTTTGATTGTACACATCAATGACAGTCCTAGCCGTATTCATGAAAGGTCTTCCTAACACTACTGGTGTGTGTAAGTCTTCCTTAATATCCATTACTACGAAATTCGTAGGATACAAGAATTTGTCGACTTTCACCAAGACGTTCTCAACTATGCCCTTAGGATATCGAATTGTGTGATCGGCAAGTTGGATTGTCATTTTAGTTGGTGACAAGTCTCCTAACTCTAATCTCTTGTAGAGAGAGTAGGGGATTAGGTTGATACTTGCTCCTAAATATGCTAACACATGAAAACGAATCAGCCCGTATCTCCTAGCTTCGGTGGTAGAGAGTTTCTGAGTAATGCAGAGCATTCTTCACTCAGTGGAATTTTATTAGAGTCTGGTATCCTCTCCTTTGTAGAGAGAAGCCTTCGGATGTATCTCTTCTGGTTGGGAACTTTGGACATAGTGTCCAGGAATCTTCCATCAAGTTTGAAGGAATCAAGCTTGGATGGTTCTTCTTGTAGCCTTCCAGGATAGGGTACACGAACTGGAGTTTTCGGGGTCAGCTTCTGAGTATATGTTGATTTGTTCTTGAGCATGGCTAACCTTCTCCGTGGTTCTTCCTCTGAGATTATGGAATCCATTTGTTTTTCTTTTTTTATGTGGGGATTTTGGATAGTATTACTTGGCAATCTTCCCTGCGGTCGGGTTTCAAGGCGTTGTGATAACTGTCCGAGCTGCGTTTCTAGACTTTTGAGCAGAGCCAATTGGTTTCTCATTAGTATCTTCGTCTGATCTTGACTGGCTGTAGTTCTCTAATTTAGCTGTTGTTGTCCTTGAATGAACTGAGTCAAGTGATCATCAGCTCCGAGAGTGGGGTTAGTTGCTTTTGTAATCTAGGTGGTAGGGGAATTTTCCTCAACTGGTGTACCAGTGAGTGGAAATGGTTGATCGTAGGTCAATTGAGATTTTTGGGCTGGATAAGGTGGATAGCGGTAGCGAAAAGGTTGATTGCTTTAGTAAAATTGATTAACCCTAGGTTGTTGATTGAATCCAGGATTTGGTGGACGAGCTGGGTATTGGACGTAACAGACCGAAGCATCAGGGTTTTCGTACTCAACTTGATATTCTTCAGTGGGTTACGGGTAGGTACAATTAACACAAGCCTGAGCTTGGTGGACCTACTGCGGCTGCGTCTTCAATTCTCCGAGTTGTTTAGCGAGAGATTCCATCTTATCCGTGAGGGATTTGATGGCCTCCGTTTGATTGTTGAGTGCAGAGAGTGGGGCAGATGATGAAGTTGTTTCACCACTGTTCCAGTCATGATGATGCATTGTCATGTTCTCGAGCAATTCCCATGCTTCGTCTGCAGTTTGGTTCATCAGATTCCCTTGAGCTGCTGCATCGATTGTCGTCCTATGATTTACCGTAAGACCATTGTAGAAGGTACAGATTTGGGCTGACCGTTCTAGCTGGTGATTAGGGCATTTCTTCAGCAGGGTTTTGAATCGCTCCCATGCAGTGTAAAGAGATTCATCATAACTTTATTTGAAGTTAATGATGTCATTCTTTAGCTTGGTTTGTTTAGAAGGAGGGAAATATTTGGTTAGGAATTTTGTAGCCATCTCCGTCCATGACGTGATGGAATCTTTTTTCAGTCCTTCGAACCAGGTTTGAGCATGATGAGTGAGAGAATAGGGAAACAAGTATAGCCGGATTATATCTTGTCCTATCCCTGGTTGTTTGGAGGAGTTCGAAAGAGATATGAATTTATCAAGGTGAGAATTAGGATCGTCATTTGGAAATCCATGAAACAGACAGCTATTCTGAATGAGCTGGATGATGTGAAGTTTTAACTCGAACGAGTGTCCTTGAATCTCTAGAAATCTGATCGGTCCTCCTCGACCTTCAATTGAGGGTTTGGTATTTTCTGCTAAAGTAACGCGTAGCGCCATTTGATTTTTGATTCACGCTTAATTGCGTGCTTTAGAGATTATTGCGTCTGGATCATGTACGAATAACAACGGCCCTAGTCTAGATCGGGTTTGGGTCATACACCGGGTATGCCTTTTTTTTTTAATTTTTAGCAAATAAACTAAATTTCTAAAGTAATCTAAGGTAAGCTAAACTAGTCTAAGGTAGTCTAATTCTAAGGTAATACAATTTAATCTAATTTAATCTAAGGTAGTCTAAAGTAATCTAATTTAAGGTAATCTAATTTTAATTAACTAACTCTCCTTATGGTTGAATATGTTTTTGGTTCTGGCTATTGATTCCATGGTATTTCGGTAACAGAGCTTCGTAAAAACTATTTAACAAACCAAGTGGCCAGGCTGACTATGGAGAGGCAGGATCCTTTTGGTCCCAATATAATTGGCGACTGTTCGGAAAATCTAACAACCAAGTCCGTATATAATTGTCTTTCTTAGACACCACTAAATGCTTGTGAATAAGCTTGATAGAGAGCTGTATTGCCCGATACCAGTTCCCTGGCAGCGGCGCCAAAAACTAATACTCCCCCGTCATATGGCCGAAACGGACGGTTTTTATTCGTGCGATGTCGTCGGGCCACAATGCCCCAGGATCAGCCACTCAGGGGGAAAGTACTGTTTTTAAATTTATATTTAGCGGGGCCTAAATCGTACTACTCCTTAGTATGAGTAAGGGAAGTATGACCTAGAGTCGTATTTTTTAGATATCAATAGAATCAAACCTATATTTAAGCCTAAGATAGTTAGGAAGGAGTAGTGGTTACTTAATTTTGGGATTTTCTAATTTATAAGACAGATAAAGTAAATGCGATAAAATTCGTAATTCAGATAAGGTTAAAGTGAGTGCATACTATGAATTCATCAGTTATTCTGCCGAGATTATGGAATGCTGGCTCATGAATAGGCAGTGGTCTTGTATTCATTACACTGGTCCTAAACGTCCCTGTCATAAGACATGTCACTGGGTACTGCGTTAGGCTTGAAGATTCTGAATAGACAGCAACGTCCCTTACCTCCGACGCCCGTGCAGTCTGACTACAGGCATACACGTTCAGACTGCTCATCCAATTGAGCGACTCGATTGGGTGACGTATTAACATTTCACAATGGTCTAAACTTTATTAAGTATAATAGAATACATGGTTTACCATATCCGAGAGACGTGATGTGTTTCAATGCTTTCATTAATGATTGGTTTTAAAAGATAGTTAGGCCCTTAAAAAGAGTTCAACCATAAAGAACACCATGGCCAAGTCAAGTTAACTTCCATGAACACGTTCGGTTATCCTAACGGTCCAATCCTTTATGCGTCTAAACAAAAAGTTCCTTAATTAACTAAGAATCCCTCAAGCGGGGTGCAATGCTTGAGACCGCATTATGGTGCAGTGTACTAATCAACACTGACCGGGTTCCATGGCCTTACTTAGCAGAGGTACATCTTACAACAACCGCTGTGCTTCAGCATGCACGTACGAAGTTTATATGCTTGGTAACTACACTAGCATGGTCTAGGACCGACAATATACTAAGGGTCTAGTCAGATGTTTCACTACGAAAGAGTCCTCGGTCAGAATCCAAAGCTTGATAGACTTACTACAACCGGTGTACCTCAGTCGATCTTATGTTATATCCGATAGACTTCTCTTACCAAGGGGTGACACATATAGTGTACTCTGAATCGGGGTTCGCGACTTCCCAATAACAGAGCCAATAACTACGTTCTATTAGTTGGAAAAGCAATTAAGTTTAAACCATAATCGGAAAACATTTCAACAGCATACACATATCATAATATCATTTCGGCATTATAACTGCTTACATCATAGCATACACTAAAGATAACTACTCGCTAATCATGGCAACAATATCACATAACATAATGATAGAAGACATTATATAAAGATAAGGGATAGAAGTACCAGTAGATTAAACGGGTTCCGAATACAAAAGTGATAACTTTAAGACTCCAGACCGCTCCTAATACAATCTTCGGCATTCTTCTCCGGGTACTAGGTTTCCCACACGTAGTCGAAGGCCTTGAGAGTATGACTAATATTGTACAAGAGAAAGAAAGAAGTGAATTGAAGTGTGTGTTGGAATGAATGACAAAGACCCTTTAAATAAACAAGATTTTTGCCTGCAAACGGCTGGCAGGCCATTTTTAGAGGCCGTTTGCTGAGACAAGCCGTTTATCAAGACCATTTGATCTGACCGTTTGGCAAGCCATTTGCCATACTGGCAGGCCATTTGGCAAGCTATATGGCAGGCCTTTTGCTAGCCTGGTCATCCTGACTTTCCTGGATCATAACTTGATTTCTTGTCTTTCACCATTTTTGCTCTAGAATCTTCGTTTTAGCTCCGATTCTCTTGATTCTTCTTGCTCCGTCTTCATAATTAATTATTCTTCAATTCTAACCGATGAAGTGGGTATTTTGCTGATAAAGTTTGAATCTTTCTTGTTTTTGAGCCTTAATACCGGGGTGAAAACGTGACTTTTTAGCCGATATCATGGAATTATTGGCGTTAAAATCTTATTAAAATCGAACTTAAGAATCGATTCGTTTGGTTATGTATTTAACCCTACACGAATTTTTAAAGTTTGTATATTTAAATATAAAGTGTTTAAAGTATTCGGTAAAACTGTCCGATGTGTTTATAACTGTTGCGACTTTTTGGTTTGGAGATAGTTTCTAATTTTCGAATATGTGTTATATCACTGACTTACAGGGATTTTGGCGTGTATTAAAAGTTAAACTGATATTTATTTATTTTTATAAAAATTCTAGAAATTTACTGTACAGTTTAAAATATTAAAAAGTATTATAATACTATACGTTTAGTATATTTGACACGTATGTTAGCGACCTTAGGTTTGAATGAATTTTTGGGTCAGACCTAACTTGTTGACCATGTTGACCATATCGTTGACCTTTGTCGACCAACCGGTTAAACCATTGACCAAGTACGTGTGAAGTGATAATATATTATATATATTTTAAATAATATTATTTTGCTTATACAAAATGGATGATTCAAGTTTGACCTTGGAGTTTGACTTTGACTATGACTTCCTAAGTTGACCTATGAGTTGCCTTTTGGTTTGACCTTTGACTTTTAAAATGACTTTTGAGTTGACTTTTCTTGACATTTGTATGTCGGTCATGAGCATTAGGATAGTATTATATTATGACCCGACCTTTTATGTTAGACATTAAATGATCACTTATACTTATTTAGGTGTGTACTTTTGTTTGCCGCGATTACTTGAACACACGTTATTGTTTAATTGTTGTCGTGCTTTAAGGTGAGTTGTAGTCCCACTTTTTAATTTACATTTTTGGGATAAGAATACATACGTTTTTCACTTATGCAATACACACAACTACATAACTTAATTTACACTGAGTTTGATACAGAAATTCCTTAGATTTGGTAACTAGTAACTACTAGTTTTTACACTAGTAGACACGAATATATATATATATATATATATATATATATATATATATATATATATATATATATATATATATATATATATATATATATATATATATATATATAATGTTTTAATCAAGAGGGAAGCACTTTTTTGGGGGGAAGTGTGGGGAAGTAATTTTTTTTACGTTTTGATTTTTTTTAAGCATTAAGATCACATGAAAATATGAACATTTAAAAAAGACACTTCGTGATAAATTTATTACTTCGGCGGGAAAACGCTCGAAAAAATAAATTATAACATTCATTGCAATAGATGATTTGCTTCTGAGTTTTTCTTTTAGTGTTTAAAAATTAGGATTTAGAAATTAGGGGTTAAAAATTAGGGTTTAGCTATTAGGATTTAAAAATTAGGGTTTAGGGTTTAGAAATTAAGGTTTAGGGTTTAGAAAATAGGGTTTAGATTGAATTTTTAACACAAACGGTTTAACATTACGCATGATGCATGTTAACAATTTTTTCTTCGGACGTTTTCCCACCAAATTAATAACATTCATCACAAAGTGTCTTTTTTAAATGTTCATATTTTCGTATGCTCTTAATGTTGGAAAAAATTTTTTTGAAAAAATGAAAAAATAAATTTTACTTCTCTCTTCCCCCTAAAAAAGCGCTTTCCTCTTGATTATATGTATATATATATATATATATATATATATATATATATATATGTATATATATATGTATATATGTATATATGTATATATGTATATATATACATATATACATATATACATATATATGTACATATATACATATATATGTATATATATACATATATATACATATATATATATATACATATATATATATATATATATACATATATATATATATATATACATATATATATATATATATATATATATATATATATATATGGCAGTGCTCAACTTTATTATTTATGTTAAGCTTAGTTACCGCGTGCTCAACTTTTGGCAGAATCTTTTAGAATGCTTTTGAACTTGAAACATTTTGGTCTACTTTATTCATTTTACGAAATATTTAAACCTATAACTCACCAACCTTGGTGTTGACTTTTTAGTATGTTTATTCTCAGGTACGTAAGGTGCTGTCACTGTTTGGTTCTCTGAATTGGTTGCTAGTTGACAAGGTGATACATGAAGTTTGTCATGTCATATTTCAAAATACTTTTGCATTCACTTGTTTAATTACTCATATTGCGTCTGAAAAATGTTGATTTTCTAGTTTCTTTCTATTTTTAGAAACTTCCTACTTTTGGAAATCTGCTAATCTTAGCAACTTACTATTTATGGGGATTGACTATTCTTGGTGATTGCTCACTTGTGGAAAACTTATTTTAAATAAATGCAAACTTTTATTAAACATGCATATATAGGGCAATATCACGCTATGGGACTGTTAGTTCACGTGTCGCGTCAATACCGAATTTGGCGGGTCATGACATATCGGTAATCAACAGCTTTGGAGGACAAGTGAATTTCATTCGGGTGCAGTTCCTCTTTTATTACTTTAGTCCTTAAAAATTCGGATCCAGTGAGTTTACATGATTACTGGCTAATTAGCTTAATTGGAAGCTATTATAAAATTATTTCAAAATTACTTTCAGTCCGGATTTGAAAGGTGATCCCTCACCTCGTTGGTTTTGAACAAAGCGCCTTCATAAAGGGAAGAAATATAATTGATGGGGCTCTTATTGCTAATGAATCTCTTGAGGTTTTAGAGAATAATCGATTGAGATGCATGGTTTTCAAAGTTGATTTTGAAAAGGCGTTCGATAGTCTCAATTGGAATTTTTAGAGGAAAGATGGGATTCATGGGGTTTGGTGTTAGATGGAGGAGACGGATTATCTCGTATCTAAAGTTGGAATCCACATCCGTTCTTGTAAACAGTTCTCCCACAAAAGAATTCAAACTTGGAAAAGGGGTAAGACAAGGCGATCATCTTTTGCATTTTCTTTTTTTTTATTGCGGCGGAAGGGCTTAATTGGCATACAAAATATGCAGTATCGAATAATCTTTTTAGTGGGGTTAAATTTGGTATCGATAAAATCCCAATCTCCTATCTCCAAAATATGCGGACGATACCATCTTTTTTGGTACTTGGAGTTTGGATAACATTTAACTCTTATGAAACTTCTAAAATGTTTTGAGTTAAGTTCGGGTATAAAGGTTAATTATTATAAAATAATCTTTTTGGTGTAGGGTAGATAAGAATGAGGTTGATGTGATGGCTAGACTTTTTGGTAGTAATGTGGGTTCCTTTCCGTTCATTTTTCTCGGGTTACCAGTTGGTGCAAAGATGAACAAACTGATAAGTTGGAAATCGGTTGTAGACAAATTTGAAAAAAGACTATCAGATTGAAAAGCGCGTGCGATGTCATTCGATGGATGTTTAACTCTCGTGAATTCGGTTCTAAATAGTTTACCGTTGTATTAGTTTTTTATCTTCCGTGCCCCTCCTAACGTGCTTAAAAAACTTGAGTATGTAAGACGTAAATGTTTTTGGGGTGGGTCGGGTGATGAGTTAAAAATCTCGTGGGTTAACTGGGATGATGTAATCCGCCCTTGGGCGGAAGACAGGCTTAGTTTAGGTTCTCTTAAATGCAAAAAAAGTTTGGCATTAATCGCCAAGTGGTGGTGGAGGTTTAAGATCGAAACTACCTCCTTGTGGGTTAATGTTATAAAAAGTATTTATGGGGCTTCAGTATTAATAAATTCGGGTAGTGTTACTTCTCTTTCGGGTTCTAATTCTCCATGGAGTAGTATTGTTAAAACATGTATTAAGATTGATAGCTTCAGTGTGTATTTGACCAAGTCGTTTGCGAAAGTGATTGGTAACGGCAACAACACAAAATTTTAGGATTAAAATTGGATCAAGGATAAACCTCTTAAGGATGTTTTCAAAAGACTGGTGCGGCTCGAATCAAATCAGAATGCATTGGTTGCGGATCGGTTGTGTTGGAATGGTTTAAACAGTGTGCCGACATGGTGTTGGTTGCGATAAGTAAGCGGAAGAATGAAGTCAGAACTAGACGAGCTGGAACTATTACTATCATCGTTGGCCATGATTCCGGACAAAGAAGATATGTCGGTTTGGAAATTGAGGGAGTGCGGTAAATTCTCAACAAAAATTCCAACAGAGAATATCATGTCGAATTATTATCCTTCGAATACAAGCTCTTTGCCAACTCAAAAATATAATCTAGTTCCTGAAAAAGTGGGAGTTTTTGTGTGGAGGGTATGGCGGAAAAGATTAGCCGTTTTGTTGGAACTCGGCAAGCGGGGTATTGATCTTAACTCTGTCCGTTGTCCTCTATGTGATGGCGACATTGAATCGATTGAATACTCGCTTTTAACGTGTTAAAATGTTATTGCAATTTAAGAAAAGGTCTTAAGTTGGTGGGGCATTAGTGGTCCGATCCATCTTACATTTGGTAACCTTCCTTGCTGTAATATTTCTTTACAATGTTCAGAATTAGGTGCGAAAATTTGGCAAACGGTGGAATGGACAAGCGGATATCTCATTTGGAAAAATTGGAATCAAAAGGTGTTCAAAAAGGTGTGTGGTCCCCTCTAATTGCGTTAAATGAGATTCAAGTTAAAAGATTTGAATGGATCGCGAAGCGGTACAAAATAAGGAAAATCGAATGGCATGATTGGCTTCACAATCCACAATCTTTTTTAGTGTAATTATCGGATAGTTCGAGTGTAACTATTAAGATGCTAGCGTAGCATTCTAGCTCGGTATCTTTGCATTTTAGTATCTTGTGCGATTTGTATTGTGTTTAGGCGAGCTTCGGCTTCCTATGTATTCTTTAATTGATATTGAATATATTATGCATTTCAAAAAATAAATAAATAAATCTATAATTACATAAATGTATATATATATATATATATATATATATATATATATATATATATATATATATATACAAGAAAGTATAGGGCTTAGGTGGCGGCTTCTTATCGATCCATGATGACGTGTCAATTTTAGAATTAATCTACCTATATATATATATATATATATATATATATATATATATATATATATATATATATATATATATATATATATAGGGGGAGGATCAATGGGGAAGTAACCAATCGGGGGGAAGCGGAGGGAAGCAAAAAAAAAAATTGTTTTTTTGGAATTTTTTTTCCCGGCATCAAGATCACACGAAAATATAAACATTTAGAAGAGATACTTCGTGATGAATGTTATTATTTAGGCGGGAAAACGATCGACAAAAATAACATTCAAGAGAATATTGTTCGTGAAGAATGTAAACGTTTTTTTCATATTTTGTGAAGTAAAATTTAGCCCGGTTTAGAGTTTAGGGTTTAGGGTTTGGTGTTTTGGGTTTATTCATAAACTCAAAACACCAAACCCTAAACCCTAAACCTTAAACTCTAAAACGTTCGTGTTAAAACTCAATCTAAATTCTAAATCTAAACCATAAACCCTACATTTCTAAACCCTAATATCTAAACCCTATAAAACCTAATATCTAAACCCTAATATCTAAAACCTCAACATACACTCGAAAAACACGATAATTATTATATATTACTTATTCGAGCGTTTTCCCACCAAAATAAAATCATTTATCGAAAAGTGTCTTTATTAAATGTTCATATTTTCATCCAATCTATAATGTTCGTGAACAAAGTTTTTTCAAAAAACGAAGAAAAAAAAAATTTGTTTCCCCCTGCTTCCCCCCGATTGGTTGCTTCCCCCTTGATCCTACCACTATATATATATGTATATATATATATTTATATATGTATATATATATATATATATATATTTATATATGTATATATATATATATATATATATATATATATATATATATGTATATATATATATATATATATATATATATATATATATATATATATATATATATATATATATGTATATATATATATATGGGGGAGCTCAAGGGATAAGTGGTATTTTTAGGATAAGGGGATAAGTAAAATGAGATTTTTATATCTTTTACATTAGAGCTCCAATTTAAAAAAAAAAACAAATTTTCGTAATGTACTGACATTGTGTAGATTCATAATTTTTTATTTTTTTCAACAGGTGCTTAAAATGCATCTGATGCATGTTAACGTTTTTTGAGGTTTTTTTGAGTTTTTTTTAGGATTTAGCCCGATTTAGAGTGTAGGGTTTAGGGGTTTGGGTTTAGGGTTTAGGGTTTAGGGTTGAGGATTTACGGAGTAAACCCTCAACCCTAAACCCTAAACCCTAACCCCTAAACCCTAAATTCTAAACCGTTCGTTTAAAAACTCGTTCTAAAACCCTAATTTCTAAACCCTAAACCCTAATTACTAAACCCTAGTTACTAAACCCTAAACTGTAACATCCCGCATTTTTCCGTTAAAATTATTTTAACTCCCGTCTTTTTATTTTATTAATATCTTTCATATCTAGATTCGTATCCTCCGTTAGCTAATGTTCTTAATATTTCCGTTATCGAATTTTAACATCACCCGTTTACTCTCGCGCATTTAAATTAATTCGTTCGGTTAATTCACGCAACCGCTTTGAAACTTGAGGGACTAAACTTGCCAAGAGACCAAACTCTTAACTGGGTCAACTAGTCAACCATGAACTCTCATCCATTCATTCACCTCCTCCTCTCTTTCAATACTTCAACTTTTTTTCTCAAACACCAATTCAAAGATTCATCATCCATTTCCAATCTAGCAATCAAATATCAAAACAAATTACATATTTGGAATCCTTGCATCTTCCTCTTCAATTCCATACCGATTTCGTCAAGTTTGGGTGACTTTCTAAAATCACTAAATTCTTTGTTCTTGATGTTTTTAACTTATAAAAGTGTTAATTAGTGTCTATGGCTCAAGTCTAACATGAATATATGATTTGTATGCATGTTCTTGTCATTTTGATGTAACTAGCTTAAACTTGAAATGGGTGTGTTTGATCTTGATATTTGGTTGCTTAAATGTTGTTAGATGTTAAAAGTGCATGTATTAAATGTGTTACTAGCACCATTAGCTTCAATTTGGTATATAGGTTGACTTGGAAAAGTCTCATTAACATGATTAAGGATTTTATGATTTTTGGTTAGGGTTTGGTAGCTTTAAATGTGATTTTTGATGCATTAAAAGCCTTGCAATGTTGTTGGTAAGTGTTTAGTAGTATTGTATATTTAATTACCTACGAAACGGCGTATTATATGTGTGCATTTAATTCCCGAATCATAAATGTGCATTTATGAACTTGAAAGTATTTATGATGAACATTAAATGAACATTCAACTTGGATTTTTATTTTTGTAAATGATGTTTTTAATTGATAAAATGTGTTTAGTTGTGTTCCTCGTCAAATTTCCTTTCCAACGATATAAGATACGTGCCTTGAATGTTTACGGTTCGTTAAATGTGTTTGAATGAAATTTGGTTTGGGGCTTAGACTTTTGAAAATAGCCAGGCACCAGCTCCAGTTGATTGCCGCGGCGCGGCCATCCCATGTCGCGGCGCGACATAAGCCGTGATCAGCGGCTATTCACCATGACATTTTTTTGAAAAATGTTTGCTATGCTACGCACCTCCGAATCACATGCAACTTGTTCTAACATGCTTATATATGATTAAAAACCTCGGAAAAATAGTTCGGGACCCGAACCGAACGTGTTTACTTTTTCGTTGACTTTGACTTGACCAAAGTTGACTTTTGTCCAAACTTAACCAATACTTGTTTAAACCGTTCTAATCTTCTTGTATACTTAATTCTTGCATGAAACTTAACAACTTGATTCACGTGCTATATAATCGAGTTGTAACGAGCCATAGGACTAATTGGACAACTTTGACCAATCATGTTTACCGTTATTGATACAACCTACTTGTTTATGTCAAGACTAGCAATTGTCCTTGCACACATTTACTTGTGAAGTACTTTATTTCTCGTGCACTCAAGGTGAGATCATTGTCCCAGTTTTACTCTTTTAAACTTAAATTTAGGATGAGAAAACATAAACTTTTCGTTTTACAAAGTGAACACACGTACGGAAACAAACATTCTACGTACGAGTTAGAACAAAAATCCTCAATTCAATTATCATTAGTTACACTTGAAGGGTGTAAGCGAGAACTTATGTTGTATAGCCATACGGGTTTGACAAACCCTCATTCGGACGGTTCGCAATCGTTATTGGATGAAATATATTTTCGAGAAACAGTGTATGTTCTAACACAATTGTGATGGGGTTCTATGGATGGAAAGTTAAGCCTTGATAATTGGGTGCTCGTGATAACAAATTTTAGAATGGTTTACTATTATTTCAATGTTATAAATCTTGTGGTTCATTTGTACTTACTTACTTACTTACTTAAACTTATGATTTCACCAACGTTTTCGTTGACAGATTTCTATGTTTTTCTCAGGTCCTTGAACGTTTTGTGATACATGCTTCTGCTCACTATTTTTGATACTTGCTTGTATGTCGAGTATACATGCATACATGGAACATCTTTTGACTTACTTTTAAATTGTGTCGCATAGGTTTCATTTGTACATTAAACGTTGTAATGTAACTAGTCGTTGAACTACTTTTGTAAACTTGAAACATCTTTACATTTGAAATGAATACGACATATTTTGGTCAAACGTCATTTTAAAGACTTATGACCACGTAACGAGACCTAAGTAGACGACGCCGTCAATGACGATTTTGTCGGGTCGCTACAGATGGTATCAGAGTGTTGGTTGTAGGGATTTAGAGTTCATTGGTGTCAACCCCGAGTCATAGGGTACATTAGTGAGTCTAGACTACAACCAGCATATAGACTTGAAGTAGGAATTACTTGACTACTTGTGCATTTATACTCGAACTCTTCTATTCATACCTAACTCTTATTCTATCTTAATCTCACGTTATTTAATGTGATTGACACGTCACCTTGACTTTGCGAAATAATGTCGAATGCACATATGAATTAGGGTAATATAATTGCCGAGATTATATTACGGTGACTCATATGGACGTTCCGACATTATGACATAAAGAATTTAAGACGGGTCAAGGAAATTTTCTCTTCATCATTATTCCATATCATGATTAGTATTATTGAGAATACTAAACAACGATATTCTTGTCTCATGAAGGAACAATGGCTCACCGAGGTCAACACAACACTCTTCCCGAAACTCTCAAACAAGCTCTTCAACGAATGATAGCCAGCGCCGTGGATGCGTTCATGGCCGGTCACTCCTCCAACAACAACAACAATCATGGAGCCGGTAATTCAAACGAGGGGTGCTCCTACAAGAACTTCATGGGGTGCAAACCTCCCACTTTCTATGGAACTAGGGGACCGATTGCTCTCACCTGATGGTTCGAACAAATGGAAGTCGGTTTTAGAATAAGCGGCTGTCGGGACCAAGATAAGTTCAAGTTTTCTACCCTCACTTTCACCGATATCGCTCTCTCATGGTGGAACACGTATGTACAATCGGTGGGTACCGATGAAGCCCACACACTCTCTTAGACCGAACTAAGAGAAAGAATGATCACCGAATACTTCCCGCACAACGAGGCTCGAAGGCTCGAACAGGGGCTAAGAAATTTAAAAACAGTCAGGGATGATCTCAAAGTTATAATCAACGGTTTGTCGAACTAGCCTTAATGTGTCTAACCCTCATGACTCCCTAGTCCCTAAGAGTTGAACTTTACATGGATGGCCTCCCTAAGAGCATTCAACACGGGGTAATGTCATCAAGACCCGCTAACCTACAAGAGGCTTTAACGATGGCCCGCCAATTTATAGAAACGGTGGATGAATTTGAAGCGCCGGCACCAACGACCGAGGATCGATCGGGTAGCAACCAAAGAAAAAGGGAAGCCTCTCAATCAAGCAATGTAACGATCCGTCAAAATCTCTATTGACGCGGCACGTTAATCATTGATTTCACAGTGAGGTTTTGACCTCTATATGATACGTTTTAATAAAATATTGCATTCATTAAAATAAGTGACTTTCTAAACATAGAAAGTTATAAACATGTGGGTGAGTGCTTAGGTATAAGCAAATCCCCAAAATATATAAGTTTTTATCATACAGTTTGACATCACAGTCAAATTATTTATTACACAACGCAGTTTTATTTCGAATGCAATAAACTTTATACAAAGCATGAGAGACTCCATGCAGGCAACAAGCACATCACAGCGGAAGCAGTCTAAGGACCTGAGAATAAAACATGCTAAAAAGTCAACACGAATGTTGGTGAGTTATAGGTTTAATTGCTCGAGTCATAAATATATATAAAGATAGACCACAAGATTTCATCAAAAGTTTATCAATAGATTCTACGTAACAGAGCACCCTGGTAACTAAACTTAACGCTATAATGATAATTACCCTATTCGTTTTAATACACGCAAACCAAAGTGTCATAAACTCAAATAACATACGTCTGTTAAAAGGCTAGCGCTCTAGCTCGGACGGGGATGTCAAGCCCTATGGATCCATATACAATTATTCGCGCCCACCAGTCCATATCCTATGTACTGGCAGCTACTAGTTACCAAAGCAAAGGGATTTTCGGTTTAACTCAGTGTACAATTTAGTACGTACTTGTGTCTTATTGCGTTTAAAATAAATTGCATGTATTCTCAGCCCAAAAATATTTAAAGTATTTAAAGAGGGAGACTATAAACTCACAGTTCAATATTGAGATTCAATATTGTTGGAAAATTGCGTAGACGTAATGATGGTAGACGACTGTATGGTTGGCCTTGGATTCAAGAACAATACCCCGAACAATACCCAATTTTTCCTTAGCTTAAAACGGTTTGAAACCCGAATTAAAACACCCTCGTATATACTTTATTATTATTAAACTTAAATTAAAATTATAATTATAATTATAATTATAAATTTAAATTTAAAATACAGAAGAAAGAAAAGAAAGAGTGTGAAGAATTCGTCGAGCAAATTGGCGTATTTATAGTACTTTTCCATTTCCTGTAGCCCATGCGATCGCATGGGTTTGTAGTGTATTTGCCATGCGATCGCATGGCCGCCTGATCCGCTTTTGTTTGTTAGTTCGTCGACATAATATTTACAGTAGCAAATAGTGTTTACTGCAGCAAATAGTGTACTGTAGCAAATAGTGTTTACTGTAGCAAATAGTTTTACTGTAGCAAATAGTGTTTACTGCAGCAAAGTCGTTTTCACTGTAGTAAATAGTATTTTACTGTAGCAAAGTCGTTTTCACTGTAGTAAATAGTGTTTTACTGTAGCAAAGTGATTTTTATAATTATCACATGTTATGACGTTCGTGAATCGTCGAAAAAAAATCGAAAGGTACATGAATGTGTAAATTAGTTCAAAAAGGTTTAAGACTCAACATAATAGGTTCACTTATCGTGTCGGACACATTTATCCTGTAATTAATTTATTAATATGAAATTTTCTGGGTCATCACAGTACCTCCCCGTTAAAGAAAATTTCGTCACGAAATTTTGAGTAGTACCTGTTTTATATGCGATATCAGTGAACAAATGTGGATATTTTTGGTTCATTTGATCTTCACGTTCCCATGTAAACTCGGGTCCTCGTCTAGCATTCCAACGAACTCTAACTATCGGTATTTTGCTTTGTTTTAATTGTTTGACTTCACGGTCCATGATTTCAACAGGTTCTTTGATAAAATGGAGTTTATCATTGATTCGTATTTCGTCAAGAGGAATTACGACATCCTATTCACCTAAACATTTCTTCAAATTTGACACGTTAAATGTGTCGTGAACACTACTAAGTTCTTGCGATAGCTTTATACGATAAGCAACTGCTCTAATTCTTTCGGTGATTTCAAAGGGTCCTACGTACCTAGGACTTAGCTTTCCTTGTTTATCGAATCGTACAACGCCTTTCTAGGGTGACACTTTCAACACGACTTTGTCGCCCACTTGAAATTCTAGCGGTTTTCTTCTTACATCAGCATAACTCTTTTGGCGACTCATGGCCGTTTTCAATCGCTGTTGTATTTGAATGATCTTTTCGGTGGTTTCGTGAATAATTTCTGGTCCGGTAAGTTGTCTTTCTCCTACTTCACTCCAACAAATAGGAGATCTTCACTTTCTACCGTAAAGTGCTTCAAATGGCACTGCGTTGATGCTCGTATGATAGCTGTTATTGTATGAAAATTCTGCCAACGGTAAGTGTCGATCCCAACTGGTTCCAAAGTCAATCACGCATGCCCGTAACATATCTTCCAATGTTTGTATTGTTCTTTCACTTTGACCATCTGTATGTGGGTGATAAGTTGTGCTCATATCTAATCGAGTTCCCAATGCTTTTTGTAATGACTGCCAAAAACGTGATGTGAATCAGGTGTCACGATCAGAAATGATGGAGATAGGTACACCATGCATGGAAACTACTTCCTTCAAATATAGGAGTGCTAATTTCTCCATACTGTCTGTCTCCTTTATTGGTAAAAAGTGAGCTGATTTAGTTAGACGATCAACTATCACCCAAATAGTATCATGAATACTTACAGTCCTTGGCAATTTCGTAATGAAATCCATGGTTATTCTTTCCCATTTCCACTACGGAATTTCTGGTTGTTGCAGCAATCCTGACGGCTTTTGGTGCTCAGCTTTGACCTTTGCACACGTCAAACATTTGCTTACATAAGTAGCAATTTCTGTCTTCATATTAGGCCACCAATAGAACTTCTTGAGATCGTGGTACATTTTCCCGTTTCCTAGGTGAATTGATTACCTCGTTTTGTGTGCTTCATCCAGTACTAGTTGCCTTAGGTTACCATGTTTTGGTACCCATATCCTACCAGCAAAATACAGGGTTCCATCGGCTTTTACTTCAAGTTGTTTTTCTAACCCTTTGCTCATTTCGCCTTTTTCATTTTCTTCTTTTAAAGATTCTAACTGTGCTGCTTGAATTTGCTTTGTGAGATCGGTACGAATTGTAATGTTCAAAGCTCGGAAAATAAGAAATTTTACTCTTTCTTTTCGACTTAGGGCATCAGCCACAACATTAGCCTTTCCGGGGTGGTAACGGATTTCACAATCGTAATCGTTTAACAACTCTACCCAGCGACGTTGCCTCATATTGAGTTGTTTTTGATCAAAAATATTCTGAAGACTCTTATGGTCGGTGTACACTGTACACTTGGTGCCATATAGATAGTGTCTCCATATTTTGAGTGCAAAAACTACTGCTCCAAGTTCCAAATCGTGCGTCGTATAGTTCTTTTCATGAAGTTTTAGTTATCGTGAGGCATATGCGATAACTTTTGTGAGTTGCATTAATACACATCCTAAACCTTGGCGCGAAGCGTCACAATAGATCACGAAATCATCATTTCCTTCCGGTAATGATAAAATGGGTGCAGATATTAACTTCTTCTTTAATAACTGGAATGAGGATTCCTGTTCTGTGGACCAATCATACTTCTTTCGCTTTTGAGTCAATGCAGTTAAGGGTTTGGCAATTTTAGAGAAATCTTGAATGAATCTTCGGTAGTAACCAGTAAGACCTAATAATTGGTGGATTTGTGTTGGAGTCTTCGGTGTTTCCCATTTACTAATGGCTTCGATCTTGGCAGGGTCAAATTTAATTCCATGTTTACTGACAACATGGCCCAAAAACTGTACTTCTTGTAACCAGAAATCACATTTTGAAAATTTTGCGTACAATTTTTCTTTCTTGAGTATCTCTAGTACCAATCTTAAGTGTTGCTCATGTTCTTCCTTGTTCTTTGAGTAAATCAATATGTCGTCGATAAAAACAATGACAAATTTGTCTAAATACGGTCTACAGATGCGATTCATTAGATCCATGAATACTGTTGGAGCATTAGTCAATCTAAAAGGCATGACTAGAAACTCATAGTGACCATAACGGGTTCTGAACGCGGTTTTAGTAACATCTTCTTCCTTCACTCTCAGCTGATGATATCCGGAGCGTAGATCAATCTTAGAATAAACACTTGATCCTTGTAATTGATCAAACAAATCATCAATTCTCGGTAATGGGTACCGATTCTTGATCGTTAATTTGTTTAATTCTCGGTAATCTATGCACATTCTCATAGATCCATCCTTCTTCTTGACGAACGGAATAGGAGCACCCCAAGGTGAAAAACTGGGACGAATAAATCCACGGTCCGATAATTATTGCAACTGGTTTTGTAATTCTTGCATTTCTGAAGGTGCAAGTCTATATCGGGATCAGGCTACAGGTGCGGCTCCTAGTACGAGATCAATCTAGAATTCTACACATCTATGTGGAGGTAGCCCTGGTAATTCTTCTGGAAATACTTCGGGATATTTTCTTATAACTGGCACGTCTTCAATACTTCTTCCTTCGATATTGATCTTCTTCACGTGTGACAGAATAGCATAACAACCTTTTCTTATAAGTTTTTGAGCCTTCATACAGCTGATAAGGTTCAGCTTCGAGTTGCTTTTCTCCCCATAAATCATTAATGACGTTTTATCCTTACGAGGGATGCGGATTGCTTTCTCAGCACAAACAACTTCTGCTCTTGTTTTGGACATCCAGTCCATGCCAACGATTACGTCAAAACTTCCTAATTCTACGGGTATTAAATCGATTTTGAAGGTTTCACCAGCGAGATTTATTTCGCAACCATGGCAAATTTTATCGGCTTTTATCAGTTTACCATTAGCTAATTCAATAGTATATTTATCGTCTAGAGGCAATGATGCACATTTTAGTTTAGAACTAAAGTCTTTACACATATAACTTCTATCAGCACCAGTATCAAACATAATAGAAGCTAGTTGATTATTAACGGTAAACGTACCCGTGACAAGATCAGGATCCTCACGTGCTTCGCTGGCACTAACATTAAATGCCCTCCCACGTGCGGGTTTTTGTTCTTCTCCTTATCAGGGCATTGATTTATAAAGTGACCAGTCTTCCCGCATCGAAAACATTTTTTGACATCGGTCGGTTTTGTCTTTACTTCAAAAACGGTGGCATAACAATCTTTCGCGACATGTCCTTTCTTGTTGCACTTATCACAGACGACTTAGCAATAACCTGCATGATGTGTGTAACATCTTTTGCAGAACGGATGGGGTCCCTTATAGTTTGGACTAGCAGTTGCCCCATCTTGTTTACCTTTAAAAGTTTCTCGCTTCTTCAGGTGAGTACTTTTGCCCTTATAGTCTTCCCATTTCCTCTTTCCTTCAGTTGTCTTGACTTCGGTAATTGGTGCCTTAATCGAACTCTCTATGATTTGGTCCATGAGTTGGTGTGCCATTGTCATGGCTTCCTGCATCGTATTCGGTTTGGACGATGTAACATTTCCTTTGATATTGATCGATAAACCATCAATATACATTTCTATTTTTCGTTTCTCGTTTGGCACCAATTCGGGACACAACAAGGCTAGTTCCATGAAACACTTTTCATAGTTATTGAGATTAGAGCAGAAAACCTTCAGATTACGCAACTCAGATTCCATTTTTCTGATCTCGTTTCGAGGACAGTACTCCTCGATTAGCATCTTTTTTAGTTCTTTCCAAGAGATATCATATGCCGTATCTACTCCTTCTGCTTTAGCATAATTGTTCCACTAAGTAAGTGCACCGTCTTGCAACGTGCACGAAGCATACTTTGACTTGTCTCCGTCCGCACAATTACTGATTTTGAAAACGGACTCCATCTTTTCAAACCATCGGGTTAGCCCGACTAGTCCCTCGGTCCCACTAAACGTCTGTGGTTTGCATCCTTGAAAAGTTTTGTATGAACATCCGTTTTGTGAGTTTGTGTTCACAGTTGCTGCTTTGGCTGCTGCTTTTGCTGCCTCGGCTGCAGTAATTCTTTCATTCACACGTTTCTCGACTAGTTCCTCAAACTCAGCATCCGACATTTGAGACATGTTTCTTCAATAAACATATAAGATAATTTAATCACGTAGAATATTATAAATGTAGCAAGTAATTAATGGTACATCGTGGCATATTAATAATATGAACCAATTATTATAAAAGCCTTTTCTTCTTATTAGCGTTTTATAATTATTTCTTAGGGTATTACCTACCCGTTAAAGTTCATACTTAATAGCTTAATACAACAATTAACTACTACCGTTCAAATAATATTCTATTATGAAAAACTAATGCATTATCATTTCACGCTCTATTCTTCAATGCATTATCGTACAACAATACAATACCACTATTTCACATAAGTTTATTTTACATAAAAAATATGTAAGATAAAGTAAAGCACACTAATTAATATTATACACTGCGTGAAGTGATGTCATAGCGGAAATGGTTTTTAAAAGCGGCGAGGCTTCTTGTTATCAGGTACTGGAATATCGCTTATTCGAGCGGTAGGCTTATATTTTTGTTGGGGTTCTGAGGTACTTGATACCTCAATAGAGTTGGTAAGAGAAGGGTGACTAGGGGTAGCAATATTAGGAGCAACAATTACTTTATTAATTTTTGGATTCGGCAATTTTGGGTTGGTGACTACATGTTCCTTTCCTTTGTTAACTTCTTTTTCAGTAATCTCCTTTACTTCCTCCTCCTCCTCACTAATCTCACCTAATGAACTGTCCGAGTCATGTGTAGAAGAATATGTACCGGTGGTCATGAACCGATATCTGCCAGGCGTAATCGGCACAACCCGCCCGTCGGCGGTGTATCTGGCCCAATGTCCATGTTCGTTTAGAAATGGACGATCCTTATTTATTCTAGGGATCAGGGTACCATCGAAACGATACTGTGGCTCCGGAAAACTAGGGATGGGTGGAGCTGGGACCTCCTCTGGGTTTACCTGGAGTTGAGATTCTCCGGCTAACACAATTTCTTCTTTAATAGGTATTAGAACGCCCTTTTCAGTTGTGGATAGAATAGATTCAGTGTCTGATTCCGAGTCATACAAAATGATAGAATTAGAAGAAGTCATCTATCACATAATTTAAACAACAATTACGTTAGTATATAAATATATCACATATAATGTTTTTGACAAAATGATAAGCAAAAATCGGTAAAAACAGATATGGTCATAGTCCAGACTCACTAATGCATCCTAACAATTACCAGTTAAACACATTAATACAAATTCTGGTTCCCTATAACCTCAAGCTCGGATACCAACTGTAACGACCCGTCAAAATCGCTATTGACGCGGCACGTTAATCATTGATTCCACAGTGAGGTTTTGACCTCTATATGATACGTTTTAATAAAATATTGCATTCATTAAAATAAGTGACTTTCTAAACATAGAAAGTTATAAACATGTGGGTGAGTGCTTAGGTATAAGCAAATCCCCAAAATACATAAGTTTTTATCATACAGTTTGACATCACAGTCAAATTATTTATTACACAACGCAGTTTTATTTCGAATGCAATAAACTTTATACAAAGCATGAGAGACTCCATGCAGGCAACAAGCACATCACAGCGGAAGCAGTCTAAGGACCTAAGAATAAAATATGCTACAAAGTCAACACGAATGTTCGTGAGTTATAGGTTTAATTGCTCGAGTCATAAATATATATAAAGATAGACCACAAGATTTCATCAAAATTTTATCAATAGATTCTACGTAACAGAGCACCCTGGTAACTAAACTTAACGCTATAATGATAATTACCCTATTCATTTTAATACACGCAAACCAACGTGTCATAAACTCAAATAACATACATCTGTTAAAAGGCTAGCGCTCTAGCTCGGATGGGGATGTCAAGCCCTATGGATCCATATACAATTATTCGCGCCCACCAGTCCATATCCTACGTACTGGCAGCTACTAGTTACCAAAGCTAAGGGATTTTCGGTTTAACTCAGTTTAGAATTTAGTATGTACTTGTGTCTTATTGCGTTTAAAATAAATTACATGTATTCTCAGCCCAAAAATATTTAAAGTATTTAAAGAGGGAGACTATAAACTCACGGTTCAATATTGAGATTCAATATTGTAGGCAAATTGCGTAGACGTAATGATGGTAGACGACTGTATGGTTGGCCTTGGATTCAAGAACAATACCCCGAACAATACCCAATTTTTCCTTAGCTTAAAACGGTTTGAAACCCGAATTAAAACACCCTCGTATATACTTTATTATTATTAAACTTAAATTAAAATTATAATTATAATTATAAATTTAAATTTAAATTACAGAAGAAAGAAAAGAAAGAGTGTGAAGAATTCGTCGAGCAAATTGGCGTATTTATAGTACTTTTCCATTTCCTGTAGCCCATGCGATCGCATGGGTTTGTAGTGTATTTGCCATGCGATCGCATGGCCGCCTGATCCGCTTTTGTTTGCTAGTTCGTCGACATAATATTTACAGTAGCAAATAGTGTTTTACTGCAGCAAATAGTGTACTGTAGCAAATAGTGTTACTGTAGCAAATAGTGTTACTGTAGCAAATAGTGTTTTACTGCAGCAAAGTCATTTTCACTGTAGCAAATAGTGTTTTACTGTAGCAAAGTCGTTTTCACTGTAGTATATCGTGTTTTACTGTAGCAAAGTGATTTTTATAATTATCACAGGTTATGACGTTCGTGAATCGTCGAAAAAAAATCGAAAGGTACATGAATGTGTAAACTAGTTCAAAAAGTTTTAAGACTCAACATAATAGGTTCGCTTATCGTGTCGGACACATTTATCCTGTAATTAATTTATTAATATGAAATTTTATGGGTCATCACAAGCAACCTCAACCGCAACAACTTCACCAAGAAGCCTTTCGCCCCAGGAGGCAAGAAGGGGTATGCCGGAAACCTACATTATTGTAACAAGTGCCGCAAACATCATTTGGGTGAATGTGGCAAACCATTTTGCAACAAGTGTCAAAGAAGTGGCCATGTTGCCAGCGATTGTAAAAGTACCATCCCCGTCGCTCAAAAGGGGCCCAATGCGCCAAAAGCGGGTGTTTGTTTCGAATGTGGCCAACCGGGTCATTTTAGAAATGCATGCCCAAAGAATAAAGTTAAAACCAACGCACGCTGTTGAGCTTTCAACACTAACGCCAAGGATGCCCGAGATGACAATGAACTAGTCATGGGTACGTTTCTTCTCAACAACTCTTATATTTCTTGTTTATTCGATTCGGGCACCGATGAATGTTTTGTATCCAAGGCCTTGACTCCTACTCCTTGCACTCCACCATTTTCCTTAAATACTACTTATGCCATTCAAGTGACCAATGGAAAACTGTTGCGTGCCGACAAATTTTATCGGAGGGTGTACGTTAAACTTTTTGGGTAAAGAATTCGAAATTGACTTGATACCTAGGAATAGAACTAGGAAGCTCGAAACCTAGTCGTTAAGAAGAAAGTGTTTTTCTTTCATGTGTATAGATTAGCGTGAACTAAATAATTTTCGGTTAAGAACAGATATCCTTTTTCCCCGTACCAATGACCCCATGATCAATTACAAGGATTCCGTGCGTATCCCAAAATCGACCTCCATTCCGGTTATCATCAATTGAGGGTTAAGGGAGAAGATGTCTCCAAAACCTCTTCCCAAACTCATTACGATAGTTATGAATTTCTTTTAGTGTCGTTCAGTTTAACTAAGGCTTCGTCCGTATTCATGGACCTTATAAATCGCGTATGTAAACTTATCTAGACAAATCCGTTATCATATTCATAGGTGATGTCTTAACCTATTCAATTCAAGCGAAGAAGAAAACGAACAACGTCTCCGTCCTACACTCGAACTCTTGAGAAAAGTGCAACTCTATGCCGAATCCTCCAAATGAGAATTTTGGTTAAACGAAGTCCAAATTCTAAACCATGTTGTTAGTGGTCAAGGTATTAAAGTAGATCTCGTGAAAATCGAAGCCACACGTAATCGAGAAAACCCTCGTGACTCCGACTTGTATTCGAAAAATCTTGGATCTCGCCGGTTATTACCGAAGATTCATTTCTGTCTTTTCCCGTATTACTCATCCTTTAACCTCGTTAACTCACTAAGGGAAAGATTTAAACCTCTCCATGTCCGGACCTTGAACGTGATTATTCATACCCACCTTACTAGCCAAATTCGTGTAGCACAAAATGGAACTCAGATATGGAAATATTTTTACGTGAACGCCTGAAAAGCATACTCTCTCGACTTGAAATCAAGGAAACTAAAATTCGTTATTTTGCACGAAGAATTTGAAAACTTAATTATGGATCCGATCAATTTTCTCATCACCAAGTACCACGATACATAACTCTGTTATTCACTGTTACCGTCTGATATTACTGGAACCTAAGATAACACACAATCCAAGGATACCTCTTCCTTCTTTGACTTATCGTCCTTATGCTTCTGATATACGGCCAACTACTACTCAACACCGAACTATACAAATACATGTACTATCCTGTTCCCACCAAGTCTCAACATTTGGCCACAAGATGCGCGATGTGACTACATCAAGATGAAAAATCATACTATTCAAAAACTCTCATTTCGATCGTATCTTTTTCGCTCGTACTTCTGTATAAGGAAAACTTTTATCTAAATTCTCAATGGAGAGTGAGACTCTTCACGTATTACTAGTATTCACCACGAGGGTGAATAGCCCTGATGAACGTTTTCTGTAGCTGATAAGAAACTTGTTCCAACAAACGTTTTCGAGCCCTAGCTAACTTGTTTAAACACATCTTAAAGAATTCTATTCCAACACGGAGTACCATTGTCAATTATCTCGAATCACAATATTCGTTTCACTTCTAGTATTACAAGAAGCCTTAGGAACACGTTTAAACATAAGTACCGCGTATCATCCACAAACCGACGGACCAAGCAAACTTACGATTCAAATCTTGGAAAGACATGTTACAAACATGTATTGTTGCCTTTAGTTGTTTCCCTCTTACAACAGTAGTTACCACTCATGTATTAACGCCGCACTTTTCGAAACTTTATATGACCGCACATGTCATTCTCCTTTTTTTTTCGTTAGGCCAAAATAGGTGACAAGGAAATCACCGGATTCGAACTCATTCAAGAAATAGCCGTTAAGATCGTTCAAGTCCGAGAAGGGCTCAAGACGGCCCGTAGTCGCCAAAAGGGCTATGCCGATGTTAGACGTAAACCTCTCGAATTCCAAATGAGTAACCGCGTAATATTGAAAAACCGCACCTTGGAAAGGTGTAATCCGTTTCGGAAAATTGAGGAAAGTTATATCCACAATATTGATCCATTTGAAATCTTGGGGCGTTTTGGAACCGATTCCTACCGTTTAGATCTTCCGACTCAATTAAGTTTCCATTTATCCTACATTCCAGGTATAGAACTTTGAGAAGTGTCCTGCGGAACAGGAACTTGTTATTCTTCTAGATGAGCTTACTATTGATGACAAACTCCACTTCATAGGAGAACCAGTTGAAATTATGGATCGTAAAACCAAACCTTAATACAACGTAAAACCCCGATTATCCAGATTCGTTGGAATGCCAAAAGAGGACCAAATGAAAAGAAAGTACCTTCACTCATTCGTAAATTTGACAACTCTAGGTCTCGAGGAAAAGACATCGACTACTACTTCCAACTAAATTTCGGGACGAAATTTCTTTTAAGGTGTGGGTAATGTAACATCCCGCATTTTTCCGTTAAAATTATTTTAACGCCCGTCTTTTTATTTTATTAATATCTTTCGTATCTAGATTCGTATCCTCCGTTAGCTAATGTTCTTAATATTTCCGTTATCAGATTTTAACATCTCCCATTTACTCTCGCGTATTTAAATTAATTCGTTCGGTTAATTCACGCAACCGCTTTGAAACGTGAGGGACTAAACTTGCCAAGAGACCAAACTCTTGACTGTGTCAACTAGTCAACCATGATCTCTCATCCATTCATTCACTTCCTCCTCTCTTTCAATACTTCAACTTTTTCTCTCAAACACCAATTCGAAGATTCATCATCCATTTCCAATCTAGCAATCAAACATCAAGACAAATTACATATTTGGAATCCTTGCATCTTCCTCTTCAATTCCATACCGATTTCATCAAATTTGGCTAACTTTCTAAAATCAATAGATTCTTTGTTCTTGATGTTTTTAACTTATAAAAGTGTTAATTAGTGTCTATTGTTCAAGTCTAACATGAATATATGATTTGTATGCTTGTTCTTGTCATTTTGATGTAACTAGCTTAAACTTGAAATGGGTGTGTTTGATCTTGAAATTTGGTTACTTAAATGTTGTTAGATGTTAAAAGTGCATGTATTAAATGTGTTACTAGAACCATTAGCTTCAATTTGGTATATAGGTTGACTTGGAAAAGTCTCATTAACATGATTAAGGATTTTATGATTTTTGGTTAGGGTTTGGTAGCTTTAAATGTGATTTTTGATGCATTAAAAGCCTTGCAATGTTGTTGGTAAATGTTTAGTAGTATTGTATGTTTAATTACCTACGAAACGGCGTATTATATGTGTGCATTTAATTCCCGAATCATAAATGTGCGTTTATGAACTTGAATGTATTTATGATGAACATTAAATGAACATTCAACTTGGATTTTTATTTTTGTAAATGATATTTTTAATTAATAAAATGTGTTTAGTTGTGTTCCTCGTCAAATTTCCTTTCCAACGATATAAGATACGTGCCTTGAATGTTTACGGTTCGTTAAATGTGTTTGAATCAAATTTGGTTTAGGGCTTAGACTTTTGAAAAGAGCCAGGCACCAGCTCCAGTTGATTGCCGCGGCGCAGCCATCCCATGTCGCGGCGCGACATAAGCCGTGATCAGCGGCTGTTCACCATGACATTTTTTTTCGAAAAATGTTTGCTATGCTACGCACCTCCGATTCACATGCAACTTGTTCTAACATGCTTATATATGATTAAAAACCTCGGAAAAATAGTTCGGGACCCGACCCGAACGTGTTGACTTTTTTGTTGACTTTGACTTGACCAAAGTTGACTTTTGTCCAAACTTAACCAATATTTATTTAAACCGTTCTAATCTTCTTGTATACTTGATTCTTGCATGAAACTTGACAACTTGATTCACATGCTATATAATCGAGTCGTAACGAGCCATAGGACTAATTGGACAACTTTGACCAATCGTGTTTACCGTTATTGATACAACCTACTTGTTTAGGTCAAGACTAGAAATTGTCCTTGCACACATTTACTTGTGAAGTACTTTATTTCTCGTGCACTCAAGGTGAGATCATAGTTCCACTTTTACTCTTTTAAACTTATATTTGGGATGAGAAAACATAAACGTTTCGTTTTACAAAGTGAACACAAGTACGGAAACAAACATTCTACGTACGAGTTAGAACAAAAATCCTCAATTCAATTATCATTAGTTACACATGCCGGGTGTAAGCGAGAACTTATCTTGTATGACCATACGGGTTTGACAAACCCTCATTCGGACGGTTCGCTACCGTTATTGGATGAAATATATTTTCGAGAAACAGTGTATGTTCTAATATTATTGTGATGGGGTTCTATGGATGGAAAGTTAAGCCTTGATAATTGGGTGCTCGTGATAACAAATTTTAGAATGGTTTACTATTATTTCAATGTTATAAATCTTGTGGTTCTTTGTACTTACTTACTTACTTAAACCTATGATTTCACCAACGTTTTCGTTGACAGATTTCTATGTTTTTCTCAGGTCCTTGAACGTTTTGTGATACATGCTTCCGCTCACTATTTTTGATACTTCCTTGGATGTCGAGTATACATGCATACATGGAACATCTTTTGACTTACTTTTAAATTGTGTCGCACAGGTTTCATTTGTACGTTAAACGTTGTAATGTAACTAGTCGTTGAACTAATTTTGTAAACTTGAAACATCTTAACATTTGAAATGAATGCGACATATTTTGGTCAAACGTCATTTTAAAGACTTATGACCACGTAACGGGACCTAAGTAGACGACGCCGTCAATGACGATTTTGTCGGGTCGCTACATAAACACTGTTTTTTTTTAATCAAAAGTCATTTTTTCTTTGTTTTTTGTTACGATGCATCTGCTGCATGAAAGGCAGTTAACATGCATCAAACAGCATCAAAACAGTGGATAACATGCATCAGATGCATCTTAACGCTCAAGTTGAAGGAAAAAAAAAATTCTGAATCTGCACACTGAAAATAGATACCAGCAATTTTTTTTTTAAATCGGAGCTGTAGAACTCTAGATATAAAAATCACAAAATCACTTATCCCCTTATCCCACTTATACCCACTTAGCGCTGGATCTTCACCCTATATATATATATATATATATATATATATATATATATATATATATATATATATATATATATATAGAGTATTAAATAAAAATATATACAATATACATAAACAATTACTCCCTCCGTCTCATTTCAATAGTCCACAGACAAAAAACACGCAGTTTTAGGAAATTCCACTAACTTCATTTCTCCACCAATGAAATATCTTCTCTCTCCAGATCCACCAATGAAATATCTTCTTTTCTTTCTATTTATGGAAGTGAACTATCAGAATGGGACAGTCCAAAATAGAATAATGGCTTATTGGAATGAGACGGAGGTAGTACAATATAATCTCATCCCAAAATAGTTGCAACATTCCAGAACAACGATTTTTTATTCAGATTCATGGTTTAACGCGCATAAGCAATAGATCCTCAATACATTTTCGAAAGTAAAATTGTTATGGACTTTTTTTCAATAATTTCATATTTTTTATATTTTACATGTTTACTATTCCCTCCGTCCCAAATCTATAGTCCATTATTCTATTTTGAGATGTCCCAAATTAATTGTTCACATCCATAAATGAAAAAGAATATTGTGATAAAAGTCTTTTGTGCCCCTACTTTATGCATTTATGACAAAAAGATATGTAAAAAGTAATGGGTAAAACTGGAAAGTAAACAGAAAAGTACACGTGACATGTACTTTTTCTTAAACGGTGTATTTTATGTCTGGTGACAATAGATTTGGGACGGAGGGAGTATTATGTTGTAATTATTTTATTACCGTAATATTATTAGTTGTCAGTAACAAATAATTTTTAATATTTGTTATTGTTAGGGATTAATTAATACGGAGTATGAAATTGCTGAATTTGCCAACGTATCATCACTCGTGTGCACTAATTAGGAATTGATTAATACGAGTATATCATTCTTATATCTTATCTTATGCAAGTTGCGGAGAGAAATAAAAAAGATTGTAAACGTTAAGTTACTAACACCACTAAAAATCACTTTTAAAATTTGTCAAAACTACGATCAACACTACGGGCTCTTCAACTCAAAAGATTGTGTGAAAAAATCAATTAATTTTGCACGATTATGTTACTCATACGTAGAACGCATGGGCTCTAATATTTTATTTACTTTCGCTATTTATATATTTGAATGATATAATATGTTACGATTTTGCACGACATTTTACACACCCGTGCAACGCACGGGCTCTAAAACCTAGTAAATAAATAAATAAAAACGAGCTGGTAACCTTGAGTTTAATAGCCGACTTGCAAACTTTACTAAACAAAGACGATTCCTTTTATCTAATTTAACAAGCTTCCATATGCAAAGAAAGAAAGGGGTATTATTGTAAGTGAATAATTATACTAAAGGTATTCTTTTTGTGAACAAGAACAAAACTAGTGGTATTATTTATCTAATCTAAGTTAACAAAATAAAGAGGAGGTAACTAAATTAGAAGAACTTTTTATTTCATTTTTCGTAAATGAATAATGAATAATGAATAAATTAGAAATCGTGAACGATATGTTACAAGTAGCCGACTCCCACACGTTCAGCCATTGTGTCACTGTACGTCATGTATGGGGCTTAATCGCTCAAATCGCTTGAAGTTGATATTCCTCATTGGAATGACGTTCATGATATCTTTGCTTGGTTCTCCTCCAATGGTTTAAATGGTCCCAAGATCTTGTGTGAAACTATAATGTTAGAACATTATGGAGCTTGTGGAAATTGCACAACACCACCGATTAGACCTTCAAGAAATAGCCACTACAAATAAAATGACATTTAGTGACATGCGCTTTTAATGGAATTTTGATTTTGATTATATGTCAGTGATTCAAGTTTTTAGTGGCACTTTCGGTATGTCACTAAATCACATATTAATGACACATTATAACTCGTGCCATTAAAGTACATCTATATTAGTGGCACATAACCATATAAGCCACTAATGTAGAAACATATTAGTGGCACAAATTTAGATGTCACTGGTGTATGTATATATATTAGTGGCACAAATTTACTTGGTCATTATTTTATGTCTATATTAGCTACTCAAAAATATTATGCCATTAATTTACAAATATATTAGTGACACAAAATCACATTAGCCACTAATGTACGTACTCGTGACACAAAATTGCATATACTATTGAGTTACATACATACTATTGACACAAATTTAGGTATGCTAAATTCTGAATGACATCAATTCGCGCGTTTAAAGTACATTTAACAAACATAAAATAGAATTTTTTTTAATGTTCAACATACTAACGGTCACCTCCATCTTTTTTGTGACATGATCATAGATATTCAGACAAAACTACCTTAACACAATAATATAAACAAATAATATAATTTCCAACAATCGTTATTTTTATGTTATAATCACGTTCCAATCGTCATTAAATTAATAAATGGCTAATTTTTATTAATATGTATTTAAATATATGATAACCAAAGATAGTATTCTCATCTATATACATTTACATATGCATGATATTGGTAATTTTCGAAAAAGCATACTCATCAGGGCCGAATATTGGGGCGTGCAACCCGTGCGGTCGCACAAGGCCCAATATCTATAGGGGCCCAAAAATATATTCTAATGTTACATACCTAGGCCCATTTTACATATATAAGTCCATTTGTAGATTAATAATTGAAAAGAAAAAAAATACACAATCAAACCAATCTCCGCTTCAAATCTCCGATACTCGTTCTGCTCCAAATCTCCAATAGTCCAATACTCCGGCAGATTCCATAAATGCATAGGTATTGCTTAGAGTAATTCTTTATTATTATTTACTATCTAGAAGAAAGAATTTTTATCATACTACTCCGTATGTTAATTGTTAAATGTTAATACAGTTATATCTACAGTTATATCTATTTGATTTGCTATTAGGTTTTCTATGACCGTTATCTTATTATACTATTTTTTTTAACATAGATTTTTTTGGAATCAGTAGATCATTTATTTCAACAACCCTCATCATACGTATTATCTTATTATACTATTATTGCGCTTATTATTATATAATTGAAAATTTTTCGTATATAAGGGCCCACTTTTATTTATCGCACATGGCCCATAAATTTAACAAGACGGCACTGATACTCATAATAAATATAATCTTTTACGGAAATTTACAAATGTGCATTATTGAAGTTGAACTGACAACCACTTAATTGGAGGTGGTTAACTAGATATAGGGAGGTCCATACACAACTAATTTTTAGTCATACACAACCAAACATGTTTTAGACTATTGTACTGTATAACATCATAAAGTATATTACAACAGTCTAAAGCATGTTTGGTTGTGTAACACTAAAAATTGGTTATGTACAAATTACTCCCTTATTTTTATAATATGACAATTTAAGATTATAATTATACTAATGATAATAATAAAATTGATATAATTAGCATTCTACAAATAACTAGTGAAATGACCCGTGAAATCACGGGTTTGTTTAAACGAAACAGTTTAATGATATGTTTTAGGTATTAAGTGAACATAAATGCTAAAGTCATTTAGTTTAATGACCCGTGGAACCACAAATTCCAACTAAGAAACTCGTCAGTTGAATATTTCATCAAACACTCAAAGTGCATCATGTAAATAAAAGTAACAAACCTTTCTTTCAACCTTACTCATTATACAGATGCAAACTTATTTGAAGAAGATTCAAGAATCAATTAGCAAAATTGTGAAGTACAAACAATTTTTGAAAGAAAATAGGAGCATGAATATAATACATATAACTGAAAGATGATAGAAATTGATAGTCACTATCTCACTGGAATTTTTTTCAAATTTTACTTAAACGGAAGAGAAGAAGTACTTACATAAGAAGGGAACACTCAAAATATCTTTAAAGAATATGTAGGGAAACATAAAACGAACACACAAAAGCAATTTTGGAATGATCTTGAACTTTCACAAAACTTACACTAACTGCAACAAAAAAAGATCAATTTTTGCCATTAAATCATCTAAAAGACCATCCAAGATTCAAAATAAAATTATATTCAAGAACATGTTCTTATCAATAACTAAACATGAACTATCAAAATCAAGCAAAACAACACACTCAGAATCGGTCAAATAGAACCACTACCTAAAAACATGTTAGTGACATACAGGAGGTGTAAACCAATTATATTGGCCACCTTTAAGTTTGCAGCATTGACTTGACAAACTCAAACTCCACAAATGTTCTTTACCTTGAACCCGTATCCATGTTGTTTGAATCAATTTACACCAGGCTGATTTACATATTGCTAGCTATATTTGGAGCCAACTCCATTTGGTATTAGGTTGTTGATAATGCTAAAAACGAACATATATTTCATACAAGCTTTTAGTTGCAATTGTTCTATTTACAAGTGATATTCGTTTAAATAATAAAAGGTGAAGACAAAAGACAGATTCGATGAATTGAAGACGCAAACGACCAAAAAGCTCAAAAGTACAAATTACAATCAAAGAGGTTCAAATTATTGATAAGAAACGTCTCAAAATTACAAGAGTACAAGACGCAAAACGCAAAGTACAAGATATTAAATTGTACGCAAGGACGTTCGAAAATCCGGAACCGGGACCAGAGTTGTAAAGACCTTAATCTTACGAATGCCAATACATATAAATAAAGGTAACTTAAAAGATAATTGAGCGTTATTCTTATTCGAATTCAAACCATAGTTCAAACCAAAGTTGACAAACTTATTCAAAAGTACTACTAAACCAAAATAAGCTACTAAATCTTGAAGGAAATCTCTAAGGCAAGGTGCTAAGTTCACTCCACTCTACACTCTTCCCTCGTTCCCGACGCCCCCTTGATTACCTGTCGTATAAGAAGGAAAACAAAGAAAACGACTGAGCCAAAGCCCAGTGAACGGATATAACGAATAACGGAGTATAGTATGACATGCAAAATTTTATATTCAAAACGAACTTATTTTCAAAATAACTTAGCTGCAAAACAAAGCGCGAATATGTATAGATCCACAATACCATATATCATGGTGCAAATTTCATAAAATAATGCACTAAGAGTCAAAACAAATATGTACAAAGTATCAAAATGAAATCATAGGGTAGCTACTCCACTAATCATCCATATCGGTGACGTTTCGTATAACACTACGATGAACGTACACCGTCAAAACAAAATCCTAGGATCGATCCATACGCCTCCTATCAAAATATAATAACAAATATAAAGAGCTCGTACCACCACCGGGTAATCAAAAGGAGACGCCGTAGATATAACAAAATACACCGCTACGGTCGATGCCACATTATCGGTGTCACAATAATGCGCTCATGGGACCTCCATGAATAGGTTACTCTTAGGCACATTTTAAGAAATCGTTTTTACCGACTTATGATTACGAATTTAAAAATACTTTTAAAGTGATCAAAGGACTTTAATCTTTAAAAATGGTTAATATAGTGAACCAAAGTATTAAACGTTTGACCAAATACTTGATGAAATATTTTATAAAATGATATGTCGTATTAGTTTAAAATCACGTGTCAACTCAACCATTCGGTCTAACTTTTGTCAAAAGTCATGCTACATTATATTTCATCCCTTTACGAATTATCAACTTAAACGGGACTTAACGGGACATGTAAAGCCACGTGGAATGAGGGACACTCGATACGAATCACCGTACCATTCGCCCTACACACACACGTTCATTACCGGGCAGTTTGGAAACGTTTCGGGGCTGTTCGGGACTGATTCTGAAACTGATTTCGTGACAGATTTCGGACAGCAATTTCGCGACAGTTTCAGCTGTTTCGCGACAGTTTCAAACTATTTCGCGACACCTTGGGACTGTTTTGTTACAGTTTCAGGGGCTGATTTCGGGGCTGTCCGGAACAGTTTTCGGGACCAATTTCGGGGCTGTTTTGGTTGGATTTTTGAGACACGGTTTTGGCACAATTTACAAACACCAAAGTATTATTATTCCTCAATTAACAAACATAATTAGCAACCTCGTTAGTACATCCAAAATGAGAAAAACATAACACATTTCAAAGGCTAATAGACAAACAATTTTAAACAAGCATGTCATACAATAATACTTATACAATTTGAAACAAAGTTTTGAGAGGAAAGATTTACCGAAACGATCCTAGAACCACCTAGAATATCCGTACCTTATGTTGATTGAAGAAATTCCAAAGACAACAAAACACCACCAATGATGCGATCACCGAGCCAAATCTAAGGAACACACACGTATGAGCACAAAATGCATTTCAAATAGGGAGTATGTAATATCCTTTATTTAATTAGTGTTACCATTTGATTTTATGTGTTTATTTCTATCTCAACAATTTCATATATTTTATATTAATGATATAGTTATGTTATCATATATTACTATGACTTCCATATTTTAAAGTGTCTTAAGTATTTTAAGACTAAAAATTCCTACTATCTTAATTAAAAACATGGATTCCAAATATTAGTTTCTATTTCTTTTTTTTATATTATACAAATATACATCCACCTAATTGTATTATCATTTCCTACTAAATTCTATCAGTCTAATAACTTACATTTCATAAGGATTTAATAGGTTAAATATGAACATGGTCACATGCCATCTTAGCCGATCGATTAACACACTGTACAAGTTTAATAATTGCATCAACTCTCCATCATTTCTTTTGCTACAACACAATGCTTATTAGTTGAAATTTATATGTACTCATATTATATTTTTAATCTTTAAAAAGCATAGTCACAACCTTATAATTTTTATACTCCATTACTAAATATATATGACTACAATTTATTCAAGATCAAAATTCACAAAAGATACCCATTTAGTACCCAAAATCTTAACATTTCATCTCTATAATAATCCATGTGATATGTAGCCAATCTAAACTATTAAGTTGATTAAGAAGCCAATAAACAAATTATATATAAATAACAAAGGTGTGGTTTAGTAATTACCTCTAAAACGTGTTCGTGTTAGAATCGAAACTAGACCCCGCAAATATTTTGTATTCTCCTTTGAATGTCTCTATTATCTTCTCTTAATATTATGATAGATTATAGTGAGTAGTATGGCTATCAAGTTGGTGAAAACCTAGTGAGGAGAGTGCCAAAAAAATGATACTGAACAGATGACACTTAACGATACTCATAAGGGATATAACTTCATTAGACTTTCCCCATTCCTTTTAATAAATATATGGACCCAAACAAATTCCACCAGTAGGATTGATCTTCCTCATTTAATAATGAATTAAGTTTTAAAATTTAGTAGAAGGAAATTGACTAGTACTTGTTACTCTCAATATATTTATTCCTAACATGATACATCACCAATTTGGTATAAATTATATTTACGTTCTTAACTTTACAAGCTAGGATGATGTGTTAATTTATTTATTAATTAACTTATTTAGCACTTATTACTTATGTATCTATTTTATATGTTTTATTTATTTTAGTTTTATAGGATATTACAACTCCACCTACTTAAAAAAAATTTCGTCCTCGAAATTGAAAGAAGTTATAGAATCGAAACGCACCAATTAGCAAACAAATGAGGGTGCTTGGCTCGCATGGTTTCCTCAAGTTCCCAAGTGGCCTCGCTAGCAGGATGATTCTTCCATTGAACTTTAACAAAAGGGGTGGAGCTTTTACGAGTTACTCTCTCCTCGCGTTCTATAATAGCCTCGGGCTCTTCAACATAAGAAAGATCAGCTCGAATTTCAGAAAAAGGATATTGAACCACGTGCAATGGATGATAGTTGTAACCCCGCAACTGAGATACGTGAAATACGTTATGAACATGAGATAACTGTGGCGGTAATGCTAAACGATAAGATACTTCACCAACTCGATCCAATATCTCAAACGGGCCAATATATCGAGGACTGAGCTTTCCTTTCAAACCAAAACGTCGTATACCCTTCCAAGGTGACACCTTTAAAAACGCCTTATCACCCACAACAAACTCTAATGAACGTCAGTGTTTATCGGCATACACTTTCTGTCTCGATTGGGCTTCCTTCAGTCGATTCGTAGCTATAGCGACCTTTTCATTAGTCCCTCTAACCAACTCAGGTCCTTCAATTAGTTTCTCTCCCGTTTCATTCCAAAAAACTGGCGCTCTACACTTTCGACCATAAAGCATCTCAAATGGCGCCATACGGATACTAGCCTGCCAACTATTATTATAGGCAAACTCCACCAAACATAAGTACTCATCCCAATTTCCCTTCCAATCTAGGGCACACGCTCGAAGCATATCTTCCAAAATCTGTATCGTACGCTCAGAATGTCCATCAGTTTGTGGATGAAAAGCAGTACTAAGCTTCAATCGCGTACCCCAATCTTTCTGTAGCCCCTTCTAAAATCTAGATGTAAATCGAGGGTCACGATCGGATACGATGGACGAAGGGACCCCGTGTAATCTCACAATTTCTTGCTGAAAAAGCTCGGATAGCTTACTTACCGAATAATCCATACGAATAGGCAAGAAATGTGCCGATTTGGTTAATCTATCAATCACCACCCAAATAGCATCATGCCTTTTCACAGTCTTCGGTAAACCACATAAGAAATCCATTGAGATATCATCCCACTTCCACACGGGAATGTCCAACGGCTGCAACAAACCACTAGCACGTTGGTGCTCGATCTTTACTTGTTGACAAGTAAGGCACTTCCCAACATATCTAGCAACGTCTTTCTTCATGCCACTCCACCAAAAGTGCTGCTTTAAATCCTGATACATTTTGGTCGAACCAGGATGTATAGAAAAAGGTGAGCTGTGAGCCTCAGACAACGGAGCCTCACGAATAGCATCATCATTAGGAACACATAATCGATTCCCACACCAAATAACCCCATCATCATCTTCTCTGAACTCTTTCACTTTACCCTCTTCCAAATTTTGAAACACTGTCCACAAATCACCATCATCCAATTGAGCCCCTTTTATTCTAGTAATTAAATCAGACTCGAATTTTAGATTTGCCAACATCCCCGATGCTCTTCTTTTACTCAATCCCATATCAAGTCTTTCGAATTCTCGAATGTGAGTAACCAAACATGAGATACTACCAAATGACTTTCTACTCAATGCGTCGGCTACCACATTCGCTTTTCCAGGATGGTATAGAATGTTTGCATCATAATCCTTCAATAACTCGAGCCACCTTCGTTGTCTCATATTTATCTCTTTTTGCGTGAATATGTATTTGAGACTCTTGTGATCGGTGAAAATATCACAAGTTTCTCCGTAAAGATAATGCTTCCATATTTTCAACGCAAAGATCACAGTAGCTAACTCCAAATCATGAGTAGGGTAATTAACCTCATAGGGTTTCAACTGCCTCGAGGCATAAGCAATTACCTTACCATGCTGCATCAAAACGCAACCCAAACCATGCTTAGAAGCATCACTATAGATTTGAAAACCCCCACTCCCTGATGGCAATGCAAGAATAGGAGCTGATACAAGTCTTTTCTTTAACTCATCGAAACTCTTTTGTCGTTCCTCTGTCCACACAAATTTTTCCCCTTTCCTCAATAACTTGGTAAGCGGCAAAGCAATCGTCGAAAAACCTTCAACAAATCGTCGATAATAACCAGCTAAACCAAGAAAACTTCGAACCTCAACAACAGAAGTAGGTCTTGACCAATTTATAATAGCCTCAATTTTCGCTGGATCCATCATTATACCCTCAGCCGATACAACATGACCCAGAAAGGCAACTCTTTGCAACCAGAATTCACATTTAGAGAACTTCGCAAACAATTTCTTACTTCGGAGGGTTTCAAGTACAACACGAAGATGATTCTCATGTTCTTCTTTACTCTTTGAGAATACCAAGATATCATCAATGAATACGATCACAAACTTATCCAAATACTCATGGAACACACGGTTCATTAGATCCATGAAAACCGCAGGAGCATTAGTTAATCCAAACGGCATCACTAAAAACTCATAGTGCCCATAACGAGTGCGAAAAGCAGTCTTAGGGATATCTTCTTCTTCAACACGGAGCTGATGATACCCAGACCTAAGATCGATTTTAGAAAAATACTTTGAACCTTGAAGTTGATCAAACAAATCATCAATACGTGGAAGCGGATAACGGTTTCGAATAGTAATACGATTTAACTCGCGATAATCAATGCAAAGTCTCATACTACCATCCTTCTTCTTAACAAATAAAACCGGCGCACCCCAAGGTGACACACTTGGCTGAATAAAACCACAATCTATCAACTCTTGCAATTGCTCCTTGAGTTCTTGCAACTCGAGTGGTGCCATACGATAAGGAGCTTTTGATATCGGTTGGGAACCCGGAATCAAATCAATCGAAAATTCAACTTCACGAACTGGAGGTAAACCCTGTAATTCGTCAGGAAATACATCGGGAAACTCTCGAACAACATCGATATTTTCAAGGGAAGGACTATCGATAGACAAATTCTGAATCGAAGCTAAATAACCAACACAACCATGTGTAATGAGCTTTTGCGCCTTAAGCGCTGAGATAACCTTGATAGACTTTACAGGAAGATCGTCATTAAAGACACAATCGGGTATAGAATGATTTCCAAACAAAATCCTCTTAGAATAACAATCGATATTCGCATGATGGCGAGATAACCAATCCATGCCAAGAATAATGTCAAAGTCATGCATGGTCATAGGAAAGAGATTTGCAGGAAACATGCAATCATTGAATTCCAAACGGCAGTTTTGATATAGGCGATCTATAGTTTCAACACTACCCATTGGGGTAGAGATCGTAAATGGAGTAGACAACCAAGTTGGAGATACTTTCAAATATTTCGAGCTCTTAACAGACACAATCGAGTGCGTAGAGCCATAATCAAATAGAACGAATAGGGCGCGATGGTGTACAAATACATGACCAGTAATAGTACCTAATAACATCAAGAATGAATGAACAAATAACTCGAAGGAAATATTTTTAAAATGAATAGGGATCGAAATATACCTGTAGCGTCAGCAGCCTGAGCAGCAGTCATGGCAAAGACGCGTCCACCAGGAGCTGGCGGAGGAACCTTCGGAACAAACCCACGTCTAGGATTCTTGCAATCCTTAGCTAAGTGACCAACCTCTCCACAAGCAAAACATGAACCCGCACTACGATAACAAACTCTTCCCGGATGATTCTTTCCACAAGTCCCACACGGTGCGTTGGCATTAACACCACCACTTCCATTACCCCTTTGCTGCCCTTGGGGACGGTATACTTGTAATTGACCACGGTTATTATTATTTGGCCCGTTGTCAATCCTTTGCTGATTTCCTCTATTATTCCAATTATTACTACGATACCCTTGGTTCCCAGATTGTTGACCCTGTTTGGTAGTCGGTGCAGGCACAGATCGTAGTGGTTGTGCAATCTTAACCCTCTTGTTTTTACCATCCTCATTTTTAGTAGCCAAATACTCAGCTCGCTCCATCTCCAAATTCCGAGCATAATCGGCTGCCTCAGCGACATCAAAACATTTCAGATTAATCATTTTAGAGCGGTAACGCCCATGAACAGCCCATTTGTACTTACGGGCTTGGTCCTCAGAAGACCCAGCAGCAGCACCAATCAAACCCACAAGCCTCAAAAACCTCTTAGTGAAATCATTAATAGACTCATCATTCTCTTGCTTAATATTCGCATACTCCCGAATTACAGCTTCTTTCTCCGCCTCAGAAAAGTACTGACGGAAAAACAACTCTTTGAAATCAACCCAATCTAATGAATCCTCAAAATCGATACCCCCTTTCGCTTGTCTCAAAGCGATCCACCAGCGCTGAGCATCCCCCTCTAGTTTATAAACAGCTAATGGCACCCAAAACCTCTCTTCACAACCAAGCACTCGGTATATCTTCTCAATGTGAGTGATCCAATTCTCAGCTTCCACGGGGGTACTAGCAGTGCTAAATGACAAAGGACGTTGTTTTTAAAACCGTCCTTACCAAACATGAATAGCATCCCCCGTTACAGATTTCTTCTCCACATACTCATCCTCATCTTCATGCTTAAAAGTCTCGCCACCTTGATTACGCATAGCATCAATAGCTTGAGCTATAATTTTGAGTAACAAATTCGTGATAGTTTGGTTAATCTTGTTATCTACCTCCTCCTCGGACATTCCCTTTTTTTTCGGTTCCATCTATGAACGAGATGAGGATATAACGGTTACAATTAGTACGAAGAATAAAAGAGAATATTCAAAGTGGAATTAGAATAATATAGCGGAAGGAAAATCCTAACCCAAAAGTCTACCCAAATCTCACAGGCCATAACTTAGGACTAAAGTTTCTACAGGAGGGAACCTAAGCTCTGATACCATCTGTAAAGACCCTAATCTTACGAATGCCAATACATATAAATAAAGGTAACTTAAAAGATAATTGAGCGTTATTCTTATTCGAATTCAAACCATAGTTCAAACCAAAGTTGACAAACTTATTCAAAAGTACTACTAAACCAAAATAAGCTACTAAATCTTGAAGGAAATCTCTAAGACAAGGTGCTAAGTTCACTCCACTCTACACTCTTCCCTCGTTCCCGACGCCCCCTTGATTACCTGTCGTATAAGAAGGAAAACAAAGAAAACGACTGAGCCAAAGCCCAGTGAACGGATATAACGAATAACGGAGTATAGTATGACATGCAAAATTTTATATTCAAAACGAACTTATTTTCAAAATAACTTAGCTGCAAAACAAAGCGCGAATATGTATAGATCCACAATACCATATATCATGGTGCAAATTTCATAAAATAATGCACTAAGAGTCAAAAAAAATATGTACAAAGTATCAAAATGAAATCATAGGGTAGCTACTCCACTAATCATCCATATCGGTGACGTTTCGTATGACACTACGATGAACGTACACCGTCAAAACAAAATCCTAGGATCGATCCACACGCCTCCTATCAAAATATAATAACAAATATAAAGAGCTCGTACCACCACCGGGTAATCAAAAGGAGACGCCGTAGATATAACAAAATACACCGCTACGGTCGATGCCACATTATCGGTGTCACAATAATGCGCTCATGGGACCTCCATGAATAGGTTACTCTTAGGCACATTTTAAGAAATCATTTTTACCGACTTATGATTACGAATTTAAAAATACTTTTAAAGTGATCAAAGGACTTTAATCTTTAAAAATGGTTAATATAGTGAACCAAAGTATTAAACGTTTGACCAAATACTTGATGAAATATTTTATAAAATGATATGTCGTATTAGTTTAAAATCACGTGTCAACTCAACCATTCGGTCTAACTTTTGTCAAAAGTCATGCTACATTATATTTCAGCCCTTTACGAATTATCAACTTAAACGGGACTTAACGGGACATGTAAAGCCACGTGGAATGAGGGACACTCGATACGAATCACCGTACCACTCGCCCTACACACACACGTTCATTACCGGGCAGTTTGGAAACGTTTCGGGGCTGTTTTCGGGCTGTTCGGGACTGATTCTGAAACTGATTTCGTGACAGATTTCGGACAGCAATTTCGCGACAGTTTCAGCTGTTTCGCGACAGTTTCAGACTATTTCGCGACACCTTGGGACTGTTTTGTGACAGTTTCAGGGGCTGATTTCGGGGCTGTCCGGAACAGTTTTCGGGACCAATTTCGGGGCTGTTTTGGTTGGATTTTTGAGACACGGTTTTGGCACAATTTACAAACACCAAAGTATTATGATTCCTCAATTAACAAACATAATTAGCAACCTCGTTAGTACATCCAAAATGAGAAAAACATAACACATTTCAAAGGCTAATAGACAAACAATTTTAAACAAGCATGTCATACAATAATACTTATACAATTTGAAACAAAGTTTTGAGAGGAAAGATTTACCGAAACGATCCTAGAACCACCTAGAATATCTGTACCTTATGTTGATTGATGAAATTCCAAAGACAACAAAACACCACCAATGATGCGATCACCGAACCAAATCTAAGGAACACACACGTATGAGCACAAAATGCATTTCAAATAGGGAGTATGTAATATCCTTTATTTAATTAGTGTTACCATTTGATTTTATGTGTTTATTTCTATCTCAACAATTTCATATATTTTATATTAATGATATAGTTATGTTATCATATATTACTATGACTTCCATATTTTAAAGTGTCTTAAGTATTTTAAGACTAAAAATTCCTACTATCTTAATTAAAAACATGGATTCCAAATATTAGTTTCTATTTCTTTTTTTTATATTATACAAATATACATCCACCTAATTGTATTATCAGTTCCTACTAAATTCTATCAGTCTAATAACTTACATTTCATAAGGATTTAATAGGTTAAATATGAACATGGTCACATGCCATCTTAGCCGATCGATTAACACACTGTACAAGTTTAATAATTGCATCAACTCTCCATCATTTCTTTTGCTACAACACAATGCTTATTAGTTGAAATTTATATGTACTCATATTATATTTTTAATCTTTAAAAAGCATAGTCACAACCTTATAATTTTTATACTCCATTACTAAATATATATGACTACAATTTATTCAAGATCAAAATTCACAAAAGATACCCATTTAGTACCCAAAATCTTAACATTTCATCTCTATAATAATCCATGTGATATGTAGCCAATCTAAACTATTAAGTTGATTAAGAAGCCAATAAACAAATTATATATAAATAACAAAGGTGTGGTTTAGTAATTACCTCTAAAACGTGTTCGTGTTAGAATCGAAACTAGACCCCGCAAATATTTTGTATTCTCCTTTGAATGTCTCTATTATCTTCTCTTAATATTATGATAGATTATAGTTAGTAGTATGGCTATCAAGTTGGTGAAAACCTAGTGAGGAGAGTGCCAAAAAAATGATACTGAACAAATGACACTTAACGATACTCATAAGGGATATAACTTCATTAGACTTTCCCCATTCCTTTTAATAAATATGGACCCAAACAAATTCCACCAGTAGGATTGATCTTCCTCATTTAATAATGAATTAAGTTTTAAAATTTAGTAGAAGGAAATTGACTAGTACTTGTTACTCTCAATATATTTATTCCTAACATGATACATCACCAATTTGGTATAAATTATATTTACGTTCTTAACTTTACAAGCTAGGATGATGTGTTAATTTATTTATTAATTAACTTATTTAGCACTTATTACTTATGTATCTATTTTATATGTTTTATTTATTTTAGTTTTATAGGATATTACAAGAGTCAACTCTCAACGCGCGACGCAACGGACTAAAAATTACAAGTCAACTATGTACATAAATATAATATAATATTTAAATAATTCTTAAAATTATTTATATATTATATTTATTTATAAAAACCGTCGGCAAGAAAGAAAACAAAGCAATGTGAGCTGGTACCTACCTCCATGCGATCGCATGGCCTGTAGGCTTAATATCCATGCAATCGCATGGGCCACTTTTTGTGGCCACATGCCTATAAATTCGCAGTTTGGTGATCGATTAAAGAGGCATCTATCTCTCTATCTCACGTATATATATATATATATATATATATATATATATATATATATATATATATATATATATATATATATATATATATATTATAATTTTAATTTTAATTTTAATTTTAAAATCTAATAATAAGGGTATGTTAGCGAATGTTGTAAGGGTGTAAGTCGAAATTCTGTCCGTGTAACGCTACGCTATTTTTAATCATTGTAAGTTATGTTCAACCTTTTTAAATTAATGTCTCGTAGCTAAAGTTATTATTATGCTTATTTAATGCCGAAGTAATCGTGATGTTGGGCTAAATATTAAAATTGGATAATTGGGCTTTGGACCATAATTGGGGTTTAGATAAAAGAACGACACTTGTAGAAATTAGATTATGGGCTATTAATGGGCTTTATATTAACTTAACGATACCTCGTTAATTTAATATATAGACTTATAATTTAACGTATTTATATATAACCACATACGCTTGACTGGGTACGGTGGGCGGGATATCTATAAATACCAATAATTGTTTATTTTACCGGACACGAAACTGGATTAATAGTTAATAGACTTGTTGAAACAGGGGTGGATTACATTCAAGAGTAATTTGTGTAATTGTTAACAAAGTAGTAAAACCTTGGACTATACGCAGTCGATAACCTGGTGTATTCATTAAACAAAGTATTAAGACCTTGTTACAATTCGAATCCCCAATTAGTTGGAATATTTGACTTCGGGTATAAGGATAATTTGACGAAGACTCTCGCACTTTATATTTATGACTGATGGACTGTTATGGACAAAAACCAGATGGACATATTGAATAATCCAGGACAAAGGACAATTAACCCATGGTAATAAACTAAAATCAACACGTCAAACATCATGATTACGGAAGTTTAAATAAGCATAATTTCTTTATTTCGTATTTAATTGCACTTTTAATTATCGCACTTTTATTTACTGTCATTTTATTTAATTGCGCTTTTAATTATCGTAATTTTTAATTATCGCAATTTTATTTTATCGCACTTTTATTTATTGCAATTTCATTATCGTTATTTACTTTACGCTTTAAATTAAGTTATATTTATTTTTAATATTTTACATTAGGTTTTAACTGCGACTAAAGTTTTAAAATCGACAAACCGGTCATTAAACGGTAAAAATCCCCTTTTTATAATAATAATACTACTTATATATATATTTGTATTATTACAATTATAAGTTAAAAATATAGCGTTAAACTTGGCTAAGATCCCTGTGGAACGAACCGGACTTACTAAAAACTACACTACTGTACGATTAGGTACACTGCCTATAAGTGTTGTAGCAAGGTTTAGGTATATCCATTCTATAAATAAATAAATATCTTGTGTAAAATTGTATCGTATTTAATAGTATTTCCTTGTAAAAATATAACTATTTTGTACACCACCTCGCACACATCAAGTATTTTTAGCGCCGCTGCCGGGGAAACTAAAACGCCGAAAGCGAAATGCTATATATAAAAAAAAAATTAGTTTACTTTTGTAAAAATACGCTTTTGTAAAAATACGTTTTAAACTTTAAGAATACAAAAACCATAAAAAAAGTATATATTTATATTTTTAAGTGTTGTTCAAAATATAAAAAATTAAAAAATTTGTATTTTCTTTTAGTTACAAAAACTAATAGGTAGATATTTTTGTAAAAATATAAGTTGTATTTAATTTTTATTTATATTTTTGTATAAATATAAAACAGAAAAAAAGTAAAATTATTCTGGCCTGGTACTGTACCAGCCCAGCATTTGGCCCGGATCCACAGGTCATGCGATCGCGTGAATATATAACATACACTCCTTGCGATCGCATGGAGTGATTTGACTCGTCTGAAACATAAGCTGTACGAAATTAGGGTTTATAATTATAATTATTATTAATTAAAAACCCTAATTAGGTTATACTTATTTTATTATTTAGTTTAGTTTTATTATTTAGTTTGTATTTTTTAGTTTAATTAGTTTTATTAAATATATAAAATTAATAGTTTTTAAATAAATAATATAAAAATAATATTTTTATAAAAATTGTACTTTTTACAACTTTAAGTTTATTTTTATATTTTGTATATTTTTATTTGTTTTAGCGTAATATTTGTATTTTTCGCTCGTATTTAGTTTTAAGTTATAGTTTTTGCCGTAGTTTTTTTTTATTTCTAGATTTTTAGGCTTTACCGTAAAATCCCTTAAGTGCTTTTTCTTTAGACTAAGATTTAGGTGCTTTAGAATTGTGCGACGCCGTTTTATAAATTTTAGTACCTTTTTAAGTTATTGCCATTTGGGATATAGAATTTCTTTTAAGCTTTAATATTTTTAGACGCAACTTTTAATTTTTAGTTTTTAGACTTTTAAGTTTCGACGCGCTACGTTCTTTTTATTATTTTTCGCCACTCTAGTTTTTTAGGACATAGAATTTTCTATTTCTTCTCTAAAATTTCTTTAAATTTCAACGAAAAAATTATTTTAAGTGGTTAAATTGATAGACATCCAAAATTTTCTGCTTCGCAGTAATAGTTGGATTTGTTAGTGGCTGAGTTGTGAGCTTTCAATTTAAAGGGTTCTGGCTCCCTGCTGCATCTATTGGATATTCGAAACGTGGGCAAAAGCAGAAAAGTCTATTAATTTGATAACTTATATAATTTTTATCTTTTATAACTAATAGGATATTCAGTGAATGCACCGAGCAAAACGTTCACCACCTTTTGTACGTTCACCACCTGTAACTTGTGATGACCCGGGAATTTCCGACCAAATTTAAACTTAATCTTCATATGATTTCGACTTGATAAGCAAAGTCTGTAATGTTGAGTCTCGAAAGTGTTGAAATCAATATTCATGTCATCAATTACCCTTTGACTATTCCCGACGATTCACGAACAATTGTGTGTAAATAAAAATATAAATATAAATATAAGAATATGTAATATCATTGAATCAATAAAATACCTTTAGTTAATCAGAATTAAAAATATAATAAATAGAATAAATAAGTTACTATTAAAAAGAATATATTTATATAAATATTTATACATATGATATTATATGTAAAGGATTTCTATCAATAATTATTATATTGTAATTAATTATTCAATAAATGTTATCACGTAATCTATGATATAATTATTAAATATTACATAATTGATAAATTGTAATATCAAAACATTAAAAGAAATTACAAGTTAAAATATAATTATTATATTAATAATTTTACTATTACTTTCATTAAAATAAATATTAATATTAATATCAGAATTATGAATATTATTATTTTAATATAAAACCTACTACATGTAATTTTTTATATAAATGTTGTTATTATTATTATAAAATCATTATTTAGAAAATGATACAATTTATTATTATTATCATTTTTGTTATTATTATCATTAATTATCAAGAAACATATTAAAATCATTATCATTGTTATTATTATTATTATTACTCATTTATTATTATTATTATTATTATTATTATTTTTATTATTATTATTATTTTTATTATTATTATTATTATTATTATTATTATTATTATTATTATTATTATTATTATTATTATTATTATTATTATTATTATTATTATTAGTTTCATTATTATTAATAAGATTAATATTAAAAGCTAATGTTATATAATTAGGGTTACTTTATTTCTTTATATAAATATATATATATAGCGATATATATAATGATGGAAATACTGATATACTTATATATAAATACATTTTTAGAATACAAATATATATGAATATAAATACATGAACATGTAAATATATATATACATATATATAAATACGATAATATATATATGTAACTATAAATAAATACGTATTGTTACTTTTAAAATTCTGAATCAGTTTTAGATCCTTAACAACTGTATCTGAAGTTTGTTTATATCCCTAAAAACGATTCTATATCTATTACTCGTACAAATTAATGAATTTAATAAATAAACTTTATTTACTTTTCTTCCTGATTGAAATTTGAATGTCCTTTATGTCAGAGTTGGTTATCTATCGACCTCATTGATCAATACAGACAAACCAAATGAGTACAACCATTTCCATATACTTCGACTATCATTAATTGAAAGTGGAAAAACAAAGAATTTAAAACAAAACCCGTTCTTACAATTCATCACTTTCTTTCTTCTTCTCTATCACTATATCTCTTCTATAAATTCTTCATGAACCCATTCTTTTCTATTATATTAAAACTGCTTCTAGTGTTTCTGTTTCGGAGCACTGACGAGAACAAACCCCAAACCACCATCAAATTCAACTCATACCACCACCATCTACCTTAAATCACCACCAAACATATCAAGATCCAAACCGCCATCAAAACGGCTCCTGCTGTAGCTGTTCTTTTGTTTCAATTCAGTCCGTAAACCACCATGAATCTTCATTTGTTTCTGTTTTAATGTCGCCACCTTCTCTTCTCTCTCTCTCTCTTTATTTATCTCTCTCTCTCTCTCTCTCTCTCTCTCTCTCTCTCTCTCTCTCCTTTCTTTTAAACTGTCGCCAACACCAAACCCTCACTTTGATCATTCAATCGATCATATTACTACTACATCTGTTTCTTTTTCGGTTCAGAAGGCCACGCAACAAGGAAAGATAATAAGAAGATGATGAGAGAAAAGTTATAAAGTGAATATGGAAGGAAAAATCGATTATCGATGATGTATTTATGTTTTTTTTTCTTCTAACCATTAAGTATAAACCAAAGGTTCCCCACTTGATGTTTTTAATGATCAAGGTGAGCTGTAAAGACACCTTAATGGAAGGTGACGATTTGATGAGCTGTGATTAATGAGAAGGAAAAGAAACAGATGTATTGCAGGTTATTAATTATAGGTATGATTATGTATCAGAAAAATGAGAATGGTGGAATGGTTGAGGGTGTTTGCTTAGATCTATAGGTCGCGGGTTCAATCCCCGGCCATTGCATTTTTTTTTATTATTAACAACAGAATATGTTTGGGGCTCTGCAATTGGGCCGTGATCCAGTTTACATGCTGTTGGGCCGATCAGGAGCTGCACTGAGGAATATAATCATGGTGTACGTATAAGATGATGAAGGGTTGATTGGATCGATTGAAAATTTATTTAAGATGATAAAGAGAAATGAAGCAGATATGAAATAAGTTAAATAAAAATAGTATGCGAATTAAGTTAGAAAAGCTGAGATGGATTAGTGGTTAGGAGGTGTTTGGGTGAACGAGAGGTCACGGGTTCGATCCCGGGCTATGACATTTATTTTTAGGCTTGCTTTGAAGGTAGCCTCCTTTTATAATATTATTATTATTATCCTTATTATTATTATTATTATTATTATTATTATTATTATTATTATTATTATTATTATTATTATTATTATTATTATTATTATTATTATTATTATTATTATTATTAAAACTATCATTATTAGAATTGTCATTATGTTTATTATTAATATCATTATTATTATTATTATGAAAATTACTATTATTATTAATTTTATTAATATTATAATGATTATTATTATTATTATCATCATTATTATTTTTAACATCAAAATTATTATTTTTAATATTATTATTATTACTATCATTATTTATATTACTAATATTACTACTAGTATTATTATTATTACAACAAATATTCTTTATACAAAAATATAATCATTACATGTAACGTAAATATAACTAATATTACAAACTACCATGTTTTAATATATTAACTAAATTATTATTATTATAACATTAATTAAATTATATATCATATATAGATAATATAATCTATTATAAGAAATAAAATGATTATATATAAGGATATTAATCATAATACCTTATAAAATCTATAAACTTAGATGATTAATATTATGTGTTAATATACATATAATTGATATAGGTTCGTGAATCCGAGGCCAACCTTACACTTGTTCAAAGATGTTATATGTATTTTTACTACGAAATACAGTATGGTGAGTTTCATTTGATTCCCTTTTTACTCTTTACATTTTTGGGACCCAGAATACATGCGCATTTATAAATGTTTGACGCAATAGACACAAGTACATTAACTGCATTCTATGATAGAATTATCTGGGATTGGGGTTGATTATTATGACACGCATTAGCCCCCGGTTTCCGTTAGAGCGTATGAGCTCCCGAGCCGGGTGGATGGTTTATTATTGATGACATTTTGGCACCGGTTGTCCTATATTTTATAAACATGTGTTCAGCCGTGGGGTGTAAAGACCAGCACAGAGGTTCTATATTTTGAAGGCACATGTATTCAGCCGTGGGGTGAAAGACCGGCACAGATGGTTACTATTATATTTTGAATCCTCACCAGGTGTTCTTCATATGAAAGATATTTTTTTTTTTGTGCAGTTGAAATGGGACTTCTGCACATTTTATAATATTTAAAATCTTGTGGTCTATTAAAACTATGAAAATGAAATGATTACTATAAACTAATGAACTCACCAACCTTTTGGTTGACACTTGAAAGCATGTTTATTCTCAGGTTTGAAAGAAATCTTCCTCTGTGCATTAACTCAATTTAAGGACATTACTTGGAGTCATTCATGACATATTTTAAAAGACGTTGCATTCGAGTCGTTGAAGTTCATTAGAGATTATTATTAAGCAAATGACAGATTAGGTCATTTATAGTTTGGATATTATGAAATGGTATGCATACCTGTCAACTTTCGATGAAATGAAAGTTTGTCTTTTAAAAACGAACGCAATGTTTGTAAAATGTATCATTTAGAGGTCAAGTACCTCGCGATGAAATCAACTATTATGAATCGTTTATAATCGATATGGACTTCATCCGGATAGATTAGGACGGGGCGTTAAATAACCCGATCAAGACATCTAGCAAATATTGTCGCCGTTGATTTTTCTTTAGAATCGTCATCCAGTCAACCAAGTACTCCAATTCAAATTTCCGATAATCCATTTTTTGAACCCGACCTCACAATTGAGAATTCAGAGGATATTCAAGGACAATTCAGAGATCCTGAACCATTAATCTTTCCTTCGGAACCACCAATCATTCAAACGGAGATTGTCGAGGAACAACCCATTAAATCAGAATCTTCTAGTGATTCAGATTCAATAAATTCAATCATGGAAAATCTGGAACCTCTAAGTATGGAAGACCGAATGAGAGCTAAACGCACTGGCCAAGGTCACGCAATTACTCAACCTAACATTAATGCGCCAGATTATGAAATCAAAGGACAAATTCTACACATGGTAACTAATCAATGCCAATTTAGTGGTGCACCGAAGGAAGATCCAAATGAACATCTTCGTACCTTTAATAGGATCTGTACTCTATTTAAAATCAGAGAAGTGGGGGATGAACAGATATATCTCATGTTATTTTCCTGGACTTTAAAGGGAGAAGCCAAAGATTGGTTGGAATCGTTACCTGAAGGGGCGATTGATACATGGGATGTTTTAGTTGAAAAATTTCTTAAACAATTTTTTCCGTCATCTAAAGCCGTAAGACTTCAAGGAGAAATAGTTACGTTCACATAAAAGCCGAATGAAACTCTATATGAGGCATGGAACAGATTTGGAAAGTTATTAAGAGGATGTCCGCATCATGGTTTAGACACCTATTAAATAGTACAAATATTCTACCAAGGATGCGACATCACTACAAGAAAAGACATAGATATAGCAGCTAGTGGTTCCATTACGAAGAAACAGCAAATGACGTTTACAAAATTATTGATAACACTGGTTCCCACTCACATGAGTGGCACCAAGAAAAAGATATCGTTAGATCATCTAAAGCAGCTAGAGCCGATTCTAGCCATGACTTTGATTCCATTTCCGTAAAGATAGATACTGTCGAGAGACGAATGGAAAAGATGACTAAAGATATTCACTCAATACGAATTAGTTGTGAGCAGTGTGGAGAACCACATTTGACAAAAGATTGTCTCAGTATTGAACTAATAATGGAACAAAGAGAGAATGTTTCATACATAAACCAAAGGCTTGGAAATAATTATCAGAATAATTATCAACCGCCAAGACCAATCTACAATCAAAATCAGAATTATAACCGAAATGTTCCATACAACAACCAACAAGGTCCTAGTAATCAGCAAGTATCCAATAATACTTACAACCAGCAAAGACCTATTTTTCAAAATAAACAACCACAAACCGATGATAAAAAGCCAAATTTAGAAGATATGATGTCGAAGCTAGTTGAATCTCAAACTCAATTTTTCACATCTCAGAAACAAACCAATGAACAAAATGCTCAAGCATTTAGAAATCAACAAGCTTCTATTCAAAATTTGGAACAAGAAATAAGTAACCTAGCAAGGTTAATAGGTGAAAGAAAACCGGGAAGTCTACCTAGTGATACAAATGCTAACCCCCGGAATGAAACAGCCAAAGCCATTACCACAAGAAGTGGTATTACACTTAAACCACCTGAAATGCCTGTAATTTCTGATGATGCTATTCCTACTCCACAAGAACCATAATCTGAGCAAGATAAGGAAACAGAACCGGTAGTTGAAAAGGTTAATGAAGATAACACAGTTAAGGCTAAACCTTATGTTAAACCATACCAACCACCACTTCCTTACCCTAGCAAAATGAGAAAAGAGAGACTTGAAGCCGAGCAATCTAAATTCTTGGATATGTTTAAACAAATAAATGTCAATCTTCCTTTCATTGATGTGATTTCAGGAATGCCTAGATATGCTAAATTCTTGAAAGATCTAATCACAAATAGAAAGAAAATGGAAGAACTCTCGGCTGTTACTATGAATGCCAATTGTTCTGCAGTGCTGTTGAATAAGATACCAGAAAAACTATCTGATCCAGGAAGTTTCACAATTCCATGTTTTCTGGGTAGTCTTAGTTTAATAGAAGCATTGGCACACTTAGGTGCTAGTAAAAATTTAATGCCATATTCACTATACGCTAAACTAGACCTTGGAGAATTGAAACCAACACGAATAAGCATACAACTAGCAGATCGATCAGTAAAATATCCTAGAGGGATAATGGAGAACATGCTAGTTAAAGTTGGTACTTTAGTATTTCCAGTAGATTTTGTTATTCTGGACATGGAAGAAGATTCTCGAGTTCCTCTCATATTAGGAAGACCATTCTTAAATACAGCCAAAGCAATAATAGACGTGTTCGGTAAGAAACTGACCCTAATTATAGAGGACGAGAGTGTTACCTTCTCTGTTGATAGAGCCATGCAACAACCGTAATCTGCAGATGATACATGTTTTTATATTCAAACTATAGATTCACATGCAGAATTATTAAAAGAATTTCCAGAATTACAAGGAACAGGAGAATGTTCTTTAGGAGAAGGAACTGAACCAACTGATGAAACTGAAATGTTAGCTACACTTATGGCTAATGGATATGAACCAACAACAGAAGAAACTCAAATGCTAAAAGAGGAAGACAGATATCGATATAAATCATCGATAGAAGAACCACCGACATTAGAGTTAAAGCCACTTCCAAACCATTTGGAATATGCTTATTTACATGGTGAATCTGAATTACCTGTAATAATATCGTCTTCTCTTACTGAAAATGAAAAATCACAACTCATTTCTGTGCTAAAAGCTCATAAACCAGCTATTGCATGGAAGATTCATGATATTAAAGGAATAAGTCCTTCATATTGCACACATAAAATCCTTATGAAAGAAGGTCATAAAACGTATGTGCAACGCCAACGAAGACTAAATCTGAATATGCAAGATGTTGTTAAAAAAGAAATTATTAAACTGCTTGATGCAGGTTTAATTTATCCAATCTCTGATAGTCCATGGGTAAGCCCAGTTTAATGCGTGCCTAAGAAGGGTGGCATGACTGTTATCACAAATGAGAAAAATGAGCTTATTCCTACTAGGACTGTAACATGATGGCGTGTTTGTATTGATTATAGAAAATTAAATGACGCCACCAGAAAAGATCACTTTCCCTTACCTTTCATTGATCAAATGTTAGAAAGATTAGCCGGAAACAGTTACTATTGTTTTCTTGATGGTTTTTCAGGATACTTTCAAATTCCAATAGCACCCGAAGATCAAGAGAAAACCACATTCACATGCCCTTATGGTACTTTTGCTTACAAACGCATGCCATTTGGACTTTGCAACGCCCCTGCAACCTTTCAGAGGTGCATGATGGCAATTTTTCACGACATGATAGAAGAATGCATGGAAGTTTTCATGGATGACTTTTCAGTCTTCGGTGATACTTTTGAATCATGTCTAGTTAATCTTGAACGAATGCTTATTAGATGCGAACAATCAAATCTAGTTCTTAATTGGGAAAAATGTCATTTCATGGTTAAAGAAGGCATCGTTCTTGGACATAAAATCTCAAAGGAAGGAATTGAAGTGGATAGAGCTAAAGTAGATGTAATTGCTAAACTTCCACATTCCACCAATGTTAGAGGAGTTAGGAGTTTTCTAGGGCATGCCGGTTTTTACCGACGTTTTATAAAAGATTTTTCTAAAATTGCCACTCCTATGAATAAACTCCTAGAAAAGGATGCTCCATTCATCTTTTCAGATGAATGCATCAAATCTTTTAATATTCTTAAAGAGAAACTCACTAATGCGCCGATCATGATAACTCCAAATTAGAATCTATCATTTGAACTTATGTGCGATGCAAGTGATTTTGCAATGGGAGCCGTTTTAAGACAAAGGATTGAAAAACGATTTCAACCTATTTATTATGCTAGTAAGACGTTACAAGGAGCACAAACGAATTACACAACTACTGAAAAAGAACTCCTTGCTATCGTCTTTGCTTTTGACAAATTTCGTTCATATCTCGTTCTAGCAAAAACGGTGGTCTATACCGACCATTCTGCTCTTAGATACCTATTTTCGAAACAAGATGCTAAACCAAGATTAATTCGTTGGATCTTTCTCTTACAAGAGTTCGATATTGAAATCCGAGATAAAAAGGGAGCAGAAAATCTCGCCGCTGATCATCTTTCTCGTCTTGAAAATCCTGAATTAGAAGTTCTAAATGAATCAGCCATACAAGACAACTTTCCTGATGAATATCTATTGAAGATAGATTATAATGAAATTCCATGGTTTGCAGACTATGCAAACTACTTAGTATGTGGATTCCTTGAAAAAGGGTTGTCGTACCAAAAATGAAAGAAATTCTTTAGTGATATAAAACACTATTTCTGGGAAGATCCACATTTGTTTAAAAGTTGTCCCGAGGGAATAATACGCCGATGTGTATTCGGAGATGAAGCTAGTAAAATCTTAAACCATTGTCACACAGGACCAACAGGAGGGCATTATGGGCCTCAGCTCACAGCAAGAAAAGTTTACGATGCTGGATTCTATTGGCCTACAATTTTCAAAGACGCACACCTTCTTTGCAAATCCTGTGATGCTTGTCAAAGGGCCGGAAAAATAAGTCAACGAGATGAAATGCCACAAAATGTCATTCAAGTATGTGAAGTATTTGACATTTGGGGTATTGACTTTATGGGTCCATTTCCAAAATCTCATAATAATCTCTACATTCTCGTTGCCATTGATTATGTATCTAAATGGGCGGAAGCACAAGCTCTCCCGACTAACGATGCACGAGTTGTAGTCAACTTTTTAAAATGTCTTTTTGCTAGGTTCGGAACACCAAAAGCTTTAATAAGTGATCGGGGTACTCATTTCTGTAATAATCAACTTGAGAAAGTTCTCAAAAGATATGGAGTAACTCATAAAATCTCAACCGCTTATCATCCACAAACAAGTGGACAAGTTGAAAATACCAACCGAGCTTTAAAATGTATTCTAGAGAAAACCGTAGGATCAAATCCGAAGGAATGGTCCATGAAATTGGAGGATGCACTCTGGGCTTTTAGAACAGCCTACAAAACTCCAATTGGAACCACACATTTTAAACTCGTTTACGGAAAAGCATGTCATCTTCCAGTAGAAATTGAATACAAAGCATTTTGGGCTTTGAAGACATCTAATCTTGATTTACATGAAGCCGGACGTCTACGGTTAAGTTAACTAAATGAATTAGAAGAATTAAGACTTAAGGCATATGAAAATTCCTTAATCTATAAGGAAAGAACGAAGAAATGGCATGATAAAAGAATCAGAAGTTCAAAAGAATTTAAAGAAGGAGACAGAGTTCTTCTTTACAATTCAAGATTCAAGCTATTTCCTGGAAAATTGAAATCAAGATGGTCTGGACCATTCATAGTCAAAAGAGTTTTCCCATACGGAACAATAGAGTTAATAAATTCAAATGGGATTGAATTTAAAGTTAATGGTTACAGAGTTAAACATTACATACATGGTCCGATGGAAGTTGACAATGAAGTTAATCACAATTTCGATACCACAGCTAACTAAGTGTGGGAAGGTTCGAATCTTTTTAGGGTAATATATATTTCTGTTAGAGTCAGATATTCTGTTTTCATGTAGTTTTTGAGAATGGAATCCGAATGGTCTTTCCCTAGCAGACCCTAAAGAACTAGTCTTCTCCCCCCATTCTGAATTTTTATTTTTTTAGGTTTTACAAGATGAAGAATTCCTTTGATCTGAACCATGGTCTAATGCTACACGCTTTGATTACTAAACGTAATAATGACACACTTCTGAGTGAACTGGTATCAGTAATAAGAGCCAAATTGGACGGAGTAAGAAAAGACCTCAGAAACGATCATAATAAATTACATTTTGGTAAAGGAAAATCAAAATCCGCAGCGAAAAGAAGAGCACGACACCTTGAAAGATGTCACAAATGCGGAAAATGGTCACACGAAGCAAAATGCTCGACGAATCAGACATATTCCAATACCGAGTTCGTTACTTTATGTAGAGAAGGACCGTTCATATGTTTCGAAGAAAAATCGTTGAATGCTCGAGGTTATGCCTATGTAGCTATGGAAAACCAATTAGTCCGACTATCTTATGAGTGGGCTAAAGCAGGTCACCGAGAATTCTATCTCACAGGTAAGTATGTACAGTTTTATTTTTATTTTTATTACTCTTAACCTTTTGATAATAAATGCTAAATCGTTCGCTATAAAGTATTAAATTGGTATTCAATAAAATTAGGTTCTGCAACCGAAATTATTGATATCATACAAAAATTTATTACATCACTGCGAAATTTACCGTTTATTCTTAAGGTATAAATATCTTTAATCAATCAACCCAAAATATTTCAAAAATTCGTCAGGAGTAAAACTAGGTAATATTGCCGAAATTACTTTACCGAAAAGATGGGCGTATATTTTTGATAATATTTGATTGATTAAAGTGGGATAAAAGACCAAAAAGATTTTTAATTTTATTTTTACTTTGTTTTTTTAATTAATATTAAATTATTATTATCAAATTTTTAAAATTAATATATATTTAAGTTTGTAAATATTTGAAAAATTAATATTTTTAATATAAGTTTGTATGTATAAAAACAAAATTATAATATAAAATTGGTGTGAATTTTTAAAAATTTTAATAATATGAATTTTTAATTTTATGCATTTTAAATTTAAGTTTGGTGTGAATTTAAAAACAAAAATTTACTTTATTTCACTAAGTTAAAAATATGATTTTTAAAATTCGTCGTGAGTTGAAAACTAGGTCATTGAACCGAAATTGCTCTACCCAAAGGAGGGACGAGAACTTTTATTATCATTATTTTTAATCTTGTTGAATTAAAGTATGCCAAAAATATTTAAAAAAAAAAATCCAAAAATCTTTGCTTTTAAAACTGAGCTTTGAATTGACAAATTTTAAAATTTTGTCGTGGGACGGACTAGGACAACAATCCGAAACGCCCTCATCCTAAAAAGAAACAAAATTTTAAATTTAATTAATTATTTGTTTTAATAAGTTAAAGGTTTTATATAAAAAAAAGGGACCTCATGCGATCGCATGAGATTTACCCTGTAACCTCATGCGATCGCATGAGGCTGGAATTCAGGCCAGGATCAAAAGCTCCAGCGAGCTGTGTTCTGTCTCACTTCAAACACCCACACACACACGAGCATACACACATATACACTACTAAAATCGCCATTTTTTCACCAAAATCAACCAAATTTCGTTCTACAATCCGCTATAATCATGCCTAGGTTCGGATTTTTCAACAAAAAGGTAAAAATTACTCCCCTAAACTCTTAAATTTCTTAATTTTTGTGATATTTATCAATATTTTACCTAATTTGATTTTGTTAATTTCTAATGTAATTAGAGTTAAATTGTTAGTATATTATGCATGTATAACCTAGATTGATGCTATTTAATATGATTTGAAGCCAAAAACTTCAAAATTTTTAGAAATCTAGGGTTTGTGTTCTTGAGCAATTTGGGGCTTTTTGATATAAACAGGTTATGGCCGATTTTTGTCATAAATTATTGCTAAATTAAGTAGTGTAATATGTTTAGGTAACTAAATGATCCAAACTTTGATCCTAAACATGATTTTTGAGAATTAAAGTGGACTTTTTAGGTCAAAAATTCATGAACTTGATTAATTTGATATAATTGCCATTTGAGACTTGTTTAATTGCTAGTAATGACTATTTTGACATGTTATTTGAGTTAAATGCTTATGAACTTTGTATACATTTTCATATATGCATATTTGAAAAAGTGTAGAATTGTAAAAATTGTGAAAATGTGTATAAGTTTAATTTTGATTGAACATGTTATTGTAATTGTTTCAAGTTGTTATCTTGCTAACACTAATGCATATTTGGATGCACAAATTTCGTGTTTAATGTGTTTTGCAGAAATATACTGAAACTGGAGGTGCATCATCATCATCTAGACAACCACAACCGGAATCTGAGCCAGAATTGCAATACGAGCCAGAACCCGAACAAGAACCACAACAGGAACAACAACAGCAACCTGATCAACACGTACCTTATTCTGATCCGCTACAATTTGTTGATGCCTTTATAGTATTTCCGATGCATCCGCCAGTAGAATACCCAACGATTCCTGAACACACGTTGCATCCTAATCTGAGATTCGATAGAAGCTGGAGAGATTACCCAACATATCAAAGTAACAAATTTAAATTGATACCAAAAAATGTAGAAGTGCCGAGGGTAATCGATTGGGAGCCTTTGGAAAGGGTCCAACTTGCTAACTCAGTTAGGGAGCATCTGATCCAAAGGTATGGCAGCCCTTCTTTTCACGATTGGGAATGTTTATTCACCATTCGTAGACCTGTATATAAGGAATGGTGCATTGAGCTTATGAGTACTATATCGTTAAATGCAGATGTAGATAGATTAGATGATAAAAGTTTTCTTAGATTTATACTTGGCCGTAGGATGTACAGGATGTCCATGCTGGACATGGCCAGGGCTTTGCAGATATATACTCCTGGTGAATTACTACTACCCGATTGTATGAATTTGATTTATCATGGTGAAAGGGTAGATAGGAATTTTGACGCGAACGCCGTCTGGAGGCGTATGTCAGATTATAATGTTTTTACGCTGGGAGGAAAACACTCCTACTTACATATTAACAAAGCCGAGCTTCGTATAATTCATAGATTTTTGGCTAACTCGATTACATAGAGAGGTCACAACAAGGAGAAAATGACCTTACATGATTTATTTTACCTAAAGTGTATTCGAGACCCAAGAGGCTTTGTTAATATCCCTTACTATGTTGGTTTTTATTTGTCTAAAATGGTAGAAGGAATACAGGAAGGGGGAATAATAGGAGGAGGTATTTTTGTTACTCTCATTGGAGAGTATTTGGGTGTAGATAGGGAACAAAGGGGTCCACTTTTGGAATGTAGGGAACAGGTTGAGCCTTTAGGATTGAAGGTCTATCAGGGTGCTAAGGTATTAAAGAGCAGACGAAACCAAGCAGTACCCTATGAAGGTCGTCATCCATAGGTAGAGAAAGGATCAGATGAGGAAATGGAGGAAGCAGATGACATTAGGGATGTCATTAGGGAGGCTATGCCTGACGTCTACCAGCGTGTAGATGAGGTAGATATGACAAACAGGGAGAGATTTAGTCGGATGGAGCAGTGACAAGCCCGGAATGATTACGAGCATTCCAGGCAATGACAGTATGATAGATGGGACTATCATCAGCGTCAGATCATGAGCCTGCTATCACCTCAGGATCACTACGTACCGACCCGACCCGCTTACTATCCTCCACACCAGCCCGAGATGAGACCACCATATACTCTCTACGACCCTAACCAGGCCTACCAGTACACCTATCACCAACCATGGAACCCGGACGACAACATGAACTGGAACCCCTATCCAGATTCATATAGTTCCAGTTGGTGATTTCTATGATTTTTATTTTTTTATTATTTTTATTTATTCATGTTTAAACACATTATATTTTGATACTTTTATTGTAATGCTTAATATTTTTATTATGTTATACTAATATTTCATATTTGATTTGAAAGTGGGATTTTAAGTAACATTTCAAATTACCATGCATGTTTATATTTGTATGTATGTATATTGTCAATTTTATACAACAGGATAAAATAGCGCAATTTCAAAGACTGGCATTAAGTTCAGCAAAAGCTACTAATTTTGACGACAAAACGAAAAACAAATGTGATGTAACAACAAGACGGAATGAACAAATGATGTGCACCATTTATTATTCAGCAAACAAACACCAATATGTTTGGAAACTTTGGTAAAATTTAATCATTTTTCTACGCTAATCACCCTCAATAATTTAAAATTGTTACTGATTTCTTGCAAATGAGGGCATTGCAAGATCTTAAGTGTGGGAAGGGGTTAAATTATTTCGGATTTTTAAAATTTTTAACTTATACACTTGGTTACCATTAAAAATACTAGTAACGCAGTAGTTGTATTAGAATCTAGTGCTCTCTGATAATAAAGAACAGCCCTAGTCTTATATACTGACTACCCAATTCTAGTAAAATTTTTCAATTAAATGAATTCAAAATCATGTTTATACATATTTATGAACAATAAAACTAGGTGTTAACATCGAAATTATTGTTACCTCAGAAAGGACATAAATTGAGAAACAACCCAAAATGTTAGAATTCATTTAAAATGGAATAGAGGACAATAAAAAGGCAAAGAAAGGAAAATAAAAGCCAAGTGTGGGAAAAATTTACCAAGTTATTTAAAACATATATCACATATTTTTGTACAAATAATTGAAGATACTTTTGTTTTGGACAAAATTAACCGTTTTACCCGAAAAATTGTAATATATTTGAAAGAAAGATGGATCTATACGATGAATCAATTCCATCATTAAAAGGAAGTAAAGTCTTCCAAAAAAGAAACGCGCTTCTTGATTTAGGTCATGAAGTTGTCGTCCAGACCAGTTGTAGAGTCTACAAAAAACCTTGAAAAGTTTTCTCGAAAATCAACTGGAAATCCACGGACCTCAGCATCAAACAGGGTTGCCAAGTGGTCAGACTTATCCTAACCATGAGAGGATCTGTCTCGTAAAATGGGGAGGGTACCGTGAAAATTAGCTTGATAAGACTAATGAATCAGATCCCCAGAAAGAATAATCTCCTTAAAAGATCTAAAATCAGCTTTTAAGACTGATATTACTCAATCCTTGAGATTGACTTTTAAAGATTGAGAATTACAAACTTATGGAATTCAATGATATCTAAACTCGAGCTTGAACAAGAAAATATTTTGATCAAAATTACAAACCGATTTGTTTTCTAAAAACCTATTTTCAATGTGTTCATTACCATTGAACATAAAATCCTGAGAATTCACCTGGAATTCATTAGGTCACCTGAACCAAATCGGGTGTCAACCGTAAGAACGGTGGTTGCATAGCATGGTCAAAGACAGGACCTTGTGCCAGACCGAAAAACCATAAGGGTGAGCTTTACTATTGCTCCTACCAAGGATAGAAATTGCATCCGACACGTTATAGACCATAATTAAAAGCATGTCAGGGGACATTGCCTCAACAGTTGCTTTTTCAACGCTTTCCTTTACAACCGGACGGTAGTTTACCGAAAGGTAATATACGGAGCAAGTATACTGGACGTGTTTCTTTCCTAATTCAAGGATAGCAAGTGGGTGACACAAACCATAAGTTTTGAGCTAAAATTTTCAAATCTGAAACCCAACAAACCCACAAAAATAATTTCGCAAACACCGGTGAAGGGTTATTCCGAAAAACTTATCTAGGGTAAAAGCTAGATTGAATTTTCAAAAGATCAAATGTTTTCATAAAGATCCAATTTCCTTAAGGATCTAAATTTTCATAGTCATGTGGGACTGTAAACCACAACGTTACTATCATTGTTTATACCGCCGTATAGAAATCACTGATGTACAAAGTGTGAAGAATAAAGAAGTGATTCTAGTATTTTTATTTCAAGACTATATTGCTTGAGGACAAGCAACACTCAAGTGTGGGAATATTTGATAATGCTAAAAACGAACATATATTTCATAGCATTATCCCTCAAGAAAGACAAGCTTTTAGTTGCAATTGTTCTATTTACAAGTGATATTCGTTTAAATAATAAAAGGTGAAGACAAAAGACAGATTCGACGAATTGAAGACGCAAACGACCAAAAAGCTCAAAAGTACAAATTACAATCAAAGAGGTTCAAATTATTGATAAGAAACGTCTCAAAATTACAAGAGTACAAGATGCAAAATGCAAAGTACAAGATATTAAATTGTACGCAAGGATGTTCAAAAATCCGGAACCGGGACCAGAGTCAACTCTCAACGCGAGACGCAACGGACTAAAAATTACAAGTCAACTATGTACATAAATATAATATAATATTTAAATAATTCTTAAAATTATTTATATATTATATTTATTTATAAAAACCGTCGGCAAGAAAGAAAACAAAGCAATGTGAGCTGGTACCTACCTCCATGCGATCGCATGGCCTGTAGGCTTAATATCCATGCGATCTCATGGGCCACTTTTTGTGGCCATATGCCTATAAATTCGCAGTTTGGTGATCGATTAAAGAGGCATCTATCTCTCTATCTCAGGTATACATATACATATATATATATATATATATATATATATATATATATATATATATATATATATATATATATATATATATATATATATATTATAATTTTAATTTTAATTTTAAATTCTAATAATAAGGGTATGTTAGCGAATGTTGTAAGGGTGTAAGTTAAAATTCTGTCCGTGTAACGCTACGCTATTTTTAATCATTGTAAGTTATGTTCAACATTTTTAAATTAATGTCTCGTAGCTAAAGTTATTATTATGCTTATTTAATGCCGAAGTAATCGTGATGTTGGGCTAAATATTAAAATTGGGTAATTGGGCTTTGGACCATAATTGGGGTTTGGATAAAAGAACGACACTTGTATAAATTAGACTATGGGCTATTAATGGGCTTTATATTAACTTAACGATACCTCATTAATTTAATATATAGACTTATAATTTGACGTATTTATATATAACCACATACGCTTGACTGGGTACGGTGGGCGGGATATCTATAAATACCAATAATTGTTCATTTTACCGGACACGAAACTGGATTAATAGTTAATAGACTTGTTGAAACAGGGGTGGATTACATTCAAGGGTAATTGGTGTAATTGTTAAAAAAGTAGTAAAACCTTAGACTACACGCAGTCGATAACCTGGTGTATGCATTAAACAAAGTATTAAGACCTTGTTACAATTCGAATCCCCAATTAGTTGGAATATTTGACTTCGGGTATAAGGATAATTTGACGAAGACTCTCGCACTTTATATTTATGACTGATGGACTGTTATGGACAAAAAACAGACGAACATATTGAATAATCCAGGACAAAGGACAATTAACCCATGGTAATAAACTAAAATCAACACGTCAAACATCATGATTACGGAAGTTTAAATAAGCATAATTTCTTTATTTCGTATTTAATTATCGCACTTTTATTTACTGTCATTTTATTTAATTGCGCTTTTAATTATCGTAATTTTTAATTATCGCAATTTTATTTTATCGCACTTTTATTTATTGCAATTTCATTATCATTATTTACTTTACGCTTTAAATTAAGTTATATTTATTTTTAATATTTTACATTAGGTTTTAACTGCGACTAAAGTTTTAAAATCGACAAACCGGTCATTAAACGGTAAAAATCCCCTTTTTATAATAATAATACTACTATATATATATATATATATATATATATATATATATATATATATATATATATATATATATATATATATATATATATATATATATATATATATATATATATATATATATATATATATATATATATATATATATTTGTATTTGTATTTTTACAATTATAAGTTAAAAATATAGCGTTAAACTTGGCTAAGATCCCTGTGGAACGAACCGGACTTACTAAAAACTACACTACTGTACGATTAGGTACACTACCTATAAGTGTTGTAGCAAGGTTTAGGTATATCCATTCTATAAATAAATAAATATCTTGTGTAAAATTGTATCGTATTTAATAGTATTTCTTTGTAAAAATATAACTATTTTGTACACCACCTCGCATACATCAGTTGTCAGCTCATAAATCATCAAGATATGAAACTTATCAATTACAATAAGCATATATATAAATGAACTACAATTATGTAAATAAAAACAATAGAACTGGAGTAATTTAAAAGGTACACTTTTATGAAACACAACCATGACTAACCGCAGCGCCTTTGAAGATTCCATGTCCTATGCTCGAATACATCAACAGCTTGGAGTTATAGTCATTATTAGGTTGGATTGTTTCACATTAAGATATATGTAGCAAAATTTTCATCATCAGTAAAATTAAACATTCAAATTCAACAATTAAAAAGTACCAGAAAATGTAAGCTTCTTTGATTTCCTTATCCAAGTCTCATATTCTGCTTAAATATCAAAATTCAACTTTGTCATTTTAACGAACACCTGATGTGCATCCAAAACGATGCATATCTTTTGCATTGGCGAACAACATTATAACATTTCTAATACTTAAAAAATGTAGCGTACAAATGTAGGAAAAAAGGAAAGTGGATGGTGATAAAAAAGATGCAGCAATTTGAGTTGCATATACATAACCGTGTAAAATCCTGTAAAGAAGATTACAAACCTAGAGACATATCATTGAGATAAAATTGAGAAATACGTAGAAAAATGATGAAACATGACTAGGAACTTCGAAATCAACAGGTTTAATTCACACAAAGGCGGAATTAGTGAATCAAACCATAACTAGTGAATATGTGAAGCTTTTTGGGATTAATTTAGTCAAACCACAAAATGATTGTGATTAGATTAACACCTAGAGCTGTTATTCACCTATTTAGTGATTTGGGTTGAGAGAAAATCGGATAAGGGCTACCAGATCTGAGTGATGTGTGTGTAAGAGAGGCTTAACCTAAAATGAAGAACATAACACTCATATACCCCTGCTGTTGACTCACCCGTGCGAGTCATCCATCACTCGTACGAGTTGGCTTCCTCAACCGTACGGGTGATCACTTACTATCATCTCATTTAGGTTATATTTGTGACTTAGCTCAGCATCAATCGTGTGTATGAGCCTGTCAGCCGTACGTGTGAGGCTTCACTCGTACGTCTGACTAAGTCTAACATAGTCAAACATCCTTATCGCATTCCTGCAGTACCTGTAACCACATACAAACACAGATAGGATAATAACGAGCGATCATGGTAGCCTGTAAACTGTAGTACCTGCAATGGACGTGGGTTAGATGTCTAGGGACTTACATAAAATGCATCAACAACTCCCCCTAGGACCTAGACCATCGATTACAATAAAGTAAACATCCATGAAATACACATAAGTCCAAAAGTAACATCAGTTTAATATCAAGTACATATCCAGATTCTCTCTCTCGCATAAATACATCATCAAAAACAAAATACAAACTAGCAATACAGTATCCGATATAGATCAGATGGCTTGAACTTGGTTTGAGCTTTGATCATCACTGTTTCTGTTGAGATATGCATAGTAGACATCGATCACACGTTGATATCTCATAGCTTCCTCCTTTCGATCATCTCTAAATGTAATGTGATGGCGGTGAAGGGTCTCCACATCAAATCTCGATAAGTTCCTTAGCCACATAGGATCTAAAATCCTCACATTGTCGAACTGTATGCTTCCATCTTCCTTTTCAATTGCAGTTAAGATCACTACTTCTTCCTACAACTCATCATAGAACCACCATCTGAAGTTTTTGCATATATCCTTGGGTAAGGGCATCAATGGAGATTGCTTTATGTACTTCGCTGGACGGAACTTAATAACACGTACAGGTCCACCTTTAGAATTTCTCTTTGTTGGGTGCATGGAAAACCTGGCGGCTGTTGACTTAAAGATGTCCCATTTCCCTGTCTTATACTCATATCTGAGTTTTCTCTTAAACCAAATGGAAAGGTCACAATTTTCAGCGTTCAACATCTTCAGCTTAGCAAGCTGCATGATCTCGAAGTACGGTAGAGTTTTGAAATGACTAGGACGTGCCATGTAATCAACTCCTCCTTCCCTCTTGATCGCGAAACAATTGATCTCCTTGAAGTAACCCCAGCTTAAAATTTTACCCTTGGAATACTTCTTGGTTCTCTTTCCTCTTTCGTAGAAACTAACAAACTTCGGCTCGAGTTTTGGCTTATTCAACTGATCAGGGTTAACAACGTTTTGTTTCCACCAACTCTGACAGATCTCGTCTTCTTCAACGTTTCTGTTAACTTTAACCATATCACGTTTGAACCATTCATTAATCTCATTCCATGCCTCGGCTTTAGCTTGCTCGGCTCGGAGTTTCTTCTTCTTCAGCTCAATCTCTTTTCTTTCTTTCTCAACGAGCAGTTTCTGATGTCGAATTTTCTTGTTCTTTTCAATTAAAACATCCACTTCTTTCACTTGTTCTTGTATACCTTCCTCGCCTATTCAAAATTATCTAACTTCTTTCTTTTCACATCACTACTCAAATTGAAAAAGTCACTTAAGGTGTTGAGTGACGGATTTGAGTATGGCTCAAGCGAAGGCATAACAATCTCAACTTCTTCTTCATCATCAGACTCTATTACCAATTCGTCCTCGAATTCAACAATCACATCCTCTTTTACACTATCCTTACCAACAGAATCTTCACTCTTCTCATCAGCAAACAAATTATCGAAATCACTCAAGTTGATATTTTGGATTGATTCAGGAGGGATACTGGCAAATGACTCTTCTTGTGGAGCTTTGTTCTCAGCTTCAACTGTCTCTGCATCCTCTGTATCATTTTCACTATCGTATGCCAGAGCAGCAACCTGTTCCAATGGAAAATCACTTGGTGGAACGTCCCCCTTTTCTGCATCATTAAAAATATTTGAATAATTCATATAATATTCAGTAGTAAAGACCTCACCATATTCATTAAAGGTTCGAATATGTATCACTAACGGTATCTCAAAAGAGGGTCCTCCAGTTCCAGCATCTTCTTCATCGTCTTTCTCATCATCACCACCCAAATCAGAAGAAAATTCTTCTCCTCTCTCCTTAATCAACTTAGTTTTACCAGAGATAATCGATTCGATCTTATTGTTTAAATCCTTCAATTTCTCCTTATTCTCACTCTTCATCGCCAACGCTTTCTTCTTTAACTTCTCTGTCCTTCCTTTCTGACGGTCCAGTCTATCAGATAACCTCTTGTTTTCTTCTACCAATGACTCAATCTTAGCTTCACTGATCTTCTTCTCCTCAATGGCTTGATTCTCTAAGTTAGTTATTTTCGTGATCAAAGACAACAGTAGATTTTGCTGTGTCTTGAATTCAGCTGGCGTGACTTGAGTTGTTGTGGTGGCAGGTTTTGGTGATGTAACAGCAGCTCTTGCATCCTTCATGAAACCGTATGGTTGCTCTGAGCCTGTTGTTTTGAACCTCCATGTGATGACTTTTGAGATGAATCAAAATGATGTTTCGTTCTCTTCTCCTTCTTCTTAGGCTGTTCTGAAGTCATCGCTTCCTTCCCTTTCCTTTTTCTCTGAATCAAACTAACATCTTCCTCTGTCGCTTCATCATCACCTTCAATAATTTCATCATCAACATTACCTCCTCCTTGAACTTCACCAGTAGCTCGTTGATTATCACCCTCACCTTCCTTATCAGAAACTTCCTAGTCAGAGTCTGAATTCTCATTCCTCCAAGCATTACCTGCTGGACATCGATAATTCTCCTTGGCAAGATGACAAATAAGCTTTCTATTAAAGTCAGGCTTTAAACCCTTGTTTCTTATCTCCTCCATTCTTCGAAAAGTTATCGGATTCATTGGCTTAAGGTGAATAATTTCCTCTTCAAGCTTAGGTAGATCAGCTGCAACGTCATTAATAATTAATTGAATAAAACGGGCATAAATGAGATATCTCTGAGTAGAACTGAAAAGATTTGCTTTGAAGTAGTGTAAGAGAAATCCTGAGAAATCGTATGGAGCCTTTAGGACAGGTGCCATAAACATACTCTGCACTTTTTCATTCAACTTATCAAATCCCGATTTGCGTCCACTCAAGCAGTGCATAATCACATGAGCAAGATATGTAAACTGTGAAGGCAGAAGCGTCTTCATCAGTTCAAATTTGCCAGCAATATACCCAGAATAAGTACATCTCTTGAAGCAACCATGAATTCTTTCTCGACTGATCGTCATGTGGGAGCAGTTCTCATCATTAAAACCCAAAATCCTTCTTATCACTGTCTTAGAAACAATGATCTCATGCTCTTGAACCTTACTAACAATCTTAGCATCATCTTCTGATACGTCAAGTACAGCATTTCTCCAGAATTCTCTTTGATGGTTGTAGTAGGCCGTGCATGGAGTAGAAATAGATGTATGTATCCTTGAACGCTGAAGGAAAGCTATAATCTCTGTAAAATGATCACCTCTCTCTAGAGTAGTTTCATAGAGAGCAACTTGATTGTTCAGTTCACCCTTCTCTAGAGAAATCTCTTGCTGAGCAGGTGGGTTAACTGGATTCACTTGAGGATTAGCTTGTTGCTCCCCCTGTCCTTCTACGTTAACTGCTGGAACATTGACTTATTGTTCAGCCATTGTTGATATCTTAACAAACTGAAATATCAACAGAAATGTTAGAGATACAAATCACATATCATAAAATATCAAAGCATTCGAATCAAAGTGTCATAAACATGTTAACATGATAAACCGTGCGAGTGATAATGTCACACGTCTGGCTGAGAGATCAACCGTGCAAGTGATATAGTCACTCGTGTCACTGTTGACACATTTGAGCAGTAATATGGTTTCAGACAAGGTACACGGTTGAGGTACTGTTCATAAGCGAGTGAGTCAACTGTGTGATGACTCGTGCAGTTAATCACACGTGTCAGCACTGTGAAGCGAGTGAGCAGCCAAATCAAATTTAACGAGTGAGCTCAAGGGTTCACACAGTTGATCATCAACCGTGTAGTGACTCGTGCGAGTCATGTCTCACGCGTACGAGTGATGTCACTCGTGCATGTCTGATGAAACCCGTATTAAATGCCTTTTAAAATTACATAGATTACATGTTTGATCGTTTTAGGGACCGATTTACATCACAATAGCAAGTGTAGGTTCCGTTTAACTCAAAACAATAACAAATAACGATCAAAATGAGCATCAATTTCACAAAATTCGATTTACAAACCCTTAGGGTTTCGATGCATTCAAACAACAAATTAACCAACTTAAACTCGATGAAATCATACCTAGATGGTGGCACTATGATCGGCTAAAAGTGCTAAGCAAATGCTGCGATGGAAATTTGATTTGGTGATGATCGAATTTTTGAGAGAAAAATAGGTTGGGTGCACAAGTGTGAGCTTCTATGCTCGTCACCCCTATTTCTACTCTCGTGATCAACCATACAGTTGATCACACGATCCACCATTAACTACGTGTCTCACCTTAATCACTCGTACGTGTGACCCAAATGTCTTAGGACACTATTGAACAGGGTCATCTGTACGGTTAACCTCACACGTATGGTTACTCGTACGGTTCACACATCAAACGTGAGTGAGTCACTTAGGCAATTTCAAATTTTCACAAATTTTCACAAACTTAGGATTTCGACTCGTTTGGCAATATTAGAGCTAACTAGCACTTTCAATTTGAGTCAAAAATCACTAATCCATCAAGAAATGATCACTAACACTTAGGTAATCCAAACAACTTAACCTTATTGAGGTTATTACTCCAAACATTCTGTTTCTCATGAGTAAGTCCTACAGTGTAATGTTATCTTACGTTCACTAACAACCTTAAATCATTAAAGTCCTTCAAACAATCACAAGCTCTACAAACTTTTATCTTATGGATTTGGTGGCCAATAATATCTTGATCTCGACAAGGTTCTTTCAGATGTCATTGTACATTCAGTGGATAATCAGAAAACAAAAGAACGAAAGAAATCTTTATGAATTTTCTGAGATATAATATCATGCAACTAACAATATGCAAATAAAAGACATTCTACTATGAAATGGAATAACATGCAAAACCAAAATCTTTTTGTTGTTTTACAGTTTACAATGTAAACTATTTAATAAACAGATAAGCAAACATATAAATCCACATTCTTTTTGTGAGCTAGATGATTAACAATTTAATAAAAATGGATCAGAACTGACATATTGAATCAACTTCTGTTGTTCATTCCTAATTATCCAGTCTATGTCTATTATCATGCAATTACTGATATCAATCCTCATTAAATATGAACATATTTATTCCGGACACTTCGACAATCATGTTGGCATTAATTACTTGAACATTATAAAGCAGTGATTTTTGAGATCATGCTAAGTTCATTGATCCTTGATTCTTTCATTAGTTATGATTGTGCATTTTTATTAGGTTGTCAATTCATTATGCCTAACTTTCCGTTATCTCTTTCCATGTACTTCATTCAAATTGAACAGGATCATTCTCACGGCATTTTGAATAATCCTGTCAGCCTTTGGCTTCTATCAGTGTATTGACAATCTTCAATCTAGTTGGAACGGCAGATTTTAGAGTATATTGGATTATCCAAATAGGCGCATTATTTACCGCGAGGATTGGTCTACAGTTAAAGCAGACTTGCCTGATGACTAGTCGTCACACGAAATAAATCTCAAGACCCTTAACTTCTTTATGTTCAAGTTGACATGGAAAACGAATTGAAAGTTAAACTTTCATATATATATTATTTAGAGTATATCTAGGTAAGTATCTTTCCAACTTACAGTCTTAATAGGTATAACTCTATATTGCAGACGACAAGAATCTTGATAGTTCAGTGTAAACGTCGTTATTAAACAATTCAAGCTGCGCGAGGGCGTCACACTAAGAATGATCTGAGTTCTTTATGAGCACATCATGAATTAGCATTCTTCATACTTTCAGGACTTTGCCATCTTGATACGCCAAATATTTTTTACTTTGATTTTCTTTTGATATTACATTTTCAACATATCACAGTCTTTTGATATATTGATTTTGAATGCCATCATGAATGGATTTTCCATTGTTATGCATGAACTTATGTTTCTTTGTTGTGTGCTCAGATCACTCAAAGGTGTTCTCCCTTAAATGCTTGAACGGTCCGCAATAAGGAATTATACTTTTCAACCTTAAGCGAGAATGGACACTTACTTTCGACATAAACTAATTTTCTCTGATATTTTCAGGGTTTAGTTTTGATTATAAAGTCTTAGGCCCGTGACAACGTGGAATGCACCAGCCAAACAGATAATCCTTAACTTAAAATCCACCCCCAACCTTTTCTAGTGATTATCAATTATGATAGGGGATACCCTCAACCGACTGTTGAGTTCCTCAAAAATTATCATTAGATACAGTTTCAGAGATAATTAGGTGACTACCTTCAAACGCTACAGATCGTTCATGACTTCTGAATCTTAGATGATCGTTATTCTTATTATGATTGTCTAATGCCAAGAATTCATAAGTCACATCTATCAGTACATCACACAATAGATAAACATAAACATTCAAATCAGTCCTTACTAATCAAATATATCAATTTTCAGTACAGTAATTTTTTCATCTCCAACATATTAATCAAAACAAGCTCATTTTTGGAAATTTTCAACTTTTTAGGGTTTTCTGGTGAGGCATTTTACACTTTTTAGGTATTTTCTGTTGAAACATATACTCCCCCTAAAATACTAAAACATAAAATCTTTTTGTCTTTTAGCATTTTAACAAAAGAAACAGAAAATAACTACAGACTAGCATGCAAACATGAGATAAATCATGCAGAGAAATACAGACAGGAAGCAAAAATATGCAATACAGATAATAAGAAACTAAAATTTATATGTCATGCATCCTACATGCAAAGTCTAAAAGTTTGATTAACCCTTACAAACAACATTCGAAATTACTTTGTCTCGATCAACAATGCCATTCATCTCTAAAAGTAGCAAGAACCTAGGTTTATCAAAAGCCTTAGTGAAAAGATCAGCCCTCTTGTCCTTAGTACCTATTCTCTTAACCTCAATTATCTTTTTCTCATGGCATTTCCTAAGAAAATGATATTTAACACCTATGTGTTTAGTCATAGAATATTGCACAGGATTCTTAGTAATTGCAATAGCAGCAGTATTATCAATATAAAGAGGAGAGAAATAGATTCTTAGTCCGTAATCGTGAAGTTGTTGTTGGATCCAAACAACTTGCGAACAGCAACTAGCAGCAGCGATATATTCAGCTTCACTCGTAGAAAGTGTAACTGCAGTTTATTTCTTGCACTGCTAGGTCACCAGTCTTTCACCTAAAAATTGACATCCTCCTGATGTAGATTTGTTGTTGATTTTGCAACCTGCATAGTCTGAATCACTATATGCTACAAGATCAAACTTGTCTTCGTTCGAATACCAGATGCTGAGATTTGGAGAATGTAACAGATAACGAAGAATTCTTTTGGCAGCTGTAAGATGAACTGTATTCGGATTAACTTGATAACGAGCACACAGACATATTGCGAACATAATATCTGTCCTAGATGCAGTGAGATACATGAGCGATCCAATGATTGCTCGATAGTATGTAGGATCAACAGGCTCCCCCTCACAGTCTAACGAAATACCATGATTCACAGCTAGTGGGGTTGATACATGACGTTCTTGAGTCATACCAAAACGTTCAAGTATATCATTTACATACTTTGCTTGATGAAGAAAAATTCCATTATCAGTCTGTTCGACTTGTAAACCAAGAAAGTAGAGTAAGAGACCCAATTTGCTCATTTCGAATTCGTCCTTCATAACCTGCTCGAACTCATTGATGAGTTCCTGCTTAGTAGAACCAAAAATAATGTCGTCTACATAGATCTGGACCAAAATAATATCATCATCTTTAACCTTCGTGAATAGAGTACAATCTACCGTGCCCATTTGATAACCTTTTTCGATCATATAACTTGACAAATGTCCATACCAAGCTCTTGGGGCTTGATGTAAACTATATAGGGCTCTTCTTAAACGGTAAACTTTGTCAGGATGAAGATGATCTTCAAAACGCGGTGGTTGATTGACATATACTCTTTCATTCAGCTTGCCATAAAGAAATGCACTATTGACATCCATTTGAAACACTTTGAACTTCATAAATGAAGCAAAAGTCAAGAAAATGTGAATAGCTTCCAATCTGGCAACAGGGACAAAAACTTCATCATAATCGAATTCAGGATCTTGCTGATAACCTTTTGCAACTAATCTTGTTTTTTTACGGATAACATTGCCATCTTCGTCAAATTTGCACTTCTAAACCCATTTTAGATCAATTACTTTAGCACCATGCGGCTTAGTAACTAGCTTCCAAATATCTAAACGATGGAATTGCTGAATTTCTTCTTGCATTGCCATGACCCAATCAACATGCTTCAAGGCTTCCTTTGTTGTCTTTGGCTCTATTCTAGAAAAATGACATGAGTACTCGTAGTATGCAGCAGCAGCTGTCATGTGACTATCAACTTGACCATCAAACTGAACTTGCCTTCTTGTTCTAAAACATGCATTTGGATCACCAATAATATTCTCTCTAGGATGAGCAGCTGTAGTTCTGGGAATTGGTTGTGCAGGAACAGGTATCTCATGATGTAGATTCGTAGTATCACCAATATCTTCATGATTATCAGAACTCTCACTTGAAATATCAGATCCACAGGTATTGTACACTGTATCAACATCTTGATCTGAATCTTGAACTGGTTCATCGACAACGGGTAATGGAGTTAGAGTTGGTGTAGATGCAGATACTTCTGGTTCATTCTGTAAATCGAACAGCATTTGTAACTCAACTTCGTTCTCCATCTAATCTGGAGCAATATTGAATGAGTCAATCAGTTCATTATAGATATAAATCCAAGGATGACTCTTAGAAGCACTCTTCGTATGATTCCTCTGGACCACAACTTCAGACCATTCTTCAACACATCTTGTCTCATTGTTGAAAACTCGCTTATTAGGAGAACTATACCCAAGAAATACTCCAGTAACCACTTTTGAATCAAACTTACTTCCTGGTTTTCTTTTCAAGATGGTACACGGTGCACCAAATGGTTCTAGATGCTTCAAAGATGGTTTTCTCCCATGCAATAGCTCATAGAAAGTTTTACCCAGTCGTTTAACAGTCAGAACTCGATTCATAGTGTAACATGCATTTGCAACAGCTTCACTGCAAAAATGAACAGGTAACAATGAATTTGCTAGCATTGTTCTAGCTGTCTCTATCAATACCCTATTCTTTCTTTCAGCAACACCTTCTACAAGATTGTTGTAAACCAGATGGTTCATCTTCCGAAAACTTAAATGACCTATGCGTTTGTGCCATGTAATAGAATCTTGTTCAGTCGCTTTAGAAACAAAAGCTTGATGATGTTCAGCAGTTGAAGTAGCAACATTCATATCTAGCATATATAAATCAGCTTGTCTAGGAGACTTCATCAAAATAATTTCATGAGGAATCACAAACTCTGGCTTCAAAATGTAGCTGAATTCGTCATCAAATGCTACCTTAAATGATTTTTCACAGATTTGTGAAATCGACAACAAATTGTTTGCAAGCTCTTGACAATAGTTCACTTTGTCGAAACTAACTTTTTCATTCTTCAATAAACCTTGAGCAGAAATGTGACCTCCTTTATCTCCAGCAAATGCTACATAACCTCCCTTAATTGGGTGTACATCCAAAAGAAGAGATAGCTGTCCAGTCATATGTCTCGAAGTGCCGCTATCCACTATCCAGGTATTGTTTGCAGGTACCGTGGTCCCCTGCATATCACATTAAGAAAATTAATTGATAATGGGAACCCACGCCCGTAAGGCAGTAGGTTGTCCATTAACACCCATAGCTTGAACTTCCATCCATTTCCCATTTGTGTCCGGTGGAATCTCATCATTAGAAACCGTAAACTTAGATAGTTTAGAAGTAGCAATATTGCTCTTCTGGTTTTTCACATTTTGCTCATTTTCAGAGTGATTCACTCGTGGTCTGGTACGAGAAAAGTATTTTCGACGACTAGCTTTTTGCGAAGGCGAACGTGCCTTTAGTTCAAAAGCTCTACTATGATCACTTGATTTGGCAACTCTTGCCTCAGTATCCTGTTTAGGAACTTTAATCTTCACAGGAGAAATTGACCTATTGAAGTTCTTTCTTTTATACTCTCCATAGACAACATTTGTCGTACGATTTTTAACACACACTTCATCATTAACAGGTGAACCTGTTTTATGAGCATAAGATGATCTGCGATCATCATATGTGAGATCAATCTTCTGTCTGGGTGATCTATATCTTCTAGGACAATTAGCAGCATTATGTCCAAAAATAACACAATTAAAACATTGACGGAACTCCCTATGTCCTCTAAATTCATACAAGTTATTAGAGTTTGAAGAAGACGGATCTTGTGTTCTTACAAACACAGGAGAATCATTTGTTTTATTTCTTGGAACAGGCTTAGGTGTAATAGGAGGAACCGGTCTGTTAGCAAATCTAGGATTTCTTAAAATTTTAACAGGACCTTTCGGTGTTCTAACTCTACTTGTCTTAGAGTTATCTCCTAACCCAGTTTTCCTATCTTCCTCATGATCTAGAGCACCATCAGCAGTATCATCAGAAGTTGTATTCTTAGTTGAACTACATTTTTTATTCTTTTCAACATAATCTTCATAACTAGGAGGGATACAATCTTCTGGTCGACCGTCAACTACGTTTGCATTAATGAATGTGTTCTGAAAAGGAGGAGATACAGAACTATATCCAATACCCTTTCCCTTGGTGTCATTAAGTTCCACCATTAATGCATTCCATTGTGACACACTTGCCCAACATTTCATCTTAATTGAAATTACCCTTAAATCAGCTTTAACGCATTCATTTTCTTTCTTTAGTTCATTAATTGTGTCAACACGTTTAATTAAAGCTTGATTTATGTTAAAGTTATAACATTTAAGATCGTGAAGTTGTTTTTTATAAACTTTGATTTGCTCTTTCAATTCATTTTCAACCTTAGTGGTCACATGGTCTGCATGCCATTTTTCTTTCATCTCCGCATATGCCTTTGTTAAATTATCTATTGTTACCTTAGATTCAGCGCATTTAACACATTCAATAATAGTAGATGGATCAGAAGATACCTGTTGAGCGTTATTTGATGAGGAAGTCTCAGCCATAAATGCAAAGTAATCTGTCTTCTTCTCATCATCGAGCTCATCTTCTAATTCTGACGAGTCTGTAAGGAACTCTGATGTATCAGCATCTTTACCCAAATGAATCTGTTCAAGTCTGTCCCAAATATCCTTAGCTCTTGTCAAACCGGAAACCTTTTCAAGATCACTTTCTGATAAGCACATCTTCAGTAAGTCTACTGCTTGCTTGTTCAATGCATCAAAATCAGATTGATCTACTCCAGTATGGTCAGCTTTATCTTCAACCTTTGATTCTGAATTCTTGTCCGAATCATCAACTTCTGAACTTACACTCTCGAGATCTGAACCTTCACCCATAAGAACTAACATCTCCAATTCAGCAGCAAACATTTTACCCCATTTGTCTAGTTCCTTATCTGCATCAACCAATGTCTCTTCACTCTGACCAGCTTCTAGAATTTCTTCAAACACTGAGGTATCACCATAGTTATCCTTCCAGCTGTTGAAGTATTAGTCCTCTGACGATGTTGGTGAAACACTTCCAGATTCAGGTGCACGAGGAACTGAATCACGTGCCTTCTTGAATTTATCTTTAACCATCTTTTGAACCTTCTCTCTCCGAATGGTTCGTGACAATTCTTCATCTCTTTCAGCACGAGCAGTCAGCTTCTCAATTATACTTTGACAAGTGACACAATCTTCTTCTATTTCAGTAATCTTAGCCATGTTAGCTGAAAGGACCCGTCCTAATCCACCTGGACGAAGTCATCAACATTTGGTCCCATTGCGATGATCGGCTCCAATTAATGTCCTTATATTGAGCAAATGCATAGCGGAAGACTTAATTCGTACCTGAGAATAAACATGCTTTGAAGTGTCAACCAAAAGGTTGGTGAGTTCATAGGTTTATCATAACAATCATTTCAATATGTTAATAGACCACAAGATTTCATAATCATAAACATAATACACTCGCAAGTGTATGTAAAGCATTCTAAGTGGTTGAGCACTTGGTAACCATACTTAACATTTAATCAACGTCGCATATTCCCTTTATTATGAAATCTCAGTACACCGTACCAAGTGTAGTCACCAAAACGAAGTACTGTGCAACCGTTGAATACTGGTCGTCCAGTCCAGTTGGGGTTGTCAGGCTCGATAGATCTATCAACAGGATTCGTGTTTACAATACCCATGTAAATAGTAGTTACCAAGCTACAGGGAAATATGCCAGTGGTACAACTCAACGTAGAATATATTTTTAAGTACTTGTGTCTATTTTGTAAACATTTATAAAAGCAGCGCATGTATTCTCAACCCAAAAATATATATTGCAAAAGCAATTAAAAAGGGAGCAAATGAAACTCACTTTTGCCTTGAAGGTATTTAATTCGACTTGGTCTCTGATAGATATCATGAACCTAACCATATATATAATATATCAACATATTTTCTTTTTAAGTAATCGTTACATATATATATATATATATACTTTTAATACTTTTAATATTTTCTTAGTCCGTAGTTAGCAGTCCGATGTTAGTGGTCCACAATTAGTTGCTTAAATAAAATAAATAAAGACCCCATCATATTCGTATTGATCAGAATTAATCTCGACCCATGGTACCATGTTGTCAAATGACGTGTTGCGTACATAAAGTACCGTGTTGTCAAATGACGTGTTGCGTACAATCATGAGGTCTTATGATTAATCTTCTCGTGTTGTTTACGGGTGGTCCTGAAATATATAAAATCAAATCATAAGTAATTATATATAAAATATCATATTAATTAGAAAAGATATGATTAATTTACTTTTTCTCCAAATATTTTCGTAGCTAAACTAGCTTCGGATACCCAATCTTATTTTAGTCGTAGTTTCTTCATTACAACTCCGTTTTTGTTATTTCAACTTGCCACTTCCTTGGATCGAGTCAAATTTTAAGAATATGAACTGAAAATACCTTAGTTTGTATTCAAAATCATAGGTTATAGGTCAAACTTTGGGGAAACTTATGAAAGTAATCATTTTCCATCATAAAAACAACATTTAATGATCATTTTTCTAAAAATACTTACACTTTGAGTTAAACCATGAAATTTTTATGTGTTAACATATTCATAAGAAATATCATTTTTCCAGAACATGAACTTCCAATTCAAACTTCAAGACGGTTTTTAATTATCCAACCCAAAACAGCCCCCGGTTGCACTCCGACGACGTAGATTCAGTTTTTAAGATGTTCTTTGTAAAACCAAGTTATATCTTGTTAGGTTAGCATATCATTATGATATATTACAGGTCTTGAAGTGTTTTAAAAGTCAAGTTAGAAGGATCTATTTAGTTTGCGAACAAGTTTGAAATCATTCAAACTATGTTCTTGTTGTTAAAATTTTATACCACAAAATAAGATAGCTATATGAATACGAATATAATAAGATAATGAACAAGGTTACTACCTCAAGTTACTTGGACAAAGTTACTGCAAAAGATAAGAAATAATCTTGAAATCAAAGAGTGGTGGAGTTAGATCAAAAGGTTAGAAGTAAACTTCTTCAAATGGGTGGTTATTTTGATATGTTCTTGAAAGAGTTTTCTTATGGTGTTTAAGGCTTGTAATTAAAGCTAAATGATGGGGAAAATGCTTGGAGATGATCAAGTATGAAGTTAGGAGTATTTTGAGAGAGAAATGAGGGTGTAGGTATGAGAAAATGGAGTGAAGAAATGGTGTTCATTTATAAAAACGTTTTTAGTTTATAAAGAAAGAAAAGGATTCCTAATTTTGTTTTCTTACTAATAATTCATACTACTTGAAAAATCCTAGTTACCTCATATCTAGGGCAGTAATACTGTTGATTAGGATGTTGATTTGATGTGTATATACCAATAGTAAATACGTATAGAAGCTGGGTATGATACGGGTACATATACCCTAGATATACGTATAGAAATCTTGAGGAAACGGAACGAGAATTCAAATATAGCTATCTTTTGTGAATATACTTATATTGTTTTATGTACTTAAGTCCTTAAAAAGTGATTAAATACATTATATATACGATACATGTATAAGCATTATAGATTATAAGTATATATATCAAAGAATGTTACGTATAGTTATCGTTTTGAAAACTTAAGTTAGTAGTTTCAAAATATACTTATAACTCATTGTCATTAGTACACAATGAGATGTTAAACCATTCTTAGATCATGTTAAATATATATAAATACATATATATACACAAACGTATAATTATCGTATGTTATATAGTTCGTGTCATATTGGACGGTCAAACGTTGTGTAAAACTCTTTTCAAAAACACAAGTTTCAACAATTTGGATTACTTATCATGTTGGTATGGTTTAATTTATGTAAATAATAATCTCATAAGTATAATTTGGTCAGAAAATTCCGGGTCATTACAGTACCTACCCGTTAAAGAAATTTCGTCCCCGAAATTTGATAGAGGTTGTTATGGATAACAATAAGAAGGTTTTCATGACAAATAAAAGGTGATAATGGAGTTTTATCATCATTGAGTAATGTAGATAAAACAATTCGATTATGCGAGGAATATAAATGAGACTATCATAAAAGAGCGAGATGAGTAAAATATATTCGTCTTAACCGATGACGTAGTTATGATTGATTTCCGGGATTTAAGGGATTTAAAGAGAATCTTACGTAATAAGATTTGGTTCTTTGGTGATTAAGGAAATCAGGATCTTCTTTGATTATATGCAATAATCTGTTTCGATTGCTCTGTCGGATATTTCACTATAAATTCACCCCTTCGTTTCCTTATTTTCCACGACTCACACCTTCTATTCTTTCTCCCTTGATTCTTACTTTAAAGCATTCATCAATATGCTCCATCCAGTCCTGATTCTTGATATACTCCTAACTTTTATATCTGTCATTCTTCTTTTTCATCTACCACCAGAAGAATCTATTTACTTCTACTCTACTCTTGTGTTTATAGTGTTTCTAATTCTCCCGTGTCTCTATATTGCTATCTGCATCGATATACACGGTTTGTAATTTCGGGGTTATTATCGGAGTTTATATTCTTCATTATTTTTTGGAGCTTCATGCTTTCGTTTTCTCTTCCCGACTTCGAGTCAAGCGAGTAATGGTCCGGAATTCGTAGATATGAAATTCAGAATGAACATAGCTAATGCTCTAAGAAGAAAATGGTAATAGAAAGATTTTGATTTGTTAAATTACCAGAATACCCTGGAGAAGACCGAGTCATCCAGAAAAATATTCTCTTGATATGTTTAGAGATTAGATAGAATGTAAGAGTCGTGTAAATGGCACATGATGACGGTACTGTGAATCATCATGCTTCATTAGAAACTCAGCATGACTTACTGTAATATAATGACGTTGATCAGGTGTCATTATATTATACTAATCCATGCTTCAGTTCCCAACACTACTTCAAAACATTCATATTTTAAACTCGAAGGTTTCAGAATTTAGAAACTAACACAGTTTCTTTTATGTTGCAGATATTACAGAGAGATAAATGATCTCAGATAAGAATAGTTGTGAAAATATCGCCAGAAATATGGAGGATATTTATAATAGAACATACGAGAATATCTTAGAATTTCTAATATCAATGGATGATGAAGAAGATTTGTCTGTGAAGGTTTAGAATGAGAAATAAGATGTTTGCTAATGATTTCAGCAGGCACAGAATCATTTGGATTCTTTGAAGGCAAACTTATTCTTTGTGATTTGTCCACGACTTTCTTCATAGTTTGGCATAATCCGCTTTTCGGTACTAAATTTTCTATCGAGCGTTCCTAACACTCCTTTCTTTATCATCAAACTTTTGGCCATTAAGATCATCTACAACATGCTGCTTCGTCAGCATTTTCAAAGTTAACTGATCTGGGTCATCGGTTATCAAACCGAGGTAGTTTCAGGAGAATTGTGTTTTTAGAATGATTAATCGCTGATGGTAATATTGTGGAATATAAAAGGTTCCCCAGTAACAATAAAGAGTACGCATATATATCGCGGTTATAATAAAGTTGTTTCGGATGAAAAGTCGAAGTTGACTTGCTGGAGCTGTGACAAAATTAGCTACTTTGGAAAGGGATTGCAAAACGATCTTCGGTAATAACAATGTCAAAGGAACTAGAACAGATACGTGTCAAACGTTTACTCAGTTTCCGAGGGTTTTTCAGGTGCATAACTATATGCATCAATCTTTTCTTCCGTAGATGAAGTGCGGTTGGTTTATCCTCTCGATTGAGGTGTTTTTAAGAATCATGATAGATTTGAACGCTGATTGTAATCGTCGAGATACAATGAGGTTTAAGATGAAATCAAGTGGCAATCTTGAAGAAATGTTTAGTTTCATATGTTATAATCAATATTTTAATTTATTTTAATTGTCCAATGTCATTAGTCCACAGTCGATAGTCCACAGTAACAGTCCAATAATTCATATATAGTTTAATATATAATATACGAATTAATTAATACGTGTCGTGACCCGTATACGTCTCAGACTCGATCACAACTCAAACTATATATATTATTGTAGAATCAACCTCAACCCTGTATAGAGAACTCGATCATTACTGCATATAGAGTGTCTATGGTGATTCCAAATAATATATATAGATGCGTCGATATAATATGTCAAAACATTGTATACGTGTCCCGATATTTAAAGTGCGTAAAATAATTACAGAAATTAAATGACGATAAATAAAAGTGCGATAATTAAATTGCGATAAATAAACTGCGATAAATAAAATGTAATCAGTTAGCTATGAACAGTTAGCTGTAACAGTTAGCGTGGATTCTTAACAAAATTTTTCATAGTTAATTTGTTTGTTTCTAACAGATTTTATTTTGTCATATGTTTTCTTCATATGCCACTTGTTGAATTCTGGGAAATCAAAATCCAAATATGAAATTGAATGAAAATGGTTATTCTGCGGTGAACGGATACGTATATCAGTGGTTGTAAGTAGGATAGTAAATGACTGTTGAATCAGCTTCGACGAATGTACAATGTAACTTATTAAGATGAAATCTAATTATTCCTTGGGTATTACCTACCCGTTAAAAAAAATTTCACCATTAATATTTTGTACAAAAGAACTTTTAATTACAATCTTTATGAAAACATATATACATATATATTTTCTTCAGATGAAATCATGAATTTAATGAGTTAATATGATATTAATCTCATTTGCTTTTCGGTTTGAGCTAGAATAAGAAATCTCTAAAACTTTTTGAAACCACATATTCTTCGCAGAATATCAATGAAGTTATGGATCAATACTTCATCGTTCATTATTGTTGGTACTCCTTGGTATCTATGGTGCGTATGATGTTGATGTTTGTGGGACAGATTATGATGTCGAGATGTGTGATGCGGATGTTGTTTGTTAGTGGTGATGATGGTATTGTTGATGTTATTGATGATGGTGCTGATTATGCTGATGGTGCTGCTGCTGGTGTTTGCAACCTTCGCACCATGTTCTCCAAAGCCGTCACGCGAGCGCGAAGTTCGTTAACTTCTGCTAGTACACCGGGATGATTGGCGGTTGGAGCGAGCGAATGAACAAGATTTGTAATATAGGATAGTATATAATCGTGGCGAGATACTCTAGAAATGAGAGAGAAAATGGTGTTTCGAATAGGTTCGCCGGTAAGTGCTTCAGGTTCATCGCCAAGAGGGCAATTTGGTGGATGGAATGGATCACCTTCTTCTTGTCTCCAGTGATTTAGTATATTACGAACCCATCCCCAATTCATCCAGAATAGATGATAGGAAATTGGTTGATCCATTCCGGTGACGCTGCTTTCGGAGCCCGAATGGAAATCTATATCGGCATAACAGTCGGAATCTGAAGAATTCGAACTAGATGCGGAATCCATCTTGTATAATGGGGAAAATGAATTTTTGGTATGGAATAGATTATAGGAGTTAGATTTGGTACTCTTCAATACATAATTTACATATGTATATATAATACCAAAATCCCGTAAATTACGGAGAATCTTTGAAAATGTATCAGTCAAAGTTCGCAATAACAGATATGCTAAGATAAGAATTCGTCTATACACTATCAATGCAGTAAATGCAGTAAAACGTGTCTAGACTTATGAATGATAAGCAGGTAATTTCCTAAGGATGATAAGCAGATGATTTCCGACTAGAAATGATAAGCAAAACTTTTGACATGTAGACACGGTCGAAGTCCAGACTCATTAATGCATCCTAACAACTACTAGTTAGACACACTAATGCAAGACCTGGTTTGCTACGACAACCTGGCTTTGATACCAACTGAAAGGACCCGTCCTAATCCACCTGGACGAAGTCATCAACATTTGGTCCCATTGCGATGATTGGCTCCAAGTAATGTCCTTATATTGAGCAAATGCACAGCGGAAGACTTAATTCGTACCTGAGAATAAACATGCTTTAAAGTGTCAACCAAAAGGTTGGTGAGTTCATAGGTTTATCATAACAATCATTTCAATATGTTAATAGACCACAAGATTTCATAATCATAAACATAATACACTCGCAAGTGTATGTAAAGCATTCTAAGTGGTTGAGCACTTGGTAACCATACTTAACATTTAATCAACGTCGCATATTCCCTTTATTATGAAATCTCACTACACCGTACCAAGTGTAGTCACCAAAACGAAGTACTGTGCAACCGTTGAATACTGGTCGTCCAGTCTAGTTGGGGTTGTCAGGCCCGATAGATCTATCAACAGGATTCGCGTTTACAATACCCATGTAAATAGTAGTTACCAAGCTACAGGGAAATATGCCAGTGGTACAACTCAACGTAGAATATATTTTTAAGTACTTGTGTCTATTTTGTAAACATTTATAAAAGCAGCGCATGTATTCTCAGCCCAAAAATATATATTGCAAAAGCAATTAAAAAGGGAGCAAATGAAACTCACTTTTGCCTTGAAGGTATTTAATTCGACTTGGTCTCCGATAGATATCATGAACCTAACCATATATATAATATATCAACATATTTTCTTTTTAAGTAATCGTTACATATATATATATATATATATATATATACTTTTAATACTTTTAATATTTTCGTAGTCCGTAGTTAGCAGTCCGATGTTAGTGGTCCACAATTAGTTGCTTAAATAAAATAAATAAAGACCCCATCGTATTCGTATTGATCAGAATTAATCTCGACCCATGGTACCATGTTGTCAAATGACGTGTTGCGTACATAAAGTACCGTGTTGTCAAATGACGTGTTGCGTACAATCATGAGGTCTTATGATTAATCTTCTCGTGTTGTTTACGGGTGGTCCTGAAATATATAAAATCAAATCATAAGTAATTATATATAAAATATCATATTAATTAGAAAAGATATGATTAATTTACTTTTTCTCCAAATATTTTCGTAGCTAAACTAGCTTCGGATACCCAATCTTGTTTTAGTCGTAGTTTCTTCATTACAACTCCGTTTTTGTTGTTTCAACTTGCCACTTCCTTGGATGGAGTCAAATTTTAAGAATATGAACTGAAAATACCTTAGTTTGTATTCAAAATCATAGGTTATAGGTCAAACTTTGGTGAAACTTATGAAAGTGATCATTTTCCATCATAAAAACAACATTTAATGATCATTTTTCTAAAAATACTTACACTTTGAGTTAAACCATGAAATTTTTATGTGTTAACATATTCATAAGAAATATCATTTTTCCAGAACATGAACTTCCAATTCAAAGTTCAAGATGGTTTTTAATTATCCAACCCAAAATAGCCCCCGGTTGCACTCCGACGACGTAGATTCAGTTTTTAAGATGTTCTTTGTAAAACCAAGTTATATCTTGTTAGGTTAGCATATCGTTATGATATATTACAGGTCTTGAAGTGTTTTAAAAGTCAATTTAGAAGGATCTATTTAGTTTGCGAACAAGTTTGAAATCATTCAAACTATGTTCTTGTTGTTAAAATTTTATACCACAAAATAAGATAGCTATATGAATATGAATTGAATAAGACTATGAACAAGGTTACTACCTCAAGTTACTTGAACAAAGTTACTGCAAAAGATAAGAAATAATATTGGAATCAAAGAGTGGTGGAGTTAGATCAAAAGGTTAGAAGTAAACTTCTTCAAATGGGTGGTTATTTTGATATGTTCTTGAAAGAGTTTTCTTATGGTGTTTAAGGCTTGTAATTAAAGCTAAATGATGGGGAAAATGCTTGGAGATGATCAAGTATGAAGTTAGGAGTATTTTGAGAGAGAAATGAGGGTGTAGGTATGAGAAAATGGAGTGAAGAAATGGTGTTCATTTATAAAAATGTTTTTAGTTTATAAAGAAAGAAAAGGATTCCTAATTTTGTTTTCTTACTAATAATTCATACTACTTGACAAATCCTAGTTACCTCATATCTAGGGCAGTAATAATGTTGATTAGGATGTTGATTTGATGTGTATATACCAATAGTAAATACATATAGAAGCTGGGTATGATACGGGTACATATACCCTAGATATACGTATAGAAATCTTGAGGAAACGGAACGAGAATTCAAATATAGCTATCTTTTGTGAATATACTTATATTGTTTTATGTATTTAAGTCCTTAAAAAGTGATTAAATACATTATATATACGATACATGTATAAGCATTATAGATTATAAGTATATATATCAAAGAATGTTACGTATAGTTATCGTTTTGAAAACTTAAGTTAGTAGTTTCAAAATATACTTATAACTCATTGTCATTAGTACACAATGAGATGTTAAACCATCCTTAGATCATTTTAAATATATATAAATACATATATATACACAAACGTATAATTATCATATGTTATATAGTTCGTGATATCATCGATCATATTGGACGGTCAAACGTTGTGTAAAACTCTTTTCAAAAACACAAGTTTCAACAATTTGGATTGCTTATCATGTTGGTATGGTTTAATTTATGTAAATATTAATCTCATAAGTATAATTTGGTCGGAAAATTCAGGGTCATTACATTAGCTTTAAGCTATTGATCATCTACATTCAATTTGATATACCAATCATCATTGTCTCCATGAATGACAACCAAAGCTTTGTTTGGACTTTCAGTTGTTTCAACTTCATTTACTTTATCAGTAATGTAAATCTCACGCTTTATAGTTTAACTCTGAGAACTGTAGTTCTGATTCTTGAACATATTACGATTACCCTGCTTCTTCTGTTTTGTGCACTGTCTTGAAAAATGACCTAATTCTCCACAGTTGTAATAAGTAACAGTATTCATATCAAAACCCAGTTTTGAATCTTTGGTCAGACTGATCGGTTTTCCAGTTCGCTCTTCGTAATCTCTAGCTCGTCTCACAAGATTTCCATACCCCACATAATATCCATCTTTTCTGCTTCATCTCTATCTAGTTGATGATAATCTTCTGTTGTTAGATGAATGTTACCTACACGACCATCAAGATAACTATCATAAGAATTAACAAGGCTTGACAGCAAAGCTATATCTTCACTAATCTTTTCTTTCCCAACTTTCCTAAAGTTTTCAATCTTAAGTGCAGAAAGAACATCTGATGCAGTCGGTGTAGATGACTCTGTAGTGTTGGGAGTAGGCTGTGATTGAGTATTGAGAGAATTCAATAAGTGAAAATTCTCGGTGTAGATGACCCTGATTTTCGAATTCTCGTAAATAATATACTAAGTGAAAATTCAATTCTTCACGAACATTTCCATTTACGCATTAGTTTGTGTGTTTGTTCAAGTTATTAAGTAAATCTAAGGATTACACTAAAATGGGGGGGATTGTTGGTGATTTTAGTGTCATCGGTCATTTTGTGTGATAAGGTGATTTACTTGAGACAAAGGATTTCTAGTTAAGGTTTATTACAAGTTAGGAGAGTGTAGAGTACACGCTTGTTTAAGCTAACTAGAGTTATTTAATTGAAAGGTTATGTTTATTAGTTGGTGTCTTTTTGGTCAAAGGACACAACTATTCATGGAATGGTGACTATCATTAATGAAATGGTGTAACTTGTAATGAAATAGTGTCTTACCTTTTAATCAAAAGGTATGACATTTTTCATGGAATCTTTTATACCAAGAGATGTGTCTTTTCATAGTAACCATTCATACTCTATAAATAGAGAAGATTTTCTCATTTTCAAGATGATGAAAACATGAACATTCACAACATACATAAAACTCTTTGTTCTTGACTTCCAATTTTAATTGCCTATATTGGAGTTGTGCCTTTGTCTTATCCCGAATAAAGATTTCGTGTAACTCTAAGGCAATATATGTATAGGGTCAAAATACTTTATCGCGAAAGTGACTACACGATTCAAAGGTTTATCCGGCATTTAAATCCAACAGGTGGATCCAACACGAAGCATACGCAAGGGAATCACCTTTATTGCATATTCAGCTACCATAATTATTATTATTATTATTATTATTATTATTATTATTATTATTATTATTATTATATTTTTTTTTTTTTTGCATTATATGGGTTTAATTTTTATATTGTTTAAACTAATCCAAGTTTAAGGTGGATATGTAATTTTGATTGTTGATAGCATTCTGGTCATAAATTTGATGGTTTTTCATATGGAAATGTTTAATTTTCGGATGATTATAATAACTTTTATCATTGTATATTTAATATTTGTATATTGTGATATATATATATATATACATATATATATATATATATATATACATATATATATATATATATACATATATATATATGAGAAATATTCATTTGAATCCTTAATTTAGTTTGAAATCTAAGAGATAAATCTATATCTTGGATGAAATGTATCTCTAATCAAAATAGATTCGTCGAAGATCTTCATCTTCTTCACATGAACTTCAAATGTGATTTTCTGAATCAAGCACTTTCAAGCTGTGATTCCTTCATGAAAAATGTCCCTTATCATCACCTTAACACTCGTCTATCATCAAATCAACCTGAAACTAACAGAGTCATTCGAATCAAATCGTTGCTCGAAATTGTTCAAAGTTTGACTTTGAGAATTTAAGCTCGAATCTTCAAATTATGATCTGTATAGTAGCACGAGATGAATAGAATGTTTTTTTGATTTTTCTTTTTGCGAAATGTCTCTGGATCGATCTGGAGACCAAATCACTTAGTGAAGAACACGAATGAAGAACTCGAGTAAAAATTGCATCGAAATTGTTGTTTTTGATGAATCTAACTGATCACGAAGCTTAGGATCATGATTGAGAACACTTATGTAACCTCAGATTGCTATTAGAATCACTAATTGATCATGTTCAATTTTGAGCTCACGATGAACTTAAACGAAGTTACTGTAGCAGATTCATTTGATTTTGATTTTTGTATTAGCCAATTACATGTGATTGTAATTCAATCACATGTGATTCTGCATGACAACCACATGTGATTGTAAAATTCAATCACATGTGATTGTAAAACCAAATCACATATGATGGAAACACACACACACACACACACACACACGCATATATATATATATATATATATATATATATATATATATATATATATATATATATATATATATATATATATATATATATATATATATATATATATATATATATATATATATATAGTGGACCAATCCATGGATAAGCACTAAATGGGGTACAAACTGGATAAGTAAAATTTCAAATTTTTTTTTTTAAAAAAACGATCCTTTAATATGCAAATAGAAGAAAACGAAAAAATTTTAAAAAGTTTTCTAACAAAATCGTTCGAATATCGATGATGAATGGTAAACATCGATGATGAATGGTAAAAATTGATGATGAATGGTAAAATTAACCATTCATCTGGTTAATTTATCATTCAATTTGTTCACGATGAATGATAAAATTAATCAATGCTAGAAAAAAGCAGATGAATGGTTAATTTAACCATTCATCTGTTTATGATGAATGATAAAAAAACAGATGAATGGTTAATTTAACCATTCATCTGGTTTTTTTAGCATTGATTAATTTTATCATTCGTCGTAAACAAGATGAATGATATATTAACCCGATGAATGGTTAATTTTACCATTCATCATCGATTTTTGAAAGATTTTGAACTTTTTTTTTATGAAAAAAATTGATTTGAGGTGCATTTTAATGCAGATTTATGAATGTAAAAAAAATTCAAAAAAAAAAATTTATTTTTCTTATCCCGTTTGTACTCCTTTTAAGCTTATCCATGGATCGTGCCCATATATATATATATATATATATATATATATATATATATATATATATATATATATATATATATATATATATATATATATATATATATATATATATATATATATATATATATATATATATATATACTCATAGAGAAATATTCATTTTAATCTTTAATTTAAGTTGAAATCTAAGAGATAAATCTATATCTTGGATAAATGTATCTCTAATCAAAATAACAACAGATTCGTCGAAGATCTTCATCTTCTTCACATGAACTTCAAATGTGATTTTCCGAATCAAGAACTTTCAAGCTGTGATTCCTTCATGGAAAACGTTCCATATCATCACCTTAACACTTGCCTATCATCAAATCAACCTAAAACTAACAGAATCGTTCGAATCAAATCGTTGACCGAAATTGTTCAAAGTTTGACTTTGAGAATTTAAGCTCGAATATTCAAATTATGATATGTAAATTTGCAGATAGTAGTACGAGATGAATTAGAATGTTTATGCAATTTTACTTTTTTCCAAATGTCTCTGGATTGATCCGGAGACCAAATAACTTAGTGAAGAACACGAATGAAGAACTCGAGTTCAAATTGCATCGAATTTGTTGATTTTGATGAATCTAACTGATCACAAAGCTTAAGAACATGATTGAGAACACTTATGTAACCTCAGATTGCTGTGAGAATCACTAATTGATTATGTTCAATTTTGAGCTCACGATGAACTTAAACGAAGTTACTGTAGCAGATTCATATGATTTTGATTTTTTGTATTAGCCAATCAAATGTGATTGTAATTCAATCACATGTGATTCTGCAGGACAATCACATGTGATTGTGAAATCTAATCACATGTGATTGTAAAACCTAATCACATATGATGGAAACATATATATATATATATATATATATATATATATATATATATATATATATATATATATATATATATATATTGGCGAATAATGAAACAAAAGAAAGTGTCGTCTTAATGGTCATAGTGACATTACTAAAAAGTGACACAAAATCCCCAAACTCTTGGGACCCAAAAAAGTGCCACTATAATCTAAATATCTGCAGTAGCACAATAAAAAAGTGTCAAAAAATGTGTTTAGTGGTAGCTTTTTTAGTGACACTTACTTACTGTGTAAGTAACTAGAGGGGGTGAATATTTACTTAGTCAATTTTACAAACAATTCCTTTACGTTTTGTTAAACTTGAACTTGATATAGTGTGATTTGAAATGTTTGTTCTTACACACTATGTATAAAATATATGTATGCGTAAATGTAATCAAAAAGATAAGGGAAGAGAACAAACACAACGATATATAGTGGTTCGGGAAGATGTTAACTAATCTTCCTTAATCCAATCCCCAATTCTACGAATTGAGATTTTTCTTCACTATGATACTCCAAACTCGGTGGAGTGTCCGGATACAACACTAGTACTTCGATAAGCCACAACTTGTGAACCCTTACGTCCCTTTGAAGACTTCACAATCACCTAAAGCTCTTACTACAAGATTCTAATGCACTATCCTAGTGAAAACATTACTACCTTCTAGATCCCTTTAAGAAGATAGTTTACAAGTAAACTTACAACTTAAGCTTACAAGTACTCTTGCTAGAATCACTCTAAAAGTTTATAATGAAATATGAGAATGATATCAGTAAGTATAAGAAAATATGAGTGCAAGAGGTGAGTCTTCAAATGCTCCAAGCCTTGGCTTTTATAGGAAAGAGAAATCTGCCTGGAAGCTGTACGGCTCACTGCACAGTCGACCGTGGTTTGATCGTGTACCTTTGACATCTGATTCTTATAGCCGTTTTTGTCCTTTAAAAATTGTCATTTTTCCTTGTTGAATAGCTGCAACTAAAACCCAATTATCTCTGAAATCATCCCCATTACCCTTTTTGTTTTGGACATAAGTGTAGAAGTTGACATGTCCATAAAAGAAGAAAGTCTTCAAGCTTTGACCATTTGTCATTGATTACTTAATAGGGTAATTACAGAATTTTGTCTCTTGACAAAAAATTATCTTCCAAAAACTTCATCAACCTTTCTTAATTACTTGTCATTTTGCTAATGGAAATATATTGTCCTTTGGAATCTTGTTGCATTTCAAATGAACTAGTTTGAATCTAGTTGGAGCTTACTTGAAGATTATTACATCCACAACTTACTAGTTCATAATTGCACATACATAAAAATGATACATAAGAGTTATGTGTAGTGACCCGAACTTTTCCATGTTTATATATATATTAAATGAAATTGTTATTTACATGATTAAGGGTTTCCAACATGTTAAGCAATCAAACTTGTTAAGACTTGATTAATTGAAATAGGTTTCATATAGACAATTGACCACCCAAGTTGACCGGTGATTCACGAACGTTAAAACTTGTAAAAACTATATGATGACATATATATGGATATATATATATAGTTAACATGATATTATGATAAGTAAACATATCATTAAGTATATTAACAATGAACTACATATGTAAAAACAAGACTACTAATTTAATGATTTTGAAACGAGACATATATGTAACGATTATCGTTGTAACGACATTTAATGTATATATATCATATTAAGAGATATTCATACATCATAATATCATGATAATATAATAATTTAAAATCTCATTTGATATTATAAACATTGGGTTAACAACACTTAACAAGATCGTTAACCTAAAGGTTTCAAAACAACACTTACATGTAACGACTAACGATGACTTAACGACTCAGTTAAAATGTATATACATGTATTGTTTTAATATGTATTCATACACTTTTGAAAGACTTCAAGACACTTATCAAAATACTTCTACTTAACAAAAATGCTTACAATTACATCCTCGTTCAGTTTCATCAACAATTCTACTCGTATGCACCCGTATTTGTACTCGTACAATATACAGCTTTTAGATGTATGTACTATTGGTATATACACTCCAATGATCAGCTATTAGCAGCCCATGTGAGTCACCTAACACATGTGGGAACCATCATTTGGCAACTAGCATGAAATATCTCATAAAATTACAAAAATATGAGTAATCATTCATGACTTATTTACATGAAAACAAAATTACATATCCTTTATATCTATTCCATACACCAACGACCAAAAATACCTACAAACACTTTCATTCTTCTCTCTCAAGTTCTATCTTCAAGTTCTAAGTGTTCTTCATAAATTCCAAAAGTTCTAGTTTCATAAAATCAAGAATACTTCCAAGATTGCAAGTTTACTTCCAAGTTTTCTAAATCCATTCCAAGTAATCATCCAAGATCAAGAAAACTTTATTACTTATAGTAGGTTATCTTTTCTAATACAAGGTAATAATCATATTCAAACTTTAATTCAATTTCTATAACTATAACAATCTTATTTCGAGTGAAAATCTTACTTGAAATTGTTTTCGTGTCATGATTCTGCTTCAAGAACTTTCAAGCCATCCAAGGATCCTTTGAAGCTAGATCCATTTTCCTCATTTCTAATAGGTTTATCCAAGGAACTTGAGGTAGTAATGATGTTCATAACATCATTCGATTCATACATAAAAAGTTGTCTTATTCAACGTTATAAACTTGTAATCACTAGAACATAGTTTAGTTAATTCTAAACTTGTTCGCAAATAAAGTTAATCCTTCTAACTAGACTTTTAAAATAAACTAAAAACATTTTCTATATCTATATGATATGCTAACTTAATGATTTAAAACCCGGAAACACGATAAACACCATAAAACTGGATATACGCCGTCGTAGTAAAACCGGGGGCTGTTTTGGTTGGGATAATTAAAAGCTAAGAAGAACTTTGATTTAAAACCTATACTTTTGGAAAAATTATTTTTCTTATGAACATGAAACTATATCCAAAAATCATGGTTAAACTCAAAGTGAAAGTATGTTTTTCAAAATGGTCATCAAGATGTCGTTCTTTCGACGGAAATGACTACCTCTTTCAAAAATGACTTGTAGCTTGTATTTACGACTATAAACTTATACTTTTTCTGTTTAGATTCATAAAGTTAAGTTCAATACGAAACCTTGGCCACTGGAATCACTCAAAACGGATTAGAAACGAAGAAATGGCGAGTAAAACAAGATTGATAAAAACTACTCATTTTACCTACGTGAAAGTTAGTAATAAATCTATTCCAACCATAACCTAATCAACTTATATTGTATATTATGTAATCTTGAGATACCATAGACACGTATACAATGTTTCAACCTATCATGTCGACCCATCTATATATATATATTGCGGAACAACCATAGACACTGTATATGTGAATGTTGGAGTTAGCTATACAGGGTTGAGGTTGATTCCAAAATATATATATAGTTTGAGTTGTGATCAATACTGAGATACGTATACACTGGGTTGTGGATTGATTCAAGATAATATTTATCGATTTATTTCTGTACATCTAACTGTGGACAACTAGTTGTAGGTTACTAACGAGGACAGCTAACTTAATAAACTTAAAACATCAAAATGTATTAAAAGTTTTGTAAATATATTTTGAACATACTTTGATATATATGTATATATTGTTATAGGTTTGTGAATCAACCAGTGGCCAAGTCTTACTTCCTGACGAAGTAAAAATCTGTGAAAGTGAGTTATAGTCCCACTTTTAAAATCTAATATTTTTGGGATGAGAATACATGCAGGTTTTATAAATGATTTACAAAATAGATACAAGTACGTGAAACTACATTCTATGGTTGAATTATCGAAATCGAATATGTCCCTTTTTATTAAGTCTGGTAATCTAAGAATTAGGGAACAGACACCCTAATTGACGCGAATCCTAAAGATAGATCTATTGGGCCTAACAAACCCCATCCAAAGTACCGGATGCTTTAATACTTCGAAATTTATATCATATCCGAAGGGTGTCCCGAAATGATGAGGATATTCTTATATATGCATCTTGTTAATGTCGGTTACCAGGTGTTCACCATATGAATGATTTTTATCTCTATGTATGGGATGTGTATTGAAATATGAAATCTTGTGGTCTATTGTTACGATTTGTATATAGGTTAAACCTATAACTCACCAACATTTTTGTTGACGTTTAAAGCATGTTTATTCTCAGGTGAATACTAAGAGCTTCAGCTGTTGCATACTAAAATAAGGACAAGATTTGGAGTCCATGTTTTTATGATATTGTGTAAAAACTGCATTCAAGAAACTGATTTCGATGTAACATATTTGTATTGTAAACGATTATGTAATGTTCGTGTGTAAACAGGATATTTTAGATTATCATTATTTGATAATCTACGTAAAGCTTTTTAAACCTTTATTTATGAAATAAAGGTTATGGTTTGTTTTAAAAATGAATGCAGTCTTTGAAAAACGTCTCATATAGAGGTCAAAACCTCGCAGCGAAATCAATTAATATGGAACGTTTTTAATCAATAAGAACGGGACATTTCAGTTGGTATCCGAGCGTTGGTCTTAGAGAACCAGAAAATTTGCATTAGTGTGTCTTATCGAGTTTGTTAGGATGCATTAGTGAGTCTGGACTTCGACCGTGTTTTCTTTAAAAATGATTGCTTAACATTTTTGTTGAAAACTATATATTATTAACATGTATATATTATGTGATATATTAATCTCTTAACATGTTTGATATTGTGTGATAGATGTCTACCTCTAGCACAAATCCCATTGACTCACCTAATAATAACGAAGAGTCAAATATATATTGGACTGATTCATAAGTTCCCGAAGAGGAACCGGAAGAAGAATCAGAACCGGAAGAAGAATCAGAACCGGAAGAGGAGGAACCGGAGGAGGAAATAGAACCGGTGGGGGAAATAATTAAACGGTTAAGTAAAAGAAAATCCTCAACCAACCGACCAAGGTTAATTATGGTCAATGGTGTTTCCGCCAAGGAAGCAAAATATTGGGAGGATTACCAATTCTCCGATGAATCGGATTCTGACGAGAATTTCGATGATGTTATAGAAATTACCCCAACTGAATTTAAAAAGGCAAAAGAAAATAATAAGGGAAAGGGCATAAAAATAGAGAAATCTAATTCCAACCCCGATGAACTTTATATGTATCGTCAACCCCCGAAGTCCTTAAGTTTTAACAATGACCCGGGAACCTCTAAACCACCAGGTTTTTCTAAACCGTTGTGGAAAACGACAGCTAGTATTAGGGGAACATCATATATCCCTAGAAACTTGGCAAAACGAACCAAAACCGAAGAAGAAGACACGAGCGAGTCGGAATAAGATAGTTGTATTCGTGTGGTGTAATATATGTAATATAGTGTGCTTATGCTTTATGATATATGTAAAAATTGCTTGTATTAATAAGTATTTTTTATGAATCTAACTCTTGTCTATTTTACAGTTTAAAAACACAAAATGGATAGACAACCCAATATTTTAAGAGACCTACCCGGAGACATGATTGATGAAATCTTGTCTAGAGTCGGTCAGAATTCCTCGGCACAACTATTTAAGGCGAGATCAGTTTGTAAGACATTCGAAGAACGTTCCAAGAATGCCTTGGTTTATAAAAGGCTTTCGTTCGAAAGATGGGGGATATCACATTGGGAAATCCATAAGTTACGATGTGTTTACTTTGACGCATATATTGCGGGGAACCCAAATGCTATTTTACGCAACGGGTTAAGAAATTATTTTGACTCAATATATCCGAATATAGGACTTCGTGATTTAGAAAAAGCGGCTAACATGCAACATAAAGAAGCATGTTATGCTTACGGGTTAGTAATGTTCGCTTCTCACCAAAGTGAGAACAAGAACATCGGGCTACAACTATTAAACAAAACGTTCCCACAAGTGACGGAGTCGGTAATTGGGGTAAGAAATGAGGTTTTTAGATTGTTACGGGACTGTTGGACATTACGTAACCTTCATCCTTTTGACGACGTTACAACACGTTGTCATACTATCGGTCACAACAGTTATATTCCACAAGACTAAGGATGGGAAGTAGTATTAGTAAAACCAGAATGCATGACTTGTTTCTGGACGTATGAATTATGTGTCTTTGTTGCCTTTGCTGAACGCCTTATTTATTAACTAGAATTATCTTCGCAACTACTTTGTATCAAAGTTTTATGTACTATATTTCATGCTATATGTAAAATAGAAGTATTGTAAGTTTGCAAGTTATTGTATAAAGGTTTGAATATGATATTTTTTTTTGTGATTAGTTTTTCATATAGAATTGTAGTAGTTGAAATGGTATGTTAGCTACTAAGTATGAACTTAACGGGTAGGTACTACCCGAATTAAAGAGTATAAAACGCTAATATGAAGAAAGAGCTTTTATAAATAAGTTCATATTACGCTACAAAATACTATTGACTACTCTTGATATTCTATATGATTAACTCGTTTCATTTGACTATTTTGAAGGAAATGGCACCGATTACTCGACACACCTTGAATATGAGTGAAGAGGAATTTCGTGCCTTTCTTGCTTCAAACATAGCCGCAGTACAGGCTGCGCTACATACCAACAATAACCTTGGATCTTGCAGTACAGGAAATCGTGTAGGATGCACCTACAAAGAATTCACTGCCTGCAAACCTTTGGAATTTGATGGAACAGAAGGTCCGATCGGATTGAAACGGTGGACCGAGAAGGTCGAATCGGTGTTTGCCATAAGTAAGTGTACTGAAGAGGACAAAGTGAAGTACGCTACGCATACCTTCACAGGTTCTGCGTTAACATGGTGGAATACCTATCTAGAGCAAGTGGGACAAGATGATGCTTACGCACTACCGTGGTCAGCATTCAAGCACTTGATGAACGAGAAGTACCGTCCTAGAACCGAGGTCAATAAGCTCAAGACAGAACTTAGAGGGTTACGAACCCAAGGATTTGATATTACCACGTACGAAAGACGATTCACAAAATTGTGCCTATTGTGTCCGGGAGCGTTCGAAGATGAGGAAGAGAAGATCGACGCGTTTGTAAAAGGATTACCGGAAAGAATCCAAGAAGATATAAGTTCACACGAGCCCGCCTCTATACAACAGGCATGTAGAATGGCTCACAAACTAGTGAACCAGATTAAAGAAAGAATTAAAGAACAGACTGCTGAAGAGGCCAATGTGAAGCAAGTCAAAAGAAAGTGGGAGGAAAACTGTGATAAGAATCACCAATACAACAACAATAGCAATCGCAACAATTATCCCAACAATCGCAACATCAATCACAACTACAACAAACGGCCCAACAACAACAACAACAACAACAACAACAACAACAACAACAGCAACTACAACAATCATCCCAACAACAATAATAACTGCAACAACAACAACAATCAGAAGCAGCTATGCCAAAGGTGTGAAAAGTATCACTCGGGGTTCTGCACCAAATTTTGCAACAAGTGTAAAAGAAATGGTCATAGCACGGCGAAGTGTGAGGTCTACGGACTAGGGGTTAACAGAACGAAAGGAACAAATGGTGTCGAAACGAGTAATGGCGGAGCAAGTAGTGTCGGAGCAAGTTATGCCAATGTAGTTTGTTATAAATGTGGAAAACCGGGCCACATTATTAGAAATTGCCCGAACCAGGAGAACACGAATGGACAAGGCCGCGGAAGAGTTTTCAATATTAATGCGGCAGAGGCACAGGAAGACCCGGAGCTTGTTACGTGTACGTTTCTTATTGATAATAAATCTGCTTACGTTTTATTTGATTCGGGTGCGGATAGAAGCTATATGAGTAGAGATTTTTGTGCTAAATTAAGTTGCCCATTGACGCCTTTGGATAGTAAATTTTTACTCGAATTAGCAAATGGTAAATTAATTTCAGTAGATAATATATGTCGGAATCGAGAAATTAAACTGGTTAGCGAAACATTTAAGATTGACTTGATACCAGTAGAGTTAGGGAGTTTTGATGTGATAATCGGTATGGACTGGTTGAGAGAAGTGAAAGCAGAGATCGTTTGTTACAAAAATGCAATTCGCATTATACGAGAAAAAGGAAAACCCTTAATGGTGTACGGAGAAAAGAGCAACGCAAAGTTAAATCTTATTAGTAACCTGAAGGCACAAAAACTAATAAGAAAGGTTGCTATGCTGTTCTAGCACACATCGAGAAAGTACAAACTGAAGAAAAGAGCATCAATGATGTTCCCGTCGCAAAAGAATTTCCCGATGTATTTCCGAAAGAATTACCGGTATTACCCCCACATCGATCCGTTGAATTTCAAATAGATCTTGTACCAGGAGCTGCACCAATAGCTCGTGCTCCTTACTGACTCACACCCAGCGAGATGAAAGAACTGCAAAGCCAATTACAAGAACTTTTAGAGCGTGGTTTCATTCGACCAAGCACATCACCGTGGGGAGCTCCTGTTTTATTTGTCAAAAAGAAAGATGGTACATTCAGGTTATGTATCGACTACCGAGAGTTGAACAAACTTACCATTAAGAACCGCTACCCACTACCGAGAATCAACGACTTATTTGATCAACTACAAGGCTCGTCTGTTTATTCAAAGATTGACTTACGTTTCGGGTATCATCAAATGTGGGTGAAAGAAGATGATATTCCAAAGACTGCTTTCAGAACACGTTACGGTCATTACGAGTTTATGGTCATGCCGTTTGGTTTAACTAATGCACCAGCTGTGTTCATGGACCTTATGAACCGAGTGTGTGGACCATACCTTGACAAGTTTGTCATTGTTTTCATTAATGACATACTTATTTACTCAAAGAATGACCAAGAATACGGTGAACATTTGAGAAATGTGTTAGAAGTATTGAGGAAGGAAGAATTGTACGCTAAGTTTTCAAAGTGTGTATTTTGGTTGGAAGAAGTTCAATTCCTCGGTCACATAGTGAACAAAGAAGGTATTAAGGTGGATCCGGCAAAGATAGAAACTGTTGAAAAGTGGGAAACCCCGAAAACTCCGAAACACATACGCCAATTTTTAGGACTAGCTGGTTACTACAGAAGGTTCATCCAAGACTTTTCCAGAATAGCAAAACCCTTGACTGCATTAACGCATAAAGGGAAGAAATTTGAATGGAAGGATGAACAAGAGAAAGCGTTCCAGTTATTGAATAAAAAGCTAACTACGGCACCTATATTGTCATTTCCTGAAGGGAATGATGATTTTGTGATTTATTGTGACGCATCAAAGCAAGGTCTCGGTTGTGTATTAATGCAACGAACGAAGGTGATTGCTTATGCGTCTAGACAATTGAAGATTCATGAACAAAATTATACGACGCATGATTTGGAATTAGGCGCGGTTTTTTTTTGCATTAAAGACTTGGAGGCACTATTTATATGGGGTCAAAAGTATTATATATATCGACCACAAAAGTCTTCAACACATATTTAATCAGAAACAACTGAATATGAGGCAGCGTAGGTGGATTGAATTGTTGAATGATTACGACTTTGAGATTCGTTACCACCCGGGGAAGGTAAATGTGGTAGCCGACGCCTTGAGCAGGAAGGACAGAGAACCCATTCGAGTAAAATCTATGAATATAATGATTCACAATAACCTTACTACTCAAATAAAGGAGGCGCAACAAGGAGTTTTAAAAGACGGAAATTTAAAGGATGAAATACCCAAAGGATCGGAGAAGTATCTTAATATTCGGGAAGACGGAACCCGGTATAGGGCTGAAAGGATTTGGGTACCAAAATTTAGAGATATGAGAGAAATGGTACTTAGAGAAGCTCATAAAACCAGATACTCAATACATCCTGGAACGGGGAAGATGTACAAGGATCTCAAGAAACATTTTTGGTGGCCGTGAATGAAAGCCGATGTTACTAAATACGTAAGAGAATGTTTGACGTGTTCTAAGGTCAAAGCTAAGCATCAGAAACCATCAGGTCTACTTCAACAACCCGAAATCCCGGAATGGAAATGGGAAAACATTACCATGGATTTCATCACTAAATTGCCAAGGACTGCAAGTGGTTTTGATACTATTTGGATAATAGTTGATCGTCTCACCAAATCAGCACACTTCTTGCCAATAAGAGAAGATGACAAGATGGAGAAGTTAGCACGACTGTATTTGAAGGAAGTCTTCTCCAGACATGGAATACCAATCTCTATTATCTCTGATAGGGATGGCAGATTTATTTCAAGATTCTGGTAGACATTACAGCAAGCATTAGGAACTCGTCTAGACATGAGTACTGCCTATCATCCACAAACTGATGGGCAGAGCGAAAGGACGATACAAACACTTGAAGACATGCTACGAGCATGTGTTATTGATTTCGGAAACAGTTGGGATCGACATCTACCATTAGCAGAATTTTCCTACAACAACAGCTACCATTCAAGCATTGAGATGGCGCAGTTTGAAGCACTTTATGGTAGAAAGTGCAGGTCTCCCATTTTTTGGAGTGAAGTGGGGGATAGAAAGATTACGGGTCCCGAGATAATACAAGAAACTACCGAGAAGATCATCCAAATTCAACAATAGTTGAAAACCGCCCAAAGTCGACAAAAGAGCTACGCTGACATTAAAAGAAAAGATATAGAATTTGAAATTGGAGAGATGGTCATGCTTAAAGTTTCACCTTGGAAAGGCGTTGTTCGATTTGGTAAACGAGGGAAATTAAATCCAAGGTATATTGGACCATTCAAGATTATTGATCTTGTCGGACCAGTAGCTTACCGACTTGAGTTACCTCAACAACTCGCGGCTGTACATAACACTTTCCACGTCTTGAATTTGAAGAAATGTTTTTCTAAAGAAGATCTCACTATTCCGTTAGATGAAATCCAAATCAACGAAAAACTTCAATTTATCGAAGAACCCGTCGAAATAATGGATCGTGAGGTTAAAAGACTTAAGCAAAACAAGATACCAATTGTTAAGGTTCGATAGAATGCTCGTAGAGGACCCGAGTTCACCTGGGAACGAGAAGATCATATGAAGAAGAAATACCCACATTTATTTCCAGAAGATACGTCAACACCTCCAACTGCTTAAAATTTCGGGACGAAATTTATTTAACGGGTAGGTACTGTAGTGACCCGAACTTTTCCATGTTTATATATATATTAAATGAAATTGTTATTTACATGATTAAGTGTTTCCAACATGTTAAGCAATCAAACTTGTTAAGACTTGATTAATTGAAATAGGTTTCATATAGACAATTGACCACCCAAGTTGACCGGTGATTCACGAACGTTAAAACTTGTAAAAACTATATGATGACATATATATGGATATATATATAGTTAACATGATATTATGATAAGTAAACATATCATTAAGTATATTAACAATGAACTACATATGTAAAAACAAGACTACTAACTTAATGATTTTGAAACGAGACATATATGTAACGATTATCGTTGTAACGACATTTAATGTATATATATCATATTAAGAGATATTCATACATCATAATATCATGATAATATAATAATTTAAAATCTCATTTGATATTATAAACATTGGGTTAACAACACTTAACAAGATCGTTAACCTAAAGGTTTCAAAACAACACTTACATGTAACGACTAGCGATGACTTAACGACTCAGTTAAAATGTATATACATGTAGTGTTTTAATATGTATTCATACACTTTTGAAAGACTTCAAGACACTTATCAAAATACTTCTACTTAACAAAAATGCTTACAATTACATCCTCGTTCAGTTTCATCAACAATTCTACTCGTATGCACCCGTATTTGTACTCGTACAATACACAGCTTTTAGATGTATGTACTATTGGTATATACACTCCAATGATCAGCTCTTAGCAGCCCATGTGAGTCACCTAACACATGTGGGAACCATCATTTGGAAACTAGCATGAAATATCTCATAAAATTACAAAAATATGAGTAATCATTCATGACTTATTTACATGAAAACAAAATTACATATCCTTTATATCTATTCCATACACCAACGACCAAAAACACCTATAAACACTTTCATTCTTCAATTTTCTTCATCTAATTGATCTCTCTCAAGTTCTATCTTCAAGTTCTAAGCGTTCTTCATAAATTCCAAAAGTTCTAGTTTCATAAAATCAAGAATACTTCCAAGATTGCAAGTTTACTTCCAAGTTTTCTAAATCCATTCCAAGTAATCATCCAAGATCAAGAAACCTTTGTTACTTACAGTAGGTTATCTTTCTAATACAAGGTAATAATCATATTCAAACTTTAATTCAATTTCTATAACTATAACAATCTTATTTCGAGTGAAAATCTTACTTGAAATTGTTTTCGTGTCATGATTCTGCTTCAAGAACTTTCAAGCCATCCAAGGATTCTTTGAAGCTAGATCCATTTTACTTATTTCCAGTAGGTTTATCCAAGGAACTTGAGGTAGTAATGATGTTCATAACATCATTCGATTCATACATAAAAAGCTGTCTTATTCAACGTTATAAACTTGTAATCACTAGAACATAGTTTAGTTAATTCTAAACTTGTTCGCTAATAAAGTTAATACTTCTAACTAGACTTTTAAAATAAACTAAACAAATTTTCTATATCTATATGATATGCTAACTTAATGATTTAAAACCCGGAAACACGATAAACACCATAAAACTGTATATACGCCGTCGTAGTAAAACCGGGGGCTGTTTTGGTTGGGATGATTAAAAGCTAAGAAGAACTTTGATTTAAAAGCTATACTTCTGGAAAAATTATTTTTCTTATGAACATGAAACTATATCCAAAAATCATGGTTAAACTCAAAGTGAAAGTATGTTTTTCAAAATGGTCATCAAGATGTCGTTCTTTCGACGAAAATGACTTCCTCTTTCAAAAACGACTTGTAACTTGTATCTCCGACAATAAACTTGTACTTTTTCTATTTAGATTCATAAAGTTAAGTTCAATACAAAATCGTGGCCACTGGAATCACTCAAAACGGATTAGAAACGAAGAAATGGCGAGTAAAACAAGATTGATAAAAACTACTCATTTTACCTACGTGAAAGTTAGTACTAAATCTATTCCAACCATAACCTAATCAACTTAATGACTGGAACACCATCTGAAGATTCTGGTTCGGAGTCGCTGAACGTGATGATAAGTTTTGAGCCCGACATCTATCACACAACAACTAACCCATTAGTACTACATAATATTTACATATAAATTTTAACCAACAATGATAAGCAATGGTTTTTAAATCAAACCCGGTCAAAGTCCAGACTTACTAATGTATCCTAACGACTTATCAGTTAGACACACTAATGCAAACCTGGTTCGCTAAGACCACCGCTCTGATACCACATGTCATAACCCGTCCTTAACCATAAGAACGTGTTAGATAACGTATGATTTCATTGCGAGGTATTGACCTCTATATGCGACATTTTTTTAAAGAAAAACTGCATATATTATACATTACAAACCATGATCCTTATTTTTGATACAAGCTTTGGACAAAATAAAGATGATTATCGTTTAGCGATAATCTTCGACTTACAAACTTTACAAATGATAATAACAACCCGATTTCTAGCATATTTTACAACACAAGTTCTTGGATATGCAGTCTTATTTTTGACACAAATATGCGTACGCAAGATCCTGCTTAGATTCAACATGATGCAGCGGAAGCTTCTAATTATCACCTGAGAATAGACATGTTTAAAACGTCAACATAAAGTTGGTGAGATATAGGTTTAATGCCGGCAGCGATATAAATATAGACCACAAGATTTCATATATAAACATTTTAATAAAAATATTCTAAGTGGTTGAGCACTTGGTAACCATACTTAACATTTAATCACGTCGCATATTCCCTTTATTATGAAATCTTACTACACCGTACCAAGTGTAGTCACGAAACGAAGTACTGTGCAACCGTTGAATACTGGTCGTCCAGTCCGGTTGGGGTTGTCAGGCCCGATAGATCTATCAACAGGATTCGCGTTTACAATACCGCTGTAAATAACAGTTACCAAGCTACAGGGAAGTATGCCAGTGGTACAACTCAACGTAGAATATATTTTTCAGTTACTTGTGTCCATATCGTAAAACATAAAATACATGTATTCTCATCCCGAAATATTTAGAGTTTAAAAGTGGGACTATATACTCACTGTTGTCTTGAAGATATATATAATTTGACTTGGTCTCCGGTTGATATCACGAACCTATCAATATATAATATATCAATACCTTTTCTTTTTAAACAAACGTCACATATATATACTTGTTATACTTTTAATACTTTGAATAATTCCTTAGTCCGTAGTTAGCAGTTTGTTGTTAGTAATTCAATTTTAATGGTTCATTTTTAGATGTTTAATATACCCGCAATGAAATAAATAAAACCCCCTAACGAAATAAATAAAACCCCATCGTATATGTATTGGTCGAGATTAATCTTGACCCACGGTACCGGTGTTGTCAAATGACGTGTTGCGTACATAAAGTACCGGTGTTGTCAAATGACGTGTTGCGTACAAACATGGGATCTTATGATTAATCTTCTCGTGTTGTTTGCGGGTGATCCTGAACCATATAAAATTGAATTATAAGTACATATATATAAAATATCATGTTATCTTAGAAATATGTGATTTTATTTAATTTTTCCCAATTAATCCAGAAGTTAAACAAGTCTTAGATATCCGATCTCGTTTTGGTCATAGTTTCTTCGTTACAACTCCGTTTTCGTTGATTCAACTTGTCACTTCCTTGGATCGAGTCCCTCTTTAAGACTATGAACTGTAAATACCTTAGTTTGTATTCGAAATCACAAGTCATAGGTCAAACTTTAGTGAAACTTATGAAGTTAATCATTTTCCATCATGTAAACAACCTTAAATGATTATTTTTTCTAAAAATACTTATACTTTGAGTTAAATCATGAAATTTTTATGTGTTATCATATTCATAGTAAAAATCATTTTTCCAGAAAATAAACCTCCAATTCAAAGTTTAAGATGGTTTTTCATTATCCAACCCAAAACAGCCCCCGGTTGCACTCCGACGTCGTAAATTCAGTTTTTAAGGTGTTCTTTGAAAAACCAAGTTATACCTTGTTAAATTAGCATATATTTATGATATATTACAGGTCTTGAAGTATTTTAAAAGTTAAGTTAGAAGGATCTATTTAGTTTGCAAACAAGTTTGAAAACATTCAAACTATGTTCTTGTTGTTAAAATTTTATACCACAAAATAAGATAGCTATATATATATGAATCGAATAAGGTTATGAACATAGATTCTACCTCAAGTTCCTTGGACAAGGTTGCTGTAAAAGAGGAGTAAAAAGCTAGAACCAAAAGGGTGATGGAATTGGATGAAAGATTGGAAGTAAGTTTGTGTTCTTGGAAGGATTTCTTGAAGTGTTTTTGTATGGTTTTCTTATGGTGATTAAGTAAGGTTTTTGAAGCTAAATGATGGGGAAAATGCTTGGAGATGATCAAGTATGAAGTTAAGAGTATTTTGAGAGAGAAATAGAAGTGTAAGTATGAGAAAATGGGGTGAAGAAATGGTGTGCATGCATAAAAACGTTTTTAGGTTATAAAGGAAAAAAAAGATACCTAACTTTGTTTTCTTGCTAAATAATTCATGCTACTTGACAAATGGTTGGTTCCACATGTTTCTTAATCATTTAAGGCTGCTAAGGAGCAGATTTTTATTGGTATATACCAATAGTAAATACATCTAGAAGCTGCGTATGATACGGGTACATATACTCTAGGTATACGTATAGAAATCTTTGAGGAAACGGAACGAGGATTCAAATATAGCTATCTTTTGTAAATATACTTATATTGTTTTATGTATGTAAGCCCTTTAAAAGTGATAAAATATATATCTATACGATGCATGTATAAGTAATATAGGTTATAAGTATTTACGTCGAAAAACATTACGTATAGTTATCGTTTTGAAAACTTAAGTTAGTAGTTTTAAAATATACTTATAACTTATTGTTATTAATACAAAATGAGATATTAAAACATTCTTAGATCATGTTAAATATGTATATATACATATATATATACACAAACGTATAATTATCATATGTTATATAGTTCGTGTTATCATCGGTCAAACTAGACGGTCAAACGTTGTGTAAACTCTTTTCGGAAATATAAATCTCGACAATTTGGATTGCTTATCATGTTGGTAAGGTTTAATTTATGTAAATATTAATCTTATAAGTATAGAACGATCGAAAAAGTGCGGGTCGTTACATTACCTCCCCGTTAAATAAATTTCGTCCCGAAATTTTAAAATTGTACCTATTTTGCGTCATCGAGAAACAAGTGTGGATACTTTTGTTTCATCTGATCCTCTCGTTCCCAGGTAAACTCAGGACCTCTTCGAGCATTCCAACGAACCTTAACGATCGGTATGTTGCTCTGCTTGAGCTGTTTAACTTCACGGTCCATGATTTCGATTGGTTCTTCGATGAATTGTAGTTTCTCATCGACATGGATTTCTTCAAGAGGAATGGTGAGATCTTCCTTTGTAAGACACTTCTTAAGGTTCGAGACGTGAAAGGTATTATGTACTCCGGCGAGTTGTTGCGGTAACTCGAGTCGATAAGCTACCGGTCCAATGCGTTCAATAATCTTGAACGGGCCTACGTACCTTGGGTTCAGTTTACCCCTTTTACCGAAACGTATTACACCTTTCCAAGGTGACACCTTTAGCATAACCATGTCACCGATCTGAAACTCTAATGGTTTCCTTCGGACATCGGCGTAGCTCTTTTGGCGACTACGGGCTGTTTTAAATCTCTCTTTGATTTGTACTATCTTTTCAGTAGTTTCATGTATGATCTCGGGACCAGTTAATTGTCGATCTCCTACTTCATTCCAACAGATAGGAGATCTACACTTCCTTCCGTACAATGCTTCGAATGGTGCAGCTTTAATGCTCGCATGATAACTATTATTATACGAGAATTCTGCTAATGGTAGATACTTATCCCATCCGTTTCCAAAATCGATCACACATGCCCTGAGCATGTCTTCAAGAGTCTGAATTGTTCTTTCACTCTGCCCGTCCGTTTGTGGATGATATGCGGTACTCATATCCAAACGAGTTCCTAGTACCTCCTGTAGTGATTGCCAGAACTTTGAGGTAAATCTACTATCACGATCAGATATAATGGAAATAGGTATTCCATGCCTTGAAACTATTTCCTTTATATATAATCGTAATAATTTCTCCATTCTATCTGTTTCCTTTATAGGCAAGAAATGTGCAGATTTGGTAAGACGATCAACAATTACCCAAATAGTGTCGTATCCCCAGGCAGTCTTTGGTAACTTCGTGATGAAATCCATGGTAATACCGTCCCATTTCCATTCTGGAATTTCTGGTTGTTGAAGTAATCCTGACGGCTTTTGGTGTTCTGCTTTGACTTTGGAACAAGTTAAACACTCCCCAACATATGTTGCAACGTCTGTCTTTAAATTAGGCCACCAATAATGCGTCTTAAGATCTTGATACATCTTTCCAACTCCAGGATGTATTGAGTATCTTGTCTTATGTGCCTCATTCAATATCAACTTCCTTAATCCACCCAACTTCGGTACCCAAATACGGTTTGCAAAATATCGAATTCCGTCTTCCCGTATAACGAGTTGCTTCTCATACTTCTTCATTATTTCATTTCTTATGTTTTCTTTAGTAAGTGCTTCTCGTTGAACTTCTTTGATTTGTGAGTTGAGATTCATGAGAATTTTTATGTTCATCGCTCGTACTAGAATTGGTTCTCGTTCCTTTCTGCTTAGAGCATCGGCCACCACGTTCGCCTTCCCGGGATGATAACGAATTTCACAATCATAGTCGTTTATCAGCTCGACCCACCTACGTTGCCTCATGTTCAGCTGTTTTTGATCGAAAATATGTTGAAGGCTTTTATGATCAGTAAACACAGTGCATTTAACCCCATACAAGTAGTGTCTCCATATCTTCAATGCAAACACGACTGCTCCCAGTTCTAGATCATGCGTCGTATAATTCCGCTCGTGAATCTTTAATTGTCGGGATGCGTATGCAATAACTTTCTTCCGTTGCATAAGAACGCAACCAAAACCTTGTCGCGAAGCGTCACAATATATTTCAAAATCATCGTTCCCTTCTGGTAACGATAAAATAGGCGCCGTAGTCAACTTCTTTTTCAGTAATTGAAATGCACTCTCCTGCTCAGAAGTCCATTCATATTTCTTCCCTTTTTGCGTTAACGCTGTCAACGGCTTAGCTATTCGGGAAAAATCTTGAATAAACCTTCTATAATAACCGGCTAAACCCAAAAATTGGCGTATCTGCATTGGTGTCTTAGGAGTCTCCCATTTTTCAATGGCTTCAATTTTTGCTGGATCAACCTGAATTCCTTTGCTACTAACAACGTGGCCAAGAAATTGCACTTCTTTCAACCAGAAAGCACATTTAGAAAATTTAGCATATAGCTGTTCTTTTCTCAACAACTCTAATATCAACCTTAAATGCTGCTCATGCTCTTGCTCACTCTTGGAATAGATAAGAATATCATCAATGAAAACAATAACAAACTTATCTAAATATGGACTACAAACTCGATTCATGAGGTCCATGAATACAGCTGGCGCATTCGTCAATCCAAACGGCATGACCAAAAATTCGTAATGACCGTAGCGTGTCCGAAAAGCAGTTTTCGGTATATCTTCTTCTTTGACACGTAATTGATGATAGCCCGATCTTAGGTCAATTTTCGAGTACACACATGATCCTTGGAGTTGATCAAATAAGTCGTCAATTCTCGGTAGTGGATACCGATTCTTGATAGTTAACTTATTTAATTCACGATAATCTATACACATTCGGAAAGATCCGTCTTTCTTCTTGACGAATAAAATTGGAGCTCCCCACAGTGAAGTACTTGGTCGTATGAATCCACGATCCAGTAATTCTTTTAACTGACTCTGAAGTTCTTTTAACTCGGACGGTGCAAGTCTATATGGAGCACGGGCAACCGGTGCAGCTCCTGGTACAAGATCTATTTGAAATTCTACAGATCTAAATGGAGGTAATCCCGGCAACTCTTCCGGAAATACTTCAGGAAAATCTCTTGCCACAGGCACGTCATTGATGCACTTCTCTTTTTCTTTCTTTTCGACTTTATTAACATGTGCTAAGATAGCATAGCACCCTTTCTTCAAGCACTTTTGAGCTTTCAAATAACTAATGAGTTTTAGCTTTGATTTACCCTTCTCTCCATAAATCATTACTGGCGTTTTATCCTTACGAGGAATGCGAATTGCCTTCTTGGCGCACACAACTTCAGCTCCTATTTTGGACATCCAGTCCATGCCGATTATTACATCAAAACTTCCTAATTCTACGGGTATCAAATCAATCTTAAATGTTTCTCCGGCTAAATTTATTTTACAATCACGGCAAATTTTATCGGCTTTAATTAGTTTACCATTAGCTAACTCAATCATGTACTTAGCATCTAGAGGTAATGATGAACAATTCAATTTAGCGTGAAAGTCTCTACACACGTAACTTCTATCAGCACCAGTATCAAATATAATAGATGCGGATAAGTTATTAATGGTAAACGTACCCGTAACAAGCTCCGAGTCTTCACATGCCTCTCTAGCATTAATAACAAATGCTCTCCCACGTGCAGGTCCGATATTCTTCTCTGGATTCGGGCACTGGCTCTTATAGTGACCTTGTTTTCCACACCCAAAACAAGTAATGGTAGCCAAAGCAGTTCTATTTGAATTGGTGGCAGGAGTCTTGGTACCATTTGTATTTGTAACGAGAGCCCTACAATCTTCAGCATGATGACCCTTTCGATTACATTTGTTGCATACCACATTACAGTAACCAGAGTGATGTTTGTGGCATCGGTTGCATAAAGGATTTTGTCCTTTATAACCAAAGCTTAAACCACTACCCGCACCTTGCGTGTTTTCTTGTTTCTTAAAAGATTGTTGTTGGTTACCTCGATCATAATTTCCATTCCACTTTCTTTTGTTACCTGATACCTTCACATCAGTATTGGATACTTTCTTATCCATAATGACCTGATCCATTAGCACGTTTGCCATGGTTATAGCTTCATGAATTGTCTTAGGTTTCGATGCTGTAACATTTGCCTTGACCTTTTTGGGCAAACCATCTTTGTACATTTCAATCTTCCGTTCTTCGGTTGGAACCAATTCAGGACATAGCAAAACTAATTCCATGAATCGCTGATTGTAGTTGGTGATTTCAGTACCAATAACCTTCAGACTTCGTAACTCATCTTCCAACTTCCTAACCTCATTCCTTGGACAATATTCGTTGATTAACATTGTTTTGAATTCTTCCCACGGAGTATCATAAGCTACATCTCCTCCTACAGCCTTCACATAATTTTTCCACCACGTGAGTGCACTATCTTGTAAAGTGCACGATGCATACTTGGTCATGTCCTTTTCAACACAACCACTGATTTTAAACACAGTCTCCATCTTTTCTATCCACCGGGTTAAACCGATCGGTCCTTCTGTTCCACTGAATGATGAGGGCTTGCAAGCTTGAAAAGTTTTGTAAGTGCACCCCACACAAGGATTTGGGTTAACTGCAGCACCTCTTGCAGCCTCGACCCATAACATTCTGTCGTTCACTCGCTGATTGATGAGTTCCTGGATTTCTTGTTCCGTCATTCGGTTCAATCGCGCCATATTCTTCTATAAGAATGAAAAGAAAATAATTATTCACATGGAATATTATAGATGTAGTGTATATTTACAGTACATTATAGCTTATTAATAATATGAACCAGGTATTATTATAAAAGCCTTTTCTTCTTATTAGCGTTTTATAATTATATCTAGGGTAGTACCTACCCGTTAATGTCCATACTTAATAGCTTAGTACAGAATCAATTACTACCATCTAAATAATACTTAACCATGGAAAATTATTGCATTTCACACTTCACTATTTTACATATTCTTATCTTACATCGAACATTAAACAAACCACACTAATAATATTATACAAAACATTATATGATCCCATGGTTTAATACGGCAGCGCATCGTTTGGTCTATTTTCTAGGACGTTTAGGTTCAAAGAATCGCTTAACGCTTATCCTGGCTGTCTGCCTATATTTTGGCTGTGGGACTAAAGAACTGGATGCCGGGATAGAACGAATAGGAATAGCGGGAATAGGGGTGGTAGTGTCTAGTGGAGTTGGTGCCACATCATCCTTACTAAACTCGGGATTTGAATTTTCTAATTCATTAGCCTTTCGTTTCTTTCCTAGTTCGAACTCGTCTTTTGTAATTTCCTGTATTTCTTCCTCGGGTTCACTTTCCTCCTCGGGTTCACTTTCCTCCTCGGGTTCACTTTCCTCCTCGGGTTCACTTTCCTCCTCGGGTTCACTTTCCGGGTTCTCTATAGTCGGTTCATCCGGAATTTGTGAGTCTTCCCCAAAGATATTATTTTCGTCATCGGATAGGTTAATGACTGGAACACCATCTGAAGATTCTGGTTCAGAGTCGCTGAACGTGATGATAAGTTTTGAGCCCGACATCTATCACACAACAACTAACCCATTAGTACTACATAATATTTACATATAAATTTTAACCAACTATGATAAGCAATGGTTTTTAAATCAAACCCGGTCAAAGTCCAGACTTACTAATGTATCCTAACGACTTATCAGTTAGACACACTAATGCAAACCTGGTTCGCTAAGACCACCGCTCTGATACCACATGTCATAACCCGTCCTTAACCATAAGAACGTGTTAGATAACGTATGATTTCATTGCGAGGTATTGACCTCTATATGCGACATTTTTTTAAAGAAAAACTGCATATATTATACATTACAAACCATGATCCTTTTTTTTGATACAAGCTTTGGACAAAATAAAGATGATTATCGTTTAGCGATAATCTTCGACTTACAAACTTTACAAATGATAATAACAACCCGATTTCTAGCATATTTTACAACACAAGTTCTTGGATATGCAGTCTTATTTTTGACATAAATATGCGTACGCAAGATCCTGCTTAGATTCAACATGATGCAGCGGAAGCTTCTAATTATCACCTGAGAATAGACATGTTTAAAACGTCAACATAAAGTTGGTGAGATATAGGTTTAATGCCGGCAGCGATATAAATATAGACCACAAGATTTCATATATAAACATTTTAATAAAAATATTCTAAGTGGTTGAGCACTTGGTAACCATACTTAACATTTAATCACGTCGCATATTCCCTTTATTATGAAATCTTACTACACCGTACCAAGTGTAGTCACGAAACGAAGTACTGTGCAACCGTTGAATACTGGTCGTCCAGTCCGGTTGGGGTTGTCAGGCCCGATAGATCTATCAACAGGATTCGCGTTTACAATACCGCTGTAAATAACAGTTACCAAGCTACAGGGAAGTATGCCAGTGGTACAACTCAACGTAGAATATATTTTTCAGTTACTTGTGTCCATATCGTAAAACATAAAATACATGTATTCTCATCCCAAAATATTTAGAGTTTAAAAGTGGGACTATATACTCACTGTTGTCTTGAAGATATATATAATTTGACTTGGTCTCCGGTTGATATCACGAACCTATCCATATATAATATATCAATACCTTTTCTTTTTAAACAAACGTCACATATATATACTTGTTATACTTTTAATACTTTGAATAATTCCTTAGTCCGTAGTTAGCAGTTTGTTGTTAGTAATTCAATTTTAATGGTTCATTTTTAGATGTTTAATATACCCGCAATGAAATAAATAAAACCCCCTAACGAAATAAATAAAACCCCATCGTATATGTATTGGTCGAGATTAATCTTGACCCACGGTACCGGTGTTGTCAAATGACGTGTTGCGTACATAAAGTACCGGTGTTGTCAAATGACGTGTTGCGTACAAACATGGGATCTTATGATTAATCTTCTCGTGTTGTTTGCGGGTGATCCTGAACCATATAAAATTGAATTATAAGTACATATATATAAAATATCATGTTATCTTAGAAATATGTGATTTTATTTAATTTTTCCCAATTAATCCCGAAGTTAAACAAGTCTTAGATATCCGATCTCGTTTTGGTCATAGTTTCTTCGTTACAACTCCGTTTTCGTTGATTCAACTTGTCACTTCCTTGGATCGAGTCCCTCTTTAAGACTATGAACTGTAAATACCTTAGTTTGTATTCGAAATCACAGGTCATAGGTCAAACTTTAGTGAAACTTATGAAGTTAATCATTTTCCATCATGTAAACAACCTTAAATGATTATTTTTTCTAAAAATACTTATACTTTGAGTTAAATCATTAAATTTTTATGTGTTATCATATTCATAGTAAAAATCATTTTTCCAGAAAATAAACCTCCAATTCAAAGTTTAAGATGGTTTTTAATTATCCAACCCAAAACAGCCCCCGGTTGCACTCCGACGTCGTAAATTCAGTTTTTAAGGTGTTCTTTGAAAAACCAAGTTATACCTTGTTAAATTAGCATATATTTATGATATATTACAGGTCTTGAAGTATTTTAAAAGTTAAGTTAGAAGGATCTATTTAGTTTGCAAACAAGTTTGAAAACATTCAAACTATGTTCTTGTTGTTAAAATTTTATACCACAAAATAAGATAGCTATATATATATGAATCGAATAAGGTTATGAACATAGATTCTACCTCAAGTTCCTTGGACAAGGTTGCTGTAAAAGAGGAGTAAAAAGCTAGAACCAAAAGGGTGATGGAATTGGATGAAAGATTGGAAGTAAGTTTGTGTTCTTGGAAGGATTTCTTGAAGTGTTTTTGTATGGTTTTCTTATGGTGATTAAGTAAGGTTTTTGAAGCTAAATGATGGGGAAAATGCTTGGAGATGATCAAGTATGAAGTTAAGAGTATTTTGAGAGAGAAATGGAAGTGTAAGTATGAGAAAATGGGGTGAAGAAATGGTGTGCATGCATAAAAACGTTTTTAGGTTATAAAGGAAAAAAAAGATACCTAACTTTGTTTTCTTGCTAAATAATTCATGCTACTTGACAAATGGTTGGTTCCACATGTTTCTTAATCATTTAAGGCTGCTAAGGAGCAGATTTTTATTGGTATATACCAATAGTAAATACATCTAGAAGCTGTGTATGATACGGGTACATATACTCTAGGTATACGTATAGAAATCTTTGAGGAAACGGAACGAGGATTCAAATATAGCTATCTTTTGTAAATATACTTATATTGTTTTATGTATGTAAGCCCTTTAAAAGTGATAAAATACATATCTATATGATGCATGTATAAGTAATATAGGTTATAAGTATTTACGTCGAAAAACATTACGTATAGTTATCGTTTTGAAAACTTAAGTTAGTAGTTTTAAAATATACTTATAACTTATTGTTATTATTACAAAATGAGATATTAAAACATTCTTAGATCATGTTAAATATGTATATATACATATATATATACACAAACGTATAATTATCATATGTTATATAGTTCGTGATATCATCGGTCAAACTAGACGGTCAAACGTTGTGTAAACTCTTTTCGGAAATATAAATCTCGACAATTTGGATTGCTTATCATGTTGGTAAGGTTTAATTTATGTAAATATTAATCTTATAAGTATAGAACGATCAAAAAAGTGCGGGTCGTTACACAAACCCCATCCAAAGTACCGGATGCTTTAGTACTTCGAAATTTATATCATATCCGAAGGGTGTCCCGGAATGATGGGGATATTCTTATATATGCATCATGTTAATGTCGGTTACCAGGGGTTCACCATATGAATGATTTTTATCTCTATGTATGGGATGTGTATTGAAATATGAAATCTTGTGGTCTATTGTTACGATTTGATATATATAGGTTAAACCTATAACTCACCAACATTTTTGTTGACGTTTAAAGCATGTTTATTCTCAGGTGAATACTAAGAGCTTCCGCTGTTGCATACTAAAATAAGGACAAGATTTGGAGTCCATGTTTGTATGATATTGTGTAAAAACTGCATTCAAAAAACTGATTTCGATGTAACATATTTGTATTGTAAACCATTATGTAATGGTCGTGTGTAAACAGGATATTTTAGATTATCATTATTTGATAATCTACGTAAAGCTTTTTAAACCTTTATTTATGAAATAAAGGTTATGGTTTGTTTTAAAAATGAATGCAGTCTTTGAAAAACGTCTCATATAGAGGTCAAAACCTCGCAACGAAATCAATTAATATGGAACGTTTTTAATCAATAAGAATGGGACATTTCATTATGGGAGAGCAACTCTTTTGTTGGGACTTTTAATGACCATAATTAGTATGTATTTGAGTGACATTTTGTAACAAGTGAAAAATAAAACACTTATGTGTTTAACCTTAATTGAGCTTAAAAAGTCATTAAGATGTCATTAGGTGTGATTTGTAGAAATTAACATCTTTTGGTTCAAAACTCTTTTAAGATCAAAAAGGACAACTATTATAAGTATGTTTAAAAAGGTTTTGTAAATTATATATGCCTCAAAGTGGTCTAACATAAAGTGGATGATTTTGGTAACAGAGAAAACTGCGATCGAATTGCGGTCGACCGTGTACTTGACCGCACATCATAAATTTGAAAAGGATTGCAGCCGTTGGTACATGACATCCACGGTTATGTGATGACCCGGGAATTTCCGACCTTATATGATTTCGACACGATAAGCAAAGTCTGTATTATTGAGTCTCGAAAGTTTTGAAACTATATTTATGTAATCAATTGTCCTTTGGCTGTTTCCAACGATTCACGAACCTTCAATTGTAAACAAAAAGGTATGTATAGATAATTATGTGTGTAAATAATTATATATAATAAATTAAATATATTAATAAATTATATTGTGATTTAGTTAGTATGAAAATTAATTCAAAACTAAAACTTGTTATGTTGAATGTATAGGGTATATTAAATATAAAGAAGTTCAAATATGATGGATCAACGTTAACAAAATACAAAACGTATAGTATTATTGTGAGTTTAGTTATTCAAAATATATATAATTAATATATTTTGATATTTAAGATATAATAGCTTGAGTTTACACAAAATCTTTATACATAATTATTATTACATGTATATGGTTAAAATGTATAAATATTATATAAACGTAAACATTAAATGATATATCATTAATAATATATAATATTAATATATGTAATTACAAGTCAAAATATAGTTACTATATTAATAATGTTATTATTATTATTTTTTTTCCTTAAAATAAATACTAATATTTATATTGATATCAGTATTATTAATATTATTATATGAAATAAAGATGTAAAATATGATACATGAAATATGTTATATCTTTATTATTACTAGTATTATGAATCTTATTGTTTCTAAAAATATAATACATAGATATATATGAAAGTTTGATATGAACAAGTTGTATATTATAATTACTATTATTCATAACACTGTTATCATTAATAGTACCATTGATATATTAAGTAAAGTTATTATTAGCATTATTATTATCATTTTTATTGATAGTTAATATTATTATTAGTTTATTTATTAGAACTAGTGGTATTACTATTATTATTATTATTATTATTATTTTCATTATTATTATTAGTATTAAGATTAATATGTTATAAATAATAAAATTAATTACTCCGTATAATATGTAACAATTATTAGAAGAAACCGTTGTTTTTTTTTTTCCATTCTCTTTCACCTTTTATTTTTTTCTTTCTTTTCTGTATTATCTTTCTCTGATCCCTCCCTTTCTCGTGAACCTGTGTCCATTTCCAACCACAACAAAACAAAATTTCTTTTATTATTGATGCTAAATCATTCAATCAATGGGTTATATACTCAGCCTACCAGTCGTACAAATCAGAGAACATATATATTTTTTATTTTTATTTTTTTTCTCCACCGGTACCTGTGTAATACTCTTTTTAGCCAAAATTTGTTTTCGATCCAATCTCAAAAATCTTTAAATGCAGATGTCTTAGGAATCACCCATTTAATCTCCCTGTAAATTCTCAACTCTTAATTCCTTGAATTAAGTAAGAATTTCGAAGTCAAAGCTTTTGGTTATTAAAAGTCAAACTGTGTTCTTCAAACAAATTCGTGTTATATGTTATGAGTCCGGTTAAATTAGCAGTATAGAAAGTTTTTAAAGATGATTTGAGACATGGTTTGTGTTGAAAGATTTATTTAAAACATTACCTTTTTGCAAATCAAATTTTTTTTTTGTTATACCAGCGTCGAGCAGAAGCACTCTTATTCTCTATATTTTTTTTTTCTTTTTCTTATTTATTTCGCTTATTGATGTATACAAACATGTATATCATTGATTATGAAACCATTTTCTGAATCCTTGTTTATTATGATAAATTTGATTCTTGATTCTTGGTTGGTTCCATAATGAAGAAGATGATGGAAATGGGAATAGATGATACGAGTTTAATATATTTCAGGGAGAGATATAGTCAGAAAAATAGACTTGGCAAGTTGGTTGAGGGTGTTAGGCTGCGAGCCTGAGGTCAAGGGTTCGAACCCTACAATCGCCAATTCTTTTTATAACTTGTTTAAAAGGTAGTCTACTCTTCATTATTATTATTATTATTATTATTATTATTATTATTATTATTATTATTATTATTATTATTATTATTATTATTATTATTATTATTATTATTATTATTATTATTATTATTATTAAATATTATGATTGCGAAAACATTATAAACAACTATGAAGTTAGTGATAAAAATGGTTATGGTAAAAAAAAAAAAAAAAAATTCGGAAACCGGTTAAATTATATGGATACCCGTACAAACATGTTTATAAAAATACAAAGTTATTATAAAAAAATTATTATTGTTAACAAGATTGTTATTATTATCATTTTATTACTAAAGTAAAGTATCATGGAAATTAAAAATTATCAAAAATTATTATATTTATCATTATTAAAATTAACACTATTAGTATTAGTACTATTACTATCATTAATATTATTCTTCTTATCATTTTAGTAACATTACAAATAGATATATATATTTTTATATAAAATACCTTACGATAGTATTAATATTACGTATCACTCAATTTTGTTATAGTAACTAAACTATATATGAATAATATCAACAAATATATATAAAAAGATATTTTATCATATATATATTAACCTTAATAGGAAATAGTATCATTAATATGATATAATGAATATTAGTTATATAAAATATACATAAAATTTAATTTATCTATATAACACATAATATCACAAGTATGCTTACCAATAATAATATATATAAGTTGATCGATTACCAGTATATGTTTTAATATATATATATACGAATGATATAGGTTCGTGAATCCGAGGCCAATCCTACACTTGTTCATTGTCGTCATATGTATTTTTACTACAAAATACATTATGGTGAGTTTCATTTGCCTTTTTACCCTTTATATTTTTGGGCTGAGAATACATGCGCAATTTTTATAAATGATTTACAAAATAGACACAAGTACGTGAAACTACATTCTATGGTTGAATTATCGAAATCGAATATGCCCCTTTTTATTAAGTCTGGTAATCTAAGAATTAGGGAACAGATACCCTAATTGACGCGAACTCTAAAGATAGATCTATCGGGCCCAACAAGCCCCATCCAAAGTACCGGATGCTTTAGTACTTCAAAATTTATATCATGTCCGAAGGAGGATCCCGGAATGATGGGGATATTCTTATATGTATATTGTGAATGTCGATTACCAGGTGTTCAATCCATATGAATGATATTTTGTCTCTATGCATGGGACGTATATTTATGAGAACTGTATATGGAAATCTTGTGGTCTATTAAAATGATGATAATGGTTATTTATGTTAAACTAATGAACTCACCAACCTTTTGGTTGACACTTTAAAGCATGTTTATTCTCAGGTACGAAAGAAATCTTCCGCTGTGTAATTGCTCATTTTAAAGATATTAATTGGAATCATTCATGACATATTTCAAAAGACGTTGCATTCGAGTCATTGAGATCATCAAGATTATTATTAAATCAGTTATAGTTAGATATATTATAAGATGGTATGCATGCCGTCAACTTTCGTTGTAATGAAAGATTGTCTTTTTTTTTAAAACGAATGCAATGTTTATAAAATGTATCATATAGAGGTCAAATACCTCACGATGTAATCAACTGTTGTGAATCATTTATAATCGATATGGACTTCGTCCGGATGGATTAGGACGGGTCCTTTCAGTTGGTATCAGAGCGGTGGTCTTAGCGAACCAGGTCTGCAATAGTGTGTCTAACTGATAAGTCGTTAGGATGCATTAGCGAGTCTGGACTCCGACCGTGTCTGCATGTCAAAAGTTTTGCTTATCATTTCGTGTCGAAAATTTCCTGCTTATCATTCTTAGGGAATCACTTGCTTATCAATCTTAGTCTAGACACGTTTTACTGCATTGACTGCATGAATAGTGTATAGACAAAATTCATATCTTAGCGTATCTGATACTTTATATCTTAGCGTATCTGTTACTGTAACTTTGCCTGACAACTTCCGTAGATTCCTCCGTAACTTATGGGATTTTTGTATTATATATGCATATGTAAATTATGTATTGCAGGGTACTAATCTACATCCTATAATCTATTTCTTATCGAAAATCCTCCATCTGATCGTACGAGATGAATCCTGCAACCAGTTCGAGTCCCTCAGATTCCGATAGCTATTCCGATAGTTATTCCGACAGCTATTCCGACATAGATGTTCACCTGAGCTCCGAAAACAGTGTCATCGGCATGAATCAACCAATCAGCCATTATCAATTCATCTGATGGGTTCGTAGTCGACTTAATTAATGGAAATGCGCAGAAGGCAATCCCTTCCACCAACCGAATTCACCTCTTGACAATGAACCTGAAGCGTTTACCGGCGAACCTGTTCGAGACACCATTTTCAGTCTCATTTCCAGGGTAACTCGACAAGATTATATTCTATCCACAATTCTGAACCTTATTCATCCGCTCGTTCCGACCGACAATCATCCTGAAGTAATAAGTCAACGGACTTCGCGCTCGAATAATCAATTCGAAGAATATGGTGCAAAATGTACCAGCTTCAGCAACATCACCGGCACCAACAGTACCATCAATAACAGCACCAGTACCATCAACAATCCATGCTTCAATATCATCATCTGTACTTTGAGTATGATCTTCCTTCTACGTATCGTTCTACCTCATTTATCTTCGTTCGACATGACGAATATGTAATCTCTAAAGTTTTAGAGATTAGTTATTCTAGTTCCAACCGAAAAGCAAATGAGTTTAATATCATATTAACTCATTAAATCCATGAATACATCTGAAGAAAATATATATATATGTATATATGTTTTCATAAATATTGTAATTAAAAATTATCTTGTACAAACTGTTAATGGTGAAAATATTTTAACGGGTAGGTAATACCCGAGGACTATTTAAATTTCACATTAATAAGTTACATTGTACGTTCTTCGAATCTGTTTCAATAGTCATATACTATCCTACTTACATCCACCGATATACAAATCCGTTCACCACCGAATAACCATATTCATCCAAATACATATTTGGATTTTGACCTATCAGAATCCAACAAGTGGCATAATGAAGAAATAATGGACACAATGAAAATTGATTAGAAACAGATTAATTAACAATATGAAATTCTATTAAGAATCCACGCTGACAAAATCCTAGCTAACTGTTCCTAGCTAACTGTTAATTCCGTATTACCATTTAATTATCGCAATTTATTTATCGCAGTTTATTTATCGCAATTTACATTCTCGCAATTTTATTTATCGTCATTTAATTTCTGTTATTTACTTTACGCACTTTATTTATCGTCATTTAATTTCTGTTATTTATTTTACGCACTTTAAATATCGGGACATGTATACAAGGTTTTGACATATCATATCGACGCATCTATATATATTATTTAGAATCACCATAGACACTCTATATGCAGTAATGATCGAGTTCTCTATACAGGGTTGAGGTTGATTCTCAAATAATATATATACTTTGAGTTGTGATCGAGTCTGAGACATGTACACGGGTCACGATATTTATTAATCAATTCGAATATTATATATTAAATTATATATGAATTACTGGACTGTTACTGTGGAATATCAACTGTGGACTACCAACACTGGACAATTAAAATGAATTAAAAATATTGATTATAACATATGAAACTAAACAATTCTTCAAGTTTACCACTTGATTTCATCTTAAACCTCATTTGTATCTTGACGATTACAATCCTCGTTCAAACCTTTCATGATTCTTGAAAACACCTCAATCGAGAGGATGAACCAACTGCACATTTCCTATGGAAGAAAAGATCGATGCATATTATTATGCACCTGAAAACACTCGGAACTTGAGTAAACGTTTAACGCATAGCTGTGCTAATTCCTTTAGCGTTATTATTGTCGAAAATAAATTTGTAATCTCTTTCCAAATTAGCCAATTCTGTCATAGCTCCAACAAGTCAACTTCGACTTTTCGTTCGAAACAACCTTATTATAACCTTGATATGTATACGTGCTCTTTTATTGTTACCGGGGGACCTTTCATATTTTACCATATTACCAACAGATGTACCAGCAACCTCGTTGCTTCTTGGTTTAAATCTCTCTGATAAATCATTATATTTATTCATTGAAACCCTATCATATACCCATCCGCATCTTGTAACGAATACTGCCATACCAATTACCGGGAATCAGCTATCAGTACTTTGAAAACTCACAGCATATCTACATCAACAGTTATATGTATCCATATAACATTTATCTCTTAGAATTATGATCTTTCATTCTGAAAAGTACTCAGTCACAATTCAATACTCTGAATGTTGAAAAAGCTGAATGAAGCAGCAGAAACCCTAGACAACCGTAAAACGACCTTAATCATCGAAATTTTGATGACAAAGAATAATATGTTGGAAAAGCTCAGAAAAGTTGGAACTGGAAAACGGATTGAGCTAACCACGAAGAAGACCAAGGACAAATACAAGGACCAAACCCTATATTCAAAGGATTCAGGTAATTCTGGATCCGTTGAAATCTTTAGAGAATATCTTGCTCCGAAGTCATGTTAAAATCTTGAGGAAAATCTTTCTCCATCAACCATCGAACTTAGAAATTCCAAAATATCATCATCAATATCTTCGATATTTCTGAGGATATTTTCATAAATATTCTCGTCCGAAATTATATACCTCTTCGTACTTCCTGTGTATCATTATATTGGAAACATTTAATAGAAAATTTAGTACCGAAAAGCAGATTATGCGAAACTATGAAAGAAGCCGTGGACAAATCACAAAGAATAAGTTTGACTTCAAAGAATCCAAATGATTCTGTTTCTGATGAAATCTTTAATGAATACCTTGCTTCCGAATCTAAACCCTTACGGATAAATCTTCTTCATCATCCCTCGATATTAGAAATTCCAAGATATCATCGTATCTTTCATTATAAATATTCTCCATATTTTTGAAGATATTTCCATAACTATTCTTATCTGAAATCGGTAATCTCTTCGTGCTATCAGTTTTACATCATATAGAAACTGTTAGTTTCTATATTCTGTTAACTTTCGAGTTTAAAATATGAATGTTTTTGAAGTAGTGTTGGGAACTGATGCATGAGTTAGTATAATATAATGACACTTGATCAACGTGATTATATTACAGTAAGTCATGCTGAGTTTCTAATGGGACGCGTTGGTTCACAGATTATAACATCATGTGCCATGTTACATAACTCTTTCATTGTGCTTAACTTCTGAACATATCAAGAAAATATATTCTTGATAGTTCTATTCTCAGTGATTCAGGTAATTTGACAAAACAAATCGTGCTACTACCTTTCCTTTCTACCTTGTATATTATGATAATTTGAAACTCTATATCTACAAATTCTGGACCATTATTTGCTTGACTTGAAGTCGGGAAGAGAAAACAAAAGCATAGAGCTTTGAAATATAAGGGAGAATAAAAAGCTGATAACAACACATAAATTACAAACCGTGTATATCAATGTTTATCGCAACATAAAGACACGGGAGAATTAAAAACATTATAATCCCGAGGGCGAAGTAGAAGAAAGCAGATTCCTCTGGTGGAAGTTGGAAAAGGAGAATGATTGTTGCGATAATAAGGATGAGGACAAGGATCAGAACTGGATTAAGCATTCTCAGAATCCTTTGGATATATGAAATAAGAAGGAAAGTATAGGAATGGTGAGAATAATGGAACGGAAGAGTTTAATTTATAAGGGAAATATCAGACAGAGTAATCGAAGCAGATCACCGCATTTAATTCGAGAGATCTTAATTTCCTTATTCGCTGAAGAATCAGATCTTATAGATCTTCAAGATTTTCTTTTAAATCCCTTGAATTCCGGAATTCAACCAATACAACGTCAAAAGTTAAGACGAAACATTATTTATTCATTTCATTCTTTCGTGATAGCTTCACTCGTACACTTTGACTAATCGAATTATTTTATCCAGGTTACACCCTGTGATAAAATTATATTTATCAACTCATATTTGTCATGAAAACATTTTTATCAATAACCATGACAACCTCACTCAAATTTCGGGACAAAATTTCTTTAACGGGTAGGTACTGTGATGACCCGGGAATTTCCGACCTTATATAATTTCGACACGATAAGCAAAGTCTGTATTATTGAGTCTCGAAAGTTTTGAAACTATATTTATGTAATCAATTGTCCTTTGGCTGTTTCCAACGATTCACGAACCTTCAATTGTAAACAGAAAGGTATGTATAGATAATTATGTGTGTAAATAATTATATATAATAAATTAAATATATTAATAAATTATATTGTGATTTAGTTAGTATGAAAATTAATTCAAAACTAAAACTTGTTATGTTGAATGTATAGGGTATATTAAATATAAAGAAGTTCAAATATGATGGATCAACGTTAACAAAATACAAAACGTATAGTATTATTGTGAGTTTAGTTATTCAAAATATATCTAATTAATATATTTTGATATTTAAGATATAATAGCTTGAGTTTACACAAAATCTTTATACATAATTATTATTACATGTATATGGTTAAAATGTATAAATATTATATAAATGTAAACATTAAATGATATATCATTAATAATATATAATATTAATATATGTAATTACAAGTCAAAATATAGTTACTATATTAATAATGTTATTATTATTATTATTTTTTTTCCTTAAAATAAATACTAATATTTATATTGATATCAGTATTATTAATATTATTATATGATATAAAGATGTAAAATATGATACATGAAATATGTTATATCTTTATTATTACTAGTATTATGAATCTTATTGTTTCTAAAAATATAATACATAGATATATATGAAAGTTTGATATGAACAAGTTGTATATTATAATTACTATTATTCATAACACTGTTATCATTAATAGTACCATTGATATATTAAGTAAAGTTATTATTAGCATTATTATTATCATTTTTATTGATAGTTAATATTATTATTAGTTTATTTATTAGAACTAGTGGTATTACTATTATTATTATTATTATTATTTTCATTATTATTATTAGTATTAAGATTAATATGTTATAAATAATAAAATTAATTACTCCGTATAATATGTAACAATTATTAGAAGAAACCGTTGTTTTTTTTTTTTCCATTCTCTTTCACCTTTTATTTTTTTCTTTCTTTTCTGTATTATCTTTCTCTGATCCCTCCCTTTCTCGTGAACCTGTGTCCATTTCCAACCACAACAAAACAAAATTTCTTTTATTATTGATGCTAAATCATTCAATCAATGGGTTATATACTCAGCCTACCAGTCGTACAAATCAGAGAACATATATATTTTTTATTTTTATTTTTTTTCTCCACCGGTACCTGTGTAATACTCTTTTTAGCCAAAATTCGTTTTCGATCCAATCTCAAAAATCTTTAAATGCAGATGTCTTAGGAATCACCCATTTAATCTCCCTGTAAATTCTCAACTCTTAATTCCTTGAATTAAGTAAGAATTTCGAAGTCAAAGCTTTTGGTTATTAAAAGTCAAACTGTGTTCTTCAAACAAATTCGTGTTATATGTTATGAGTCTGGTTAAATTAGCAGTATAGAAAGTTTTTAAAGATGATTTGAGACATGGTTTGTGTTGAAAGATTTATTTAAAACATTACCTTTTTGCAAATCAAATTTTTTTTTTTGTTATACCAGCGTCGAGCAGAAGCACTCTTATTCTCTATATTTTTTTTTTCTTTTTCTTATTTATTTAGCTTATTGATGTATACAAACATGTATATCATTGATTATGAAACCATTTTCTGAATCCTTGTTTATTATGATAAATTTGATTCTTGATTCTTGGTTGGTTCCATAATGAAGAAGATGATCGAAATGGGAATAGATGATACGAGTTTAATATATTTCAGGGAGAGATATAGTCAGAAAAATAGACTTGGCAGGTTGGTTGAGGGTGTTAGGCTGCGAGCCTGAGGTCAAGGGTTCGAACCCTACAATCGTCAATTCTTTTTATAACTTGTTTAAAAGGTAGTCTACTCTTCATTATTATTATTATTATTATTATTATTATTATTATTATTATTATTATTATTATTATTATTATTATTATTATTATTATTATTATTATTATTATTATTATTATTATTATTATTATTATTATTATTATTATTGTATCATTATTATTATTATTATTATTATTATTATTATTATTATTATTAAATATTATGATTGCGAAAACATTATAAACAACTATGAAGTTAGTGATAAAAATGGTTATGGTAAAAAAAAAAAAAAAATTCGGAAACCGGTTAAATTATATGGATACCCGTACAAACATATTTATAAAAATACAAAGTTATTATAAAAAAATTATTATTGTTAACAAGATTGTTATTATTATCATTTTATTACTAAAGTAAAGTATCATGGAAATTAAAAATTATCAAAAATTATTATATTTATCATTATTAAAATTAACACTATTAGTATTAGTACTATTACTATCATTAATATTATCCTTCTTATCATTTTAGTAACAATACAAATAGATATATATATTTTTATATAAAATACCTTACGATAGTATTAATATTACGTATCACTCAATTTTGTTATAGTAACTAAACTATATATGAATAATATCAACAAATATATATAAAAAGATATTTTATCATATATATATTAACCTTAATAGGAAATAGTATCATTAATATGATATAATGAATATTAGTTATATAAAATATACATAAAATTTAATTTATCTATATAACACATAATATCACAAGTATGCTTACCAATAATAATATATATAAGTTGATCGATTACCAGTATATGTTTTAATATATATATACGAATGATATAGGTTCGTGAATTCGAGGCCAATCCTACACTTGTTCATTGTCGTCATATGTATTTTTACTACAAAATACATTATGGTGAGTTTCATTTGCCTTTTTACCCTTTATATTTTTGGGCTGAGAATACATGCGCAATTTTTATAAATGATTTACAAAATAGACACAAGTACGTGAAACTATATTCTATGGTTGAATTATCGAAATCGAATATGCCCCTTTTTATTAAGTCTGGTAATCTAAGAATTAGGGAACAGACACCCTAATTGACGCGAACTCTAAAGATAGATCTATCGGGCCCAACAAGCCCCATCCAAAGTACCGGATGCTTTAGTACTTCGAAATTTATATCATGTCCGAAGGAGGATCCCGGAATGATGAGGATATTCTTATATGTATATTGTGAATGTCGATTACCAGGTGTTCAATCCATATGAATGATATTTTGTCTCTATGCATGGGACGTATATTTATGAGAACTGTATATGGAAATCTTGTGGTCTATTAAAATGATGATAATGGTTATTTATGTTAAACTTATGAACTCACCAACCTTTTGGTTGACACTTTAAAGCATGTTTATTCTCAGGTACGAAAAAAATCTTCCGCTGTGTAATTGCTCATTTTAAAGATATTAATTGGAATCATTCATGACATATTTCAAAAGACGTTGCATTCGAGTCATTGAGATCATCAAGATTATTATTAAATCAGTTATAGTTAGATATATTATAAGATGGTATGCATGCCGTCAACTTTCGTTGTAATGAAAGATTGTCTTTTTTTTAAAACGAATGCAATGTTTATAAAATGTATCATATAGAGGTCAAATACCTCGCGATGTAATCAACTGTTGTGAATCGTTTATAATCGATATGGACTTCGTCCGGATGGATTAGGACGGGTCCTTTCAGGTTAGACCCACGGTCGACCGTGGTTAAGCCGCATAGCAAATTTATCAAATTAATTATTTATGTATTGATCTTTTGCTAGAGATAGTGTAGGCTTATGAACTCATGTCGTTTTACATATGACTAAGCACTTATCTCTTTTGTGTCATCATCAAAACAAAGTGATTAACTTTTGAATATTATGATTGGAATCTTAACCAACATTCTCCCCCAACATTCTCCCCCTTTTTGATGATGACAAACATATGAGCAAGTGTTTTAACTATGTAATCTGACATAAGTGTTAACATCACTTACCATACACTTTCTCCCCCTTTTGTCGAAGCAAAAAGGTTAGCTCCCCCTGGAACTAAGCGCACCTTAGAGTAATGCTCCCCCTTAAAACGTACAAGCTTAGTAATTGTTCCTGTTTATCAATAGTATGGCTCCCCCTTGAACCAAAAACGAAAGTAAAATAGCAACAAACATAATAAGCATAGCAAATATATCACAATATTTAGTACACAACAAGTTTTAATTTCTAGGACAAGTGTTGTATCTACCTGCCCTTAAACCTAACTTAACCAACATTAATAATTCAATGATAAATGCCGTTGGTGCTAAACGCCTCGGAGATAGTTGAGCCTTCATTGTCAAAAGAGATAATGATGACCTGATGGGCTTTCCAATAGGTGAGAAGAATTGTGGACACGGGTTTAGAAATTTGAGAAGGATTAATGGCACCAACAAATCAGAAAAGTCGATTAAGGTGGTTTGAGTACGGAATCGGGCGATTTCCTATATCTCGAAGATAACCCATTCATTGAGTCGTAGGATAAACGAGATTTATGGGTTCATGAGTAAGAAGAGACCACATGATAACAACTTCGGTTCCTGAAATGTGAGTGGCGGTAGGGTCCCTACAATAGACATTGTTGCAAATGACGTTCAATAGGAGTTGAAGATCATGGCGTATTTCATCATCTTGAATGCGAAGTCGTTGGTTGAGGTTTCGTTGTGCTCCCGGAATGGTAATGAGATCTAAGATAGGTTGTAATGGAAATGTGGGGTTAAGTGATCTTAGATCGGTAGAAGGAGTATAGAAGGAACGCCCATTGGAAGGGTTCCATCACGGTTGCAAATTCTTCAAGAGACCAAGTGTAAGGTGAGTTGAAAAGTCGAAATGCAACTTGGTCAGGATTTGAAACATCAAGATGAGCATAAAATTCTCTAATCAACGTTAGATAAATGACTTCATCAAACTCAAGGAATGAGAAGCAATTGTTTTGAGTGAAAAGTTGAGTTAGTTCGAAAAATTCGGTATGATGAACAACACGCTCTTCATGAAGTGTTCTAGTTTCCATGTGTTGCCTATTATTTGTAACACGTTGATTTCTCGTGTTGGTCATTTCCTAGAAAAGACACATTTTTAGCAAAATATTCAAGTTTATTATATAATTTTGAAAAACTATATGCTAAACATGTGTAGATTAGTACTTGTCTAGACTCATTTTGAAAACAAAATTTTGAAAGTAAATTGTGCCATTTCTTTTTGAAAATTTAGACAAGTTTCATCATTTTGCTTTATGTTCGTCAAGTATAGATACTAGTCAAGAGTTTTACTAGTATCATAATGATTTGTTCAAATATATGTGTGTGCATGAGTGGGTTTAAAAGCTTAAAACATATATGAGATTTTATGCAAGAAACCACTATTATGGCACATTTGATAAGTAATGCTTTTCATAACAACTTTTACTCATATAATTAAGAAATCCATGCAAGAAAACAAGTGTTTCTATTAGTTTGGAAGGACCTTTACATAATTAAACAAGTATAGGCAAAATTAACATAAGTTTTTGGATTCTTACCTTGAAGAAAACTGAAAGAGTTTGGACCACTTTTGAAGAGTACCTGAAAAAGGACAAAAGAAAATCTAGAGATCCAGTGGTTGGGGTTTACAGAAGAGATGTGGTTGGTGGAAAAGTTGTTTGGATATTAAAGAGAGTACATAAAAGACAAAGAAAATCGTCAGACGCCAGGAGGTTGACAACACGGTCGATCGTAGTTCGACTGTGCGTGATCTGCAGCAGATTTTACGGAGTATGTTCCATCATTCCCAACCCATTCCTAAGCAAGTTAAAGGTCTCCTTTTTAAGGGGCTTAGTGAATATATCAGCTATGTTTTCAGCAGATTCTACCTTGTCTATCACAATATTACCATTTTGGACGTGGTCACGAAGGAAGTTGTGCTTAATGTCTATGTGTTTAGTCCTAGACTGTAATATTTGATTTTTAGATAAGTCTATAGCACTTTTGTTATCACAGCATATGGGTATTTCGGATGAGATGATACCATAATCAAGGAAGGTTTGTTTCATCCATAACACTTGTGCGCATGCTCTTCCCATATCTACATATTCGGCTTCGATGGTAGACAATGCAACGGACGTTTGCTTCTTTGAGAACCATGATGTTAAGCAAAGACCCACGAACGCGCATACTCCATTTGTACTCTTTCTATCAATCATTGACCCTCCGTGATCGAAATCCACAAAGCACTTAATATCAATGCCGATGAACTTTAGATACCATAACTCAATATGCATTGTTCCCTTTAAGTATCTAAAGATCCTTTTGATGGCCTCAACGCGTGATGTTTTTGGATTTTCTTGAAATATTGCTCACAAGCACACACAAAACAAGATATCGGGCCGACTTGCCGTTAAATATAGAAGGGATCCAATCATTCCCCTATATTTGGTGCTATCGAACGGTTCTCCTTCTCCTTCTAAAGTAAGCATCACATTTGTTGCCATAGGAGTCGCCATTAATTTTGATTTCATTCCAAACTTTTTAAACATTTCATGAATGTACTTTTGTTGATTGATGAACGTTCCATCTTCTAGTTATTTGATTTGAATGAGAAAGAACTTGAGTTCACCCATCATGCTCATTTCAAACTCATCATGCATTAACTTACAAAACTCGTTGCTAAGACATTCGTTAGTAGAATCAAATACAATATTATCAACATATATTTGAACTATAACTAAATCCTTTTCATGCCTTTTAATAAAAAGTGTGTTATCAATTTTTCCCATCTCATAACCATGATTTATTAAAAAGGTTCTAAGTCTTTCCTACCATGCTCTAGGTGCTTGTTTAAGTCCATAAAGAGCCTTTTTAAGTTTAAACACATTATATGGTTTTTCGAAATCTTCAAACTCCGGAGGTTGTGGCACATATACTTCTTCATTAATGACACCATTTAGAAAAGCACTTTTAACATCCATTTGATAAAGTTTGAAGTTATTTGCACATGCAAATGCAAGAAGTATTCTTATAGATTCTAGCCTAGTGACGGGAGCAAATGTTTCATCATAATCAATTCCCTCTTGTTGGCTATATCCTTGTGCAACTAGTCTAGCTTTGTTTCTAACTACATTGCCATCTTCATCTAGTTTGTTTCTATAGACCCATTTGGTACCTATGATATTGCTCTCACTAGGTATAGGAACCAAATCCCATATATCACTCCTTTGGAATTGATTTAATTCCTCTTGCATTGCTTCTACCCAACTTTCATCTAATAGGGCTTCCTTAATATTTTTGGGTTCTATTTGAGAGAAGAAAGCATAGTTAGCAATTAGGTTAAATGCTTGAGACCTAGTGGTTCTAGTATTGATATCTCCTATTACTTGTTCTATGCGATGATCCCTAACATGTTTAAGATCAATTGGGGATGCTAAGTTATCGTTACTTGGTTTTAAATGAGATCCATCCTCATTAATTTCATTGGACTGAACTTGAGTTGGCATTATTTCTATAGCATCTTGTTCTATCACATCATCATCTTCTAAGGGTTTAGTCTTAGGTGGAGGGGGAATTTCATTGAATGTGACATCTAGAGATTCTTCTATAACATTGGTATATTTATTTAGAACCCTATATGCCTTACTTTCTAATGAATAACCTAAGAATACTCCCTCGTAAGCTTTGGGTTCAAACTTTGTAAGATATTCCTTTTTGTTCAAGATGAAGCATTTGCACCCGAATACTCTAAGATCACTTACGGTTGGCTTTCAACCATTTAAGACTTCATAGGGTGTTTTATCCATTGATGGCCTAATTAAGACTCTATTTTGAATGTAGGTGGAAGTGGCAACGACTTCACTCCAAAACTTTTGAGGTATAGATTGTTCATTTAACATTGTTCGACTCATTTCTTGAAGTGTTCGGTTTTTCCTTTCAACAACCCCATTAGATTGAGGTGTGCGAGGAGCCGAGAAATTATGAGAAATACTATTTAAATCATAAAAGACTCCAAATTGAGCATCATTATCAAATTCTCTACCATGATCCGTTCTTATTGTTACTATAGTACAACCAAGTAAATTTTGTATTTTAGTAGCAAAAATTATAAATCTTTCACACGCTTCATTTTTAAGCTTTAGAAATAGTGTCCATGTATATCTTGAAAAGTCATCTACTATCACTAAAATATAAAAATTTCCTCCATACTTTGTACGGCCGATGGCCCAAATAATTCCATGTGCAAAAGTTCTAGACATCTTTTGGTAGAGATAAAGTTTTTAGGCTTATGGTTTGCATGAACTTGTTTTCCTACTTTGCATGCATCACAAAAATGATTTTCATATTTCAATTTAGCCAAGTCTCTAACTATGCCTTTTGAAGAAATGTTATGAAATAATTTCATATTAGCATGCCCTAGTCTTCTATGCCACAAAGTAGTAGTATCATGTATAGATGTTAGACAAATATCTACTTGTTTGAAGTCATCTAGTTTACATGTATAAAGGCCTTTGTTCCTAATTCCATTTATGACACTTTTACCATCTTTTATTATGTGTGAGGAGTTTTTAGTAAATTTCATGTTATAACCTTTATCACATATTCTTCCTACACTTAGTAAGTTAAAGCTTAGGTTTTTAATAAGTGTAATCTTTTCATTAGTAATGTTACCTTTACCGACGATTTTTCCTTTTACATCGCCACCAAAGATTACATCACCTCCATTGTGCTCCGTATACTTTTTGAAGAACTCTTTGTTGCCCGTCTTGTGTGTTGTACATCCGCTATCAATTATCCAATCTTCATTTTGTACAACACCGTTGAGACAAACCTATATTTAATTAATCAATAATTTTGGTACCCAATGTTTGTTGGGTCCGGGATGATTAGCATCAAAGTTTCCTACTCTAACCCATCTTTTCACAATTTTGACATTATTGTTCTTTTTGAGATGTGTTTTAGTTTTGGTCTTGTTACTCCTAGTATTTTGATTAATCATTATTTTTAAAGGATTTTTCACAAGTGACTTGACTTCTTTCCTATTTGATTCAACTCGATCAATCATGTTAGCCTTTGTTGATTTTTCTTCTTTTTGTTTCTCTAGTACTTTAGGTTTTTCTTGGGGTTTAAAAAACATGATTGGTTTATGTTTAGATGTTTCTATCTTAAGAGTATTCTCCTTATATCCTAAACCTTGTTTGTTATTCTTTGGTTCTTGAACATTCAAAATATTTTATAGCACTTTACTACTTCCATCATATTTTGAAAATTTAATTCTATTTTCGAGTAGTTTGTTAGCTTTGTTTAAGACAAGGTTTTCATGTTTTAAATCTTCACATGTGAGACACTCTTGTGTGTTAGAGATTCTTTCTTTGAGTTGTAAGATTTCTATCCTAAGTAAGTTGTTTTCTTCCTTAAGGCTCGTGTTGTTATTACTTACTCTATTACTCAAAACACATAACTTAACAAAGTTGTCAACATTAAATTCAAATGTATTTGAAAGTACCTCATTGTCGGTTTGTCCGACTTGTGACGCTTCGTCGTCGTCAATTGGATTATCAATGGCCATGAGACACGTTTCTTTTCCCTCTTCTTGTGTGTCATTTTCTTCATCATCCCATGCACCTCCAACAAATGCCTTTTCATTCTTTCTCTTTGTACATTCACTTACCAAGTGATTTGGATCACCGCACCCAAAGCATTTTCGCACAAACTTCTTCTTGGAATTGAATTTTGTTTTCTTTGGTTCCATTGGAGGACGAACATGGTTTCCCGGCCTTTGGTAAAATTTCTTAAATGAGCGAACAATGAATGCAAGTTGTTCTTCATAATTTAGAATGTCGTCATCATCATCATCGACATCATAATCTTCATGAATCTTAGCCTTTAGAGCAATTGACTTGTTCTTCTCTCTTTTGACCTTTTCTACTTCATCATCTTTGTCTAGTATGACCTAATGTACTTTGAGATTTTCAATGAGTTCATCTAGAGTCAATTTTTCCGCATTCTTTAATTCGTCAATGGCCGTCACTTTTGGTCTCCATCTTGATGGTAGAGCTCTTAAGAATTTTCGAACATATTACTTATCCGTATAGATTGTACCTAGAGCTTTCAAACTTGAACAAAGATTGTTAAATCTAGTATAAGCATTATCTATTTTCTCATAATCTTCAATAGCAAATTGTTCATATTTTGTTATAAGCAATTCCACTTTATTTTCTATGACTTGCGGGTTTCCATGATGAGTAACAATGATACTATCCCAAATTTCTTTAGCACTACCCATCATAAAAACTCTCGCATATTCTTTCCTAGGTAAAGCATTAAAGATGGTCATTTTTGCTTCATAGTTTTTGCCTACATCTACTTTGTGTTCCTTAGACCACTCTTCCTCGGGTATAAAGATTTTAATTTTTCTATCATTACCAAGCTTAAATGGAACATAATCACCTTTAGTAATGATGTTCCAATAGTCTATGTCTTTGGAGCGGACATACGTTTCAAATCGATGTTTTCAATAACAAAATCCTTCACTTTCAAGAAGAGGAGGCCTTTGCATGGAGCATCCTTCACTATAGTTCAAGTTCTCAAACTTTTGTTCCATGATCTTAAATTCTAAGATTTGTAAAAATTAGTCTTAATTCCAAATTAGTAATTTTTAGCAAAAAGTTTAGAGCAACCGCTCCGATACCAATTTTAAGTAACTGGGGGGGGGGGGGGGGGGGGGGTAAATAGTTACTTAGTCAATTTTACAAAAAATTCCTTTACGTTTTGTTGAACTTGATATAGTGTGATTTGAAATGTTTGTTCTTAAACACTACGTATAAAATATATGTATGCGTAAATGTAATCAAAAAGATAAGGGAAGAGAGAACAAACACAACGATATATAGTGGTTCGGGAAGATGTTAACTAATCTTCCTTAATCCACTCCCCAATTCTACGAATTGAGATTTTTCTTCACTATGATACTCCAAACTCGGTGGAGTGTCCGGATACAATACTAGTACTTCGATAAGCCGCAACTTGTTAACTCTTACGTCCCTTTGAAGACTTCAAAATCACCTAAAGCTCTTACCACAAGATCCTAATGCACCATCCTAGTGAAAACATGTGACACCGCTAAATTTTTATTTTTTTTTATAATAAATACGTGGCGGAAGCATAATATTAATTAAATACGATATCGACATTTGTACCAACCAATGTCACGTGTCATTAAAACAATTTACATATTAACAGGAAGAGACGTAAATACATTCTGTTTTCAAAAGTACATGGTTCATATTCTAAAAGACCACATCAGAGTTAACCCTGTCAAACATAACATCATCATGCCCGTCTTCTTACAAAAGCACTATCTACAAAAGCTAACAACTTGCAGGGAGGAGATAGAGGGGAATTAGCACGAAGCTAAGTGAGTACGACTAACTACAGGCCATAGCATACATAAGTGTTATACTAATCATGTCACAATAGTCTAACACACAAACATCACCCAAGTGCCGTCTACAGAGACTCTGGCGGCTCGGCCAAACCATTAACCACCAGCTGATCGGACTGGGGCTTACCAGAAGCTCCTCCACCACCGTATGTATATACATAATCCACACGCGATGGATGCGTCATTCACATATATATACACCACGGCTGTCTAGGCTACCACAGAGGAACCCAACTCGCAGGTTGATCTCTCCTACCGAGGCTACCACACAATAGGGACACACTGGGCTCCAGCAGACAAGCATCAACTAACATGCAGTCATCACAAGGAACTAACTAACCACAACAATAAGTATATCTAACAAGCATGGCAATCATAATATAACATGCTTCTATATACTATATTCCCCAGTTAGTCCCACTCACCAATTACCAGCAACCAGCTCAGATAATCTACTACTGAGCGGCTTCCTTATCTTTTTCACCTGAACATAAGGCAAACTAAGTTAGTTATTGTCCATTAACACCAAATAACACAATATATAAATTTTTGTCAGAAAAAGTATCCGCTAAAAATTTTCTGTTTAACACTTATGCCCTTTCAAAATTTACATCATAAACACCAAAATACAAACGGGCAGCATAACGGCTAGAAATCGACACTTAGTAAAATTTTCACTGTCTAAGACCATCGGTCGATGGTCCCATCCATCGGCCGATCGTCAACACACCATCGGTCGATGGTCTCCACCAATCGGTCGATTGTCAAAATTACATCCGCTGGTCAGAAGTCATACACCATCGGTCGATGGTCTTGTCCACCGGCCGATCGTCCCTCACCATCGGTCGATGGTCAACGACCATCGGCCGAAGGTAGTTCATCAGCTGCAACAGCAGCAAAGTGACGGGTTTCACCCAAAATCGACCAATTCTTTCTCTAAAGCTCGATTATGACCTCAAAACTGACCAAATCAAAGACACTATACATTAAGAAACATAAACCCACAAGATTTGGACTCAAACAACATCAAATTTAATCACTTAGACCCAAATTACTCACTTTGTAAAAACTAACACAAAAACTAAAATTTCTCAATGATTAAAGCATGAAAAGCTATGAATCTTACCTTGTTAGAATCAGTAAATCAAAAGGAACACGAAAATGTAAATGATTTGAGCTCTAAAACAAGAATCAAGGATTAGGGTTTGGTAGGTGAGGGAGATGAAGAATGGGTGTGTATGGAAGAGTCTGGAAAATGAGAAAGGAACCAGCACACTAGTCACTTAATTGGGTTAAATTCCCACATTGTGCAACACACGGGTATTTATCAGTTATCTGATATCTTTCGTACATCATTTGGCATCCCAAACGAAGTCCAAAATAAATAAACAAACCTGTTCTGTGACCCTTGTCACAAACTGGTCCTAACCACATCATTAAATAATAATAAATATTAAATAAAAATAAAAGCATATAGTAACACAATACTAACTTAAGGACAATTTAGTAATCTTACAACTAGGCCCGATTGAGGATGTTACAAATCTACCCCCTTAAGAAGATTCCGTCCTCGAAATCTGGTCAAGGTCAAACAACTGGGGATAGCGCGCCCTTATTAACTCCTCGGTTTCCCACGTCAAGTTAGAACCTAAACTGTGTCGCCACTCTATTAATACCATTGGAATCTGCTTCTTTCTTAACTTGGTGACTTTCCTATCTACTATTCAAATTGGTTCTTCTACTAACTTCTTACTTAAATCCACTTTCAAATCCTTCAGCGGAAGAATCAAACTTTCGTCGTCTACTTTACACTTTCTTAAATAACACACATTGAACGTGTTGTGAATTCCTGCTAACTCTGAAGGAAGATCTAAGACAACAGTTTGATCATTCAAAATTTCTTTGATCGGAAATGGCCCAATAAACCTCGGTGCTAGTTTATCACGTTTACCAAATCTGATCACCCCTTTCCATGGCGAAACTTTCAGATAAACACGATCACCTACATTAAATGTTACAGGACGTCTGCGCGGATCAGCATACATCTTTTGTCGGTCTCTGGCTGCTTTCAATTTCTCACGTGCAATTTCGACCTTTTCTGCAGTTATCTGAACAATTTCAGGACCTACAAATTGTTTCTCACCTGCTTCTAACCAACACGTAGGAGTTCTGCATTTTCGACCATACAACATTTCATACGGTGGCATTCCAATGCTCGAATGATATGAATTATTGTAAGCAAACTCTATCAATGGAAGATGTGAATCCCAAGAACCACAATATTCTAAGACACACGCTCTCAACATGTCTTCTAACGTTTGAATTGTTCGTTCACTCTGACCGTCTGTTTGTGGATGATAAGCCGTACTCAGATTCACACGCGTACCCATATTCTGTTGTAAACTGTTCCAGAAGTTCGATACAAACCTAGTATCTCTGTCGGAAACTATAGATAACGGTACACCATGTCTACTAACTATCTCTTTTAAGTACAACTCTGCCAAATCACTCAACGAAGCGGTTTCACGAGTAGCTAAGAAGTGAGCACTCTTTGTCAGGTGATCCACTATCACCCAGATCATGTAGTGACCTTTCTGGGTTCGGGGTAACTTGGTTACAAAATCCATCATTATATGATCCCATTTCCACTGAGGAATTTCTAACTGTCTTAGAGATCCATACGGTTTCTGATGTTCTGCCTTAACTTGAGCACAAATATGACATTTTTTGACAAAATTTGCAACATCTGTCTTCATTGTCGCCCACCAATACAATGTTTTCAAGTCTCTATACATCTTTGTACTACCTGGATGCACTGATAATCTCGATTTATGCGTTTCAGTAAGGATTAATTCCCTCAAATCTCCAAGCATAGGCACCCAAATTCGGTCATTATAGGTCTTTAATCCTCTAGAATCATTGCATAGGTCAAATTTTCTTTTAGTCATTTGTTCAGTCTTTAGGTTTTCGTCATTCAAAGCTACTAAGTGAACGGTTTTCAATCGATCAATCAAGTCTGAAACTATCTCAATTCTCATAAATATAACATTTTCGACTGTTTTCTTGCGACTCAGAGCATCTGCGACCACATTTGCTTTACCCGGATGGTATTTAATCTCACAGTCATAGTCTTTAATCAATTCTAAACATCGACGTTGACGCATATTTAATTCTTTCTGTGAAAAAAATATATTGAAGACTCTTATGATCTGTATAGATTTCACAATGTGTACCATACAAATAATGTCTCCAAATCTTCAAAGCAAACACAACTGCAGTTAACTCTAAATCATGAGTAGGGTAATTTCGTTCATGATTCTTCAACTGTCGTGAAGCATACGCTATAACTTTATTTCTTTGCATCAAAACACAACCTAGACCTGCGTGTGACGCATCGCAATAAACCACAAAATCTTCTGTTCCCTCTGGTAAGGCTAAAACTGGCGCTTGACATAGCAACTGTTTGAGAGTCTGAAAAGCCTCTTCTTGTTCATCAGTCCATCGAAAGGCTACATCTTTTCTAGTTAACTTATTCAACGGACCTGCTATTTTAGAGAAGTCTTTGATAAATCAGCGGTAATAACCTGCTAAACCCAGAAAACTCTTAATTTCTGTCGGTGTTTTCGGAGAGTTCCAATTCATTACAGCTTCTATCTTAGATTGATCTACTTTGATACCCTGTTCACAAATCACATGACCCAGAAACTGTATTTCCCGCAGCCAAAATTCACATTCGGAGAACTTAGCGTACAACTGTTCCTGTTTCAGAAGTTCTAACACCAACCTCAGATGCGTAGCATGATCTTTCTTGGTTTTCGAATATATCAAGATATCATCTATGAAAACAATTACAAACTTGTCGAGATACTGGAGACACACCCTGTTCATTAAATCCATAAACACTGCTGGCGCGTTTGTTAACCCAAATGGCATAACTAAAAATTCATAATGACCATATCTAGTTCTGAACGCTGTTTTTGGTATATCGTTCTCTGCAACACGTACCTGATGATACCCTGAACGTAAATCAATCTTTGAAAAGTAGGAAGCACCCTGTAACTGATCAAATAAGTCATCTATTCTTAGTAACGGATACTTATTCTTGATTGTTCTCTTATTTAAGTCGCGGTAATCTATACACATCCTAAGCGACCCATCTTTCTTTTTCACAAATAACACAGGAGCACCCCACGGTGAAGAACTTGGTCGGATAAATCCCTTATCTAACAGTTTCTGAATCTGAGACATCATTTCTCGGATTTCTGACGGAGCTAATCTGTAAGGAGCTTTTGCAACTGGCGTAGCACCTGGAACCAAATCAATTTTATACTCTACTTGACGTACTGGAGGTAACCCTAATAAATCATCTGGAAATACTTCTGGAAATTTCGACACAACGGGAATATCGGTCACCTGCTTCTTCTCTTTCTTAACATCAATCACGTAGGCTAAGAATGAATCACAACCTTTCGTTATTGCCTTCTGAGCTTTCATTAGGGAAACCATAGGGAAGTTAAATCCACTGCGCTCTCCCCTAGCTATCACTCGGGATCCATTGGCCAAACGGAAAGAAATCATCTTCTTATCACACTTAATATTAGCCCTATTAGCTCTTAACCAATTCATACCTATGACTACATCAAAGCTAGGTATAGGCATCAACAAACAGGTTAAAGGGAAAGAATGGCCGTCAATTTCGATGGTAATTCCAGACACAGATGATGTGCATGGAACCATTTTACCATCAGCTACTTCTATTCCAAAAGGCTCATCTAACATCCTAACAGGCAACTTCAACTTATCACAGAAGCCTAAGGACATAAAAGAACGATTCGCTCCAGAATTAAATAACACACGAGCTGGCAAGGAATTAACCAAGAACATACCGGTAATGACATCATCAGTAACGGTTGCAGCGTCAACCGTCATCTGAAAAGCCCTTGCCTCTGATGTTGGAGGATTCTTTCTCTTTTGCCCGGCAGTAGAAGCAGAAGATCCCCCAGAAGTTACCGACCTCGCCCCTGACCCTGCCCCAGAACCGGCTCTTGACGTAGATGGACAATTTGCAGATCTATGCCCCTCTTGATGGCAACTCCAACAAACATTTGACTTAAAAGAACAAGCTGTTGATTCATGACCTAGCACCCCACATTTTAAACATCTTCGGGTCATTGGAGAACATGGACCGACATGGGTTGACTTACAAACATTGCACCAACCAGACTGGCTAGAACCCGATCCTCTCATACCAGACTTACTCTTCTGTTTAAACCCACCTGACTTCTTACCACGAAATCCTAATTGCTTACTTGATTGCTGAACAGACTGACCACCCGATTGACTTTCTGATTTTCCTCCAAAAGATCCACTTTTTGAACTTTCTCTTTTTTCTGCCATTATATCACCTTCTGTAACTTTAGCCATCTCATGAGCCTGCGCCAAGGTTGTTGCAAATCTCGCAACGGTTCTGTACTCCGGCTTAATCACCCGCATAAAATGCTGAATCTTATCTTTCTCAGTTGGTACCCACTGTTGAACGAACCTTAGCTTAGATGTGAAATCTCTGAAAACCTCATCAATTGTCATACTTTCTATCATCCGCATACTCAAAAACTCAGTTTTCAATCTTTCCATCTCATACTCAGAACAATACTGCTCATGAACCTTAGCAGCAAATTGTTCCCAGGTAATTTGACTGATCTGTTCTTTAGGTAAATATGCAGTGATAGAGTCCCACCATTCCATTGCTTCACCTTTGAGAAGCCTATTAGCAAATAACACCATGGATTCTGGCTCACAAAAACATGCTTTTAACGCCCTCTCCACTTCTCTTAGCCAATTGAGGGTCATCGTAGGGTTTGTGTGACCACTGTACTCAGGAGGTTTGCAGTCCATAAACTGTTTATAGGTACACTTCCTTCTTGTCTCAGGGACTTGAAATGGGTACATCATTTGATTAGGAAAAGTCTGGTTAAACGGAAATGGCATTTGGAGGTTTTGATAGGTATTTTGTGGAAATTGTGACTGAGAACTGCCACCGGCTTGATTATAAAAGTTAGGAGGAAAGGTTGTGTTTAACGCAGTGGTATTTGGGTTCCATTGCGCCCGTTCTTGTTCTAATTCTTTAATTTTCTCCTGAGCTTCTAGTAACCGACTTTGAAGTTCTATCACTTCTTGAGAAGTTTATTCTTCTGAAGACACATGTTCATCTTCGTCAGGGGCTCTAAAAATACCAGTTCCAGGGGCAGCAGGGCCAGTAGCGTTAGCTTCGTTATCTGTCATTGCTGCACTACCACAACACTCACACCAAAGCTTAGTATAAATTCTGTTAGTACTAACAACTAACACATATCATGTCCTAATACTCACTTAACCCATCCCCAGCATGTTATGTTTGACATGTCTCTTCTAAGTTTGAGAACATGACATGTAGATCACAATGCACATGCTGCCAAACTCAGCTCTGATACCAACTTGTGACACCGCTAAAATTTTATTTTTTATATAATAAATACGTGGCGGGAGCATAATATTAATTAAATATGATATCGACATTTGTACCAACCGATGTCACGTGTCATTAAAACAATTTATATATTAACAGGAAGAGACGTAAATACATTCTGTTTTCAAAAGTACATGGTTCATATTCTAAAAGACCACATCAGAGTTAACCCTGTCAAACATAACATCATCATGTCCGTCTTCTTCCAAAAGCACTATCTACAAAAGCTAACAACCTGCAGGGAGGAGATAAAGGGGAATTAGCACGAAACTAAGTGAGTACGACTAACTACAGGCCATAGCATACATAAGTGTTATACTAATCATGTCACAATAGTCTAACACACAAACCTCACCCAAGTGCCATCTACAGAGACTCTGGCGGCTCGGCCAAACCATTAACCACCAGCTGATCGGACTGGGGCTTACCAGAAGCTCCTCCACCACCATTTGTATATACATAATCCACACGCGACGGATGCGTCATTCATATATATATATACACCACGGCTGTCTAGGCTACCACATAGGAACCCAACCCGCAGGTTGATCTCTCCTACCGAGGCTACCATACAATAGGGATGCACTGGGCTCCAGCAGACAAGCATCAACTAACATGCAGTCATCACAAGGAACTAACTAACCACAATAATAAGTATATCTCACAAGCATGGCAATCATAATATAACATGCTTCTATATACTATATTTCCTAGTTAGTCCCACTCACCAATTACCAGCAACCAGCTCAGATAATCTACTACTGAGCGGCTTCCTTATCTTTTTCACCTGAACATAAGGCAAACCAAGTTAGTTATTGTCCATTAACACCAAATAACACAATATATAAATTTTTGTGATAAAAAGTATCCGCTAAAAATTTTCTGCTTAACACTTATGCCCTTTCAAAATTTACATCATAAACACCAAAATACAAACGGGCAGCATAACGGCTAGAAATCGACACTTAGTAAAATTTTCACTGTCTAAGACCATCGGTCGATGGTCCCATCCATCGGCCAATCGTCAACACACCATCGGTCGATGGTCTCCACCAATCGGTCGATTGTCAAAATTACATCTGCTGGTCAGAAGTCATACACCATCGGTCGATGGTCTTGTCCACCGGCCGATCGTCCCTCACCATCAGTCGATGGTCAACGACCATCGGCCGAAGGTAGTTCATCAGCTGCAACAGCAGCAAAGTGACGGGTTTCACCCAAAATCGACCAATTCTTTCTCTAAAGCTCGATTATGACCTCAAAACTGACCAAATCAAAGACACTATACATTAAGAAACATAAACCCACAAGATTTGGACTCAAACAACATCAAATTTATTCACTTAGACCCAAATTACTCACTTTGTAAAAACTAACACAAAAACTCAATTTTCTCAATGATTAAAGCATGAAAAGCTATGAATCTTACCTTGTTAGAATCAGTAAATCAAAAGGAACACGAAAATGTAAATGATTTGAGCTCTAAAACAAGAATCAAAGATTAGGGTTTGGTAGGTGAGGGAGATGAAGAACGGGTGTGTGTGGAAGAGTCTGGAAAATGAGAAAGGAACCAGCACACTAGTCACTTAATTGGGTTAAATTCCCACACTGTGCAACACACGGGTATTTATCAGTTATCTGATATCTTTTGTACATCATTTGGCAACCCAAACGAAGTCCAAAATAAATAAACAAACCTGTTCTGTGACCTTGTCACAAACTGTTCCTAACCACATCATTAAATAATAATAAATATTAAATAAAAATATAAGCATATAGTAACACAATACTAACTTAAGGACAATTTAGTAATCTTACAACTAGGCCCGATTGAGGATGTTACAAAACACAACTACCTTCTAGATCCCTTTAAGAAGATAGTTTACAAGTAAACTTACAACTTAAGGTTACAAGTACTCTTGCTAGAATCACTATAAAAGTTTACAATGAAATATGAGAATGATATCAGTAAGTATAAGAAAATATGAGTGCAAGAGGTGAGTCTTCAAATGCTCCAAGCCTTGGCTTTTATAGGAAAGAGAAATCTGCCTAGAAGCTGTACGGCTCACTGCACGGTCAACCGTGGTTCGACCGTGTACCTCTAACATCTGATTCTTATAGCCGTTTTTATCCTTTAAAAATTGTCATTTTCCCTTGTTGAATAACTGCAACTAAAAGCCAATTATCTCTGAAATCATCCCCATTACCCTTTTATTTTGGACATAAGTGTAGAAGTTGACATGTCCAAAAAGGAGAAAGTCTTCAAGCTTTGACCATTTGTCATTGATTACTTAATAGGGTAATTGCAGAATTTTGTCTCTTGACAAAACATTATCTTCCAAAAACTTCATCAACCTTTCCTAATTACTTGTCATTTTGCTAATGGAAGTATATTGTCCTTTGGAATCTTGTTGCATTTCAAATGAACTAGTGTGAATCTAGTTGGAGCTTACTTGAAGATTATTACATCCACAACTTACTAGTTCATAATTTCACATACATAAAAATGATACATAAGAGTTATGGGAGAGAAACTCTTTTGTTGGGACTTTTAATGACCAATTAGTATGTATTTGAGTAACATTTTGTAACAAGTGAAAAATAAAACACTTACATGTTTAACCTTAATTGAGCTTAAAATGTCATTAAGATGTCATTAGGTGTGATTAGTAGAAATTAACATCTTTTTGTTCAAAACTCTTTTGAGATAAAAAAGGACAACTATTATAAGTATGTTTAAAAAGGTTTTGTAAATTATAGATACCTCAAAGTGGTCTAACTTAAAGTCGATAATTTTGGTAACACAGAAAACTGCGGTCGAGCTGCGGTCGACCGTGTACTTGACCGCACATCATAAATTTGAAAAGGATTGCAGGCGTTGGTACAGGACATCCACGGTCAGACCCACGGTCGACCGCGTTTCAGTAGCATAGAAAATTTACCAAATTAATTATTTATGTATTGGTCTTTTGCTAGAGATAGTGTAGGCTTATGAACTCATGTCGTCTTACATATGATTAAGCACTTATCTCTTTTGTATCATCCTCAAAACAAAGTGATTAACTTTTGAATATTATGATTGGAATATTAACCAACATAGTGTGCCACCCATTCCCAATACTGCTTTTAGTGGCACTTATTAAGCTTTGTGTGGCACATTTTATATGCCACTAAACGTCGTTTTATTTGTATTGAGCATATTTTAGATTTAATCTTTATTTCTTCTTTTGAATTTTTGAATGGGGGTATAGTCGTTATAATACCTCAAGAGTATATTGGATCCCTTGATTACAAAACTCATTTTACTATTTGTAGTTTTTCTTCTCTAAATCTTGCCGGTATCTATACATTATGTCGTTAAAAAAAATTAATGAGAGTCGGACCCCGCTTTGTTGGGAGAAAAGGAAACATTTAAAAAAGAAAAAAAGTGTTAAACCTCATATAAAAAAATTAAAATCATGGATGTGATGTTATGTTAATGTCAGCAACAGGAACAAAGATTTGAAGTGCCAAATTACGTTTCAAGAAAAAATAATAAATATTATATCATTTTGACGTCAACAATAAAAATTGAAAAAACCAAATTATCCTCTATCATTGTAAACACTTACTCATCCATGGTAATCACTATATTTTATATTTTGTATAGTAGTTAAAGCAAAAATATAAAAATAAAAAAAATTAATAATATCAATTAGTATATTATATTATATTATATTATATTATATTATATTATATTATATTATATTATATTATATTATATTATATTATATTATATTATATTATATTATATTATATTATATTATATTATATTATTATTAATTATTATATTGTATTATATTACTATTATTGTTATTTTATATATCATATTATCAGTATTATTCTTATTAGTATTATCATAATAATAGCAAGTATTATTATTATTATTATTATTATTATTATTATTATTATTATTATTATTGTTACTATTATTGTTACTATTATTATTATTATTATTATTATTATTATTATTATTATTATTATTATTATTATTATTATTATTATTATTATTATTATTATTATTATTATTATTATTATTACTACTATTAATAACAAGTATTATTATTATCATCATCATTATTATTATTATTATTATTATTATTATTATTATATTATTATTATTATTATTATTATTATTATTATTATTATTATTATTATTATTATTATTATTATTATTATTATTATTATTATTATTATTATTATTATTATTATTATTATTATTATTATTATTATTATTATTATTATTATTATTATTATTATTAACTTTTGTACTATGTATATAGTAGCGGGTTATGCTACTGTTGTCCTGCTATCTTTGCCTGATGTGATAGTATATGATGTACTATGTTGTTTGTATGGATTATGTACACATGGGTATTGTCGACAATGATTTATGTATCTCGGTAACCGACTATGATTTGTGTAGATGTACGAGAGGTCAATAATGTTTGTGTAGTTGGGTTCAAGTGTTACTATTCATGTAGTATAGTTTGAATGATGTGTCCCCTGCTTCCGGATTACTATGCGAGGGAGCTAGTAATAGGAACTATCAGTAAACTCTAGCCCAATCAGCTAGTAGTTGTAGGCCTGTACAAACTGTCGGTCCTTTTGTTACCGTATCAGTGTAATTATTGTATCTTGCAATTGTACTTAGCTTGATGCTAGATCCATATAGTTGTTGAGATGTTTTCATTCACTTAACCATGTGCTAATCCCACAACTCCTCCCTTGCAGGTTAAGCTATGTATAGCTGAGATTTTTGGGAGAAGCTTGTTTGGTAGATATTTTTGACATAGCTAACTCTGATGGTTGTATTTTAATACCGTTTTACTTACCAAAGTTTTTTTAATAACGTAATACCTGGATTACTGTAATAACTTATGCTTGAGTTAATTACTTATTTATTGTTTGTAATATAATGTATGTTTCCGCTGTAATTATATTTATAAAAATAAATTGCTGGTGTTACAAGTTGGTATCAGAGTGTAGGTTTGGCGACATGTACACATGAAAGTCATGTTACCAGACCTCGAATAAGATGTGTCAAACATATCATTGGGGCATGTTAAGTGAATGTAGTGGTTATGTATGTTAGTCTGTATGCACTAACAAGTTATCCACTAAGCTTTGGTGAGATGATGTGCAGTACAGGTTAAAGAATGACTGACGAGCGCCATAACGTTCAAGCTTCCCGACCCCTGAAATCTTCAGTGCTCCAGTAGAGGATGAAGATTCAGATCAGGAACAACATGATTATATTCAACGACTGAAAAGCGAATTAATGGAAGTTATGGATAGAGTTACTAAATTAGAAAACGCTCCTCCTACAGTTACTCCAACAATAAATGTTGAAACTCCGCCTCCATGGTTTCCAACTCCTCAGTTTGGATCTGTATCAGGTGGAAGTTCATCGCAACCACAGTCTCAATTTCCACAACCCCCTCAATATCAAGTACCACCACAATTCTAGGCATCATTCCATTATGGATACCAGTACCTAACCAGATGATGTATCTTTATACAATCCAAATGTTTCCACAACCACCAACAGAAACCAAGAAAAAAGTGTACGTTTAAAAAATTTCTGGATTGCAAACCTCCTAATATTCGGGAAGTTTAAACCCAACGGAAACCTTAGATTGGCTGAGAGAAGTAGATCGCGCATTGGATGCTTGCCAATGTGAACCTGAGTTGCGTGTTACTTATGCCAGCAGACTTTTGAAGAAGAAATCCATGGGCTAGTGGGATTCATTGACCTCCCAAATTTCCAAAGAACAGTTCAGTCAAGTGACATGGGAACAGTTTTATACAAAGGTGTACGAACAATACAACTCTCCTTATAAAATTTCCAGGAAGAAAAAGGAATTTATGATTTTGAAGATGACTGACCAAATGTCCATTGATGAAGTGATAGAGCAATATACTGACAAGCTCCATTTTGATCAGCAATGGCTTCCTGATGAATAATCCAGGATTGCTCAGTTTGTGGAAATGATTCTCCCAGAATATCGATCCCTGGTTAGAATAGCAACAACTTTGTCACAAGCCTTTACCATAGCAAAGATGGTGGAAGGTGGCGTGAAAGCTAAAAGAAGCGGACATAAGGAATAGACATCGCAACCGAGACAAGCGACAAGTCAGTCGAGTTATAAGTGTAAGAAGTCTTATCACAACCAGCAGCGGAGCAAGTCTTCACAAAGTAGTAGTAGTTCGAATCAGAAATAGTGGTGTAATGTGTGAAAATCGTCTCATGCTGGTCCCTATACGGATTAGACGAAAAGATGTATGAGATATGGAGTTTTGTATCTTCATCTTTAGTCATGTTCGTTCAAAATATGCGTTGGAATTGTCAGAAACCGCGGCACAGATCCGTTGAATGTCTAGCCGCTAAGAGAGCAAGCTCTAGGGTAAGGTCAAGAGCAAGAACGATGTCAGTCGGAGGATCTACTACTTCTTCAATAGGACAGAAGCTAACGAATCCTCCTGATAGTGCTCCAAATGAACATATATTTAGTCGCAATATCATCCCAATATGTAAAGTTTTTAGTTGCAATTATTATATTTTTAAGTTGTAATCGTTTAAATAAATTAATGAGAAGACGAAGCACGAAGATTAAAGAATTGTAGAAAAAGTGCCACTAAAGCCTGAAAAGTGCCACTAAAGCCATAGTACACTCAAAAGTACCACTAAAAGTGAGTTAAAGACTTGCGCGGATTTTGGGAGTTAAGGAAAATAATTTTTTGTGCAAATTACAAATTGCAAAACGCAAAGTACAAGATATCTACGCGTACAAAAGGACGTTCGAAAATCCGGAACCGAGACATAAACCGAGCATCAACGCGCGAGTCAACGGAGCTAAAATTACAAGTCAACTATGCACAAGAATATTATATAATATATATATATAATTAATATAAATTATACATATTATATATATATTTAAATAAAACGTCGGCAAACTAGAAAACAAAAACATGTGAGCTGATCCAGCTGGCCATGCGATCGCATGGCCAGGATGCCCATAACCCATGCGATCGTATGGCACCCAAAGTCAGGCCAGGTGCTATAAATTGCAACGAATTCAGCGAGTTGTGTACACCATTTTTTCTTTCTTCCTCTGTAAACTTAATATATATATATATATATATATATATATATATATATATATATATATATATATATATATATATATATATATATATATATATTAATTTTAATTTAAGTTAATTTTAATAATAAAGTTATGGTTTAGTTGAGTTATTGTAAGAAATATTTTAAGGGTTTTAAAGTCGGAACTCTGTCCGGGTAACGCTACGCGATAAATAATCACTGTAAGCTATGTTCTTCCTTTTTAAATTAATGTCTCATAACTAATTTATTATTATGCTTATTTGAGCCGAAGTAATCGTGATGTTAGACTAAATATTAAAGACAGGGTTATTGGATTGTGTACCATAATTCGAGTTTGGACAAAAGACTGACAATTGTGGACATTGGACTATGGACTATTAATAGATGGGGGTAATGTATAATTGAGCGACAACTCATTGGAACCTGTTGAACCTATCTTCAAATTAGTTAATCTAATAATTATTAAATGATTATGAATGTCCTATTTAGTGACATTTATACGACATCCTTTACAATCATTTAATTAATTATTCGGGTTAGGTAATTGATTATTCAAATTGATCAAGTGTGTAAATTAATGTTCATATCTTATTAAAACAGGGGTGGATTACATACAAGGGTAATTGGTGTAATTATTAACAAAGTATTAAAACCTTGGATTACACGCAGTCGATAACCTGGTGTAATTATTAACAAAGTATTAAGACCTTGTTACAGTTTAAGTCCCTAATTAGTTGGAATATTTTACTTCGGGTATAAGGATAATTTGATGAGCATTTTATAATTATGACCGATGGACTATTATGGACAAAACCAGATAGGTTTCAAATAAATCCAGGACAAAGGACAATTAACCCAGAGTAATGAATTAAAATTAAAACGTCAAACATCATGATTACGGAAGTTTAAATAAGCATAATACTTTTATTTCATATCTCATCGTACCTTTATTTACTGTCATTTTAATTACTGCAATTTACTTTATCGCAATTTAAATTCTGTCATTTATATTATCGTCATTTATCTTTACGCTTAAAATATAAAATCGACAAACCGGTCATTAAACGGTAAAAACCCCCTTTTATAATAATATTACTATATATAATTATATATATTTTATATAAATATAGTTGTTAAAAATATAGCGTTAAACTCAGCTAGCTCCCTGTGGAACGAACCGGACTTACTAAAAACTACACTACTCTGCGATTAGGTACACTGCCTATAAGTGTTGTAGCAAGGTTTAGGTATATTCCATTTAATAAATAAATAAATAACTTATGCAAATTGTATCGTATTTAATACTATTTCTTAGTAAAAATTAATAGTATTACGTACTACACCTCGCACACATCAAGTATTTTGGCGCCGCTGCCGGGGAACCGGCGAAATGCTATATTTTTACGCTATATTTTAGTAAAACTATATTTTTGTAAAAATATATTATTTCGTATTTCGTAAAATATTTTGTATTTATAATAAGTGTTAAAAATTATAAAAAAAAGAAATATATATATATATATATATATATATATATATATATATATATATATATATATATATATATATATATATATATATATATATATATATATATATTTAAGATTTTATATATAATATTAACAAGTACTTTTATTTTTAGATTTAAAATATAAGTTTATTTTAAATTATATAAATATTTTGTAATATTTTGAAAATTGGAAAAAATCAAATAATAAATAAAAAAGGAAACTGGACCGAACCTGATTAAAAGCCCGAATCATTGCTGGAACATTGGGCCATGCGATCGCATGAGCCCAATAACTAAAATTCATGCGGTCGCATGAGTTGCTGTGACAGGAAACCTAGTACGTAATAATTACACAATTAGGGTTAATTAAATTATTATTATTACTTAAACCTAATTAGGGTTTTATTTAATAATATATTTTTATATCGAGTTTTATTAATTTGTAATTTTAAGTTCTATTATTATAGATTAATTTTTTATATAATAATAATATAAAAATAATATTTTTATAAAAATTGTATTTTTATAACTTTAGTTTCTTTTTATATTTATATCGTTTTTATCGTTTAATCGTAATTTATATATTTTTTGTTCGTAATTAGTACTAAACTTAGTATTTTGCCGTAGTAATTTATATTTCTAGATTTTTAGGCTTTGCCGTAAAATCCCTTAAGTGCTTTTTCTTTAGATTAAGATTTAGGCGCTTTAGAATTTTGCGACGACGTTTTAAGATTTTATTACTTTTAAGTAATTGTCGTTTTGGATTTAGAATTCCTTTTAAGCTTTAATACCTTTAGACGCAAGTTTTAGTTTGCTTTTTCGACTTTTATTTTTCGACGCTTATTTTTCGCTTCTTATTTTTCGACGCGCTTTTTCTGTTACTTTTCGACGCTCTAGTTTTTAGGACATAGATTTTTAACATTTTTAAATTTCGACAAAAAATTATTTTAAGCGGTTAAATTGATAGACATCCAAATTTTCTGGTTCGTAGTAATAGTTGGATTTGTTAGTGGCGAGTTGTGGACTTTCGATTTAAAGAGTCCTGGCTACCTGCTGCATCTATTGGCTATTCAAAACGTGGGTAAAATCAGAAAAGTCTATTAATTTGATAACTTGTATAATTTTTATTTTTATAACTAATAGGATATTCAGTGAATGCATCGAGCAAAACGTTCACCACCTTTCATACGTTCACCACCTGTAACCAGATCAAGACATCTAGCCAATATTGTTGCCGTTGATTTTTCTTTAAAATCATCATCTAGTCGAACAAGTACTCCAATTCGAATTTCCGATAATCCATCTTTTGAACCCGACTTCATAATTGAGAACCCGGAGGATATTCAAGGACAATTCCAAGATCCTGAACCACTAATCATTTCTCCTGAACCACAAACCGTTAAATCAGAATCTTCTAGTGATTCGGATTCAACAATTTCAAATATGGAAATAACGGAACCTCTAAGTATGGAAGACCGAATGAGAGCCACACGCACGGGCCAAGGTCACGTCATTATTAAGCCAGATGTTAATGCGCCAGATTATGAAATCAAAGGACAAATCCTATACATGGTAACTAATCAATGCCAATATAATGGTACGCCAAAAGAAGATCCAAACGAACATCTTCGAACCTTTAATAGGATCTGTACTCTATTCAAAATCAGAGAAGTTGAGGATGAACAGATCTATCTCATGTTGTTTCCCTAGACTTTAAAGGGAGAAGTCAAAGATTGGTTAGAATCGTTACCTGAAGGAGCGATTGACACATGAGATGTTTTAGTTGAGAAATTTCTTAAAAGATTCTTTCGAGCATCTAAAGCTGTGAGACTTCAAGGAGAAATTGTTACGTTCGCGCAAAAGCCAAATGAAACATTATATGGGGCGTGGACAAGATTCGGAAAGTTGTTGAGATGATATCCTCAGCACGGTTTAGACACTTATCAAATAGTACAAATATTCTACCAAGGATGCAACGTTGCTACACGAAAATACATCTACACAGCAGCTGGTGGTTCCATTATGAAAAAAACAGCAACTGGAGCTCAAAAAATTATTGATAACACAGCCTCCCACTCGCATGAGTGGCACCAGGAAAAAGATATTTTTCGTTCATCTAAAGTGGCTAGAGCCGATTCTAGCCATGACTTTGATTCCGTTTCTGCAAAAATAGATGCTTTCGAGAGACGAATGGAAAAGATGACTAAAGATATTCACGCAATACGAATTAGTTGTGAGCAATGCAGTGGACCACACTTAACAAAAGATTGTAATGTTGAACAAATGATGGAACAACGTGAGAATGTTTCCTACATGAACCAAAGGCCGGGAAATAATTATCAAAATAATTATCAACCGCCAAGGCCAAACTTCAATCGAAATCAAAACATTCTTTACAATCCGAAGAGAACACTTTCAATCAATAACCAACCAACAAGGTCCGAATAACCAACCAACTCAAAACAACACTTTCAATCAACAAAGACCTAGCTTGTATAAACCACCACAACAAACCGAAGAGAAAAAGCCAAATCTGGAAGAAATGATGGCAAAGCTAATGGAATCTCAAACACAATTTATTACATCTCAAACCCAAATGAATGAGAGGTTTGATCAGTCATTAAGAACTCAACAAGCTTCCATTTTGAATCTAGAAAAACACGTAGGTACTCTTGCTAGCATGATGAGTGAGAGGGAACAAGGAAAGCTACTGAGTAATACTGAAGTAAATCCTCGAAATGAGAATGTTAATATGGTGTCAACAAATTCTGAAAAACCAGCTCTAGAAGATAGGAAGGTTTTAGATTTGAGTAACAATGAAGAAGTTACAACACCATCACCACCCGAGTATGTAAAGCCAGTGGTGGCACCATACAGACCACCCATCCCGTTTCCAAGAAAAGGAGTTAAGTATGAGCAAGTGATAGGTAATAAAGTTTGTGATACCTTTGAAAGAAGAAAAAGAATAAGAAAGTACAAGAAACAAAAAGCGTAAAAATAAACCTGGTAAAAACAGTTCCACCAAAACTTCCACCCAGGTTGGGTGATCCGGGTGAATTTATTGTTCCTTGTTTACTTAGTGATTGTGTCATGTATGATGCACTAGCAGATTTAGGTGCAAGTTTGAGTGTTATGCCTCTTTCATTATATAAGATATTAGGAGTAGGTGAGTTAAGCCCAACAGAAATGAGTGTTCGAATCCTTGATCAAACCATTAAGCACCCAGTTGGAATTGCTGACAACCTACCCGTTCAAGTGGGTAATTTAACCTTTCTAGTAGAATTTATTGTCATTGACATAGAAGAGAACTCAAACATTCCTCTAATTTTAGGTCGACCATTCTTAGCGTCCACCGGGGCGTTATTTGATGTAAGAAAGGGTAGAATGACACTTAGTGATGGTGACAAATCGATCACCATTGTGATTCGAAAGTCTAAATCTCCACCAACCAAAACCGTTGAACCAATAAAAATGATCGATGAGAAGCATATTGTTTTACCAACTCCAACGGTAGTGCTTAACAATAATAAAACACCTAAGTGTGGGGAAGATAAAGTAACACCTAATGATGACTTGATAACAAAGAACCCCATTATTGATACGAAATTACATGACCCCGTTATTAACAGTTCAATGAAGAAACTTATTAAACGGATTCGCGATGCTAGAACCAAGGGGAATTTTAAGTTATGTAACCGGTTAGTATCCTATCTATCGCCTAAAGAAAAGGCGAAACTAGTTGAATTTGTGGATATTACACAGGAATCCGACCAATGGCTTAAAGCAAAAGTCACAGATATGCAAGTTGATTATGGTCCAAAAGAAATTGACGATAAAGTTAATCACAATTTCGACACCACAGCTACCTAAGTGTGGGGAGATTTAAATGTTCTAAGAAAAAAAATGATGTCTAGAGTTAGTTGTTCTGTTCTCGTGTAGTTCCGAGAATAGAATTCGATTGGTCTTTTCCACTAGCAGACACTAAAGAACTAGTTTTCTCCCCCCATTCTGAATTTTTTGTTTTATAGGTTTTATATTAAATTAATATGTATTTTTAAATTTAAGTTTTGTGTGAATTTAAAAACAAAATTTACTTTATTTCATTAAGTTTAAAAAAAATGATTTCTAAAATTCGTCGTAAGTTAAAGACTAGGTCATGGAACCGAAATTGCTTTACCCGAGGGCGGGGCGAAAAATTTTGTTATCATTATTTTTAATATTATTGATCTAAATTATACCAAAAAAAATTTAAAAAACTCAAAAAATATTTTCTTTTAAAACAATCGCTTTAAAAACGACAAATTTTAAATTTTGTCGAGGGACGGACTAGGTAAACATACCAAAACTACCTAAAGTAAAAGGAAACAAAATTTTAAAAAAATTATTCATTTAAATTATTTTAATAAATAAAGGTTTTATAAAAAAAATAATAAAAATATTATGTATATATATGTTTGTAGTTTATCTTATGTACAAAACAGGGTAAAACAGCGCACTTTCAAAGACTGGCATTAAGTTAAGCAAAAGCTACTAATTTTGACGATAAGAAGTAAAACATATGTGAAATTACAACAAAAGGAATGAACAATGAGGCGCTGATAATGCTAAAAACGAACATATATTTCATAGCATTATTCCTCAAGAAAGACAAGCTTTTAGTTGCAATTGTCCTATTTACAAGTGATATTCATTTAAATAATAAAAGGTGAAGACAAAAGACAGATTCGACGAATTGAAGACGCAAACGACCAAAAAGCTCAAAAGTACAAAATACAATCAATGAGGTTCCAATTATTGATAAGAAACATCTCAAAATTACAAGAGTACAAGATTCAAAACGAAAAGTACAAGATATTAAATTGTACGCAAGGACGTTCAAAAATCCGGAACCGGGACCAGAGTTAACTCTCAACGCTCGACGCAACGGACTAAAAATTATGTCATAACCCGTCCTTAACCATAAGAACGAGTTAGATAACGTATGATTTCATTACGAGGTATTGACCTCTATATGCGACATTTTTAAAAGAACAACTGCATTCATTTTACATTACAAACCATAACTCTTATTTTAATACAAGCTTTAGACAATAAAAAGATGATTATCGTTTAGCGATAATCTTAGACTTACAAACTTTACATGTGATGATAACAATACGATTTCTAGCATATTTTACATTACAAATCCTCCGATATGCAGTTTTATTTTTGACACAAATATGCATGCTCAAGATCTTGTTTAAATTCAACATGTTGCAGCGGAAGCTTCTAATTATCACCTGAGAATAGACATGTTTAAAACGTCAACATAAAGTTGGTGAGATATAGGTTTAATGCCGGCAGCAATATATATATAGACCACAAGATTTCATATATAAACGTTTTAATAAAAATATTCTAAGTGGTTGAGCACTTGGTAACCATACTTAACATTTAATCACGTCGCATATTCCCTTTATTATGAAATCTTACTACACCGTACCAAGTGTAGTCACAAAACGAAGTACTGTGCAACCGTTGAATACTGGTCGTCCAGTCCGGTTGGGGTTGTCAGGCCCGATAGATCTATCAACAGGATTCGTGTTTACAATACCGCTGTAAATAACAGTTACCAAGCTACAGGGAAGTATGCCAGTGGTACAACTCAACGTAGAATATATTTTTCAGTTACTTGTGTCCATATCGTAAAACATAAAATACATGTATTCTCATCCCGAAATATTTAGAGTTTAAAAGTGGGACTATATACTCACTTTCGTCTTGAAGATATGTAATTTTGACTTGGTCTCCGATTGATATCACAAACCTAACCATATATAATATATCAATACCTTTTCTTTTTAAACAATCGTCACATATATATACTTATAATACTTTTAATAATTCCTTAGTCCGTAGTTAGCAGTTCGATGTTAGTAATTCAATTTTAAATGGTTCATTTTTAGGTGATTAATAAACCCCCAATGAAATAAATAAAAACCCCATCGTATATGTATTGGTCGAGATTAATCTTGACCCACGGTACCGGTGTTGTCAAATGACGTGTTGCGTACATAAAGTACCGGTGTTGTCAAATGACGTGTTGCGTACAATCATGGGATCTTATGATTAATCTTCTCATATTGTTTACGGGTGATCCTGAACCATATAAAATTAAATTATGAGTACATGTATATAAAATATCATGTTATTTTAGAAAGATGTGATTTATTTAATTTTTTTCCAATTAATCACGTAGCTAAATTAGTCTTGGATATCCGATTTCGTTTTGGTCATAGTTTCTTCGTTACAACTCCATTTTCGTTGGTTCAACTTGCCACTTCCTTGGATCGAGTCCCTCTTTAAGAATATGAACTGTAAATACCTTAGTTTGTATTCGAAATCACAGGTCATAGGTCAAACTTTGGTGAAACTTATGAAGTTAATCATTTTCCATCATGTAAACAACCTTAAATGATTATTTTTCTAAAAATACTTATACTTTGAGTTAAATCATAAAATTTTTATGCGTTAACATATTCATAGTAAAAATCATTTTTCCAGAAAATAAACCTCCAATTCAAAGTTTAAGATGGTTTTTAATTATCCAACCCAAAACAGCCCCCGGTTATACTCCGACGTCGTAAAAACAGTTTTTAAGGTGTTCTTTGAAAAACTAAGTTAAACCTTGTTAAATTAGCATATATTTAAGATATATTACAGGTCTTGAAGTATTTTAAAAGTTAAGTTAGAAGGATCTATTTAGTTTGCAAACAAGTTTGAAAACATTCAAACTATGTTCTTGTTGTTAAAATTTTATACCACAAAATAAGATAGCTATATATATATGAATCGAATAAGGTTATGAACAAAGTTACTACCTCAAGTTACTTGGACAAGATTGCTGTAAAAGAAGAGTAAGAACCTAGAACCAAAAGGGTGATGGAATTGGATGAAAGATTGGAAGTAAGTTTGTGTTCTTGGAAGGATTCTTGAAGTGTTTTTGTAAGAGTTTTCTTATGGTGATTAAGTGATGTTTTTGAAGCTAGATCTTCATGGTAACTTGCTGAATTGATGAGAGTTTCTTAGAGCTTTCAAGTAAGAGAGTTAGAGAGTGATTTAAAAGTGAAAATGGTGATCAAAAATTTGATATGGGATGGCCATATAAAACGTGTTCATGGGGGGACATGGACAAATTTTCCAAACTTGTAATCTTGTAAAAATGTCATACTAACTTCCAATTCTAATTACCTTATACCTAGGGTAGTAACAAGGGCTGGTTAGGTGGTGATTTGATGTGTATATACCAATAGTAAATACGTATAGAAGCTAGGTATGATACGAGTACATATACTCTAGATATACGTATAGAAATCTTGTGAAAAATGAAATGAGGATTCAAATATAGCTATCTTTTGTGAATACACTTATATGGTTTTATGTATTTAAGTCCTTAAAAAGTGATTAAATACATTACTTATACGGTATATGTATAAACATTATAGATTATAAGTATTTATGTCAATTAACGTTACGTATGGTTATTGTTTTGAAAACTTAAGTTAGTAGTTTCAAAATATACTTATAACTTATTGTTATTAATACAAAATGAGATATTAAAACATCCTTAGATCATGTTAAATATGTATATATACATATATATACACAAACGTATAATTATCATATGTTATATAGTTCGTGATATCATCGGTCAAACTAGACGGTCAAACGTTGTGTAAAACTCATTTCAAAAACATAAGTCTCAACAATTTGGATTGCTTATCATGTTGGTAAGGTTTAATTTATGTAAATATTAATCTTATAAGTATAGAACGATCGAAAAAGTGCGGGTCATTACAGTACCTACCCGTTAAATAAATTTCGTCCCGAAATTTTAAAATTGTACCTATTTTGCGTCATCGGGAAACAAGTGTGGATACTTTTGTTTCATTTGATCCTCTCGTTCCCAAGTAAACTCGGGACCCCTTCGAGCATTCCAACGAACCTTAACGATCGGTATGTTGCTCTGCTTGAGCCGTTTAACTTCACGATCCATGATTTCGATTGGTTCTTCGATGAATTGTAGTTTCTCGTCGACATGGATTTCTTCAAGAGGAATGGTGACGTCTTCCTTTTCAAGAAACTTCTTAAGGTTTGAGACGTGAAAGGTATTATGTACTCCGGCGAGTTGTTGCGGTAACTCGAGTCGATAAGCTACCGGTCCAATGCGTTCGATGATCTTGAACGGGCCTACATACCTTGGGTTTAGTTTACCCCTTTTTCCAAAACGTATTACACCTTTCCAAGGTGACACCTTTAACATAACCATGTCACCGATCTGAAACTCTAATGGTTTCCTTCGAACATCGGCGTAGCTCTTTTGGCGACTACGGGCTGTTTTCAATCTCTCCTTGATTTGTACTATCTTCTCAGTCGTTTCGTGTATGATCTCGGGACCAGTTAATTGTCGATCTCCTACTTCATTCCAACAAATAGGAGATCTACACTTCCTTCCGTACAATGCTTCGAATGGCGCAGCTTTAATGCTCGCATGATAACTATTATTATACGAGAATTCTGCTAATGGTAGATATTTATCCCATCCGTTTCCAAAATCGATCACACATGCCCTGAGCATGTCTTCAAGAGTCTGAATTGTTCTTTCACTCTGCCCGTCGGTTTGCAGATGATATGCGGTGCTCATATCCAAACGAGTTCCTAGGGCCTCCTGTAGTGATTGCCAGAACTTTGATGTAAATCTACTATCACGATCGGATATAATGGAAATAGGTATTCCATGCCTTGAAACAACTTCCTTTATATACAATCGTAATAGTTTCTCCATTCTATCCGTTTCCTTTATAGCCAAGAAATGTGCAGACTTGGTGAGACGATCAACAATCACCCAAATGGTGTCGTATCCCCAGGCAGTCTTTGGTAACTTCGTGATGAAATCCATGGTAATACCATCCCATTTCCATTCTGGGATTTCTGGTTGTTGAAGTAACCCTGACGGCTTCTGGTGTTCAGCTTTGACTTTGGAACAAGTTAAACATTCCCCAACATATGTTGCAACGTCTATCTTTAAATTAGGCCACCAATAATGTGTCTTAAGATCTTGGTACATCTTTCCAACTCCAGGATGTATCGAGTATCTTGTCTTATGTGCCTCATTCAATATCAACTTCCTTAATCCACCCAACTTCGGTACCCAAATACGGTTTGCAAAATATCGAATTCCATCTTCCCGTATAACGAGTTGCTTCTCATACTTCTTCATTATTTCATTTCCTATATTTTCTTTAGTAAGTGCTTCTCGTTGAACTTCTTTGATTTGTGAGTTGAGATTCATGCGAATTTTTATGTTCATCGCTCGTACTCGAATTGGTTCTCGTTCCTTTCTGCTTAGAGCGTCGGCCACCACGTTCGCTTTCCCGGGATGATAACGAATTTCACAATCATAGTCATTTATTAACTCAACCCACCTACGTTGCCTCATGTTCAGCTGTTTTTGATCGAAAATATGTTGAAGACTTTTATGATCAGTGAACACAGTGCATTTAACCCCATACAAGTAGTGTCTCCATATCTTCAATGCAAACACGACTGCTCCCAGTTCTAAATCATGCGTCGTATAATTCCGCTCGTGAATCTTCAATTGTCGGGATGCGTATGCAATAACTTTCTTCCGTTGCATAAGAACGCAACCAAAACCTTGTCGCGAAGCGTCACAATATATTTCAAAATCATCGTTCCCTTCTGGTAACGATAAAATAGGCGCCGTAGTTAACTTCTTCTTTAGTAACTGAAATGCGTTCTCCTGCTCCGAGGTCCATTCATATTTCTTCCCTTTTTGCGTTAACGCTGTCAACGGCTTAGCTATTCGGGAAAAATCTTGAATAAACCTTCTATAATAACCGGCTAAACCCAAAAATTGGCGTATCTGCATTGGTGTCTTAGGAGTCTCCCATTTTTCAATGGCTTCAATTTTTGCTGGATCAACCTGAATTCCTTTGCTACTAACAACGTGGCCAAGAAATTGCACTTCTTTCAACCAGAAAGCACATTTAGAAAATTTAGCATATAGCTGTTCTTTTCTTAACAACTCTAATATCAACCTTAAATGCTGCTCATGCTCTTGCTCACTCTTGGAATAGATAAGAATATCATCAATGAAAACGATAACAAACTTATCTAAATATGGACTACAAACTCGATTCATGAGGTCCATGAATACAGCTGGCACATTCGTCAATCCAAACGGCATGACCAAAAATTCGCAATGACCGTAACGTGTCCGAAAAGCAGTTTTCGGTATATCTTCTTCTTTGACACGTAATTGATGATAGCCCGATCTTAGGTCAATTTTCGAGTACACACATGATCCTTGGAGTTGATCAAATAAGTCGTCAATTCTCGGTAGTGGATACTGATTCTTGATAGTTAACTTATTTAATTCACGATAATCTATACACATTCGGAAAGATCCGTCTTTCTTCTTGACGAATAAAATTGGAGCTCCCCACGGTGAAGTACTTGGTCGTATGAATCCACGATCCAGTAATTCTTTTAGCTGACTCTGAAGTTCTTTTAACTCGGACGGTGCAAGTCTATATGGAGCACGGGCAACCGGTGCAGCTCCTGGTACAAGATCTATTTGAAATTCTACAGATCTAAATAGAGGTAATCCCGGCAACTCTTCCGGAAATACTTCAGGAAAATCTCTTGCCACAGGCACGTCATTGATGCACTTCTCTTTTTCTTTCTTTTCGACTTTATTAACATGTGCTAAGATAGCATAGCACCCTTTCTTCAAGCACTTTTGAGCTTTCAAATAACTAATGAGTTTTAGCTTTGAGTTACCCTTCTCTCCATAAATCATTACTGGGTTTTATTCTTACGAGGAATGCGAATTGCCTTCTTGGCGCACACAACTTCAGCTCCTATTTTGGACATCCAGTCCATGCCGATTATTACATCAAAACTTCCTAATTCTACGGGTATCAAATCAATCTTAAATGTTTCTCCGGCTAAATTTATTTTACAATCACGGCAAATTTTATCGGCTTTAATTAGTTTACCATTAGCTAACTCAATCATGTACTTAGCATCTAGAGGTAATGATGAACAATTCAATTTAGCGTGAAAGTCTCTACACACGTAACTTCTATCAGCACCAGTATCAAATATAATAGATGCGGATAAGTTATTAATGGTAAACGTACCCGAAACAAGCTCCGGGTCTTCACATGCCTCTCTAGCATTAATAACAAATGCTCTCCCACGTGCAGGTCCGATATTCTTCTCTGGATTCGGGCACTGGCTCTTATAGTGACCTTGTTTTCCACACCCAAAACAAGTAATGGTAGCCAAAGCAGTTCTATTTGCATTGGTGGCAGGAGTCTTGGTACCATTTGTATTTGTAACGAGAGCCCTACAATCTTCAGCAAGATGACCCTTTCGATTACATTTGTTGCATACCACATTACAGTAACCAGAGTGATGTTTGCGACATCGGTTGCATAAAGGATTTTGTCCTTTATAACCAAAGCTTAACCCACTACCCGCACCTTGCGTGTTTTCTTGTTTCTTAAAAGATTGTTGTTGGTTACCTCGATCATAATTTCCATTCCACTTTCTTTTGTTACCTGATACCTTCACATCAGTATTGGATACTTTCTTATCCATGATGACCTGATCCATTAGCTCGTTTGCCATGGTTATAGCTTCATGAATTGTCTTAGGTTTCGATGCTGTAACATTTGCCTTGACCTTTTTGGGCAAACCATCTTTGTACATTTCAATCTTCCGTTCTTCGGTTGGAACCAATTCAGGACATAGCAAAACTAATTCCATGAATCGCTGATTGTAGTTGGTGATTTCAGTACCAATAACCTTCAGACTTCGTAACTCATCTTCCAACTTCCTAACCTCGTTCCTTGGACAATATTCGTTGATTAACATTGTTTTGAATTCTTCCCACGGAGTATCATAAGCTACATCTCCTCCTTCAGCCTTCACATAATTTTTCCACCACGTGAGTGCACTATCTTGTAAAGTGCACGATGCATACTTGGTCATGTCCTTTTCAACACAACCACTGATTTTAAACACAGTCTCCATCTTTTCTATCCACCGGGTTAAACCGATCGGTCCTTCTGTTCCACTGAATGATGAGGGCTTTCAAGCTTGAAAAGTTTTGTAAGTGCACCCCACACGAGGATTTGGGTTAACTGCAGCACCTCTTGCAGCCTCGACCCATAACATTCTGTCGTTCACTCGCTGATTGATGAGTTCCTGGATTTCTTGTTCCGTCATTTGGTTCAATCGCGCCATATTCTTCTATAAGAATGAAAAGAAAATAATTATTCACATGGAATATTATAGATGTAGTGTATATTTACAGTACATTATAGCTTATTAATAATATGAACCAGGTATTATTATAAAAGCCTTTTCTTCTTATTAGCGTTTTATAATTATATCTAGGGTAGTACCTACCCGTTAATGTCCATACTTAATAGCTTAGTACAGAATCAATTACTACCATCTAAATAATACTTAACCATGGAAAATTATTGCATTTCACACTTCATTATTTTACATATGCTTATCTTACATCGAACATTAAACAAACCACACTAATAATATTATACAAAACATTATATGATCCCATGGTTTAATACGGCAGCGCATCGTTTGGTCTATTTTCTAGGACGTTTAGGTTCAAAGAATCGCTTAACGCTTATCCTGGCTGTCTGCCTATATTTTGGCTGTGGGACTGAAGAACTGGATGCCGGGATAGAACGAATAGGAATAGCGGGAATAGGGGTGGTAGTGTCTAGTGGAGTTGGTGCCACATCATCCTTACTAAACTCGGGATTTGAATTTTCTAATTCATTAGCCTTTCGTTTCTTTCCTAGTTCGAACTCGTCTTTTGTAATTTCCTGTATTTCTTCCTCGGGTTCACTTTCCTCCTCGGGTTCACTTTCCTCCTCGGGTTCACTTTCCTCCTCGGGTTCACTTTCTGGGTTCTCTATAGTCGGTTCATCCGGAATTTGTGAGTCTTCCCCAAAGATATTATTTTCGTCATCGGATAGGTTAATGACTGGAACACCATCTGAAGATTCTGGTTCGGAGTCGCTGAACGTGATGACAAGTTTTGAGCCCGACATCTATCACACAACAACTAACCCATTAGTACTACATAATATTTACATATAAATTTTAACCAACAATGATAAGCAATGGTTTTTAAATCAGACCCGGTCAAAGTCCAGACTTACTAATGTATCCTAACGACTTATCAGTTAGACACACTAATGCAAACCTGGTTCACTAAGACCACCGCTCTGATACCACATGTCATAACCTGTCCTTAACCATAAGAACGAGTTAGATAACGTATGATTTCATTACGAGGTATTGACCTCTATATGCGACATTTTTAAAAGAACAACTGCATTTATTTTACATTACAAACCATAACTCTTATTTTAATACAAGCTTTAGACAATAAAAAGATGATTATCGTTTAGCGATAATCTTAGACTTACAAACTTTACATGTGATGATAACAATACGATTTCTAGCATATTTTACATTACAAATCCTCCGATATGCAGTTTTATTTTTGACACAAATATGCATGCTCAAGATCTTGTTTAAATTCAACATGTTGCAGCGGAAGCTTCTAATTATCACCTGAGAATAGACATGTTTAAAACGTCAACATAAAGTTGGTGAGATATAGGTTTAATGCCGGCAGCAATATATATATAGACCACAAGATTTCATATATAAACGTTTTAATAAAAATATTCTAAGTGGTTGAGCACGTGGTAACCATACTTAACATTTAATCACGTCGCATATTCCCTTTATTATGAAATCTTACTACACCGTACCAAGTGTAGTCACAAAACGAAGTACTGTGCAACCGTTGAATACTGGTCGTCCAGTCCGGTTGGGGTTGTCAGGCCCGATAGATCTATCAACAGGATTCGCGTTTACAATACCGCTGTAAATAACAGTTACCAAGCTACAGGGAAGTATGCCAGTGGTACAACCCAACGTAGAATATATTTTTCAGTTACTTGTGTCCATATCGTAAAACATAAAATACATGTATTCTCATCCCGAAATATTTAGAGTTTAAAAGTGGGACTATATACTCACTTTCGTCTTGAAGATATGTAATTTTGACTTGGTCTCCGATTGATATCACAAACCTAACCATATATAATATATCAATACCTTTTCTTTTTAAACAATCGTCACATATATATACTTATAATACTTTTAATAATTCCTTAGTCCGTAGTTAGCAGTTCGATGTTAGTAATTCAATTTTAAATGGTTCATTTTTAGGTGATTAATAAACCCCCAATGAAATAAATAAAAACCCCATCGTATATGTATTGGTCGAGATTAATCTTGACCCACGGTACCGGTGTTGTCAAATGACGTGTTGCGTACATAAAGTACCGGTGTTGTCAAATGACGTGTTGCGTACAATCATGGGATCTTATGATTAATCTTCTCGTATTGTTTACGGGTGATCCTGAACCATATAAAATTAAATTATGAGTACATGTATATAAAATATCATGTTATTTTAGAAAGATGTGATTTATTTAATTTTTTTCCAATTAATCACGTAGCTAAATTAGTCTTGGATATCCGATTTCGTTTTGGTCATAGTTTCTTCGTTACAACTCCGTTTTCGTTGGTTCAACTTGCCACTTCCTTGGATCGAGTCCCTATTTAAGAATATGAACTTTAAATACCTTAGTTTGTATTCGAAATCACAGGTCATAGGTCAAACTTTGGTGAAACTTATGAAGTTAATCATTTTCCATCATGTAAACAACCTTAAATGATTATTTTTCTAAAAATACTTATACTTTGAGTTAAATCATAAAATTTTTATGCGTTAACATATTCATAGTAAAAATCATTTTTCCAGAAAATAAACCTCCAATTCAAAGTTTAAGATGGTTTTTAATTATCCAACCCAAAACAGCCCCCGGTTACACTCCGACGTCGTAAAAACAGTTTTTAAGGTGTTCTTTGAAAAACCAAGTTAAACCTTGTTAAATTAGCATATATTTAAGATATATTACAGGTCTTGAAGTATTTTAAAAGTTAAGTTAGAAGGATCTATTTAGTTTGCAAACAAGTTTGAAAACATTCAAACTATGTTCTTGTTGTTAAAATTTTATACCACAAAATAAGATAGCTATATATATATGAATCGAATAAGGTTATGAACAAAGTTACTACCTCAAGTTACTTGGACAAGATTGCTGTAAAAGAATAGTAAGAACCTAGAACCAAAAGGGTGATGGAATTGGATGAAAGATTGGAAGTAAGTTTGTGTTCTTGGAAGGATTCTTGAAGTGTTTTTGTAAGAGTTTTCTTATGGTGATTAAGTGATGTTTTTGAAGCTAGATCTTCATGGTAACTTGCTGAATTGATGAGAGTTTCTTAGGGCTTTCAAGTAAGAGAGTTAGAGAGTGATTTAAAAGTGAAAATGGTGATCAAAAATTTGATATGGGATGGCCATATAAAACGTGTTCATGGGGGGACATGGACAAATTTTTCAAACTTGTAATCTTGTAAAAATGTCATAATAACTTCCAATTCTAATTACCTTATACCTAGGGTAGTAACAAGGGCTGGTTAGGTGGTGATTTGATGTGTATATACCAATAGTAAATACGTATAGAAGCTAGGTATGATACGAGTACATATACTCTAGATATACGTATAGAAATCTTGTGAAAAATGGAATGAGGATTCAAATATAGCTATCTTTTGTGAATACACTTATATGGTTTTATGTATTTAAGTCCTTAAAAAGTGATTAAATACATTACTTATACGGTATATGTATAAACATTATAGATTATAAGTATTTATGTCAATTAACGTTACGTATGGTTATTGTTTTGAAAACTTAAGTTAGTAGTTTCAAAATATACTTATAACTTATTGTTATTAATACAAAATGAGATATTAAAACATCCTTAGATCATGTTAAATATGTATATATACATATATATACACAAACGTATAATTATCATATGTTATATAGTTCGTGATATCATCGGTCAAACTAGACGGTCAAACGTTGTGTAAAACTCATTTCAAAAACATAAGTCTCAACAATTTGGATTGCTTATCATGTTGGTAAGGTTTAATTTATGTAAATATTAATCTTATAAGTATAGAACGATCGAAAAAGTGCGGGTCATTACAAATTACAAGTCAACAATGCATATGAATATAATATAATATATAATTAATTCTTAAAATTAATATATATATATATATATATATATATATATATATATATATATATATATATATATATATATATATATATATATTATATTTAAATAAACGTCGGCAGAAGAAAACAACCAAAAGTGGCTCTCCCCAGCTGGCCATGCGATCGCATGGCCTGGAAGGCATAAATCCATGCGATCGCATGAGCCCCTTTTCCAAATCACAGGCCTATAAAAATCGAGCTTTGGTGCACCATTTTTCAATATATAATATCAATCTCTCTATCTATATACGTAGTATATATTTATATTTATATTTTAATTTTAATTTTAATTTTAATTCTAATAATAAGGGTATGTTAGCGAATGTTGTAAGGGTGTAAGTCAAAATTCTGTCCGTGTAACGCTACGCTATTTTTAATCATTGTAAGTTATGTTCAACCTTTTTAATTTAATGTCTCGTAGCTAAGTTATTATTATGCTTATTTAATCCGAAGTAATCATGATGTTGGGCTAAAAATATTAAAATTGGGTAAGTGGGCTTTGTACCATAATTGGGGTTTGGACAAAAGAACGACACTTGTGGAAATTAGACTATGGGCTATTAATGGGCTTTATATTTGTTTAACTAAATGATAGTTTGTTAATGTTAATATAAAGATTTACAATTGGACATCCCTATAAATAACCATATACACTCAATCGGACACGATGGGCGGGATATTTATATGTACGAATAATTGTTCATTTAACCGGACACGGGAATGGATTAATAGCCACTAGAATTATTAAAACAGGGGTGAAATTATGTACAAGGACACTTGGCATAATTGATAACAAAGTATTAAAACCTTGGGTTACACTCAGTCGACATCCTGGTGTAATTATTAAACAAAGTATTAAAATCTTGTTACAGTTTAAGTCCCCAATTAGTTGGAATATTTGACTTCGGGTATAAGGATAATTTGACGAGGACACTCGCACTTTATATTTATGACTGATGGACTGTTATGGACAAAAACCAGACGGACATATTAAATAATCCAGGACAAAGGACAATTAACCCATGGGCATAAAACTAAAATCAACACGTCAAACATCATGATTACGGAAGTTTAAATAAGCATAATTCTTTTATTTCATATTTAATTTCCTTTATTTTATATTTAATTGCACTTCTAATTATCGCACTTTTTAATTATTGCAAGTTTATTTTATCGCACTTTTATTTATCGCAATTTCATTATCGTTATTTACTTTACATTAAGTCTTGTATTTATTTTTACATTTTGTTTTAACTGCGACTAAAGTTTTAAAATCGACAAACTGGTCATTAAACGGTAAAAAACCCCCCTTTAAAATAATAATATTACTTATATATATATATTCGTATTTTTATAAATTAAACTAATATAGCGTTAAGCTTTGATTAAAAGATTTTCCCTGTGGAACGAACCGGACTTACTAAAAACTACACTACTGTACGATTAGGTACACTGCCTATAAGTGTTGTAGCAAGGTTTAAGTATATCCATTCTATAAATAAATAAATATCTTGTGTAAAATTGTATCGTATTTAATAGTTTTTCCTGTAAAAATATAAGCTATTTTATATACACCTCGCATAACATCAAGCATTTTTGGTGCCGCTGCCGGGGAACATCTAGCTTAAAAGCCGGAAGCGCAACGCTAATATATAAAAAACAAAAATATTTTTATTTTTAGTTTACTTTTATTAAAATACGCTTTTGTAAAAAATACGTTTTAATATATTCGAAAATATAAAAAGAAAACAAAAATATAAATATTTTTAAGAGTTTGTTAATTATTTAAGTTCTATAAAGGTTTCTTTATATTTATTTTATAAAAATATAAGTTTTATTTAATTTATAAAAATATATTATATAAATATTTAAAACAGAAAAAATAAACACAGCAAAATAAAAAATAAAAAAAACATTCTGCCTGCTACTGTAGCAGCCCGTAACCTGGCCCAAAACCTCAGCTCATGCGATCGCATGAGTCCGAAGGCATAAACTCATGCGATCGCATGAGAGTGTCTGACACGCCAACTGCAACCCTAAAACTGCATTTATTACGGTGTATTATTATTATTATTTAATAAACCCTAATTAGGTTTTAATATTTTATTATTTAGTTTAATTTTAGTTTTTAATTTATTTTATATTTAGTTAAATTAGTTTAATTAAGTTGTAAAATTAATAGTTTTATAAAATAAATAATATAAAAATAATATTTTTATAAAAATTGTACTTTTTACAACTTTTAGTATATTTTTATATTTTATCCCTTTTTAATTGTTTTAGCGTAATTTTTGTATTTTTCGCTCGTATTTATTTTTAATTCATAGTTTTTGCCATAGTTATTTTTATTTCTAGATTTTTAGGCTTTGCCGTAAAATCCCTTAAGTGCTTTTTCTTTAGACTAAGATTTAAGTGCTTTAGAATTCTGCGACGTTTTTTTTTTTACCCTTTTTGAGATATTGCCATTTGGGATATAGTTTTTCCTGTAAGCTTTAATATTTTTAGACACCTTTTACCTATGTATCAATTATCACTCCAATTAGTAATCTCAATTTGCAATTTTAATTTTAAGTTAGTGATAGTAATAAGGTTGGGTTAGTCAAGTATTTTTAAGTTTTATAAGTCATTCTCTTTTTCTTTCTTATTTTTCGACGCCTTTTATTTTTCAACTCTTTTCTTTTTCTTCCTTATTTCTCGACGCGCTCTTTTTCTTTCTTATTTCTCGCCATTCTAGTTTTTAGGACATAGATTTTTTTTCTACTTCTTATCTATACTTCTTAAAATTACGAAAATTTATTTTAAGTGGTTAAATTGATAGACATCAAAATTTTCTGGTTCGTAGTAATAGTTGGATTTGTACGTGGACCGGGTTATTGGAGCCAAACAGTCCTCAATTATATTGAGACCAAACGAATCCTGCCCCTCTGCTGCATCTTTTGGCTATTCGAAACGTGGGCAAAATCAGAAAAGTCTATTAATTGAATAACTTATATAATTTTTCTTTCATTTTAAAAAACTAATAGGATATTCAGTGAATGCACCGAGCAAGACGTTCACAACCTTTTGTACATTCACCACCTGTAACTATATCAAGACATCTAGCTAATATTACCGCCGTTGATTTTCCTTTAGAATCGTCATCCAGTCGACCAAGTACTCCAATTCAAATTTCCGATAATCCATTTTTTGAACCCGACCTCACAATTGAGAATCCGGAGAATATTCAGGGACAATTCGTAGATCCTGAACCATTAATTTTTCCTCCGGAACCACCAATCATTCAAACAGAGATTGTTGAAGAACGAACCATTAAATCAGAATCCTCTAGTGATTCTGATTCAACAAATTCAATTATGGAGAATCTGGAACCTTTAAGTATGGAAGACCGAATGAGAGCTAAACGCACTGGCCAAGGTCACGCAATTACTCATCTTGACATTAATGCGCCAGATTATGAAATCAAAGGACAAATTCTACACATGGTGACTAATCAATGCCAATTTAGTGGTGCGCCGAAGGAAGATCCAAATGAACATCTTCGTACCTTTAATAGGATCTGCACACTATTTAAAATTCGAGAAGTGGAGGATGAACAGATATATCTCATGTTATTTCCCTGGACTTTAAAGGGAGAAGCCAAAGATTGGTTGGAATCGTTACCTGAAGGGGCGATTGATACATGGGACGTTTTAGTTGAAAAATTTCTTAAACAATTCTTTCCGGCATCTAAAGCTGTAAGACTTCAAGGAGAAATTGTTACGTTCACACAGAAACCGAATGAAACTCTATATGAGGCGTGGACAAGATTTGGAAAGTTATTAAGAGGATGTCCGCAACATGGTTTAGATACCTGTCAAATAGTACAAATATTCTACCAAGGATGCGACATCACTACAAGGAAAGACATAGATATTGCAGCTGGTGGTTCCATTATGAAGAAAACCAAAACTGATGCTTACAAAATTATTGATAACACTGCTTCCCACTCACATGAGTGGCACCAAGAAAAAGATATCGTTAGATCATCTAAAGCAGCTAGAGCCGATTCTAGCCATGACTTAGATTCCATTTCTGCAAAGATAGATGCTGTCGAGAGACGAATGGAAAAGATGACTAAAGATATCCACTCAATACGAATTAGTTGTGAGCAGTGTGGAGGACCACATTTGACAAAAGATTGTCTCAGTATTGAATTAACAATGGAACAAAGAGAGAATATTTCATACATAAATCAAAGGCCTGGAAATAATTATCAGAATAATTATCAACCGCCAAGACCGATTTACAATCAAAACCAGAATTATAATCGAAATATTCCATACAACAACCAACAAGGTCCTAGCAATCAACAAGTATCCAATAATACTTACAATCAGCAAAGACCTAATTTTCAAAACAAACCACCACAAACCGATGATAAAAAGCCGAATTTAGAAGATATGATGACGAAGCTAGTTGAAACTCAAACGCAGTTTTTCACATCTCAGAAATAAACTAATGAACAAAATGCTCAAGCATTTAGAAATCCACAAGCTTCTATTCAAAATTTGGAACAAGAAGTAAGTAACTTAGCAAGGTTAATAGGTGAAAGAAAACCAGGAAGTTTACCTAGTGATACAAATGCTAACCCCCGGAATGAAACAGCTAAAGCCATTACCACAAGAAGTGGTACAACACTTAAACCACCTGAAATACCTGTAACTTCTGATGAAGCTATTCCTACTCCACAAGAACCACAACCTAAACAAGATAAGGAAAAAGAACCGGTAGTTGGAAAGGTTAATGAAGATAACACAGCTAAGGATAAACCTTTTGTTAAACCATACCAACCACCACTTCCTTACCCAAGTAAAATAAAAAAAGAGAAACTTGAAGCCGAGCAATCCAAATTCTTGGATATGTTTAAACAGATAAATGTAAATCTTCCTTTCATTGATGTGATTTCAGGAATGCCTAGATATGCTAAATTTCTGAAAGATCTAATCTCGAATAGAAAGAAAATGGAAGAACTCTCGGCTATTACTATGAATGCTAATTGTTCAGCAGTGCTGTTGAATAAAATACCAGAAAAACTATTTGATCCAGGAAGTTTCACAATTCCATGTTTTCTGGGTAGTCTTAGTTCAATAGAAGCATTGGCAGACTTAGGTGTTAGTATAAATTTAATGTCGTATTCACTATACACTAAACTAGACCTTGGAGAATTGAAACCAACAAGAATAAGTATACAACTAGCCGATAGATCAATAAAAAATCCTAGAGGGATAATGGAGAACATGCTAGTTAAAGTTGGTACTTTAGTATTTCCAGTAGATTTTGTTGTTCTGGACATGGAAGAAGATTCTCAAGTTCCTCTCATATTAGGAAGACCATTCTTAAACATGGCTAAAGCAATGATAGACGTGTTTAGTAAGAAACTGACCCTAAGTATAGAGGACGAGAGTGTTACCTTTTCAGTTGATAGAGAAATGCAACAACCGCAATCTGCAGATGATACATGTTATTATATTCAAACTATAGATTCACATGCAGAATTGTTGGAGGAATTTCCAGAATTACAAGGAACAGGAGAATGTTCTTTAGGAGAAGGTAATGAACCAATTGATGAAGCTGAAATGTTAGCTACACTTATAGCTAATGGATATGAACCAACAACAGAAGAAATTCAAATGCTAAAAGAAGAAGACAGATATCGATATAAATCATCGATAGAAGAACCTCCAAAATTAGAGTTAAAACCACTTCCAAACCATTTGGAATACGCTTATTTACATGGTGAATTTGAATTACCTGTAATAATATCTTCTTCTCTTATTAAAAATGAGAAATCTCAACTCATTTCTGTGTTGAAAGCTCATAAACCAGCCATTGCATGGAAGATTCATGATATTAAAGGAATAAGTCCTTCGTATTGCACACTTAAAATCCTTATGGAAGAAGGTCATAAAACGTATGTGCAACGCCAACGAAGACTAAATTCGAATATGCAAGATGTAGTTAAAAAAGAAATTATTAAACTGCTAGATGCAGGTTTAATTTATCCAATCTCTGATAGTCCATGGGTAAGCCCAGTTCAATGCGTGCCTAAGAAGGGTGGCATGACTGTCATTACAAATGAAAAAAATGAGCTTATTCCTACAAGGACTGTAACAGGATGGCGTGTATGTATTGATTATAGAAAATTAAATGACGCCACCAGAAAAGATCTCTTTCCCTTACCTTTTATTGATCAAATGTTGGAAAGATTAGCCGGAAATAGTTACTATTGTTTTCTTGATGGTTTTTCCGGATATTTTCAAATTCCAATAGCACCCGAAGATCAAGAGAAAACCACATTCACGTGCCCTTATGGTACTTTTGCTTACAAAAACCTGGTGGTTTAGAGGTTCCCGGGTCATTGTTACAACTTAAGGACTTCGGGCGTTGACGATACATATAAAGTTCATCGGGGTTGGAATTAGATTTCTCTATTTTTATGCCCTTTCCCTTATTATTTTCTTTTGCCTTTTTAAATTCAGTTGGGGTAATTTCTATAACATCATCGGAATTCTCGTCGGAATCCGATTCATCGGAGAATTGGTAATCCTCCCAATATTTTGCTTCCTTGGCGGAAACACCATTGACCATAATTAACCTTGGTCGGTTGGTTGAGGATTTTCTTTTACTTAACCGTTTTATTATTTCCCCCACCGGTTCTATTTCTTCATCCGGTTCCGATTCTTCTTCCCGTTCCGATTCTTCTTCCGGTTCCGACTCTTCTTCCGGTTCCTCTTCGGGAACTTGTGAATCAGTCCACGAATCATTCCAATTTACATTTGACTCTTCATTATTATTAGGTGAGTCAATGGAACTTGTTCTAGAGGTAGACATCTATCACATAATATCAAACGCGTTAAGAGATTAATATATCACATAATATTCACATGTTAAAAATATATAGTTTCCAACAAAATTTGTTAAGCAATCATTTTTCAAGTAAACACGGTCGAAGTCCAGACTCACTAATGCATCCTAACAAACTCGATAAGACACACTAATGCAAAATTCTGGTTCTCTAAGACCAACGCTCGGATACCAACTAAAATGTCCCGTTCTTATTGATTAAAAACGTTCCATATTAATTGATTTCGTTGCGAGGTTTTGACCTCTATATGAGACGTTTTTCAAAGACTGCATTCATTTTAAAACAAACCATAACCTTTATTTCATCAATAAAGGTTTAAAAAGCTTTACGTAGATTATCAAATAATGATAATCTAAAATATCATGTTTACACACGACCATTACATAATGGTTTACAATACAAATATGTTACAACAAAATAAGTTTCTTGAATGCAGTTTTTACACAATATCATACAAGCATGGACTCCAAATCTCGTCCTTATTTAAGTATGCGACAGCGGAAGCTCTTAATAATCACCTGAGAATAAACATGCTTAAAACGTCAACAAAAATGTTGGTGAGTTATAGGTTTAACCTATATATATCAAATCATAATAATAGACCACAAGATTTCATATTTCAATATACATCCCATACATAGAGATAAAAATCATTCATATGGTGAACACCTGGTAACCGACATTAACAAGATGCTTATATAAGAATATCCCCATCATTCCGGGACACCCTTCGGATATGATATAAATTTCGAAGTACTAAAGCATCCGGTACTTTGGATGGGGTTTGTTAGGCCCAATAGATCTATCTTTAGGATTTGCGTCAATTAGGGTGTCTGTTCCCTAATTCTTAGATTACCAGACTTAATAAAAAGGGGCATATTCGATTTCGATAATTCAACCATAGAATGTAGTTTCACGTACTTGTGTCTATTTTGTAAATCATTTATAAAACCTGCATGTATTCTCATCCCAAAAATATTAGATTTTAAAAGTGGGACTATAACTCACTTTCACAGATTTTTACTTCGTCGGGAAGTAAGACTTGGCCACTGGTTGATTCACGAACCTATAACAATATATACATATATATCAAAGTATGTTCAAAATATATTTACAACACTTTTAATATATTTTGATGTTTTAAGTTTATTAAGTCAGCTGTCCTCGTTAGTAACCTACAACTAGTTGTCCACAGTTAGATGTACAGAAATAAATCGATAAATATTATCTTGAATCAATCCACGACCCAGTGTATACGTATCTCAGTATTGATCACAACTCAAACTATATATATTTTGGAATCAACCTCAACCCTGTATAGCTAACTCCAACATTCACATATAGAGTGTCTATGGTTGTTCCGAAATATATATAGATGTGTCGACATGATAGGTCGAAACATTGTATACGTGTCTATGGTATCTCAAGATTACATAATATATAATACAAGTTGATTAAGTTATGGTTGGAATAGATTTGTTACCAATTTTCACGTAGCTAAAATGAGAAAAATTATCCAATCTTGTTTTACCCATAACTTCTTCATTTTAAATCCGTTTTGAGTGAATCAAATTGCTATGGTTTCATATTGAACTCTATTTTATGAATCTAAACAAAAAAAGTATAGGTTTCTAGTCGAAAAAATAAGTTACAAGTCGTTTTTGTAAAGGTAGTCATTTCAGTCGAAAGAACGACGTCTAGATGACCATTTTAGAAAACATACTTCCACTTTGAGTTTAACCATAATTTTTGGATATAGTTTCATGTTCATAATAAAAATCATTTTCTCAGAATAACAACTTTTAAATCAAATTTTATCATAGTTTTTAATTAACTAACCCAAAACAGCCCGCGGTGTTACTACGACGGCGTAAATCCGATTTTACGGTGTTTTTCGTGTTTCCAGGTTTTAAATCATTAAGTTAGCATATCATATAGATATAGAACATGTGTTTAGTTGATTTTAAAAGTCAAGTTATAAGGATTAACTTTTGTTTGCGAACAAGTTTAGAATTAACTAAACTATGTTCTAGTGATTACAAGTTTAAACCTTCAAATAAGATAGCTTTATATGTATGAATCGAATGATGTTATGAACATCATTACTACCTTAAGTTCCTTGGATAAACCTACTGGAAAAGAGAAAAATGGATCTAGCTTCAATGGATCCTTGGATGGCTCGAAGTTCTTGAAGCAGAATCATGACACGAAAACAAGTTCAAGTAAGATCATCACTTGAAATAAGATTGTTATAGTTATAGAAATTGAACCAAAGTTTGAATATGATTATTACCTTGTATTAGAATGATAACCTACTGTAAGAAACAAAGATTTCTTGAGGTTGGATGATCACCTTACAAGATTGGAAGTGAGCTAGCAAACTTGAAAGTATTCTTGATTTTATGAAACTAGAACTTTTAGAATTTATGAAGAACACTTAGAACTTGAAGATAGAACTTGAGAGAGATCAATTAGATGAAGAAAATTGAAGAATGAAAGTGTTTGTAGGTGTTTTTGGTCATTGGTGTATGGATTAGATATAAAGGATATGTAATTTTGTTTTCATGTAAATAAGTCATGAATGATTACTCATATTTTTGTAATTTTATGAGATATTTCTTGCTAGTTGCCAAATGATGGTTCCCACATGTGTTAGGTGACTCACATGGGCTGCTAAGAGCTGATCATTAGAGTGTATATACCAATAGTACATACATCTAAAAGCTGTGTATTGTACGAGTACGAATACGGGTGCATACGAGTAGAATTGTTGATGAAACTGAACGAGGATGTAATTGTAAGCATTTTTGTTAAGTAGAAGTATTTTGATAAGTGTATTGAAGTCTTCCAAAAGTGTATAAATACATATTAAAACACTACATGTATATACATTTTAACTGATTCGTTAAGTCATCGTTAGTCGTTACATGTAAGTGTTGTTTTGAAACCTTTAGGTTAACGATCTTGTTAAATGTTGTTAACCCAATGTTTATAATATCAAATGAGATTTTAAATTATTATATTATCATGATATTATCATGTATGAATATATCTTAATATGATATATATACATTAAATGTCTTTACAACGATAATCGTTACATATATGTCTCGTTTAAAAATCATTAAGTTAGTAGTCTTGTTTTTACATATGTAGTTCATTGTTAATATACTTAATGATATGTTTACTTATCATAGTATCATGTTAACTATATATATATCCATATATATGTCATCATATAGTTTTTACAAGTTTTAACGTTCGTGAATCACCGGTCAACTTGGGTGGTCAATTGTCTATATGAAACATATTTCAATTAATCAAGTCTTAACAAGTTTGATTGCTTAACATGTTGGAAACATTTAATCATGTAAATATCAATCTCAATTAATATATATAAACATGGAAAAGTTCGGGTCACTACACATGATAACACCAAATTGGAATCTACCGTTTGAACTAATGTGCGATGCAAGTGATTTTGCAATGGGAGCCGTTTTAGGACAAAGGATTGAAAAATGATTTCAACCTATATATTATGCTAGTAAGACGTTACAAGGAGCACAAACAAATTATACAACTACTGAAAAAGAACTCCTTGCTATTGTCTTTGCTTTTGACAAATTTCGTTCATATCTCGTTCTAGCAAAAACGGTGGTCTATACCGACCATTCTGCTCTTAGATACCTATTTTTGAAACAAGATGCCAAACCAAGATTAATCCATTGGATCTTACTCTTACAAGAATTCGATATTGAAATCCAAGATAAAAGAGGAGCAGAAAATCTCGCCGCTGATCATCTTTCTCGTCTTGAAAATCCTGAATTAGAAGTTCTAAATGAATCGGCCATACAAGACAACTATCCTGATGAATATCTATTGAAGATAGATTATAATGAAATACCATGGTTTGCAGACTATGCAAACTACTTAGTATGTGGATTCCTTGAAAAAGGATTATCGTACCAAAAACGAAAGAAATTCTTCAGTGATATAAAACACTATTTTTGGGAAGATCCACATCTGTTTAAAAGTTGTCCCAATGGAATAATATGCCGATGTGTATTCGGAGATGAAGCTAGTAAAATTTTAAATCATTGTCACACAGGACCAACAGGAGGGCATTATGGGCCTCAACTAACAGCAAGAATAGTTTATGATGCTGGATTCTATTGGCCTACAATTTACAAAGACGCACACCTTCTTTGCAAATCCTGTGATGCTTGTCAAAGGGCCGGAAAAATAAGTCAACGTGATGAAATGCCACAAAATGTCACCCAAGTATGTGAAGTATTTGACATTTGGGGTATTGACTTTATGGGTCCATTTCCAAAATCTCATAATAATCTCTATATTCTCGTAGCCATTGATTATGTATCTAAATGGGCGGAAGCACAAGCTCTCCCAACTAACGATGCACGAGTTGTAGTCAACTTTTTAAAACGTCTTTTTGCAAGGTTTGGAACACCGAAAGCTTTAATAAGTGATCGGGGTACTCATTTCTGTAATAATCAACTTGAGAAAGTTCTTAAAAGATATGGAGTAACTCATAAAATCTCCACCGCATATCATCCACAAACAAGTGGACAAGTTGAAAATACCAACCGAGCTTTAAAACGTATTCTAGAGAAAACTGTAGGATCAAATCCGAAGGAATGGTCCATTAAATTGGAGGATGCACTCTAGGCTTTTAGAACAGCCTACAAATCTCCAATTGGAACCACACCTTTTAAACTCGTCTACGGAAAAGCATGTCATCTTCCAGTAGAAATTGAACACAAAGCATTTTGGGCTTTGAAGACATGTAATCTCGATTTACATGAAGCTGGACGTCTACGGTTAAGTCAACTAAACGAATTAGAAGAATTAAGACATGAAGCATACGAAAATTCGTTAATCTATAAAGAAAGAACGAAGAAATGGCATGATAAAAGAATCAGAAGTTCAAAAGAATTCAAAGAAGGAGACAGAGTTCTTCTTTTCAATTCACGATTCAAGCTATTTCCTGGAAAATTGAAATCAAGATGGTCTGGACCATTCATAGTCAAAAGAGTTTTCCCATACAGAACGATAGAATTAATAAATTCAAATGGAATTGAATTTAAAGTTAATGGTCACAGAGTTAAACATTACATAGATAGTCCGATGGAAGTCGACAACGAAGTTAATCACAATTTCGATACCACAGCTAACTAAGTGTGAGGAGAATCAAGTCTTTAAAGGATAATATGTATTTCTGTTAGAGTTAGATTATCTGTTTTCGTGTAGTTCTCGAAAATGGAACCCGAATGGTCTTTCCCTAGCAGACCCTAAAGAACTAGTCTTCTCCCCCATTCTGAATTTTTATTTTTTTTAGGAAATGAAGACTGCCTGTGAACTAAACCATGGTCTAATGCTGCACGCTTTGATCACTAAATGTAATAATGACACACTTCCGAGTGAAATAGTATCAGTAATCAGAGAAAGATTGGACGGAGTAAGAAAAGAATCCAGATGCGAAGATAATAAGTTACAATTTGGTAAAGGAAAATCAAAATCCGCAGAGAAAAGAAGAGCACGACACCTTGAAAGATGTCACAAATGCGGAAAATGGTCACATGGAGGTAAATGTTCAAATAATCAAACCTATTCAAATACCGAATTTGTTACTTTATGCAGAGACGGACAGTTCATATGTTTAGAAGAAAAAACACTGAATGCTCGAGGTTACGCCTATGTAGCTATGGAAAACCAATTAAACCGACTATCTTATGAATGGGATAGATCATATAACTAAGAATACTATCTCACAGGTAAGTCTGTACAGTTTTTATTTTTTTATTTTTATTTTTAACCTTTTGATAATAAACGCTAATTTGTTCACTATAAAGTATTAAATTGGTATTGAATAAAATTAGGTTTGGCGACCGAAATTATTGATATCATACAAAAATTTATTACATCACTGCGAAATTTAACGTTTATTCTTAAGATATAAATATCTTTAATCAATCAACCCAAAATATTTCAAAAATTCTTCATGAGTTAAATTAGGTCATGGAACCGAAATTACTTTACCGAAAAGAGGGGCGCATATTTTTGATAATATTTGATTGATTAAAAAGTGGGATAAAAGCCAAAAAGATTTTTAATTTTATTTTTTTACCTTGTTTTTAAAATTAATATATAAATATTAAATTAATATTTTGAACTTTGTAAAATCAATATATTTAAAATTATAAATATTTGAAAAATTAATCTTTTTAATATAATTTTGTATGTATAAAAACAAAAATATAATATAAGTTTGGTGTGAATTTATAATATGAATTTTTATTTAAGTTTGGTGTGAATTTTTAATTTTATGCATATTTTAAATTTAAGTTTGGTGTGAATTTAAAAAATAAAAATTTACTTTATTTCGCTAAGTTAAAAATATGATTTTTAAAATTCGTCGTGAGTTGAAGACTAGGTCGTTGACCCAAAATTGCTTTACCCGAGGGAGGGACGAGAACTTTCATTATCATTATTTTTAATCTTATTGAATTAAAGTATGCCAAAAACATTAAAAAAACCCAAAAATCTTTACTTTTAAAACCGCGCATTGATTTGACAAATTTTAAAAATTTTGTCAAGGGACAGGCTAGGACATCGATCCGAAACACCTTCACTCCTAAAGGAAAACAAATTTTTAAAATTTAATTAATTATAAGTTTTATAAAGTATAAGGTTTTATTTTTATAAAAAAAAAAAAAAACTGAAAACACTGTTCCCGGTTACCCATGCGATCGCATGGGTATTGCACTCCAACTTCATGCGATCGCATGGAGCTGGAAAACAGGCCTGATACATACAGCTTGATGCTGTTCTTCATCCACAAACACACACAACATACACGAAAATACTCTCAAATCTTCATCAAAATTCACCAAAATCCACCGTAATTCATCATTTTTCTTGCCCTAATCATGCCTAGATTCTCATTCTTCAGCAAAATGGTAAAAATTACACCCCTAAACTCATAAATTTGCTAGTTTTTGTGATAAATTCTAATTTTTTACCTAATGCAATTTTGTTAATTTTTAGTGTAATTAGTGTTAAATTGTTAGTATTTTATGCATGTATAACCTAGATTGATGCTATTTAACATGATTTGAAGCCAAAAACTTCAAAAATTTTAGAAATCTAGGGTTTGTGTTCTTGAGCAATTTGGGGTTTTTTGATATAAACAGGTTATGGCCAATTTTTGTCATGAATTATTGCTAAATTGAGTAGTGTAACATGTTTAGATAGTTAAATGATCCAAACATTGATCCTAAACATGATTTTTAGAGATTAAAGTGGACTTTTTAAGTCCAAAATTCATGAACTTGATTAATTTGATATATTTGCCATTTGAGACTTGTTTAATTATTAGTAATGACTATTTTGACTTGTTATTTGAGTTAAATGCTTATGAATTTTGTATACATTTTCATATGTGCTTATTTGAAAAGTGTAGAATTGTGAAAAATTGTGAAAATGTATATAAGTTTAATTTTGATTTAACATGTTATAGTGATTGTTTTAAGTTGTTATTTTGCTAACACTAATGAATATTTGGATGCACAAATTTTGTGTTTAATGTGTTTTGCAGAAAGCCGATACTGGGGGTTCAGGAGCATCATCATCTAGACGACCAGCACCAGCACAAGAACCAGAACCAGAAATGCAACACGAACAAGAACCACAACAGGAACAACAACAACAGCCTGATCAGCACGTACCTTATTATGATCTGGTACAGTTTGTTGATGAATTCATAGTATTCCCAATGAGGCCGCCAGTAGAATTCCCAACGATTCCTGAGCACACACTGCATCCTAATCTGAGATTTGATAGGAGATGGAGAGATTACGAGACATATCAAAGGAACAAATTCAAATTGGTAACAAAAAATGTAGAGGTGCCATGGGTAATCGATTGGACCCCTTTGGAAACGGTCCATCTAGCTGACCGTGTTAGACAGCTTTTAGTTCAAAGGTATGGCAGTTCTTCTTTTTACAGATTGGGAACGTCTTTTCACCATTCGTAGACCTGTATATAAGGAATGGTGTGTTGAGTTGATGAGTACTGTATCACTTGATACAAATATAGTTAGAATAGATGATAGAAGATTTCTTAGGTTTATCCTTGGCGGTAGGATGTACAAAATGTCCATGCTGGACATGGCCAGGGCCTTACAGATATATACTCCTGGTGAGTTGCTATTACCCGATTGTACAAATTTGATTCATTATGGTGAAAGGGTAGATAGTAACTTTGACGCTGACGCCATTTGGAGGCGTATGTCACATTTTGATGTTTTTACACGAGCAGGAGGACACTCCTATACACATATTGACAGAGCCGAGCTTCGTATTATTCATAGATTTTTGGCTAACTCGATTACACAGAGAGGTCATAATAAATAAAAAATTACCTTACATGATTTATTCTACCTAAAGTGTATTCGGGATCCTAGAAGCTTTGCCAATATCCCTTACTGTGTTGCTTTTTATTTATCTAAAATGGTAGAGGGAATGCAGGACGGGAGTATAATAGGAGGAGGTATTTTTGTTACTCTCATTGGAGAGTATTTAGGTGTTGATAGGAACCAAGGGGGTCCATTACAGCTTTGTAGAGAACAGGTTGAGCCCTTAGGATTGAAAGTTTATGTGGGTGCTAAGGTATTGAAAAGTAGACGTAACCAGGCAGTACCCTATGAGGGATCTCATCCTCAGGTAGAGAGAGGCTCAGACGAGGAAATGGAGGAGGCGGAAGACATTAGGGATGTCTTTCGAGATGCTATTCTTGACGTCCACGTTCGTATAGATGAGGAAGCAATGACGAACGCGGCCAGACATAGTATGTATGAGCAGTGGAACTCCGAGCGAGTATACGAGGATTATAGGCGACGCCAACACGATAGCTGGTTAGTTCATCAGCACCAAATCATGAGCCAGCTATCATATCAGGTACCAAATAATTACGTACCTACTCGACCTGCTCATTTTCCGCCACACAGCCCCGATATCCGACCACCCTTTAACAAGTATAACTATAATCAAGCCTATCAGAACACCTATAACCAACAATGGAACCCACCTGACGAGATGAACTGGAACCTATATCCAGACTGATTTAGTTCCATTTGGTTATTTATATGATTTTTATGTTTTTATCTTTTTACTTATTCATGTTTAAACTTATGTTATTGAATATACTTATGTAATCTTTATCATTTTTATTATTATTGTTTACTAATATTTCACATTTAGGATTTAAAAGTGGGATATTAAGTCCCATTTCAAATTGCCATGCATGTTTATATTTGTATGTATGTATATAGTAAATTGTACAAAACAGGGTAAAACAGCGCATTTTCAAGGACTGGCATTAAGTTCAGCAAAAGCTAGTAATTTTGACGACAAGATAAATGTGATGTAACAACAGACGGAATGGACAAATGATATGTACCATTTATCATTCAGCAAACAAACGCCAATATGTTTGGAAACTTTGGTAAAATTTAATCATTTCTACGCTAATCACCCTGAATAATTTAAATTGTTACTGATTTCTTGCAAATGAGGGCATTGCAAGATCTTAAGTGTGGGAAGGGGTTAAATTCTTTCGGATTTTTAAAATTTTTTTACTTTAAACACTTGGTTACCATTAGAAATACTAGTAAAGTAGTAGTTGTATTAGAATCTAGTGCTCTCTGATAATAAAGAACAGCCCTAGTCTTATATACTGACTACCCAATTCTAGTAAAATTTTTCAAAATTTTCAATTAAATGAACTCAAAATCATGTTTATACATATTTATGAACGATAAAACTAGGTGTTAACACCGAAATTATTGTTACCTCGGAAAGGACATAAATTGAGAAACAAACCAAAATGTTAAAATTTATTTAAAATGGAATAGAGGACAATAAAAAGGAAAATAAAAGCCAAGTGTGGGAAATTTTCACCGAGTTATTCAAAATACATATCACATATTTTTGTACAAATAATTGAAAATACTTTTGTTTTGGACGATAATTAACTATTTTACCCGATGAAAGAAAAGAAGAGATGGATCTACACGATGAATCAATTCCATCGTTAAAAGGAAGTAAAGTCTTTCAAAAAAGACACGCGCTTCTTGATTTAGGTCATGAAGTTGTCGTTCAGACCAGCTGTAGGTTGATGAAAAATCTAGAAAAGTCATCTCTAAAATCAGCAGGAAATCCACGGACCTCAGCATAAAACAAGGTCGCCAAGTGGTTAGATTTATCCTAACCATGAGAAGGATTTATCTCGTACAATGGGGGGCACCGTGCAAATTAGCTTGGTAAGACTAATAAATCAGATCCCCAGAAAGGATAATCTCCTTAAAAGATCAAAAATCAGCTTTTAAGCCTGATATTACTCAATCCTAGAGATTGACCTTAAATATTGAGAATTCAAACTCATGGAATTCAATGATATCTAAACTCGAGCTTGAACGAGAAAATATTTTGATCAAATTATAAACCGATTTGTTTTCTGAAAACCCATTTTCAATGCGTTCATTACCATTGAACGTAAAATCCTAGGAATTCACCTGGAATTCATTAGGTCATCTGAACCAAATCGGGTGTCAACCGTAAGAACGGTGGTTGCATAGCATGGTCGAAGACAGGACCTTGTGCCAGACCGAAAAATCATAAGGGTGAGCTTTACTATTGCTCCTACAAAGAATAGTAATTGCGTCCGACATGTTATAGACCATAATTAAAAGCATGTCAGGGGACATTTCCTTAACAGTTGCTTGTTCAACGCTTTCCTTTACAACCGGACGGTAGTTTACCGAAAGGTAATATACGGAGCAAGTATACTGGACGTGTTGCTTTCCTAATACAAGGTTAGCAAGTGGGTGACACAAAACCACAAGTTTGAGCTAAAATTTTCAAATCTGAAACCCACCAAACCCACAAAAATATTTTGCAAACACCGGTGAAGGGTTATTCCGGAAAACTTATCTAGGGTAAAAACTAGATTTAATTTTCAAAAGATCAAATGTTTTCATAAAGATCCAATTTCCTTAATGGATCTAAATTTTATAGTCATGTGGGACTGTAAACCACATCGTTACTACCATTGTTTATACCGCCGTAAAGAAATCACTGATGTACAAAGTGTGAAGAATAAAGAAGTGATTCTAGTATTTCAAGACTATATTACTTGAGGACAAGCAACGCTCAAGTGTGGGAATATTTGATAATGTTAAAAACAAACATATATTTCATAGCATTATTCCTCAAGAAAGACAAGCTTTTAGTTGCAATTGTCCTATTTACAAGTGATATTCGTTTAAATAATAAAAGGTGAAGACAAAAGACAGATTCGACGAATTGAAGACGCAAACGACCAAAAAGCTCAAAAGTACAAAATACAATCAATGAGGTTCCAATTATTGATAAGAAACGTCTCAAAATTACAAGATTACAAGATTCAAAACGAAAAGTACAAGATATCAAATTGTACGCAAGGACGTTCGAAAATCCGGAACCGGGACCAACTCTCAACGCTCGACGCAACGAACTAAAAATTACAAGTCAACTATGCATATGAATATAATATAATATATAATTAATTCTTAAAATTAATATATATATATTATATTATATTTAAATAAACGTCGGCAGAAGAAAACAACCAAAAGTGGCTCTCCCCAGCTGGCCATGCGATCGCATGGCCTGGAAGGCATAAATCCATGCGATCGCATGAGCCCCTTTTCCAGATCACATGCCTATAAAAATCGAGCTTTGGTGCACCATTTTTCAATATATAATATCAATCTCTCTATCTATATATGAAGTATATATTTATATTTATATTTTAATTTTAATTTTAATTTTAATTCTAATAATAAGGGTATGTTAGCGAATGTTGTAAGGGTGTAAGTTGAAATTCTGTCCGTGTAACGCTACGCTATTTTTAATCATTGTAAGTTATGTTCAACCTTTTTAATTTAATGTCTCGTAGCTAAGTTATTATTATGCTTATTTAATCCGAAGTAATCATGATGTTGGGCTAAAAATATTAAAATTGGGTAAGTGGGCTTTGTACCATAATTGGGGTTTGGACAAAAGAACGACACTTGTGGAAATTAGACTATGGGCTATTAATGGGCTTTATATTTGTTTAACTAAATGATAGTTTGTTAATGTTAATATAAAGATTTGCAATTGGACGTCCCTATAAATAACCATATACACTCAATCGGACACGATGGGCGGGATATTTATATGTACGAATAATCGTTCATTTAACCGGACACGGGAATGGATTAATAACCACTAGAATTATTAAAACAGGGGTGAAATTATGTACAAGGACACTTGGTATAATTGATAACAAAGTATTAAAACCTTGGGTTACACTCAGTCGACATCCTGGTGTAATTATTAAACAAAGTATTAAAATCTTGTTACAGTTTAAGTCCCCAATTAGTTGGAATATTTGACTTCGGGCATAAGGATAATTTGACGAGGACACTCGCACTTTATATTTATGACTGATGGACTGTTATGGACAAAAACCAGATGGACATATTAAATAATCCAGGACAAAGGACAATTAACCCATGGGCATAAAACTAAAATCAACACGTCAAACATCATGATTACGGAAGTTTAAATAAGCATAATTCTTTTATTTCATATTTAATTTCCTTTATTTTATATTTAATTGCACTTCTAATTATCGCACTTTTTAATTATCGCAAGTTTATTTTATCGCACTTTTATTTATCGCAATTTCATTATCGTTATTTACTTTACATTAAGTCTTGTATTTATTTTTACATTTTGTTTTAACTGCGACTAAAGTTTTAAAATCGACAAACCGGTCATTAAACGGTAAAAAACCCCCCTTTAAAATAATAATATTACTTATATATATATATATTCGTATTTTTATAAATTAAACTAATATAGCGTTAAGCTTTGATTAAAAGATTTTCCCTGTGGAACGAACCAGACTTACTAAAAACTACACTACTGTACGATTAGGTACACTGCCTATAAGTGCTATAGCAAGGTTTAAGTATATCCATTCTATAAATAAATAAATATCTTGTGTAAAATTGTATCGTATTTAATAGTTTTTCCTGTAAAAATATAAGCTATTTTATATACACCTCGCATAACATCAGGCGCGCCATCTATCATTCGACGAGCTTCGTAATTACAAACTGAGTATTTTTAATCACTTTTCTACACTAATCAACCTCATGAATTTATAATTATAGTCTGATTTCTTGCAAATGAGGGCATTGCAAGATCTTAAGTGTGGGAAGGGATTAAATTCTTTCGGGTTTTAAACATTTGACTTATACACTTGGTTTAATAGCCACCATTAAATTTTACTAGTAAAACAGTAGTTGTATTAGAATCTAGTGCTCTCTGATAATAAAGAACAGCCCTAGTCTTATATACTGACTACCAACTTCTAGTGAAATTTTTAAAAAATTTCAACTAAATGAACTCAAAATCTTGTTTATACATATTTATGAACAATAAAACTAGGTATTAACACCGAAATTATTGTTGCCTCAGAAAGGACATAAATTGAGAAACAACCAAAATGTTAGAATTCACTTAAAATGGAATAAAGAAGAATAAAAAGGCAAAGAAAGAAAGAAATAAAAGCTAAGTGTGGGAAGAATTTACCAAGTTATTTAAATCACATATCACATATTTTTGTACAAATAATTAAAGGTACTTTTGTTTTGGACGATTTTAATCAGTTTTACCCGATTTCTTATAATATATTTGAAAGAAATGTGCCACTTGATTTAAAAGGAAGTAAAGTCTTCCGGAAAAAGAAATGAAGGAAGTAAAGTCTTCCGGAAAAGACACGCGCTTCTTAATTTAGGTCAAGAAGTTGTCGTCCAGACCAACTGTAGGTTGACGAAAAATCTAGAAAAGTCATCTCTAAAATCAGTAGGAAATCCACGGACCTTAGCATCAAACAGGGTCGCCATATGGTCAGACTTATCCTAACCATGAGAGGATCTGTCTCGTAAAATGGGGAGGGAACCGTGAAAATTAGCTTGATAAGACTAATGAATCAGACCCCCAGAAAGGATAATCTCCTTAAAGATTAAAAATCAGCTTTTAAGCCTAATATTACTCAATCCTTGAGATTGACATTAAAGATTGAGAATTACAAACTCATGGAATTCAATGATATCTAAACTCGAGCTTGAACGAGAAAATATTTTGATCAAAATTAAAACCGATTTGTTTTCTGAAAACCTATTTTCAGTGCGTTCCTTACCATTGAACGTAAAATTCTAGGAATTCATCTGAAATTCATTAGGTCACCTGAACCAAATCGGGTGTCAACCGTAAGAACGGTGGTTGCATAGCATGGTCGAAGACAGGACCTTGTGCCAGACCGAAAAATTATAGGGTGATCTTTACTATTTCTCCTACAAAGGATAGTAATTGCATCCGACACATTTTTGACCACAATTATCTGCATGTCATGAGACATTGCCTTAACAGTTGCTTGTTCATCGCTTTCCTTTACAACCGGACGGTAGTTTACCGAAAGGTAATATACGGAGCAAGTATACTGGACGTGTGCTTTCCTAATACAAGGTTAGCAAGTGAGTAACACAAAACCGCAAGTTTTGAGCTGAAATTTTAAAATATGAAACCCACAAAACCCACAAACATTTTGCAAACACCGGTGAAGGGTTATTCCGGAAAACTTATCTAGGGTAAAAGCTAAAATGAATTTTCAAAAGATCAAATGTTTTCATAAAGATCCAATTTCCTTAAAGGATCTAAATTTTCATAGTCATGTGGGACTGTAAACCACATTGTTACTATCATTGTTTATACCGCCATATCAAAATCACTGATGTATAAAGTGTGAGAATAAAAAAGTGATTCGAGTGAAGTGTGATTGAATTTCAAGTTCTGTATTGCTTGAGGATAAGCAATATTCAAGTGTGGGGATATTTGATAGTGCTCCAAATGAACATATATTTAGTCGTAATATCATCCCTATATGTAAAGTTTTTAGTTGCAATTATTATATTTTTAAGTTGTAATCGATTAAATAAATAAATTAGAAGACGAAGCACGAAGATTAAAGAATTGAAAAAAATGTGCCACTAAAGCCTAAAAAGTGCCACTAAAGCCATAGTGCACTCAAAAGTGCCACTAAAGGTGAGTTAAAAACTTTGCGCGGATTTTGGGAGTTAAGGAAAATAATTTTTTGTGCAAATTACAAATTGCAAAACTCAAAGTACAAGATATCTACGCGTACGAAAGGACGTTCGAAAATCCGGAACCGAGACATAAACCGAGCATCAACGCGCGATACAACGGAACTAAAATTACAAGTCAACTATGCACAAGAATATAATATAATATATATATAATTAATATAAATTATATATATTATATATATATATATATATATATATATATATAAAAATAAAATGTCGACAAACTAGAAAACAAAAACATGTGAGCTGATCCAGCTGGCCATGCGTTCGCATGGCCAGGATGCCCATAACCCATGCGATCGCATGGCACCCAAAGTCAGGCCAGGTGCTATAAATTGTAACGAATTCAGTGAGTTGTGTACACCATTTTTTCTTTCTTCCTCTGTAAACTTAATATATATATATATATATTATAATTTTAATTTAAGTTAATTTTAATAATAAAGTTATGGTTTAGTTGAGTTATTGTAAGAAATATTTTACGGGTTTTAAATTCGGAACTCTGTCCGGGTAACGCTACGCGATAAATAATCACTATAAGCTATGTTCTTCCTTTTTAAATTAATGTCTCATAACTAATTTATTATTGTGCTTATTTGAGCCGAAGTAATCGTGATGTTAGACTAAATATTAAAGACGGGGTTATTGGATTTTGTACCATAATTAGGGTTTGGACAAAAGACCGACACTTGTGGACATTGGACTATTAATAGATGGGGGTGTTGTCTAATTGAGCGACAATTCATTGGAACCTGTCGAACCTATCTTCAAATTAGTTAATCTAATAATTATTAAATGATTATGAATGTCCTATTTAGTGACATTTATACGACATCCTTTACAATCATTTAATTAATTATTCGAGTTGGGTAATTGATTATTCAAACTGATCAAGTGGGTAAATTAATGTTCATATCTTATTAAAACAAGGGTGGATTACATACAAGGGTAATTGGTGTAATTTTTAACAAAGTATTAAAACCTTGGATTACACGCAGTCGATAACCTGGTGTAATTATTAACAAAGTATTAAGACCTTGTTACAGTTTAAGTCCCTAATTAGTTGGAATATTTGACTTCGGGTATAAGGATAATTTGACGAGCATTTTATAATTTTGACCGATGGACTATTATGGACAAAAACCAGATAGGTTTCAAATAAATCCAGGACAAAGGACAACTAACCCAGAGTAATGAATTAAAATCAAAACGTCAAACATCATGATTATGAAAGTTTAAATAAGCATAATACTTTTATTTTATATTTCATCGTACCTTTATTTACTGTCAATTTAATTACTGCAATTTACTTTATCGCAATTTAAATTCTGTCATTTATATTATCGTCATTTATCTTTACGCTTAAAATATAAAATCGACAAACCGGTCATTAAATGGTAAAAAACCCCTTTTATAATAATATTACTATATATAATTATATATATTTTATATAAATATAGTTGTTAAAAATATAGCGCTAAACTCAGTTAGCTCCCTGTGGAACGAACCGGACTTACTAAAAACTACACTACTCTACGATTAGGTACACTGCCTATAAGTGTTGTAGGAAGGTTTAGGTATATTCCATTCAATAAATAAATAAATAACTTGTGCAAATTGTATCGTATTTAATAGTATTTCGTAGTAAAAATTAATAGTATTACGTACTACACCTCGCACACATCACCTCCCGTGCTTGAAGCAAGAGCCTTCCAAATGTCGGGAGACGCAGCTACTGCTACCGACGATGTTATCACCGGTATGTTCTTGGTAAATATTATACCAGCACGTATGTTGTTAGACTCGGGAGAAAATCGTTCCTTTATGTTTGTAGAACTTCGTGACAAGTTGAGACTGCCTATAGATATGTTGAATGAACCTTTAAGAATAGAGGTAGCAGATGGTAAGACGGTTCCAGTCACAACATCTGTGTCGGGAGTGACTATTGAAATAGATGGGAATGTATTTCCTGTGACTTGCTTAGTTATTCCAATACCTAGCTTTGATATGGTACTAGGTTTGGATTGGTTAAGCTGCCATAAGGGAAGTATAAAATGTCATAAGAAATTAATTTATTTCCCTTTAATCGACAAGACATATGTGGTGGCCCGAGGAGAACAGGGTGGGTTTGGTTGTCCCTTAATCTCTATGATGAAAGCCAAGAAATCGTTTGCAAAAGGGTGTGATTCATTTCTCGCATACGTGAGCGATGCTAAGAAAGAGAAAAAGAAAGTATCAAACATCCCTATGGTATCCTACTTCCCTGAAGTATTCCTAGATGAATTGTCGGGTTTTTCGCCAGTTAGGGAAGTGGAGTATAAAATCAAATTATTGTCGGGATCTACGTCAGTTGCTAAAGCTCCGTACCGGTTAGTGTAACATCCCGCATTTTTTCGTTAAAATTATTTTAACGCCCGTTTTTTTATTTTAATAACATCTTTCGTATCTAGATTCGTATCCTCCGTGGTTAACGTTCTTAATATTTTCGTTTTTGAATTATAACATCTCCCGTTTACTCTCGTGTATTTCAAAATAATTCGTTTGGTTAACTCACGCACCCGCATCCGAACTCGAGGGACTAATTTCGTCATTTGATCAAAGATGTGACTAGTTTGACTAGTCAACATCCACCACCACCATTCATTTCATTCATTACCTCCCATCTTTCTCTACTACTTTCATTTTTACTCTCAAACACCCATTTCACTAAATCATCATCCATTTTGAATCTAGCAAGCACCAACTAAAACAAACTACATATTTGGAATCCTTGTATCTTCCTCTTCAATTCCATACCAACTTCATATTTTTTGGGTAACTTTCTAAAAACACTAGATTTTGTGTTCTTGATAGTTTTGACTTATAAAAGTGTTAATTAGTATCTATGGCTCAAGTCTAACATGAATATGTGTTTGGTTTGCTCGATTTGTTGTTTTGAGTAACTAGCTTGAATATGAAAAATGGGTGTGCTTAATCTTGAATTTTGTATGATTAAATGTTGTTTAAATGTTAAATTTCATGTATTAAATGTGTTACTAGCATCATTAGCTTCAATTTGATGTGTAGGTTGATTTAGAAAAGCTTCATTTACAAAATAGTTGAATTCATGATTTTGGTTAGGGTTTGATGAGCTTTAAAATGAACTTTTGATGCATTGAATGCTTGTTAATGTTGTTAGTAAGTGTTTAGTTGCAATGTATGTTTAATTACCTTCTAAATGGCATATCGTATGTGTAAATTGGATTCCCGAATCATAAAAAGTGTTTTACTAACTTGAAACTTCAATGATGAACTTTTAACGATCATTAGACGAGGATTTGGTCATTTAAATGATGTAATTGTTTGATGATATGTGATTGGTTGTATTCCTCGTCAAAATACCTTTCCAACGATATAAGATACATGTTTTAAGTGTTTTCGGTTCATAATTTGTGTTTGTTTGAGTTTTTGTTCGAGACTTGTGAAATTTCAGTTTCAACAACCTGTAGTTCATTGGGACACCGTCCCATATCTTGGACGCCGTCCTGTCTTTCACATCTGGACGCCGTTCAGCCATTTTGGACGCCGTCCAGATGAACTACCAAGGGCTGTTTCGTTTGGTCGTTTACCGTTTAATTCTAACTATGCTACGCACCTCCGATTAACATGTAACTTGTTCTAACATGCTTATATATGATTAAAAACCTCAGAAAATAGTTCAGGACCCGATCTGAACGTGTTGACTTTTTCGTTGACTTTGACTTGACCAAAGTCGACTTTTGTTTAAACTTAACCAAATACTTATGCAATCATCCTAACATGCTTTTATATTTGAATCATGCATGAAACTTGGCAACGTGATTCACATGCTATATGTAATCGAGTCGTAACGAGCCATAGGACTAATTGAACAACTTTGACCCATCGTGTTTACCGTTATTGATACAACCTACTTGTTTCGGTCAAGACTAGCAATTGTCCTTGCACACGTTTACTTGTGAAGTACTTTATTACTCGTGCACTCAAGGTGAGATCATAGTCCCACTTTTACTCTTTTAAACTTACATTGGGATGAGAAAACATAAACGTTTCATTTAACAAAGTGAACACAAGTATGAAAACAAACATTTTACATATGAGTTAGAACAAAATCCTCAATTCGATTATCATTAGTTACACTTGCGGGTGTAAGCGAGAACTTATGTTGTATGGCCATATGGGTTTGACAAACCCACATTCGGACGGTTCGCTATCGTTACTTCGGATGAAATATATTTTCGAGAAACAGTGTATGATCTAACACTATTGTGATGGGGTTCTATGGAAGGAAAGTTAAGCCTTGATAATTGGGTGCTCGTGATAACAATTTTTGGAATGGTTACTATTATTGAAATGTTATAAATCTTGTGGTTCATTTTACTTACTCACTTACTTACTTATACCTATGATTTCAACAATGTTTTCGTTGACAGATTTCTATGTTTTTCTCAGGTCTTTGAACGATATGTGATACATGCTTCCGCTCATTATTTTGATACTTGCATTGGATGTCAAGTATATATGCATACATAGAGCGTCTTTTGACTTTATTTTAAATTGTGTCGCATAGGTTTCATTTGTACTTATAACATTGTAACATAACTTGTGGTTGAACTATTCTTGTAAACTTGAAACAATCTTTACATTTGAAATGAATGCGACATATTTTTGGTCAAACGTTATTTTAAAGACTTATGACCACGTAACGGGACCTAAGTAGACGGCGCCGTCAATGATGATTTTTTCAGGTCGCTACAGATGGTATCAGAGTATTGGTTGTAGGGATTTAGAGTTCATTGGTGTCAACCCCGAGTCATAGGGTACATTAGTGAGTCTAGACTACACCCGGCATATAGACTTGAAGTAGGAATTACTTGACTACTTGTGCATTTATACTCGAACTCTTCTATTCATATCTAACTCTTATTCCATCATAATCTCACGTTGTTTAATTTGATTGACACACCACCTTGACTTAGTGAAATAATGTCGAATGCACATATGAATTAGGATAATATAATTTCCTGGATTATATTACGATCACTCATATGAACGTTCCTACTTTATGACATAAAGAATTTAAGGCGAGTCAAGTAAAATTTTCTCTTTATCCTTATTCCACATCACGATTAGTATTATTGAGAATACTAATCAACGATATTCTTGCGTTTTCAAGGAACAATGGCACACCGAGGTCAACACAATACACTTCCCGAGACTCTCGAACAAGCTCTTCAACGAATGATAGCCATCGCCGTGGATGCGGCCATGGCCGGTAACTCCTCCAACAACAACAACAATCATGGAGCCGATAATTCAAACGAGGGGTGCTCCTACAAGAACTTCATGGGGTGAAAACCTCCCACTTTCGATGGAACCGGGGGACCAGTTGCTCTCACCCGATGGTTTGAACAAACGAAAGTCGTTATTAGCATAAGCGGTTGTCGGGACCAAGATAAGGTCAAGTTTTCCACCCTCACTTTCGCCGGTATTGCTCTCTCATGGTGGACAACGTATGTACAATCTGTGGGTACCGATGAGGCCCACACACTCTCTTGGACAGAATTAAGAGAAAGAATGATCATCGAATACTTCCCGCGTGAAGAGACTCGAAGGCTCGAACAGGGACTAAGAAACTTAAAAATGGTCCGGAATGACCTCGAAGCTTACAATCAACGGTTTTCCGAACTAGCCTTAATGTGTCCAAACCTCATGACTCCCGAGTCCCTAAGAGTTGAACTTTACATGGATGGCCTCCCTAAGAGCATTCGGCACAGTGTAATGTCATCCAAACCCGCTAACCTACAAGAGGCTTTAACGATGGCCCGCCAATTTATAGAAATGGTAGATGAAATTGAAGCGCCGGCACCAACGGCCGAGAATCAATCGGGTGGCAACAACAGAAAATGGGAAACCTCCCCATCAATCAACTACAACAACAACTTCGCCAAGAAGCCTCTCACCTCCGACTGCAAGATAGGGTATGCCAGAAACCTACCTTATTGTAACAATTTTCGCAAACATCATTTGAGTGAATGTGGCAAATCATTTTGTAACAAATGTCAAAGAAGTGGCTATGTGGCCCATGATTGTAAAAGTACCGCCCCCGTCGCTCAAAAGGGGCCCAATGTACCAAAAATGGGTGTTTGTTATAAATGTGGCCAATCGGGTCATTTTAGAAATGCATGCCCAAAGAATAAAGTTAAAACCAACGCACGCAGTTGAACTTTCAACATTAACGCCAAGGATGCCCGAGATGACGATGAACTAGTCACGGGTACGTTTCTTCTCAACAACTCTTACGTTTCTTGCTTATTCGATTCGGGTACCGATAAATGTTTTGTATCCAAGACTTTTGACTCATTCTTTTAACACTCCACCACTTCCCTTAAATACTAATAATGCTAAAAACAAACATATATTTCATAGCATTATCTCTCAAGAAAGACAAGCTTTTGGTTGCAATTGTTCTATTTGCAAGTGATATTCGTTTAAATAATAAAAGGTGAAGACAAAAGACAGATTCGACGAATTGAAGACGCAAATGACCAAAAAGCTCAAAAGTACAAAGTACAATCAAAGTGGTTCAAATTATTGATGAGAAACGTCTCAAAATTACAAGAGTACAAGACGCGAAACGCAAAATACAAGATATTAAATTGTACGCAAGGACGTTCGAAAATCCGGAACCGGGACCAAAGTCAACTTTCAACGCGCGACGCAACGGAGCAAAAATTACAAGTCAACTATGTACATAAATATAATATAATATATAAATAATTCTTAAAATTATTTATATATTATATATATTTATTTAAAACCGTCGGCAAGAAGCAAACAACAATATGTGAGCTGGAAAAGCAGGCCATGCGATCGCATGACCTGGAAGAGCAATTTTCATGCGGTCGCATGACCCCAATTGTCAGGCCACATCTATAAATTTCACGTGTTTTGGCTGAACAAAAACACATCTTTTTCTTTCTCTATCTCTCACGTAAATATATATATATATATATATATATATATATATATATATATATATATATATATATATATATATATATATATATATATATATATATATATATATATATATTATAATTTTAATTTTAATTTTAATTTTAATTTTAATAATAAGGGTATGTTAGCGAATGTTGTAAGGGTGTAAGTCGAAATTATGTCCGTGTAACGCTACGCTATTATTAATCATTGTAACTTATGTTCAACCTTTTTAAATTAATGTCTCGTAGCTAAGTTATTATTATGCTTATTTAAGCCGAAGTAATCGTGATGTTGGGCTAAAATATTAAAGATTGGGTAATTGGGTTTTGTACCATAATTGAGGTTTGGACAAAAGAACGACACTTGTGGAAATTAGACTATGGGCTATTAATGGGCTTTATATTTGTTTAATTAAATGATAGTTTGTTAATGTAATATAAAGATTTACAATTGGACGTACCTATAAATAACCAAATACACTCGATCGGACACGATGGGCGGGATATTTATAAGTACTAATAATCGTTCATTTAACCGGACACGGGAATGGATTAATAGTCAATGGACTTATTAAAAAAGGGTTGAATTATATACAAGGACACTTGGTGTAATTATAGTTTAAGTCCTCAATTAGCTGAAATATTTGACTTCGGATATAAGGATAATTTGACGAGGACACTCGCACTTTATATTTATGACTGATGGACTGTTATGGACAAAAACCAGACGGACATATTGAATAATCCAGGACAAAGGACAATTAACCCATGAGAATAAACTAAAATCAACACGTCAAACATCCTAATTACGGAAGTTTAAATAAGCATAATTCCTTTATTTCATATTTAATTGCACTTTTAATTATCGCACTTTTATTTACTCTCATTTCATATTTAATTGCACTTTTAATTATCGCACTTTTATTTACTGTCATTTCATATTTAATTGCACTTTTAAATATCGCACTTTTATTTACTGTCATTTCATATTTAATTGCACTTTTAATTATCGTACTTTTTAATTATCGCAATTTTATTTTATCGCACTTTAATTTACCGCACTTTAATTATTGTTATTTACTTTACGTTTTAAATTAAGTCTTTTATATATTTAAGATTTTACATTAGGTTTTAACTGCGACTTAAGTTTTAAAATCGACAAACCGGTCATTAAACGGTAAAAACCCCCTTTTATAATAATAATACTACTTATATTTATATATATATATATATATATATATATATATATATATATATATATATATATATATATATATATATATATATATATATATATATATATATATATATATATATATATATATATTTATTTACAAATATAGTTTTAAAAATATAGCGTTAAACTTGGCGAGTTCCCTGTGGACGAACCGGACTTACTAAAAACTACACTACTGTACGATTAGGTACACTTCCTATAAGTGTTGTAGCAAGGTTTAGGTATATCCACTCTATAAATAAATAAATAACTTGTGTAAAATTGTATCGTATTAAATAGTATTTTGTAGCAAAAATACTACTATTTTATACCCCTTCGCTTTAACATCAAGTATTTTTGGCGCCGCTGCCGGGGACTGCTTAAACGCCGAAAGCGAAATGCTATATATATATATATATATATATATATATATATATATATATATATATATATATATATATATATATATATATATATATATATATATATAAGATTTTTAATTTACTTTTGGCAAAATACGTTTTAATTTTTTAAAAAAATACAAAAATATAAAAAGAAAAAACAAAATTTATATATTTTTAAGAGTTTGTTATATATATATATATATATATATATATATATATATATATATATATATATATAATTATAAAGTTTCTTTATTTTGTAAAAAAAGTTTTATTTAATTTATATAAATATTTTTATATAAATATTAAAAACAGAAAAATATATATATAAAGTAATCGGGCCGAGGACTGTAGCAGCCCAACACCTGGCCCGAAACACTACTCCATGCGATCGCATGGATTTCTAACATCCAAGTCATGCAATCGCATGACTTGATTTGACATGCCTGGTAACCTAAGCCGACAGAATTTGGGTTAGTTTAATTATTATTATTATTAATTAATTAAGATTTGGGTTATTTATTTAATTAATTAGTTTAGTTTTTAGTTTTAATTTGTATTTTTAGTTTTAATTAGTTTTAATAAATTATAAAATTAATACTTTTATAAAATAAATAATATAAAAAGAATATTTTTATAAAAATTGTACTTTTTACAACTTTAAGTTTATTTTTATATTTCGTATCTTTTAATCATTAAAGCATATTTTTGTTATTTTTCGCTCGTAATTAGTTTTAAGTCATAGTTTTTGCCATAGTTATTTTTATTTCTAGATTTTTAGGCTTTGCCGTAAAATCCCTTAAGTGCTTTTTCTTTAGACTAAGATTTAGGTGCTTTAGAATTTTGCGACGCTGTTTATAAATTTTAGTTCCTTTTTAAGTTTTGACGCGCTACGTTCTTTTTATTATTTTTCGACCATTTATTTTTTGACGTTTTTCCGACGCGCTATTTTTCTTTCTTATTTTTCGCCGCTCTAGTTTTTAGGACATAGAATTTTCTATTTCTTCTCTAAAATTTCTTTAAAAATCAAAACGAAAAATTATTTTAAGCGGTTAAATTGATAGACATCCAAATTTTCTGCTTCGTAGTAATAGTTGGATTTGTTAGTGGCTGAGTTGTGAGCTTCCGATTTAAAGGGTTCTGGCTCCCTGCTACATCTTTTGGCTATTCGAAACGTGGGCAAAAGCAGAAAAGTCTCTTTAATTTGATAACTTATATAATTTTTATCTTTTATAACTAATAGGATATTCAGTGAATGCACCAAGCAAAACGTTCACCACCTTTTATACGTTCACCACCTGTAACCAGATCAAGACATCTAGCCAATATTGTCGCCGTTGATTTTTCTTTAGAATCGACATCCAGTCGACCAAGTACTCCAATTCAAATTTCCGATAATCCATTTTTTGAACCCGACCTCACAATTGAGAATCCGGAGGATATTCAGGGACAATTCAGAGATCCTGAACCATTAATCTTTCCTCTGGAACCACCAATCATTCAAACAGAGATTGTCGAGGAACAACCCATTAAATCAGAATCCTCTAGTGATTCAGATTCAACAAATTCAATCATGGAAAATCTGGAACCTCAAAGTATGGAAGACCGAATGAGAGCTAAACGCACTGGCCAAGGTCACGCAATTACTCAACTAGACATTAATGCTCCAGTTTATGAAATCAAAGGACAAATCCTACACATGGTAACAAATCAATGCCAATTTAGTGGTGCACCGAAGGAAGATCCAAATGAACATCTTCGTACCTTTAATAGGATCTGTACTTTATTTAAAATTCGAGAAGTTGAGGATGAACAGATATATCTCATGTTATTTCCCTGGACTTTAAAGGGAGAAGCCAAAGATTGGTTAGAATCGTTACCTGAAGGGGCGATTGATACATGGGATGTTTTAGTTGAAAATTTTCTTAAACAATTCTTTCCAGCATCTAAAGCCGTAAGACTTCAAGGAGAAATTGTTACGTTCACGCAAAAGCCAAATGAAACTCTATATGAGGCGTGGACAAGATTTGGAAAGTTATTGAGAGGATGTCCGCAACATGGTTTAGACACTTGTCAAATAGTACAAATATTCTACAAAGGATGCGACATCACTACACGAAAAGACATCGATATAGCAGCTGGTGGTTCCATTATGAAGAAAACAGCAACTGAAGCTTACAAAATTATTGATAACACTGCTTCCCACTCACATGAGTGGCACCAAGAAAAAGATATCATTAGATCATTTAAAGAGGCTAGAGCCGATTCTAGCCATGACTTTGATTCCATTTCCGCAAAGATAGATGATGTTGAGAGACGAATGGAAAAGATGACTAAAGATATTCACTCAATAAGAATTAGTTGTGAGCAGTGTGGAGGACCACATTTGACAAAAGATTATCTCAGTATTTAACAAACAATGGACAAAGAGAGAATGTTTCATACATGAACCAAAGGCCTGGAAATAATTATCAGAATAATTATCAACCGCCAAGACCAATCTACAATCAAAACCAGAATTATAACCGAACTGTTCCATGCAACAACCAACAAGGTCCTAGCAATCAGCAAGTATCCAATAATGCTTACAATCAGCAAAGACCTATTTTTCAAAATAAACCACCACAAACCGATGATAAAAAGCCAAATTTTGAAGACATGATGTCGAAGCTAGTTGAATCTAAAACGCAGTTTTTCACATCTCAGAAACAAACCAATGAACAAAATGCTCAAGCATTTAGAAATCAACAAGCTTCGATTTAAAATTTGGAACAAGAAGTAAGTAACCTAGCAAGGTTGATAGGTGAAAGAAAACCGGGAAGTCTACCTAGCAATACAAATGCTAACCCCCGGAATGAAACAGCTAAAGTCACTACCACAAGAAGTGGTATTACACTTAAACCACCTGAAATACCTGTAATTTCTGATGACGCTATTTCTACTCCACAAGAACCACAACCTGATCAAGATAAGGAAAAAGAACCGGTAGTTGAAAAGGTTAATGAAGATAACACAGTTAAGGCTAAACCTTATGTTAAACCATACCAACCACCGCTTCCTTACCCGAGTAAAATGAGAAAAGAAAGACTTGAAGCCGAGCAATCCAAATTCTTGGATATGTTTAAACAGATAAATGTAAATCTTCCTTTCATTGATGTGATATCAGGAATGCCTAGATATGCTAAATTTCTGAAAGATCTAATCACAAATAGAAATAAAATGGAAGAACTCTCGGCTGTTACTATGAATGCTAATTGTTCTACAGTGTTGTTGAATAAGATACCAGAAAAATTATCAGATCCGGGAAGTTTCACAATTCCATATTTTCTGGGTAGTCTTAGTTCAATAGAAGCATTGGAAGACTTAGGTGCTAGTATAAATCTAATGCCGTATTCACTATACGCTAAACTAGACCTTGGAGAATTGAAACCAACACGAATAAGCATACAACTAGCCGATCGATCAGTAAAATATCCTAGAGGGATAATGGAGAACATGCTAGTTAAAGTTGGTACTTTAGCATTTCCAGTAGATTTTGTTATTCTGGACATGGAAGAAGATTCTCGAGTTCCTCTCATATTAGGAAGACCATTCTTAAACACGGCTAAAGCAATAATAGACGTGTTCGGTAAGAAACTGACCCTAAGTATAGAGGATGAGAGTGTCACCTTTTCTGTTGATAGAGCCATGCAACAACCGCAATCTGCAGATGATACATGTTATTATATTCAAACTATAGATTCACATGCATAATTGTTAGAAGAATTTCCAGAATTACAAGGAACAGGAGAATGTTCTTTAGGAGAAGGAACTGAACCAATTGATGAAACTGAAATGTTAGCTACACTTATGGCTAATGGATATGAACCAACAACAGAAGAAATTCAAATGTTAAAAGAGGAAGACAGATATCGATATAAATCATCGATAGAAGAACCACCAACATTAGAGTTAAAGCCACTTCCAAACCATTTGGAATACGCTTATTTACATGGTGAATCTGAATTACCTGTAATAATATCATCTTCTCTTACTGAAAATAAAAAATCTCAACTCATTTCTGTGTTAAAAGCTCATAAACCAGCTATTGAATGGAAGATTCATGACATTAAAGGCATAAGTCCTTCGTATTGCACACATAAAATCCTTATGGAAGAAGGTTATAAAACGTATGTGCAACGTCAACGAAGACTAAATCCTAATATGCAAGATGTTGTTAAGAAAGAAATGATCAAACTACTTGATGCAGGTTTAATTTATCCAATCTCTGATAGTCCATGGGTAAGCCCAGTTCAATGCATACCTAAGAAGGGTGGCATGACTGTCATCACAAATGAGAAAAATGAGCTTATTCCTACTAGGACTGTAACAGGATGGCGTGTTTGTATTGATTATAGAAAATTAAATGACGCCACCAGAAAAGATCACTTTCCCTTACATTTCATTGATCAAATGTTGAAAAGATTAGCCGGAAATAGTTACTATTGTTTTCTTGATGGTTTTTCGTGATATTTTCAAATCCCAATAACACCCGAGGACCAAGAGAAAATCACGTTCACGTGCCCTTATGGTACTTTTGCTTATAAACGTATGTCATTTGGACTTTGCAACGCCCCTGCAACCTTTCAAAGGTGTATGATGGCGATTTTTCACGACATGATAGAAGAATGCATGGAAGTTTTCATGGATGACTTTTCAATCTGCGGTGATACTTTTGAAACATGTCTAGTTAATCTTGAACGAATGCTTATTAGATGCGAACAATCAAATCTAGTACTTAATTGGGAGAAATGTCATTTCATGGTTACAGAAGGCATCATTCTTGGTCATAAAATTTCAAAGGAAGGAATTGAAGTGGATAGAGCTAAAGTAGATGTAATTGCTAAACTTCCATATCCTACCAATGTTAGAGGAGTTAGGAGTTTTCTAGGGCATGCCGGTTTTTACCGACGTTTCATAAAAGATTTTTCTAAAATTGCCACTCCTATGAATAAATTCCTAGAAAAGGATGCTCCATTCATCTTTTCGGATGAAAGCATCAAATGTTTTAATATTCTTAAAGAAAAACTCACTAATGCGCCGATCATGATAACTCCAAATTGGAATTTACCGTTTGAACTTATGTGCGATGCAAGTGATTTTGCAATGGGAGCCGTTTTAGGACAAAGGATTGAAAAACTATTTCAACCTATTTATTACGCTAGTAAGACGTTACAAGGAGCACAAACGAATTACACAACTACTGAAAAAGAACTCCTTGCTATTGTCTTTGCTTTTGACAAATTTCGTTCATATCTCGTTCTAGCTAAAACGGTGGTCTATACCGACCAATCTGCTCTTAGATACCTATTTTCAAAATAAGATGCTAAACCAAGATTATTCCATTGGATCTTACTCTTACAAGAGTTCGATATTGAAATTTGAGATAAAAAGGGAGCAGAAAATCTCGCAGCTGATCATCTTTCTCGTCTTGAAAATCCTGAATTAGAAGTTCTCAATGAATCGGCTATACAAGAAAACTTTCCTGATGAATATCTATTGAAGATAGATTATAGTGAAATTCCATGGTTTGTAGACTATGCAAACTATTTAGTATGTGGATTCCTTGAAAAAGGATTGTCGTGCCAAAAACGAAAGAAATTCTTTAGTGATATAAAACACTATTTCTGGGAAGATCCACATTTGTTTAAAAGTTGTCCCGATGGAATAATATGCCGATGTGTATTCGGGAATGAAGCCAGTCAAATCTTAAACCATTGTCACACAGGACCAACAGGAGGGCATTATGGGCCTCAACTTACAGCAAGAAAAGTTTACGACGCTGGATTCTATTGGCCTACAATTTTCAAAGACGCACACCTACTTTGCAAATCCTGTGATGCTTGTCAAAGGGCCGGAAAAATAAGTCAACGTGATGAAATGCCACAAAATGTCATTCAAGTATGTGAAGTATTTGACATTTGGGGTATTGACTTTATGGGTCCATTTCCAAAATCTCATAATAATCTCTACATTCTCGTTGCCATTGATTATGTATCTAAATGGGTGGAAGCACAAGCTCTCCCAACTAACGATGCACGAGTTGTAGTCAATTTTTTAAAACGTCTTTTTGCAAGGTTTGGAACACTGAAAGCTTTAATAAGTGATCGGGGTACTCATTTTTGTAACAATCAACTTGAGAAAGTTCTCAAAAGATATGGAGTAACTCATAAAATCTCAACCGCTTATCATCCACAAACAAGTGGACAAGTTGAAAATACTAACCGAGCATTAAAACGTATTCTAGAGAAAACTGTAGGATCAAATCCAAAGGAATGGTCCATGAAATTGGAGGATGCACTCTGGGCTTTTAGAACAGCCTACAAAACTCCAATTGGAACGATACCTTTTAGACTCGTTTACGGAAAAGCATGTCACCTTCCAGTAGAAATTGAGCACAAAGCATTTTGGGCTTTGAAGACATGTAATCTTGATTTACATGAAGCCGGACGTCTACGGTTAAGTCAACTAAACGAATTAGAAGAATTAAGACATGAAGCATATGAAAATTCGTTAATCTATAAAGAAAGAACGAAGAAATGGCATGATAAAAGAATCAGAAGTTCAAAAGAATTTAAAGAAGGAGACAGAGTTCTTCTTTTCAATTCACGATTCAAGCTATTTCCTGGAAAATTGAAATCAAGATGGTCTGGACCATTCATAGTTAAAAGAGTTTTCCCGTACAGAACTATAGAATTAATAAATTCAAATGGGATTGAATTTAAAGTTAATGGTCACAGAGTTAAACATTACATAGATAGTCCAATGGAAGTTGAAGATGAAGTTAATCACAATTTCGACACCACAGCTAACTAAGTGTGGGAAGGATTGAATCTTTTTAGGGTAATAGGTATTTCTGTTAGAGTTAGATATTCTGTTTTCATGTAGTTACCGAGAATGGAATCCGAATGGTCTTTCCCTAGCAGACCCTAAAGAACTAGTCTTCTCCCCCCATTCTGAATTTTTATTTTTTTAGGTTTTACGAGATGAAGAATTCCTTTGATCTGAACCATGTTCTAATGCTACACGCTATGATTACTAAACGTAATAATGACACACTTCCAAGTGAACTGGTATCATTCATAAGAGAAAAAATGGACGGAGTAAGAAAAGAACTTAGAAAAGATCATCATAAGATACATTTTGGTAAAGGAAAATCAAAATCCGCAACGAAAAGAAGAGCACGACACCTTGAAAGATGTTATAAATGCAGAAAATGGTCACACGAAGGTAAATGTTCAAATAATCAAACATATTCAAATACCGAATTTGTTACTCTATGCAGAGAAGGACCGTTCATATGTTTAGAAGAAAAGATATTGAAGAATCGAGGTTATGCTTACGTAGCTATGGAAAATCAAATCACACGACTCTCCTATAAGTCGGCTAAAGCAGGTCTCTGAGAATTCTATCTCACAGGTAAGTATGTACAGTTTTTATTTTTATTGCTTTTAACCTTTTGATAATAAACGCTGAATCGTTCGCTATAAAGTATTAAATTGGTATTCAATAAAATTAGGTATGCGTAACCGAATTTATTGATATCATACAAAAATTTATTACATCACTGTAAAATTTACCGTTTATTCTTAAGGTATAAATATCTTTAATCAATCAACCCAAAATATTTCAAAAATTCGTCAGGAGTAAAACTAGGTCGTTGAACCAAAATTACTTTACCGAAAAGAGAGGCGTATATTTTTGATAATATTTGATTGATTAAAGTGGGATAAAATACCAAAAAGATTTTTAATTTTTACTTTTTACAATGTTTTTAAAATTAATATATATAAATATTAAATTAATATTGTAAACTTTTTAAAATAAATATATTTAAGTTTGTAAATATTTGAAAAATTAATATTTTTAATATAAATTTGTATGTATAAAAACAAGAATATAATATAAATTTGGTGAGAATTTTTAATTTTAATAATATGAATTTTTAATTTTATGTATTTTAAATTTAAGTTTGATGTGAATTTAAAAACAAAAATTTACTTTATTTTACTAAGTTAAAAATTTGATTTTTAAAATTCGTCGTGAGTTGAAAACTAGGTCGTTGAATCGAAATTGCTCTACCCAAGGGAGGGACGAGAACTTTTATTATCATTATTTTTAATCTTATTGAATTAAAGTATGTCAAAAACATAAAAAAAAAAACAAAAATCTTTACTTTTAAAACCGCGCTTAAAACGTGACAAATTTTTAAATTTTGTCGAGGGATGGACTAGGACAACGATCCGAAACGCCCTCATCCTAAAAAGAAACAAAATTTTAATTTCTAATTAATTATATGTTTTATTAGTAATGGTTTTTATATAAAATAAAAATAAAAAAAAGACCCCATGCGATCGCATGGGGTTTGGCCTTCAAATCTATGCGGTCGCATGGAGACCAATTTCAGGCCAGGAACAAATAAACAGACGAGCTGTTCTGCTCCTCCCACAAACACACACATACACAACCGAAACTGTCTCCAAAATCACCCCTAAAATCGCCATTTTTTACCAAAATCAACCGAATTTCTTGCTATAATCCGCTCTAATCATGAATTTGATAAGAAGTTTATCAAAAAGGGTAACAATTACACCCCTAAACCTCTTTAAATTTGATTTTTATTGTTCTTGAGCTATAATTTTCCTAATTTGATTTTGTTAATTTCTAGTTTAATTAGAGTTAAATTGTTAGTATATTATGCATGTATAACCTAGATTGACGCTATTTAACATGATTTGAAGCCAAAAACTTCAAAATTTTTAGGAATCTAGGGTTTGTGTTCTTGAGCAATTTGGGGCTTTTTGATATAAACAGATTATGGCCGATTTTTGTCATGAATTATTGCTAAATTAAGTAGTGTAGTATGTTTAGGTAGCTAAATGATCCAAACTTTGATCCTAAATATGATTTTTGAGAATTAAAGTGGACTTTTTAGGTATAAAATTCATGAACTTGATTAAATTGATGTAAATGCCATTTGAAACTTGTTTAATTGCTAGTAATGGTTATTTTAACATGTTATTTGAGTTGAATGCTTATGAACTTTGTAAACATTTTCATATATGCTTATTTGAAAAAGTGTAGAATTGTTAAAATTGTGAAAATGTGTATAAGTTTAATTTTGATTAAACATGTTATTATAATTGTGTTAATTTGTTATTTTGCTAACACTAATGCATATTTGGATGCACAAATTTTTTGTTTAATGTGTTTTGCAGAGATTTACTAATACTGATGGTGCATCATCATCATCTAGACAACCTGCTCCAGAACCTGAACCAGAAATGCAATATGAACCTGAACAGGAGCAACAACAGGAACAACAACAACAACCTGATCAACACGTACCTTATTATGATCTGCAACTAGAATATATTGATGCCTACGTAGTATTTCCGATGCATCCGATAGTACAACACCTAACGATTCATGATGAACATTTGCATCCCAATTTGAGATTTGATCGGAGTTGGAGAGATTACCCGACATATCAAAGTAACAAATTCAAACTGGTAATGAAAAATGTAGAAGTGCCAACAGTTTTTGGTCAATATTAATTATATTAAAGTAACAAATTCAAACTATATTAATTATATATATTTATATGTTGGTCAATATTTGTCTAACAATTTTTGGTCAAGTCATAGTGTACCACAATCCTAATGCTCGAGACTAATATGCAAAAGTCAACAAAAGTCAACTTGACCCAAAATGACTTCTAAAATTTATACGTGTTTATTATATAACTTAACTATAGTCGTTTTATATATTTAAATATATTTATTAGATTTTATAATAATAAAAGTTATTTATTAATAAAAATTTATATTAACGTTTATATATAATAAAATATACTTTTATATATCTTAAGAAGTAAAATTTATAAAGTTCACTTAATATCGTAAAACTATAGTGGTAAGTATTATTAATGTAATTATATTACGCGTGGTGAAAAATATCTTTGTATCCCCTATTTATTTGATAAAATAATATTGATCATAATAATAATAAGTAAAAGTTGTATTATTTTGTAATAATAATTATTATTATTCTATAACAATATTTATATTTACTAAAAATGGTATTATGATAAAATGATAATACTAACATAATAGTAATAATGATATTTTATAATAACAATGATATTTTTATTAAAATAATAACGACGATAGTAATAATAATCATTTTAACAATAATACTAAAATTCAGTTGACTATAACTTCTAATCCGTTCATCGAAACCATTCGATATCTAAATGAAAAGTTCTTAATTTTTCGCTAGCTTTCCAATGACATGCATATCATATACCCTATCTCAGTAGCATATGTATCTAATTCAGGATTCAACAAACCTATCTAAGGACAATATCGAATGTACAAGCATGCATAATCCTATATACTCGAGCACTAGTCAGGGATACACTATTGATATATAAAAGTTAAGTTATGAGTGCTCACGTATCAATATTGAGATTCAATATTGCAGGAAAGTACGTAGACGCAACGGAGATGATAAACACTAGATTGACCTCACGAGCATACCCATGAACCATACCCATCACCTCCATAGCTATAACCCTTAATTTCCTTAGCTTCGACTCATTCAAAAAACTATTTTGAAATCACTCGGACATCACCCCGTCATAATATTTTATGTATACTAATAATATCTTGAAATAATACAGAGCAAATATATATATATATATATATATATATATATATATATATATATATATATATATATATATATATATATATATATATATATAAATCGATTGAGAGAGTTTAGAGAAATATATTTTCAAGTTTCTATGAAATAATGAAACCTATTGAATTCTATTTATAATAGATTTTTGAATTATTAAAGTGAATTATTAAAGTATGAATTATTAAAGTGAATTATTAAAGTATGAATTATTAAAGTGAATTATTAAAGTATGAATTATTAAAGTGAATTATTAAAGTATGAATTATTAAAGTGAATTATTAAAGTATGAATTATTAAAGTGAATTGTTAAAGTATGAATTATTAAAGTGAATTATTAAAGTATGAATTATTAAAGTGAATTATTAAAGTTAAAGTAAAGTAAAAGTAAAGTAAAGGTAAAGTTAAAGTATAGTAAAAGTATAAAAACTATGTATGTATAATACGCGTATAAATATATATAATATTAATTTAAATCGTTATATATATTTAATGAAATAAAATATAAATATCGTTATATTTATTATACTGGTTAAGTAATGAGTTGTCAAAAGTGATTCTAGATATTTATAAAAGTTATATACGTTTTAATAATAAAGTTCTTTTTAAACTGAAAATGTTTTTGTACGTTTGAAAATAGATTAATAGAATATTATGGAAACCAATTTTCCACTAGCTTTTGTCTAACTTTCGTAAATGACACTTTTTATTTTTATTTATAAATAGCTATACAAATTATTCCGAATATCGTTAAGAGGAATAGATTTTCTCAAATCATAGTAGACCTCTCAACAGAGACTTGTAATCATAATTCAATGTTTCTGATAATTCAATCATTTAATATATATTTTTTAATTTCGTCGATAATCATATTGAAACAAATACGTTCATATAAAGTATTATACATTTAAATACTTTGTTGACATTTTCAATTTATAACATATACACATATACATACATATTCATATATGTTCATTTAATGGTTTGTGAATCATTGGAATTTGGTCGAGGTTTATATGAATGTATAAACATAGTTTAAAATCCTTGAGATTTAACTTAACAAACTTTGCTTATCATGTCAGAATAATATAAAGATTAAAGTTTAAATTTGGTCAGAAATTTTCGGGTCGTCACAGTACCTACCCGTTAAAGAAATTTCGTCCCCGAAATTTGATAGAGGTCGTCATGACTAACAATAAGAATGTTATTATAACGATTATAGAGTTTTATCATGTTCAAGAAGAATGGATAAAATAATTCGATTACTCGAAGCGTGTGAGTGAAGTTATCATAAATGAATGAAATAAGATAATAGTGATTCGTCGTGTCTTTTGACATCATCACGATTGATCTCCGAAATGAAAATCTTTGTAATCTATATTGGATTTGATTATTCGGTGATTAAGGAAATTATGATCCTCTTCGAATTAATGCGATAATCCATTTTGATTTCTCTGTCGGATATTTCACTATAAATCCACCTCATTTGTTTTCTTACAACTCACACCTTCTCAACTCATATTTTAAAGTATTTGTCAATATGCTTCATCCAGTGCTGATTCTTGATATACTCCTCACTTTCATATCTGTCGCTCTTCTTTTTCATCTGCCTCCGGAAGAATCTATTTTCTTCTACTATACTCTTGGTTTTATAGTGTTTTTAGTTCTCCCGTGTCTTTATATTGCTATATGCATTGATATATACGGTTTGTGATTTCTGGGTTGTTGTTGGGTTTTATATCTTCCCTTATATTTCAAAGTCCTTGCTTCTTCTATAATCATTGTCATCCACAGTTAATGCTCTCTTCTATTTGCTATGATTTATACTCCCATTTCTAGTTCGGAGCTTTGTCCTTTCATTTCTTCTTCTTGAGATTAAGCACCGCTTGTAATAGTCCAGAATTCGCAGATATAAATTTCGGAATGAACATTGTTATTGTTCTAGGAAGGAAATTGTAATGGCACGATCTTGACTTGTCAAATTACCAGAATACCTCAGAAAAGGCCGAATCATCAAGAAATATTTTCTTGATATTTAGAGATCAAAGAGAATACAAGAGTCGTGTAACATAGCACATGATGACGTTATGATTTGTGAATCATCATGTTCCATTTAGAAACTCAGCATGAATTACTGTAATATAATCACGTTGATCAAGTGTCATTATATTATACTAACTCATGCTTCAGCTCCCAACACTTCTTCAAGAATATTCCTATTTTAAATTCAAATTTTTTTTTTTAGAATTTAGAAACTAACACAGTTTCTTTTTATGTTGTAACGCAGATATTGCGAAGAGATAAAAGATTTCAGATAAGAATAGTTGTGAAAATATCTTCAAGAATATCGAAGATATTATAATAAAAGATACGATAATATGGATGATGAAGAAGATTTGTCTGTGAAGGTTTAGAATAAGAAGTAAGGTGTTTGCTAACGATTTCAGTAGACACTGAATCATTCGAATCCTTTGAAGGCAGGTTTAGTCTTTGTGATTTATCCACAGCCTCCTTCATGGTCTGCTCAATCCGTTTTCCAGTTTCAAACCTTCTCTTTTTCTCAGCTTTACCACCATACTATTCTTTATCATCAAACTTTTGACTGTTAAAGTCGTTTACAGTTTTTGCTGCTTCATCAGCATTTTTCCAATTTCGGAGAACTAGTTCATATTTTGGGATGTTTTTCAGAAAATTCACATTCGAAGTATGTAAGTCTAGGAGATAGACGTTATATGTATAACTTTTGACGTAAAATTGTCGCGAAATTCAAAATACTGATTGCTAATTCCCAGTAGTTGGTGTGACAATTATTGTTACAGGATGTAGGTGAGTACATGATGGGGTTTTAATGAATAAGTATAGTGGCTTTTCGGAGAGGCTTAAGTCGAAGGTTAATGAAGTTGTTGATAAGTTTACTGCTAATGTGGCGAGATATGAAAGGTTCTCCAGTAACAATGATGAAGGGGTAATTGTTATAAAAAGGTTTATTCGTATAAATAAGTGAAGGTGATTTGCTGGAGCTGTGACAAAACTGTCTATTTTGGAAAGAGAATGAAAAATTATATTTGGTAATAAATATCAAAGGATCTGACACGGATACGTGTTAAACTATAACTTTGGTTTCAAGAGCTTTTCAGATGCAGGACAGTGGGTAATATGTGGTTGGATCATCATCTCGCATGTCTTTAGGAATTTTGAAGTGTTTGAACACATATTGTAATTGTTAATATACATATGATGTTCTAAGATTTTGAATGATACAAATATTTTCGTGAGTTCCATGAATAGAAATGAGGTTCTAGGACAGTTTTGAAGTCAAAGTATAGTTTTGAAAGATGTAGGAATCTAAGAGTGATGATTTCGGTCATATCTTGAATCGAATTATGAGATTTCAAAATTAGAATATGTAATTAGATTTTGAATGAGTATGGTTGTTTTGATTTCTATAAAAGAATGTATATTGTTGTGAAAGTAGGGAGTATAATGGATGATTTGCTGAATCAGATTCGAAGAATGTAACATATTAATTGTGAATTTATATATCTCTCGGGTATTACCTACCCGTTAAAAAAATTTCACAATTAATATTTTGTACAAAAGAATTTTATTACAGTCTTTATGGAAATATATATGTGTATATTTCTTCAGATGTAATATTGATTTAATGAGTTAATATTAAATTAAACTCATTTGATTTATGGTTAAGGCTAGGATAGATAATTTCTAAACTTTAGAAATTACATAATCGTCGTAGAATGTTTCTCCAATGAAGTTATGAATCAATACTTCATCGTTGTGGTATTCCTTGGTATCTACATGGCGTATGACGTCGATGCTCGTGGGACAGATTGTGAAGTTGAGGTTTGCGATGCGGTTGTTGTTGGTGGTGGTAATGGTACTGTTGATGTTGTTGATGGTGGTACTAGTTATGCTGCTGGTGCTGCTGCTGGTGTTTGTAACCTTTGCACCATATTCTCCAAAGCCACTACCCGAGCGCAAAGCTCGTTGACTTCTTCTATTACACCGGGGTGATTGTCGGTTCGGATGAGCGGATAAATAAGATCTAGAATTTGGTGTAGTATATAATCATGACGAGATACTCTGGAAATGAGAGAGAAAATGGTGTTTTGGAGAGGTTCGCCGGTAAGTGCTTCAGGTTCATTGCCAAGAGGGCAATGTGGTGGATGAAAGGGATCACCTTCTTCTTGTCTCCAATGGTTAAGTAGATTATGAACCCATCCCCAATTCATCCAGAATAGATGATGGCTAATTGGTTGATCCATTCCGGTCACGCTGCTTTCGGAGCTCATGTGGAAATCCATATCGACATAGCTGTCGGAATCGGAGGAACTCGAACTGGTTGAGGGATCCATCTTGTATGATCAGGGAAAGAATTTTTGGTATGAAATAGATTGTAGAATTTAGATTTGGTATTCTTCAATACATAATTTACATATGTATATATAATACCAAAATCCCATAAATTACGGAGGAATTTACATGATATGTCAGGCAAAGTTTACAGTAACAGATACGCTAATATATGGATTAGCAGATACGCTAAGATATGAATTTTGTCTATACACTATTTATGCAATCAATGCAGTAAGACGTGTCTAGACTAAGAATGATAAGCAGGCAATTCCGACAAAAATGATAAGCAAAAATTTTGACATGCAGACACGGTCGAAGTCCAGGCTCACTAATGCATCCTAACGACTATCAGTTAGACACACTAATGCAGACCTGGTTCGCTAAGACCACCGCTCTGATACCAACTGAAAGGACCCGTTCATATATATTATAAACGATTCACAATAGTTGATTACATCGCGAGGTATTTGACCTCTATATGATACATTTTACAAACATTGCATTCGTTTTTAAAAGACAAACTTTCTTTACAACGAAATTTGACGGCATGCACACCATTTGATGATACATCCAACTATAATTGACATAATAATAATCTTGATGAACTCAATGACTCGAATGCAACGTCTTTCAAAATATGCCATGAATGACTCCAAGTAATATCCTTAAAATGAGCTAATGTACAGCGGAAGATTTCTTTAATACCTGAGAATAAACATGCTTTAAAGTGTCAACCAAAAGGTTGGTGAGTTCATAGGTTTATCATAACAATCATTTCAATATATTAATAGACCACAAGATTTTCGTTTATAAATATATGTACACTCGCAAGTGTATAAAAGTATTCTATAAGTTGTAGGCACTCGGTAACAAGCCTTAACGTTCATGTTTTACCCTCTGAAGTACACCAGATCAGGTGTGTTTAAAATAACCTCGAAGTACTAAAGCATCCCATAGTCAGGATGGGGTTTGTCAGGCCCAATAGATCTATCTTTAGGATTCGCGCCTACCGTACATAGACAAGTAGTTTAATGTTACCAAGCTAAGGGTATATTTCTGGTTTAAACCCACGTAGAATTAGTTTTAGTACTTGTGCCTATTTCATAAAACATTTATAAAAACAGCGCATGTATTCTCAGTCCCAAAAATATATATAAAAGGGAGCAAATGAAACTCACCATACTGTATTTCGTAGTAAAAATACATATAACGTCATTTAACAAGTGCAAGGTTGGCCTCGGATTCACGAACCTATATTAATTATATATATTTATATGTTGGTCAATATTTGTCTAACAATTTTTGGTCAAGTCATAGTGTACCACAATCCTAATGCTCGAGACTAATATGCAAAAGTCAACAAAAGTCAACTTGACCCAAAATGACTTCTAAAATTTATACGTGTTTATTATATAACTTAACTATAGTCGTTTTATATATTTAAATATATTTATTAGATTTTATAATAATAAAAGTCATTTATTAATAAAAATTTATATTAACGTTTATATATAATAAAATATACTTTTATATATCTTAAGTAGTAAAATTTATAAAGTTCACTTAATATCGTAAAACTATAGTGGTAAGTATTATTAATGTAATTATATTACGCGTGGTGAAAAATATCTTTGTATCCCCTATTTATTTGATAAAATAATATTGATCATAATAATAATAAGTAAAAGTTGTATTATTTTGTAATAATAATTATTATTATTCTATAACAATATTTATATTTACTAAAAATGGTATTATGATAAAATGATAATACTAACATAATAGTAATAATGATATTTTATAATAACAATGATATTTTTATTAAAATAATAACGACGATAGTAATAATAATCATTTTAACAATAATACTAAAATTCAGTTGACTATAAATTCTAATCCGTTCATCGAAACCATTCGATATCTAAATGAAAAGTTCTTAATTTTTCGCTAGCTTTCCAATGACATGCATATCATATACCCTATCTCAGTAGCATATGTATCTAATTCAGGATTCAACAAACCTATCTATGGACAATATCGAATGTACAAGCATGCATAATCCTATATACTCGAGCACTAGTCAGGGATACACTATTGATATATAAAAGTTAATTTATGAGTGCTCACGTATCAATATTGAGATTCAATATTGCAGGAAAGTACGTAGACGCAACGGAGATGATAAACACTAGATTGACCTCACGAGCATACCCATGAACCATACCCATCACCTCCATAGCTATAACCCTTAATTTCCTTAGCTTCGACTCATTCAAAAAACTATTTTGAAATCACTCGGACATCACCCCGTCATAATATTTTATGTATACTAATAATATCTTGAAATAATACAGAGCAAATATATATATATATATATATATATATATATATATATATATATATATATATATATATATATATATATATATATATATAAATCGATTGAGAGAGTTTAGAGAAATATATTTTCAAGTTTCTATGAAATAATGAAACCTATTGAATTCTATTTATAATAGATTTTTGAATTATTAAAGTGAATTATTAAAGTATGAATTATTAAAGTGAATTATTAAAGTGAATTATTAAAGTATGAATTATTAAAGTGAATTATTAAAGTATGAATTATTAAAGTGAATTATTAAAGTATGAATTATTAAAGTGAATTATTAAAGTATGAATTATTAAAGTGAATTATTAAAGTTAAAGTAAAGTAAAAGTAAAGTAAAGGTAAAGTTAAAGTATAGTAAAAGTATAAAAACTATGTATGTATAATACGCGTATAAATATATATAATATTAATTTAAATCGTTATATATATTTAATGAAATAAAATATAAATATCGTTATATTTATTATACTGGTTAAGTAATGAGTTGTCAAAAGTGATTCTAGATATTTATAAAAGTTATATACATTTTAATAATAAAGTTCTTTTTAAACTGAAAATGTTTTTGTACGTTTGAAAAATAGATTAATAGAATATTATGGAAACCAATTTTCCACTAGCTTTTGTCTAACTTTCGTAAATGACACTTTTTATTTTTATTTATAAATAGCTTTACAAATTATTCCGAATATCGTTAAGAGGAATAGATTTTCTCAAATCATAGTGGACCTCTCAACAGTGACTTGTAATCATAATTCAATGTTTCTGATAATTCAATCATTTAATATATTTTTTTTTTATTTCGTCGATAATCATATTGAAACAAATACGTTCATATAAAGCATTATACATTTAAATACTTTGTTGACATTTTCAATTTATAACATATACACATATACATACATATTCATATATGTTCATTTAATGGTTTGTGAATCATTGGAATTTGGTCGAGGTTTAAATGAATGTATAAACATAGTTTAAAATCCTTGAGATTTAACTTAACAAACTTTGCTTATCATGTCAAAATAATATAAAGATTAAAGTTTAAATTTGGTCAGAAATTTCCGGGTCGTCACAAAAGGGTAGATAGGAATTTTGATGCTAACGCCTTCTGAAGGCGTATGTCAGATTATAATGTTTTTGGGCGGGCAGGAACACACTCCTACTTGCATATTCACAGAGCCGAGCTTCATATAATTCATAGATTTCTGGCTAACTCGATTACACAGAGAGGTCACAACAAGGAGAAAATGACCTTACATGATTTATTTTACCTTAAGTGTATTCGAGACCCAAGAGACTTTGTTAATATCCCCTACTGTGTTAGTTTTTATTTGTCTAAGATAGTGGAAGGAATACAGGAAGGGGGAATAATCGGAGGAGGTATTTTTGTTACTTTCATTGGAGAGTATTTGGGTGTAGATAGGGATCAAGGGGGTCCACTATTGGTTTGTAGGGAACAGGATGATACTTTAGGATTGAAGGTCCATCAGGGTGCTAAGGTATTGAAGAGCAGACACAATCAGGCAGTACCCTATGTTGGTCGTCATCCACAGGTAGAGAGAGGTTCAGATGAGGAAATGGAGGAAGCAGATGACATTAGGGATGTCATTAGGGAGGCTATGACTGACGTCTACCAGCGTATAGATGAGGTAGAAATGACAAACCAGGATAGACATAATCGATACGAGCAGTGGCAAGGCCAGAATGAGTACGAGCATTCTAGGCAACGACAACATGATAGATGAGACTATCATCAGCGTCAGATCATGAGCCGGCTATCACCTCAGGATCACTACGTACTGACCCGACCTGCTTACTATCTTCCACACTAGCCCGATATGAGACCACCATTTACTCTCTACGACCCTAACCAGGCCTATCAGTACACCTATCACCAACCATGGAACCCGACCGATGACATGAACTGGAACCCCTATCCAGATTGATATAGTTCCGTTGGTGCTTTTATGTAAGTTTAACATTTTTTTATTATGTTGTACTAATATTTCATATTTGATTTGAAAATGGGATGTTAAGTCTCATTTCAAATTACCATGCATGTTTATATTTGTATTGTATGTATTTTATTTCATATACACAACAGGGTAAAACAGCGCATTTTCAAAGACTGGCATTAAGTTCAGCAAAAGCTACTAATTTTGACGACAAAACGAAAAACAAATGTGATGTAACAACAAGACGGAATGAACAAATGATGTGCACCATTTATCAATCAGCAAACAAACGCCAATATGTTTGGAAACTTTGGTAAAATTTAATCATTTTTCTACGCTAATCACCCTCAATAATTTAAATTGTTACTGATTTCTTGCAAATGAGGGCATTGCAAGATCTTAAGTGTGGGAAGGAATTAAATTCTTTCGGATTTTTAAAATTTTAACTTATACACTTGGTTACCATTAAAAATACTAGTAACGCAGTAGTTGTATTAGAATCTAGTGCTCTCTGATAATAAAGAACAGCCCTAGTCTTATATACTGACTACCCAATTCTAGTAAAATTTTTCAAAATTTTCAAATAAATGAATTCAAAATCATGTTTATACATATTTATAAACGATAAAACTAGGTGTTAACACCGAAATTATTGTTACCTCAGAAAAGACATAAATTGAGAAACAACCCAAAATGTTAGAATTCATTTAAAATGGAATAGAGGACAATAAAAAGGCAAAGAAAGGAAAATAAAAGCCAAGTGTGGGAAAAATTTACCAAGTTATTTAAATCATATATCACATATTTTTGTACAAATAACTGAAGATACTTTTGTTTTGGACAAAATTAACCATTTTACCCGGTAAATTGTAATATATTTGAAAGAAAAGATGGATCTACACGATGAATCAATTCCATCATTAAAATGAAGTAAAGTCTTCCGAAAAAGAAACGCGCTTCTTGATTTAGGTCAGGAAGTTGTCATCCAAACCAGTTGTAGAGTCTACGAAAAACCTTGAAAAGTTTTCTCGAAAATCAGCTAAAAATCCACGGACCTCAGCATCAAACAGGGTCGCCAAGTGGTCAGACTTATCCTAACCATGAGAGGATCTGTCTCGTAAAATGGGGAGGGCGCCGTGCAAATTAGCTTGATAAGACTAATGAATCAGATCCCCAGAAAGGATAATCTCCTTAAAAGATCAAAAATCAGCTTTTAAGACTGATATTACTCAATCCTTGAGATTGACTTTTAAAGATTGAGAATTCAAACTCATGGAATTCGATGATATCTAAACTCGAGCTTGAACGATAAAATATTTTGATCAAATTACAAACCGATTTGTTTTCTGAAAACTCATTTTTAATGCGTTCATTACCATTGAACGTAAAATCCTAGGAATTCACCTGAAATTCATTAGATCACCTGAACCAAATCGGGTGTCAACCGTAAGAACGGTGGTTGCATAGCATGGTCAAAGACAGGACCTTGTGCCAGACTAAAAAAACTATAGGGCGAGCTTTACTATTGCTCCTACAAAGGATAGTAATTGCATCCGACACGTTATAGACCATAATCAGAAGCATGTCACGGGACATTGCCTTAACAGTTGCTTGTTCAACGCTTTCCTTTACAACCGGATGGTAGTTTACCGAAAGGTAATATACGGAGCAAGTATACTGGACGTGTTGCTTTCCTAATACAAGGTTAGCAAGTGGGTGACACAAAACCGCAAGTTTCGAGCTAAAATTTTAAATATGAAACCCAACAAACCCACAAAAACAATTTGCAAACACCGGTGAAGGGTTATTCCGGAAAACTAATCTAGGGTAAAAGCTAGATTTAATTTTCAAAAGATCAAATGTTTTCATAAAGATCCAATTTTCTAAAGGATCTAAATTTTCATAGTCATGTGGGACTGTAAACCACAACGTTACTATCATTGTTTATACCGCCGTATAGAAATCACTGATGTATAAAGTGTGAAAAATAAAAGAAGTGATTCTAGTATTTTTATTTTCAAGACTATATTGCTTGAGGACAAGCAACGCTCAAGTGTGGGAATATTTGATAATGCTAAAAACGAACATATATTTCATAGCATTATCCCTCAAGAAAGACAAACTTTTGGTTGCAATTGTTCTATTTACAAGTGATATTCGTTTAAATAATAAAAGGTGAAGACAAAAGACAGATTCGACGAATTGAAGACGCAAACGACCAAAAAGCTCAAAAGTTCAAAGTACAATCAAAGTGGTTCAAATTATTGATGAGAAACGTCTCAAAATTACAAGAGTACAAGAAGCAAAACGCAAAATACAAGATATTAAATTGTACGCAAGGACGTTCGAAAATTCGGAACCGGGACCAAAGTCAACTTTCAACGCACGACGCAACGGAGCAAAAATTACAAGTCAACTATGTACATAAATATAATATAATATATAAATAATTCTTAAAATTATTTATATATTATATATATTTATTTAAAACCGTCGGCATGAAGCAAACAACAATATGTGAGCTGGAAAAGCAGCCCATGCTATCGCATGGCCTGGAAGAGCAATTTTCATGCGGTCGCATGACCCCAATTGTCAGGCCACATCTATAAATTTCGCGTGTTTTGGCTGAACAAAAACACATCTTTTTCTTTCTCTATCTCTCACGTATATATATATATATATATATATATATATATATATATATATATATATATATATATATATATATATATATATATATATATATATATATATATATATATATATTATAATCTTAATTTTAATTTTAATTTTAATAATAAGGGTATGTTAGCGAGTGTTGTAAGGGTGTAAGTCGAAATTCTGTCCGTGTAATGCTACGCTATTATTAATCATTGTAAGTTATGTTCAACCTTTTTAAATTAATGTCTCGTAGCTAAGTTATTATTATGCTTATTTAAGACGAAGTAATCGTGATGTTGGGCTAAAATATTAAAGATTGGGTAATTGAGTTTTGTACCATAATTGGGGTTTGGACAAAAGAACGTCACTTGTGAAAATTAGACTATGGGCTATTAATGGGCTTTATATTTGTTTAATTAAATGATAGTTTGTAAATTTAATATAAAGATTTACAATTGGACGTACCTATAAATAACCATATACACTCGATCGGACACGATGGGCGGGATATTTATAAGTACTAATAATCATTCATTTAACCGGACACGGGAATGGATTAATAGTCAATGGACTTATTAAAACAGGGGTGAATTATATACAAGGACACTTGGCCTAATTATAGTTTAAGTCCCCAATTAGTTGGAATATTTGACTTCGGATATAAGGATAATTTGACGAGGACACTCGCACTTTATATTTATGACTGATGGACTGTTATGGATAAAAACCAGACGGACATATTGAATAATCCAGGACAAAGGACAATTAACCCATGGGAATAAACTAAAATCAACACGTCAAACATCATAATTACGGAAGTTTAAATAAGCATAATTCCTTTATTTCGTATTTAATTGCACTTTTAATTATCGCACTTTTATTTACTGTCATTTCATATTTAATTGAACTTTTAATTATCGCACTTTTATTTACTGTCATTTCATATTTAATTTCACTTTTAATTATCGCACTTTTATTTACTGTCATTTCATATTTAATTGCACTTTTAATTATCGTACTTTTTAATTATCGCAATTTTATTTTATCGCACTTTAATTTATCGCACTTTAATTATTGTCATTTACTTTACATTTTAAATTAAGTCTTTTATATATTTAAGATTTTACATTAGGTTTTAACTGCGACTTAAGTTTTAAAATCGACAAACCGGTCATTAAACGGTAAAAACCCCCCCTTTTATAATAATAATACTACTTATATTTATATATATATTTATTTACAAATATAGTTTTAAAAATATAGCGTTAAACTTGGCGAGTTCCCTGTGGACTAACCGGACTTACTAAAAACTACACTACTGTACGATTAGGTACACTGCCTATAAGTGTTGTAGCAAGGTTTAGGTATATTGACTCTATAAATAAATAAATAACTTGTGTAAAATTATATCGTATTTAATAGTATTTCGTAGCAAAAATACTACTATTTTGTACCCCTTCGCTTTAACATCAGATACTACTTATATCATTCAGGTGACCAACGGAAAACTATTGCGGGCCGAAAATTTTATCAGAGGGTGTACGTTGAACTTTTTAGGTAAAAAGTTTGAAATTGACTTGATACTTATAGAACTAGGGAGCTCAAAACCTATTCGTTAGGAAGAAAATGTTTCCCCACAAATATGTATTGGTTATCGTGAGCTAAATAATTTCCGGTTAAGGACCGATATCCTTTCCCCCGTATCAATGACCTCCTGATCAATTACAAGGATTCCGTGTGTATTCCAAAATTGACCTCCATTCGAGTTATCATCAATTAAGGGTTAAGGGAGAAGATGTCTCCAAAACCGTTGCGATAGATATGAATTTCTTTAGTGTCGTTCAGTAGCTAAGGCTCTGTCCGTATTCATGGATCTTATGAATCGCGTATGTAAACTTATCTAGACAAATCCGTCATCTTATTCAAAGGTAAAGACTTAACCTATTCAATTCAAGCGAAGAAGAAAACGAACAACGTCTCCGTCCTACGCTCAAACTCTTAAGAAAAGAGCAACTCTATGCCGAATTCTCTAAGTGAGAATTTTAGTTAAATGAAGTCCAAATTCTAAACCATGTTGTTAGTGGTTGAGGTATTAAAGTAGATATCGCAAAAATCAAAGTCATGCGTAATCGGAAAACACTCACGACTCCGACTTGTATTCGTAAAGTCTTAGATCTCGCCGATTATTACCGAAGATTCGTTCCCAACTTTCCTCGTATTACTCGACCTTTAACCTCGTTAACTCACTAAGGGAAAATTTAAACCTCTCCGTGTCCGAACCTTGAACGTGATTATTCACACCAACCTTACTAGCCAAATTCGGGTAGCACAATGGGATTCAAATATGAAAATATTTCTACGTGAACGCCTGAAAGGCATCCTCTCCAGACTCAAAATTCAAGGAAACTGAAATTCGTTATTTTTCTTGACGAATTGAAGTACTTTACTATGGACCCTATCAATCTTCTCACCACCACGTACCACACTACATAACTCTATTATTTCACTATTACCGTCTGATATTGCTGGAACCCAAAATAACACGCAACCCAAGGATACCCCTTTCTTCTTTGACTTATCGTCCTTATGCTTCTGATATACGGCCAACTACTACTCAATTCCGAACTATACATCTACGCATACTATCTCATTCCCACCAAGTCTCAACATTTGGCCACAAGCTGCGCGATATGAGTTCATCGAGGTGAAAACTCATCCTATTCTAAATTCTTATTTCACTCCCATCTTTTTCGCTCGTACTTCCGTATAAGGAAATCTTTTATCAAAATTCTCAATGGAGAGAGAGACTCTTCACGTATTACTAGTATTCGCCACGCGGGTGAGTAGCCCTGACGAACGTTTTCCGTAGCCGATAAGAAACTTGTTCCAACAAACATTTTCGAGCCCTAACTAACTTGTTCAAACATATCTTAAAGAATTCTATTCCAACACGGTGTACCATTGTCGACTATCTCGGATCACAATGCTCGTTTCACTTCTAGACTTACAAAAAGCCTCGGGACCACGTTTAAACATGGGTGCCGCGTATCCCCCACAAACCGACAAACAAAGCAAATGTACGATTCGAACCTTGGAAAACCATAATGCGAGTTTGTATTATCAACTACAAATTACTTGGGAAAAGTCCTTGCCTTTAACCGAATTCTCTTACAACGATAGTTATCACACGAGTATTAATGCCGCACCTATTTGAAACTTTATATGGCCGCAAATGTCATTCTCCTTTTCGTTAGGCCAAAGTGGGTGACAAGCAAATCACCGGATCCGAACTCATTCAGAAAATAACCGTTAAGGTCGTTCAAGTCCGAGAAGGGCTCAAGACGGCCCGTAGTCGCCAAAGGAGCTATGCCAATGTTAGACGTAAACCTCTCGGATTCCAAGTGAGTGACCGTGTAATATTGAAAAACCGCACCTTGGAAGGGTGTAAACCGTTTTGGGAAAACGAAGGTAGTTGAATCTGCGATATTGATCCTTTCAAAATCTTGGGGTGTACTGGACCCGCTACATACAGTTTAGATCTTCTGACTCAATTAGGTTTCCCGTCAATCCTACATTCCATGTATCAAACTTTGAGAAGTGTCATGCGGGACAGGAACTTGTTATTTCTTTTAGATGAGCTTACTATCGATGACAAACTCCGCTTCATGGGAGAACCGGTTGAAATTATGGATCGTAAAACCAAACCTTAAGACAACGTAAAATCCCGACTGTCAAAATTCGTGGGAATGCCCAAGGACGTATTTTCACTTATTCGTAGAATTGACAACGCAAGGTCTCGAGAAAGAGACATCGACTATTACTTCCAACTAAATTTTGGGACGAAATTTCTTTTAAGGTGTGGGTAATGTAACATCCCGCATTTTTACGTTAAATTATTTTAACGTCTGTCTTTTTATTTTAATAACATCTTTCGTATCTAGATTCGTATCCTCCGTTGGTTAATGTTCTTAATATTTTCGTTTTTGAATTATAACATCTCCCGTTTACTCTCGTGTATTTCAAAATAATTCATTTGGTTAACTCACGCACCCGCATCTGAACTCGAGGGACTAATTTCGTCATTTGATCAAAGATGTGACTAGTTGGACTAGTCAACATCCACCACCACCATTCATTTCATTCATCACCTCCCATCTTTCTCTACCACTTTCACTTTTACTCTCAAACACCCATTTCACTAAATCATCATTTATTTTGAATCTAGCAAGCACCAACTAAAACAAACTACATATTTGGAATCCTTGCATCTTCCTCTTTAATTCTATACCAACTTCATCTATTTTGGGTAACTTTCTAAAAACACTGGATTTTATGTTCTTGATATTTTTGACTTATAAAAGTGTTAATTAGTATCTATGGCTCAAGTCTAACATGAATATGTGTTTGGTTTGCTCGATTTGTTGTTTTGAGTAACTAGCTTGAATATGAAAAATGGATGTGCTTAATCTTGAATTTTGTATGATTAAATGTTGTTTAAATGTTAAAGTTCATGTATTAAATGTGTTACTAGCATCATTAGCTTCAATTTGATGTGTAGGTTGATTTAGAAAAGCTTCATTTACAAAATAGTTGAATTCATGATTTTGGTTAGGGTTTGATGAGCTTTAAAATGAACTTTTGATGCATTGAATGCTTGTTAATGTTGTTAGTAAGTGTTTAGTTACAATGTATGTTTAATTACCTTCGAAATGGCATATCGTATATGTAAATTGAATTCCCGAATCATAAAAAGCGTTTTACGAACTTGAAACTTCAATGATGAACTTTTAACGATCATTCGATGAGGATTTGGTCATTTAAATGATGTAATTGTTTGATGATATTGATTAGTTGTATTCCTCATCAAAATACCTTTCCAACAATATAAGATACATGTTTTAAGTGTTTTCGGTTCACAATTTGTGTTTGTTTGAGTTTTGGTTCGAGACTTGTGAAATTTCAGTTTCAACAACCTGTAGTTCATTGGGACGCCGTCCCATATCTTGGACATCGTCCTGTCTTTCACATCTGGACGCCGTCCAGCCATTTTGGACGCCGTCCAGATGAACTACCAAGGGCTGTTTCGTTTGGTCGTTTACCGTTTAATTCTAACTATGCTACGCACCTCCGATTAACATGTAACTTATTCTAACATGCTTATATATGATTAAAAACCTCAGAAAAATAGTTCAGGACCCAACCCGAATGTGTTGACTTTGACTTGACCAAAGTCGACTTTTGTTTAAACTTAACCAAATACTTATGCAATCATCCTAACATGCTTTTATATTTGAATCATGCATGAAACTTGGCAACGTGATTCACATGCTATATGTAATCGAGTCGTAACGAGCCATAGGACTAATTGAACAACTTTGACCCATCGTGTTTACCGTTATTGATACAACCTACTTGTTTAGGTCAAGACTAGCAATTGTCCTTGCACACGTTTACTTGTGAAGTACTTTATTACTCGTGCACTCAAGGTGAGATCATAGTCCCACTTTTACTCTTTTAAACTTACATTGGGATGAGAAAACATAAACGTTTCATTTTACAAAGTGAACACAAGTATGAAAACAAACATTCTACATACGAGTTAGAACAAAATCCTCAATTCGATTATCATTAGTTACACTTGTCGGGTGTAAGCGAGAACTTATGTTGTATAGCCATATGGGTTTGACAAACCCTCATTCGGACGGTTCGCTACCGTTACTTCAGATGAAATATATTTTCGAAAAATAGTGTATGTTCTAACACTATTATGATGGGGTTCTATGGAAGGAAAGTTAAGCCTTGATAATTGGGTGCTCGTGATAACAATTTTTGGAATGGTTTACTATTATTGAAATGTTATAAATCTTGTGGTTCATTTTACTTACTCACTTACTTACTTAAACCTATGATTTCACCAACGTTTTCATTGACAGATTTCTATATTTTTCTCAGGTCTTTGAACGATATGTGATACATGCTTCCGCTCATTATTTTGATACTTGCATTGGATATCGAGTATATATGCATACATGGAGCGTCTTTTGACTTTATTTTAAACTGTGTCGCATAGGTTTCATTTGTACTTATAACATTGTAACATAACTTGTGGTTGAACTATTCTTGTAAACTTGAAACAATCTTTACATTTGAAATGAATGCGACATATTTTTGGTCAAACATTATTTTAAAGACTTATGACCACGTAACGGGACCTAAGTAGACGGCGCCGTCAATGACGATTTTGTCGGGTCGCTAAAGTTAGCTCCATCCGAAATTCGTGAAATGATGTCACATATTCAGGAGTGGTTAGATTGTGGGTTTATCAGACCGAGTTCTTCACCTTGGGGTGCTCCTGTGTTATTCGTAAAGAAGAAAGATGTGACACTCTATATGTGTATTGATTATCGTGAGTAAAACAAGAGAACAGTGAAGAACAAGTACCCTTTACCGAAAGTCAAAGATCTATTTGATCAGCTAGACCATCTAGTTTACCCCACCATCCACCATCCATCCATTCATCCATTTCGGGAGAAAAAGACGTGACAAACGGGTTGCATCAACTATGCTATTTGTATGGATTATGTGCACATGGGTATTGTCGACATTGATTTGTGTAGCTTGGCTATCGACTATGATTTGTGTAGCTGGGCGAGAGGTCAACTATGATTTTTGTAGTTGGGTTCAAGTGTTACTATTCGTGTAGTATAGTTTGAATAACGCATCCTTTGCGCCCAGATTACTATGTGAGGGAGTTAGTAACATGAACTATTAGTAAACTCTACCCCGATCAGCTAGTAGTTGTAGGCCCGTACAAGCCGCCAATCCTTTTGTTACCATATTGGTTGTTTCATTTCTGTATCATGCAATTGTATTTAGCTTGATGCTAGATGCCTATAACTGTTAGGATGTTTCCATTCACTTAGCTTTGTGCTAACCCCCACATCCCTTGAAGGTTAGGCGATGTAAAGCTGGGATTTTTAGGAGAAGCTTGTTTGGTAGATATGTTTGACATAGCTAACTCTGATGCAATACGGTTTTAATTACCAAAGTTTTTGTGATAACGTAACACCTGGATTACTGTTATAACTTACGCTTGAGCTGATTACTTATTTATGGTTTGTAATATATTATATGTTTTCGCTGTGATTATATTTACAAAAAAATAATTGCTGGTGTTATACAAATTTTCCAAAATACATACAAAAATTACTCCTCTCGTCCCAACATTATTGTCTGAGTTAACTTAGGATTTAAGATATTTTGTGATTTGTCTATTATGCCCTTGGTTGAATGAGTTATTTTAAGTAAATGAATTTAATATAAAGAATAATTAGTAAATTTGTTTGTATATTAATTGTTACATTTTAAATTCTAAAAAGGGTTTAATTGAAAATTAAGAAATTTTTATTGTATTCAAGGTAAGGGACAATATTTTGGAGACAAATAAATATAATAAGATAGACATTTATTTTGGAATGGATGGAGTATTAAAATATTTTCGATCGTCAAGAGCAGGTGACTCGGATTGCACCATGATGGATCTGCCCTTGCTCACTCATCAATATGAAAATTAAGGTACATCGAATGCAACGAAGGATAAGTTATTTGCTCTAGTATTAACGGTATTAAGAGGGTCGGCTCATTAACTTTAAAGACTCCTATTAAAAATAAAAAAATGATCGCATATGATTTAAGCTCGAAATTAAAAATGAATGAGAATTGATGATTTGAGTTTGGATTATCTGCTACTTGTCGTCGGAAAGAAATAAGAGGGAAAATGTAAAAAGGGCGCGATGTATTGGCGCCTCTTTTTCTGTACGAAAAAGCAGACAACACTTGCCGACGACGTGTCCTTGGTAAGTTTTTTTTCAAAAACTCGACGAAATTCTAATCAGAAAAGTTTGACTTTTGTCGTTTAGTGCAATGTTTTTTTAATGACGAAATTTTATTAAACAACCACCTCGCTAGCGAGACACTAGGGAGGGGCGCAAAAACCAAAAATTACAAAGGCTTAATTAGCCAATCGGTTCAAGAAATACAATATTTTCCTCTATCCTTACACCAATTATAAGAGTACAATCGAATTAAATCATATAACTCTTGTTTCTTCATCTTGCCCGAATGGAAGAGGAACGCATTCCGATATCTCCAAAGAATCCAAGATAAAGCCGCGAATATGGCATATAATCTCATCTTCTGTCTCGAAGAACCAGTCCATCCTTGATGCCAACTTAACCATTCGAGCTAATTTTCAAAAGAAGGGATAGGAATGTCAACCCAAATCCTAACCATTCTCCATATCTCCAAAGCAATCTCACATGAAAAAAGAGTATGATGCAACGACTCCACGCGATACGAACATAAAGGGCACCTAATGTCATTAATCTCCAAACCACGGGCCGACAAATTAAGACAAGAAGGTAACCTATCTAAAGTGGTTCTCCAAATAATAACATTTACCTTACGCGGCAAAGATTTCTCCCATTTTATCTGAATATCACCTCTATGAAGAACTTGTTTATCAATAAAACCACGAGTGAGCCCAACTTTAAAAACACCATCATTACTAATCGACCACATCCAAGTATCCTTTGAATTTGATAATGTTGATCACCTGTATCATCTAATAAATGCAACATATGAGAAGATGAACGAGTACCATTAGGGTTACGCGACCAACTGCACATCCAATTCCCTTCCACTAACGGATCATCAAGTTTACAATCTTTTTTATTTTCTAAATGAAAAAGTCTTAGATACTTGTCTTTGAAAACAATACCATCTTTCCATTTATCATTCCAAAAACAAATAGACTTACCGTCAACAACTCTAATACGAAACACATCATTTGGAAAAATACCTTTATCAATGAGATCATTATACGTACCAATAATTGACAACCATATCCCGGGACCCTTCACATGAATATCGTTTAACTTTGCATCTTGCCCTTGTATAGAAGTAACAACCTTCATCCAAAACGCATCCGACCCATTTCGAAGACGCCAAAGCCATTTACATAAGAGAGCTTGATTGAAAGAACACATACTTCCAACATTCAAACCACCCATGTCAAACGGATCCATAATAGAATTCCATCGAACCCAATGCAACTTTTTAGTATTTTCCGTACTCCCAAAAAAAACGCAGCTCTAATGCCTTCTATCTCTTTGATAATAGTCTTTGAACATTTAAAAATAGATAAGTAATAAATTCCGAGACTATCTAAAACCGCTTTGACCAACGTTAATCTTCCACCAATTGAGAGCATGTTTGCCTTCCAACCCGCTAATCTCTTTTTGAATTTATCAACCAACATCTTCCAAAATTCAACTGGATTCATGTTAACTCCAATAGGAACCCCCAAATAAGTAAATGGGAAAATACCCTTTGAGCAGCCCAAGACATTAGCGAAATCATTTAGCTCGACTTCACTGACTCCTACTCCAAAAATATTAGATTTCGATACATTAATTTTTAAACCTAAAAAAGTAAAAAAAATCGTTAAATACGATAATGGTGTTCATTAAACTATCTTCGTTACATTCGCTTATAATCACCGTATCATTCACATAAAAGAGGTGCGAAATATTTATCGGTGGGGAGCCAACTTTCGCACCATCAATAAGACCTTCCATAATTTTATCGCGAATTAAAATGTGAAGCCGCTCCATAATAATGAGGAAAAGAAACGGGCTCATCGGGTCGCCTTGACGTAACCCTCTTTGAATCTCGAATTCATTAATAGGACTCCCATTAACGAGAATAGAGGTACGTGCGTTATAGAGACACATCGAAATCCAATTTCTCCATCTTTCACCAAAACCCAACACCTGAAACATATAAGCAAGAAAATTCCAAGAAACTGTATCATATGTCTTTTCGAAGTCAACTTTCAGGATTAGTAGTTTCTTTTTCATCTTCTTGCACCAATCAATCGTCTCCGATAAAATTAACGGTCCGACAAGAATCTGACGGCCTGCAATAAAAGCCGACTGTTCCAAATCAATAACCGAACCGATAACCTTGGCTAACCGGTTAGCCAAAATTTTCACAATAATTTTGTACTGGATTCCTACAAGAGAAATCGGGCGATAATCTTTAGTGCGTCGCCAAAAACGTCGTCAGGAAATCACCTTTATTTTTGTAGTGATAACAATAAACTACTCTGTAATATTTATGAACTCATTATCTGTAAACTAGCTACATTCAAAATCTTTGTTTAAATAATATTATGTAGTTCACTACTATATATATATATATATATATATATATATATATATATATATATATATATATATATATATATATAATAGATGCATTATTATCTATATCTTCTATATATCTATAAGAATTGAGTCCTAGAAAATTAAGTATGATGTATTAAATAGACTTTCACCCCTCCTTAAATTTATTAGTGGTAAAAAAGTTAAAATATGATTTACCCATTTTATTTATTATGGTAGTAAATTTATTTACTACCCATTGTGATAAATTTAATTACGCTTTTATTTATTTACTATTATATATAACTTATAACGATTCACTTTATTATTACACCGTATTAACTTACCTTAGACATTTTTACTCTCGGAGTGTTAAAGTATAGAATTTTTTTGTTATATACGTATTACATATTATATATATGCTAGCATTTCATTTTATGAAATTGATGGGTGAGTATTCAAAAAACATGTTTAACTAACAACATAAATTGATGTAATAAATGTATTTACCTCATCAAATAAACTACGGAGTATCAATTACCTAATAGTAATATATTGAGTTCTAGCTCATTAAATTAATTTGATGTATTTACGCTGTACCACCGGAAGAAAGAATTTGACCGGAATATATGACCTGCAACATTCATGTCATTCATGCCACAAGTATTTCTCATTAATACTGCCCATCAGTTAGGAACACCAACCACCTCTTTCCTTAACACCAGCCTCTTAATTACTCTAACTGACACCCTTTTCATATCCCTTCTTATGCTCTTAACGTTTGTTGGTTCCTATAAATTGCTATACCAACACCAAACATCAAACATAAAAACCTACCTTTCTTCAAATTCAGATGGCACAATCTATTCAATCCCCAAGAACACAAGTTGACGAGAAACTCTATGTGCATCTTGACGAATTTCAGGAAGGCAAGGATGCCCAAGTCATGATCATGGTATGTCACCGATGAGATACACATACTGCGTATGGCTAATACCATTATAATAGTATGTACATCTAATGTGTCTTTAGCCAACTTCTATCAATTAAGTGGTGTACCCTCTATAATCTTACTCTTTGATGCAGATCAATCACAATTGTTTTGTAGCCAAAATGGAATAGCAAAGCATCACTCTATGCAGCTTTGTTTTGAAAATCACTCAATTATGTACTAATGTAGCATGTTTCAATACCTATAATTGTTTACTTATAATGTCCTTATATACATAGTGTTGTCAAATATACAGACAACATCACTCTTAATTAGCAGACATTTTTCCATTTTACGACATCACTTGCGGTATAATTTGCTAAATCGATAATGTTTCAATTTCTTATATTTTTAAGGTTTTATTTACGCTTCCAACTACTCTATTGCTTGATCATTTTAACAAACACTTTTATCTTTAATACTCCGTAGGTGATAGTTCATATAAGACATATTGATACGTACACATTTTTTTTCCATTAAGCATGTTATGACTTGATATATATGAACTTTATTGAAGAATAATGATGCTGATAGTTGATATTAGTTATTCAAGAATGATGCAGTTCATAATTGATATTAAGAATCAGATAATTGTAACCTCACATGTTAGACACATGAAAAACTATAAAGAAAGTTTTTACCCACTGTTAGTAACATGGACCATTTCTACATGTGTTACAAAATGAGAAGTCATAATCACTTTTTCTTTTTAAGTTTTTCTCAAGCGTTCAACAATTTCATTACAACTACATATAATTGTGACTATCGGAACATATGTCAAGCCGTGCAACGCATATTATCAACTATCGGAATATGGGTCAAGCCGTGCAACGCACGGGCATTGCCCACTAGTATTTTATAATTCATGACCTCTTTAAAATTTAAAGACTTGTTCGTTGCACAATTTCTACATGCGTCGAAGATGTCTCCAGGTACTAAAGTAATTTTGTCTGATGTGTATTGACATATGCCTACATCATTAATGTTTGTTCAATCCAAAGGTTTATATTTAAGTTAACATTCATAATCAAGGGTTAAGATTTTTGTATGTCAAATTTTTGACAATTACAAAGTTATAAAATTTGTTACTATATACGAGAGAGAGATTTGTTAAAATGATATGATAATAGTATTATTCTACATGATTAATATTCCTTACATGTTACCATCCATTTGGCATTCTATTATCAGTTCGTAGTCCTACACATACGGAATACTACTTATCAATCATTACTTCACTAATTACTAGTAATTTACTAATAATAATAATAATATCATATGACCCACATTATCTATTTTCACTTAATCAGCACAATGTCTATATATATGCATGTACGTATATCTACAAAGTTAGTATAGAAACAGTTCATAAATAAAACATGGTTATCAAACATATTCTAGTGTTACTTTGTATCATCTTTCATCACTCATCATCAATGGTTACATATAACGTTGTAAATCTTGGAGCCATAAACAATGGTCAAGTCGACACGAAAGACGCGTTCTTGAAAGCGTGGAACTTGGCGTGTGCAGCAACTAGTCCTGCGATCATCAATGTGCCAACCGGTAACTACTTGATTGCTTCTGCAGTCTTATTCTCTGGCCAAACATGTAATAGCAATGCAATCACATTTAACATTTATGGTACGTTGGTGGCACCCTCGAGTTACAATGCTATTGGTAGTGACGGAGTTTGGATCAAGTTTCAACGAGTTAACAATCTAACCATAACCGGTGGAACCCTTGATGCCCAAGGTGCTACTCTATGGGCCTGCAAGTCATCTGGAAAGACATGTCCTTCAGGCGCTACGGTATGACATTACACTTATTAAAAAATGTAGTTTTACTTAAATTTCTCGTACTTATAACTGTGTGTAAATATAATAGCATCATAGTTTTGTACATAAAATTGTAAGGAATAAAAGTTCACACTTGTTGGTGTGTAAAAATTAGAATCATAAATATAATCATATTTAAAAATTGTTAAGTTAATTTTGTCACACAAGAATAATATGTTCACACTTCCTTTGTGTAAAGAAATGAGATGTAACAAATTTACTAACACTTTTAAATATCGATTTGTACACACCATTAAGTGTGAATATTTTTTTCTATGCGTGAAATTAAATTTTAATTATATTACACATTTATTAATGGAATAAGTTTACACACATTTATAAATGTGAAGAATTTAACAAAAAGTTCGTACAAAAATATGAGTGAACAAATGATAGATTTTTTATAGTGAGCGTTGAGTATTAAATCGTTCAACATTACATCAAATTATCGTGTTTGGTTGCAGAGCATTCTTTTACTCTACAATTTTGTTTTTATGTATGTCTTATACAGACACTTGGAATCTACCATTCACAAAATGTTGTGATCAGTAACTTAAGTTCATTAAACAGTCAAATGTTTCACATTATGCTCTATGCAAGCACCAACGTGAAAGTACAAGGGGTGAGCGTTTTAGCATCAGCACAAAGCCCGAACACAGATGGTATCCATTTACAGTTATCCACGAACGTCATCATCTTGAGCTCTAAGATCTCTACAGGGGATGATTGCATCTCGATAGGCCCAGGCAATTCTAATATCTGGATTGAGAACGTGGCATGCGGCCCCGGTCATGGCATAAGGTACATAAATTAGTTTTTGCAATGTGGTTACTAATGTATGCATATAAGTACTTGACTATCCCTCGTTGTCACCAATTGATTTTAGAGTATTTGGGAACTAATGGATTTACATGGTTTTTAGTTATTTAAGCTTATCGAGTATATACACATAATTAAAATTCTCAAAAAACATTTAATTTGTGACGCAGCATTGGAAGTCTCGGGTCAGCATTGGAAGAAGCTGGTGTCCAGAATGTAACAGTAAAAACAGCAACATTTACAGGAACACAAAATGGTGTACGGATAAAAACATGGGCGAAGCCTAGCAATGGGTTCGTGAAAGATGTTGTTTTTGAGCAAGTGACTATGGTGAACGTTAAAAACCCGATCATAATAGACCAATATTACTGTCCCGGCAGTAAGAATTGCCCAAAGGGTGAAGTTGCTGAAGTTAAAATAAGTAATGTGTTGTATGATGATATACATGGTACATCAGCTACTCAAGTGGCAGTAAAACTTAATTGTAGTACAATAAGTCCATGCAGTGGAATTAGCTTTGAGAATATCAACCTGGTATATAAGGGTCAACCAGCGATTTCGTCTTGCACTAATGCTGCTACTGCATCTGGATCACTTCAATCTACAAGCTGTATGTAGACGTCACGTTGAATATTTTAGGGATTGCGATTTGTACTGATGTGATTACTTTTTTTCATGCTTCCAGCATATAGATTAGGTTGTTTCAAAGATGGCGCAAATTGGAAGGGGAGTTTGGTTTAAATTCTCAGTGGCGTCGAAGATAGTTACTTTGTCCGAATTCATTAGCGGTATCAGTTTTTCACCACGACTTTTGTCCACTTTGTCGAATAGTGGAACCAACAAAATAGGAATAAAGAACTCAAGATCCATATGATGATCACTACATTTCATCTTGTGTATTTCATTCAGGGTCAGTTGTTGTTAGAGGCTTAGAGGTACTGATCCCTTTGTAATGTTGGAGTTCAATTTAAAAAGTATGAGCACTAAAAAGCATTTGAAATTTTCTATTTTATTGATTAAGGGTTAAAAAATTTGTTAACAAACTCAATATGTAATCTGATCATCTATATATGATAGAAAATTGTGAAGTGATTTCATAAGTGTATAGTAATAGTTTATTAAACTTGACATTCCTCCAACTGATATGGGTTGATATTCATTCCCTTACCAAAGTTATCTATAATAACGAATTTTAACAATGGCCTTTCTGTATTAATAAATACAACCGAACAATGGTAACAATGACCTTTCTTAATTAAATAATTACAACCGAACAATGGTAACAATGTAAATTTATCTAAAATCTAAAATCTAAAATAAATTGCTTTTCAAAAAAAAAAAAAAAAAAAAAAAAAAAATCTAAAATAAATTATATATGATACCAATGGATACCGTAACTACCGAAGGGCAATTAAATTCTTTTATAGAACGGCCAAACTTTATTTAACAACCAAACCACTTAGGCTATTATACTTATTATAAATATAAATTAATTAATTTTAATTTTATCAATCAAATAACATGTATCATTCACAATTATCATGTATAGCTTCATTATTGAAGATCGACCGTTCTGTTATTGCTAAAACTTAAAAGAGGGTAAAGTCGTGCGATTTTTGTTAGATATATAGAAGAATATTCATTTGAATCCATAAATTAAGTTGAGATCAAAGGGACCAATGAGAACGTGACATGTGGCGCGAAATCACATGTGATTGAAAAAAATTCCAAAAAATTTAAAAAAAAAATTATTTTTGAAATTTTTTTTTTCTCAATTTTTTCCTACAATCACATGTGATTTACCTGCACAATCACATGTGATTGAATTGTACAATCACATGTGATTGAATTGTACAATCACATATAATTGAATTTGACATGCATAATCACATGTGATTGAAATGCATAATCACATGTGATTGGATTTAACATGCATAATCACATGTGATTGTAAAAAAATTTCGAAAAAACAAAAGTTTCCAAAAAAAAATTGCGAAATTTTTTTTTTTCAAAATTTTTATTTTGTTTTTAACTTTTTTTCCAATCACATGTGATTTTCGCGCCACATGTCGCGCTCTCATTGGTCCCTTGGATTTCAAGCAAATTAATGGATGCAAGTGATTACAACTCATTATATTTTAAATATTTTATGTATTACCAAGTATGTGTATACGGAACAGGGCCGGATGTTGGACGGGGCTGAAGGTTCAACCGCACCTGGACAACACAATTCAAAGGGCATCATAGTATTGGTCCAGTTTCATATATACTAAGTTCATTAAGCACAATATTTTAGCCGATATAAATAATAAACTGTTTTACAAAAACTAAAAAAAGAGCCCACTATCATTGAAGTAAAATTAAATACGGAGTAAAATTGATTCGTCGTATCATTGGGGCTATTAATATATTTTGAGGGAGGCAGGGGGCATATTTTTGAGATGTTCGTACTGGGCATCCAAAATTATAAGGAACGGCCCTGATACAGAATATAAAGTAGTTAAGTATAATTGTTTATACTTATATCAATTTTCCAGGTTATATCATAAGTAATCAACATTGGAATTGTAAACAAATTAGCATAAAATAATGTTTTAAATTCTCTGCATTTGAGAAATGATACGGTTAGTAACATCAACATAAAATAATATACAAAAGAACTAACACATCAACTTGAGAACTACAAAATAGCATCCAAAATAATTCAAAGTCTTATCTTAAGTTAAAAACAAGGTAGGTTTGTTATCATTTACATTTATTTTATGTTATGATTATTTTTTTAACGGCAACATAATATACTATAAAGCTTCTAGTAAGAAGCTAGAGGACAAATAAAAGAAATGAAACAAGTTGCAGCGGTTTCATAAGCAAATTGTTACAACTAATACAAATTTTTACCCTATGATACAATCATGAAAAGGAATAACAACAAATATAATCAAATACATTTTTTTCATAGCCAACCCCGAAAAAATGACTCCATTCTTATGATACCAAATAAGATAGAAAGATGATGTCTATAGTAAACAATGCACTTCTTCGTAGCAGCAACATTCCATAAATCAAACCAAAAGATCCAATCTTCCCAACATCCAAATAAAGCCACATCGGTATCCAACCAAAGCGCAATTTTTCTCCATAATTCCCTCGATGATGAACAGGAAAACATCAAATAATTAATTGATTCTAACATGAACAAAGACGACATCCAATGTTCGAAATCTCAAGACCCCTTTTTGATAAGTTTAAAAGAGTTGAAAGGCGAATCTCCATAAAAATATATTTATCTGATCAATATCGCTTTGATCCATCTTCAGTGGCGTCTTTGAACATAGACAAGATAGGCGATCGCCTAGGGCCCAAAATTTTTGAAGGACCTAAAATTTTATATATATATATATATATATATATATATATATATATATATATATATATATATATATATATATATATATATATATATATATATATATATATATATATAGGGGCAGGATCAATGGGGAAGTAACTAATCGGGGGGAAGCAAAAAAAAAAAAAAAATTGTTCTTTTGGAATTTTTTTTTCCGTCATCAAGATCATACGAAAATATGAACATTTAGAAAAGACACTTCGTGATGGATGTTATTATTTATGCGGGAAAACGATCGACAAAAATAACATTCAAGATAATATTGTTCGTGAAGAATATGAACGTTTTTTTTTCCATGTTTTGTGAAGTAAAATTTAGCCCGATTTAGAGTTTAGGGTTTAGGGTTTGGTGTTTTGGGTAACCTTAAACTCTAAACCGTTCGTGTTAAAAACTCAATTGGTTACTCAATTTTAAAAAAAAAAACGAATTTTTTTTTTTTTGCTTCCCCTCGCTTCCCCCCGATTGGTTACTTCCCCATTGATCCTGCCCCTATATATATATATATATATATATATATATATATATATATATATATATATATATATATATATATATATATATATATATAAGTAAATAAAAATAATGTGTTCAATAAATTTAATTTAAAAAAAAATAGTAAGTTAACTTATGAGTATTAGTTTATATAATTTTAGGGCCTCTTTTTTCCCTCTTTTCAAGTTCAGTTCTGAAGCCCACACGTCTTCACTCATGTTTATGGGATTTCCGTGTACAAGGGCCCATTTTTTTTTTCGCCTTAGGCCTTCGAATTGTTGAGACGGCCTTGTCCATCTTGTTAACGGGCAAGGAAGGTAATCGATTATTATGCAAATTATAGAAGGTTATGCAAACCGTGAATTGTATTGATATCATACGGGTACATATATAGACTTTACAAGAGTCAAAGATAAACTATACAAGTAAACAATATCTATTCCTAACTATACAAGTAATAAAATAGGAGATAAATATATCAACAATATATCTACATAATATCCTTAATACGCCCCCTCAAGATGGACGATCGGGAAGATAGACCAATCTTGATCATGAGAGAGTTAAACAGTGGACGGTTGAGTGATTTAGTAAGATGGTTTGCTAGTTGATCTCTAGTAGGTACATGTGTCACCCTTAAGTTACCCAATTGAACCTGCTCCCTGATGAAGTGATAAGCAATAGCAAGGTGTTTCATGCGAGAGTGAAACACCGGATTCGCACTTAATAACGTTGCCCCTAGATTATCACAGTAGATGACAGGACGTGTAGTAAGCATAACACCCATTTATCGAAGTAGATTGCCCATCCAAATAATTTCTGAAGTAGTTGCAGCTACAACTTTATATTCAGCTTCAGTTGAAGATTGAGAGATGAATCGCTGTTTCTTGGATATCCAGCTGACAGGATTACGACCAAGAAATACAATGTGACCCATGGTCGATGTGTAGTTGTCCTTGTCCCCACCAGGGCCGTCTCAACAAATTGAAGCCCAAGGCGAAAATAAAAATGGGCCGTTGTACACGGAAATCCCATAAACATGAGTAAAGACGTGTGGGCTTCAGAACTGAACTTGAAAAGAGGGGAAAAAGAGGCCCTAAAATTATATAAACTAATACTCATAAGTTAACTTACTATTTTTTTTAAATTAAATTTATTGAACACATTATTTTTATTTACTTATATATATATATATATATATATATATATATATATATATATATATATATATATATATATATATATATATATTGTGGTAGGATCAAGAGGGAAGTAACCAATCGGGGGGAAGCGGGGGGAAGCAAAAAAATTTTTTTTCGTTTTATGAAAAAACTTTGTTCACGAACATTATAGATGTGATGAAAATATGAACATTTAGTAGAGACACTTTGTGATAAATGTTTTTATTTTGGCGGGAAAACGCTCAAAGAAGTAATATATAACAATTATCGTGTTTTTTGAGCGTATGTTGAGGTTTTAGCTATTAGGGTTTAAATATTAGGGTTTAGATACTAGGGTTTATAGGGTTTAGATATTAGGGTTTAGATACTAGGGTTTAGATACTAGGGTTTATAGGGTTTAGATATTAGGGTTTAGAAATTTAGGGTTTAGGGTTTAGATTTAGGGTTTAGATTTAGAATTTAGATTGAGTTTTTAACACGAACGGTTTAGAGTTTAGGGTTTTGGGTTTAGGGTTTGGTGTTTTGTGGAATGTCCCGTTCATATTGATTATAAACGTTCCATATTAATTGATTTCGTCGCGAGGTTTTGACCTCTATATGAGACGTTTTTCAAAGACTGCATTCATTTTTAAAACAACCATAACCTTTATTTTATCTATAAAAGTTTAAAAAGCATTACGTAGATTATCAAATAATGATAATCTAAAATATACCATTTACACACGACCATTACATAATGGTTTACAATTTGAATATATTACATCAAAAATAAGTTTCTTGAATGCAGTTTTTACATAATATCATACAAGCATGGACTCCAAATCTTGTCCTTATTTTAGTATGCAACAGCGGAAGCTCTTAATAATCACCTGAGAATAAACATGCTTAAAACGTCAACAAAAATATTGGTGAGTTATAGGTTTAACCTATATATTATCAAATCATAATAATAGACCACAAGATTTCATATTTCAATATACATCCCATACATAGAGATAAAAATCATTCATATGGTGAACACCTGGTAACCGACATTAACAAGATGCATATAAGAATATCCCCTATCATTCCGGGAAATCCTTCAGACATGATAAAAACGAATTCGAAGTACTAAAGCATCCGGTACTTTGGATGGGGTTCGTTAGGCCCAATAGATCTATCTTTAGGATTCGCGTCAATTAGTAGATCGGTTTACTAATTCTTAGGTTACCAAGCAAAAGGAGCATATTCGGCTTCGATCATTCACCCATATAATGTATTTACTTGTGTCTATTTCGTAAAACATTTATAAAACTGCATGTATTCTCATCCCAAAATATTAGATTTTAAAAGTGGGACTATAACTCGCTTTCACAGATTTTTACTTCGTCGGGAGTAAGACTTGGCCACTGGTCGATTCACGAACCTATAACAAATATATACATATATTTATCAAAGTATGTTTAAAATATATTTACAACATTTTTAATACATTTTGATGTTTTAAGTTTATTAAGTCAGCTGTCCTCGTTAGTAACCTACAACTAGTTGTCCATAGTTAGTTGTACAGAAATAAATTGATATATATTATCTTGAATCAATCCACGACCCAGTGTATACACGTCTCAGGCTAGATCACAACTCAAAGTATATATATTTTTGGAATCAACCTCAACCCTGTATAGCTAACTCAAACATTACTGCATATAGAGTGTCTATGGTTGTTCCAAATAATATATATACATGGGTCGATATGATATGTCAAAACATTTGCATACGTGTCTATGGTATCCCAAGATTACATAATATATTAGAATACATGTATAATACAATATAAGTTAGCTAGGATATGATTTGTATAGAATTGTTACAATATTTCCCGTAGCTACAACAATCAAAAAAATATCCAATCTTGTTTTACCCATAACTTCTTCGTTTTAAATCTGTTTTGAGTGAATCAAATTGCTATGGTTTCATATTGAACTCTATTTTATGAATCTAAATAGAAAAAGTATAGGTTTAAAGTCAGAAATATAAGTTACAGTTCGTTTTTGTAATAGGTAGTCATTTCAGTCGAAAGAACGACGTCTTGATGACCATTTTGAAAAACATACTTCCACTTTGAGTTTAACCATGATTTTTGGATATAGTTTCATGTTCATAATAAAAATCATTTTCCCAGAAGAACAAATTTTAAATCAAAGTTTAACATAGTTTTTAATTATCAAACCCAAAACAGCCCGCGGTTTTACTACGACGGTGTATATTCGGTTTTACGGTGTTTTTCGTGTTTCCAGGTTTTAAATCATTAAGTTAGCATATCATATAGATATAGAACATGTTTTTAGTTGATTTTAAAAGTCAAGTTAGAAGGATTAACTTTTGTTTGCGAACAAGTTTAGAATTAACTGAACTATGTTCTAGTGATTTCAAGTTTAAACCTTCGAATGATGTTATGAACATCATTACTACCTCAGGTTTTGTGGATAAACCTACTGGAAATGAAAAAAATAGATCTAGCTTCAAAGGATCCTTGGATGACGTGAAAGTTCTTGAAGTAGAATCATGACACGAAAACAAGTTCAAGTAAGATTTCCACTCGAAATAAGATTGTTATAGTTATAGAAATTGAATCAAAGTTTGAATATGAGTATTATCTTTTATTAGAAAGATATCTTACAGTAAATAAGAAAAATTTCTTGAGGTTGGATGATCACTTTACAAGATTGGAAGTAAGCTATCAAACTTGGAAGTATTCTTGATTTTATAAAACTAGAACTTATAGAATTTATGAAGAACACTTAGAACTTGAAAATAGAACTTGAGAGAGATCAATTAGATGAAGAAAATTGAAGAATGAAAGTGTTTGTAGGTGTTTTTGGTCGTTGGTATATGGATTAGATATAAAGGATGTGTAATTTTGTTTACATGTAAATAAGTCATGAATGATTACTAATATTTTTGTAATTTTATGAGATATTTTATGCTAGTTGCCAAATGATGGTTCCCACATGTGTTAGGTGTTAGGTGACTCACATGGGCTGCTAAGAGCTGATCATTGGAGTGTATATACCAATAGTACATACATCTAAAAGCTGTGTATTGTACGAGTACGAATACGGGTGCATACGAATAGAATTGTTGATGAAACTGAACGAGGATGTAATTGTAAGCATTTTTGTTAAGTAGAAGTATTTTGATAAGTGTCTTGAAGTCTTTCAAAAGTGTATGAATACATATTAAAACACCACATGTATATACATTTTAACTGAGTCGTTAAGTCATCGTTAGTCGTTAGATGTAAATGTTGTTTTAAAACCTTTAGGTTAACGATCTTGTTAAATGTTGTTAACCCATTGTTTATTATATCTAAAGAGATGTTAAATTATTACATTATCATGATATTATGATATATTAATATATCTTAGTATGATATATATACAGTTAAATGTTGTTACAACGATAATCGTTACATATATGTCTCGTTTTGAAATCATTAAGTTAGTAGTCTTGTTTTTACATATTGTAACGACCCTATTTTTTCCGTTATCTTTTACCGTTAATTATTTAACGACCGTTAACTGTTATTCGTGCCACGTCATTTCTATTACCTATATTAATTTTGTAATAATATATTAATTATTATGTGTTAAATGAATATTTGTATTCATATTTTAAGTTATACGCTTCTACGTATCGCGGATTTTTATCCGGCGAATCTTTTCGGTTTTCAAACCAACGGTCGAGCTTTTATGATTTTTAAGTCCTAAATATTTTAAATATGATATTTTAATGTCATATATTTATATATAGTGTTTATATATATTTTTCGTCGCGTATTTGTTATCTCTCCGAATTTTTCAATCGCGTAGTCGTATTTTCGCGTTTTGGGCTTCGTTCGGGCATTCGGGCCATAAGCTATTGGACATTAATCAAATTTGGGCTAATGGGGCCCACCCCATACTATACTTTGGCCGAACCCCTTAAAGGGAGGGGTGTTTGGTGCAATTTTTGCATACTAGTGCCTTTTTAGTTAAAAATTCACTACTACTTTCATTTTAATCAAAACCTAAAGGATTCTTCTCCTCTCCTCTCATATTGAACGACCCCTACAGCCCCATCATCATCATTTTTGGTTTTATTCATCAAAATATCAATTATTCATCATCTATAAAGATAAATTGCACATACGGGTTCTCCATCTCGCGATCTTCAACATCCTTCTTCTTGATTTTTGATTAGGGTATAAACCCTAACAATAGATTTTTCAATTTCAATTATTTTTACTGATTTTTTTGTGTATGATGATGTTATAGTACTTGTATGTGATTGTATTGTTGTTATTATGCGTAGAATTGCTCGATTTACTGTGTTTTCGGTATGATTAAAAGTGGACAGCAGCTATTTGTTTAAAATTGGTAAATTTAACAGATGTTTTTGGTTAAATAAAATGTATAGATGAGTTCCTCTCATCAAGACAGTAATTTTAGGCTTTGGATTCATGTTGTTTTGAGTTTCGGATCAAAAATTATGCCCGATTTAGGGTTTTGATGAAATTAAAATGTAAAAGCATGTATGAGCAGATGGGGTCCGACTTTGTGATCATTTTTAGAGTCTTTAGGGTGTACTAATGTGTTAGGATTGATGATGGGATGAACTTTCATGTTCGGGTCATCGAAATCCGAGCCACGGATCACCCGTTATGACTAAAACATGTTTTTGAACGGATTAAAGCTACAAGTTGATTTAGGGCTGTAAGTCATGACTTGTTGGCTGTTCTTGGTATGTTCTTGTGTACAATAATGTGTTGGGTGGGTTGGTTAGGCGAAAATATATATAAGGCTCACCGAAAACTTATTCCCGGGACTCAAGTTATGACCCGATGAACTTTTCATTAAAACTTATGCTTATTAATTATGACTTATGATATAAATAATGATTTTCATCATTAATAAATTACTTATGATATAAAAAGTAATTATTTAATTTAAGACTTATGATATATATATTTATTATATCATTTATTAATTAATTATGATTTAATTAAACATTTAATCAAACTTATGATTAATGAAACTTTTATTATTAATGAAACATACTTATGGTAAGTATTAAATTTATATTATGAGATTATTATAATAAGACTTATAATAAGGATTAATTAATTATTTAATTATTATGAGGCTTAGTTATTATTTAATTATAATTTAATTATTAGATGCTTATGATTTAATAATTATAATTAGAAACTTATGATATGATTAATAATTCATTATTAATTAATAATACTTATGATATGATTTAAAATTTATTATTAATTAATAATACTTATATTATGATTAATATTTAATTACTTAATTAAATAATTATGTTATATTAATTATATCATTTAAACTTATGTTAACTTTAATAATTCAATTTAATTTAATTAAACTTATGTTATGACATAATTAAACATATATGACTTTAATTAACATTATAACCTATATTATTAATATAACTTATACTTTTAAAATTTACGTTTACTATGTTTGACCAAGGTTGACTTTTGAGTTGACTTTCAGTTAACTTTGACTTTCAGTTGACTTTTGTTGACTTCTAATTAAGGAAACTTTCCAAAAATAGAAACTTTCCAAAAATAGAAACTTTCCTAAAATAGAAATTTTCCAAAAATAGAAACTTTTCAAAAATAGAAACTTTCCAATAATGGAAACCTGCTAAAAATAGAAACTTTCTAAAAATAGAAAGTGTGTGTCCGTACGCTGTTCCGATCAAACCGATGCATGTTGAGTGTTGTTCTATGTTTACTTGCAACAAGTACTATAGCTGTCATACTAAGACTTGACCTAAGTTAGTTATTTATATCGACCTGCTTTATTTATAGGTCGGCGTTGTGATCATTCTTGATCACTTTACTTCGTTTGTTGTTTGCTTTTTGTGTGGTTACTTCATTTGCTTTAAGGTGAGTTATAGTCCCATTTTTCTATTTTATATCTTTTGGGATGAGAATACATGCATTTTATTTTTCATATCGGACACAAGTGGAAATTGGTTTAAGTTATTCATTGTGAGTTGAACGAAAATATTCCCTAGTCTGGTAACTGTAATCACTGGTTTCTACTGGTGAACGCGAATCCTACGGATAGATCTATCGGGTTTGACAACCGCATTTCGAGCTAGTCGCGCTAGCTATTTATAATCGAAATGTTTAGTACTTCGTATTTTGTTGTAGATACACTTGTTCGGTGTATATTATTTATTGTGTTTGGCAATGGTAAATAAATGGTTAAGTGGTTACCAGGTGGCTCACGGAAAATAGAATAATGCTTTTATATGTTTTCTAGCATATAATTTTGTGGTCCAAAAAGGAGTTTTTATGTTTTCAAACATAAATTTTTATGGTTTAAATTAAATATTGTTTGCAATATTAAACCTATAATTCACTCAACATTTTTGTTAACAGTTACTCGCATGTTTTATTCTCAGGTTCATGATTGACTGCTACCGCTGTGCTTAGAGAGTCTGCATATTTATGATGGCATCTTTTGTTAAACATTAACTTGTATTCTATTTCGTTACATTAAATAGTGGGTGTTTGTTGACTTTGTTTTGGTCAACTTTTGGCTAAAATATTTATGTATAGTTTTTCTAAACTTATACATTTTAGTAGATTTCCTTTATAGGAAATCATTTTTAAATAAAGAATGCAAGGTTGTTTTATTAAATTCATATAGAGTTTCGATCAAGCTGTGGGACCAAGATAACGATGGTCGTCAAGTGTACTTTGGCGGGTCATTACAGTTGGCATCAGAGCCAGGTTGTAGGGAATTAGGTTGCATTGATGTCGTTACCCGAGTCGATAGGTTGCATTAGTGAGTCTAGTCTACAGCCCGGCCTATAATATAATTATTATATGTGATTATTTGTATCGTATTGGTATGTATATTATTATCATACATACATCTCTATTATGTTCTGAATTCGGGAGGAACTCCCATTCCGATTTAAATGTATTCTCTGACTCATGCGAACTTATCCTTATAAGAACACCTCGGGTAGTGAAACCGAGGGATGCCATTCTTGACTTCTGAAATTCTCGACATTTCTATGTCATCTATTATGGTTATGTATATAACATTTGAGTTATATTATGCGAGATGTCATTGTTGACTTCTAAATGTTCGGCATTTCAATGTCAGCTATTATGTTTAGGTATATAACATTCTTGTTATATTACGTGCCTTTGTGTCGTTGTACCTATGTGCTTTGGTTTTTGGACCGGAAAATGTCATTCCTGACTTTTAGAGATTCTTGGTACTTCGAAGACATTTCTATGTCATTGTTACTGCTATTCAATACTTTGGATGTTTTGTCTCTTGTGCTATCCTTAGCACATTGTTTAAGAAATTGTTTAGAGAAATTGTGTGAAAATTCAAGGTTGATCGCGTGTCCTGACCTCATGTAGTGCTATTGGAATAGAACTATGATTTAGTGAAATATAATGGCGTCAGGCCAACGTGATTATATTACGTTAATTCATAAAGAAGTCCCAATGTTGTGACATGAGGAATAGAAAGCGAGTCAAAGAAGATTTTTACACTACTCATTCAGAAATTTCGATGTATTACATGGGTAAGGAAAATATTCATTATCTTATTTGTTGATGTACGAGAAGCTCGTTTTAACCAGATTATCTATCTCATGCTCTATCCTTCATAACTCGCTTGTTAGTAACAGCGTCGCTCGGGAACAGTTTTGGCCCAAGGAATTATGTCCTGATAATAGTCAAAACAACTTTTAACTCATTGGTTTTCAAGACCTCGTAACATTTGTTGGTCAAATGTCGCACGACGATTCAAGTCCTTTACTCGATCTTCCACGATCTTACTTCAACTTGTAACCTCTGAAATACAGATACTCTGTTTATCATCCTATCATCGAGAGTTTTACACATTTGTTTAATTGGGCGGTTCTCACGAGATTTATGGGCGAATAGAAGTAACGAAATATTTTTTCAGGTATACAATGTATAAAATCATATATGTACGTATGAGTTCAAATGAATAAATTTACCCTTACCTATTTTGGCTAGTATATACTAAATCATACCTTCAAATTTTTTTTTTAAAACCACTCATTTATTGAGCTGTTTGACTAATTCAATTTGTTTTATATAAAATGGTACACGTTGTACATACTTCTAAATTTACTAAGAACTTCGTTCCGATTATGTTGTCACATCAAACGTTTAAAGCTTTTTCAAAACTCCTTTGATTGATTTTATCAAATTTTCGCATTACTCTACAGAGTATTTGGATCACAGTTCTTCTCATCCTTCGTTTAAGAATGAAACTTACCATTAAATTCATTGATAGAAACTCTTACACCACTTTGGATGCCGGTTTTATAAAATTTGTTGGAAAGTCTTTGCGCTCATAAAATTTTCCTCTTATGGTTGGACATGGCCAAAACGCGGACCGATAAATCAACTTTCTGGAGTACACTCGGTGGTCACCCTATTGTAGAAAAGGCGCTAAGTGGGTTTCTACCCCAACTGTTGTTATAGTGGGTATCATGGATGTATATTACACTAGACCGTTTGAGGAGTTTCTACTCTCAATATTCGCTGTCAACCGCAACATCAACCCTATGATTCAATACTTTGAGGTGCACTAAATCATTTTTGGAGATTCATCTCACCTGGAGTCGACTATTCTTTATAGTCCACGATTCACGTTTCCTTTCATCTGCATATAAATTGAAGAATAAGGATGAATCCTAGATTGACTCGCTCATGGTTCGAGGAAGTTCACTGTCGTTGAAAGATCACACCTTTTGTACGTCTTCCTTTTGGAAATGTAATGAAAATTTACTTTGAAGTTCATGATCCTTGTTATTCCCTTTGAATGAATTGTCTTAAACATCGTTACCACTGATATGGTTGCTCTCTATATTTCTTCCTTTGTTGGCTGCAACTATACCTCATTCGTCCTTATACGTCCCCTTGGGGAGCTTCTGTTTTGTTTGTTAAGAAGAAAGGTGGTTCGCTCCGATGGTGTATTGATTATCGTGAGTTGAACAAACTTACGGTTAAGAACCGTTACCCTCTTCCGAGAATTGATGATCTGTTTGATCAACTTCAAGGTTCATCCATTTATTCTAAGATTGATCTTCGTTCCGGTTATCATCAACTGCGGGTTAAAGAATCCGATATTCTGAAAACCGCATTTTCGCACCCATTATGGTCACTACGAATTTCTTGTTATGTCGTTCGGATTGACTAACGCACCTGCTGTGTTCATGGACCTCATGAACCGTGTGTGTAGACCCTATCTAGACAGATTCGTTATCGTTTTCATCGACGACATCCTTATTTATTCCAAGAGTGATGAAGAGCACGAAGAACATTTGAAGTTGGTGCTTGATTTGTTGAGGAAAGAAGATTTGTACGCTAATTTCTCTAAGTGTGCTTTCTGGTTAAGAGAAGTTCAATTCCTTGGACATATTGTTTGTAAACAGGGAATACAAGTTGATCCTGCCAAGATTGAGGCAATCGCGAAGTGGGAAATTCCGAAGACTCCTACTCAGATTTGTCAGTTTCTAGGGTTGGCAGGTTACTATAGAAGATTCATTCAAGATTTCTCTCATATAGCGAAACCTCTGACTGCTTTAACGCACAAGGGGAAGAAGTATGAGTGGAAGGATGAACAAGAGACTGCTTTTTAAACTCTGAAGAAGAAGTTGACTACCGCTCCGATATTGTCACTACCTGAGGGTAATGATGATTTTGTCTTTTATTGTGATGCTTCGTGTCAGGGCTTTGGTTGTATTTTGATGCAACGAAAGAAAGTTATTGCGCACGCGTCACGTGAGTTGAAGATTCACGAGCAGAATTATACAACCCGTGATTTAGAGTTGGGAGCTGTTGTGTTTGCACTTAAGATTTGGAGACATTATCTTTATGGGGTCAAAAGTACAGTGTACACTGATCATAAAAGTCTTCAAAATGTTCTTGATCGAAAACAGCTAATTTGAGACGGCGAAGATGGATTAAGTTATTGAACAATTGTGAACTCCTTATCATCCGGGAAGGGCCAATGTTGTGGCCGATTCTTTAAGTCGAAAAGAGAGAGTTAAACCTCGTAGGTTTAGAGCCTTGAGTATGACCATTCGAACTAATCTCGCTAGGCAGATTCTTGAGGTACAACAAGAAGCCTTGAAGGAGAAGAATTTCGTAACGAAAAGGTTCGAGGCTTGAGTAAACAGTTTGAGGTATGAACCGATGGTACTCGGTATTTTGCAGGACGTCTTTGGGTTTTGAAATTTGGTGATTTACGACAACTTGTTTTGGATGAAGCTCATAAGTCTAGATACTCTATTCATCCTGGTTCAGGGAAGATGTATCATGACCTTAAGGAGCTATATTGGTGGCCAGATTTGAAGGCTGATGTGGCTACTTATGTGGCTAAGTGTTTGACCTGTGCTAAGGTTAAGGCCGAACATCAAAAACCGTCTGGACTGTTGGTGCAACCTGAGATTTCTGAGTGGAAGTGGGAAGGTATTACTATGGATTTTATTACGAAGTTACCGAGAGTTGCGGGTGGTTATGATACCATTTAGGTGATTGTAGATCGACTCACTAAGTCAGCTCACTTTTTGCCGATTAAGGAAACAGATTCGATGGATAAGCTTACTCGTTTGTATTTGAAGGAGATTGTTTCTAGACATGGGGTACCTGTATCAATCATTTTAGACCGAGACAGTCAATTTATATCGAGGTTTTGGCGATCCTTACAGGAAGCTTTAGGAATTAAGTTGGATATGAGCACCGTTTATCATCCGCAGACGGATGGTCAGAGTGAAAGGACCATTTAAACATTAGAAGACATGTTACGAGTGTGTGTTATTGATTTTGGTATTGGGTGGGATAGAGCTGAATTTTCTTATAATAACAGCTATCATGCAAGTATTAAAGTCGCACCTGAAAGGACCCGTCCTAATCCACCTGGACGAAGTCATCAACATTTGGTCCCATTGCGATGATCGGCTCCAAGTAATGTCCTTAAATTGAGCAAATGCACAGCGGAAGACTTAATTCGTACCTGAGAATAAACATGCTTTAAAGTGTCAACCAAAAGGTTGGTGAGTTCATAGGTTTATCATAACAATCATTTCAATATATTAATAGACCACAAGATTTCCGTTTATAAATATATGTACACTCGCAAGTGTATAAAAGTATTCTATAATTTGTAGGCACCTGGTAACAAGCCTTAACGCTCATGTTTTACCCTCTGAAGTACACCAGATTAGGTGTGTTTAAAATAACCTCGAAGTACTAAAGCATCCCATAGTCAGGATGGGGTTTGTCAGGCCTAATAGATCTATCTTTAGGATTCGCGCCTACCGTACATAGACAAGTAGTTTAATGTTACCAAGCTAAGGGTATATTTCTGGTTTAAACCCACATCGAATTAGTTTTAGTACTTGTGCCTATTTCGTAAAACATTTATAAAACAGCGCATGTATTCTCAGCCCAAAAATATATTGCAAAAGCAATTAAAAAGGGAGCAAATGAAACTCACCTGATGTATTTTGTAGTAAAAATACATATGACGGAACTAAACAATGCAGGGTTTGGCCTCGGATTCACGAACCTATAACAATTGTATTTCTATTAAAACATATAATAGAAATACCATATTTTCATTTATTAATATAAATTATTTATTTATATATATATATATATATATATATATATATATATATATATATATATTGCAGTTATATAAGATTTATGCTAAATTCCATTTAAAACATATATTTTATGTTATATCTTAAATCATATGTTATATATATTTATTTTGTATATGTCTTTTCAGTGATTAGTATTTTTATATTAACATTTATATATATCTAGTATTTTATTAAAAATACCTAATTTGTTGTATGTAAGTTTCTATATAAGAAATGTTAATATAGTTTATATATTGTTATATGAAATATTAATATGATTGTAGTTATATATAATAAGTATGTTCTATATACATAATATTTATTTGTTTAAAAACCATAGTTTTGATATTAATGATTTACTAATAATAATAATAATACTTCTTTATTAATATTATTAATACTAATAATAATAATAAGGATATTGTTAACCATGATACTTATGTTAATGATGATCATAACAATGATGCTAAGTGTAAACATAACAACAAAAATAATAATCATAATAACAATATTAATAATCATAATAATAATGATAATAATAATAATACTAACAATAATAGGAATTATTATTATGTTGAAATTGGAACTACCTTCTAAAAAGGTGTTTAAAAAAATTAGGCTGATGCAGGGTTCGATCATGTGACCTTCTGAAAACCCATCAAGTACCCAACCATCCATCTACCAGTGTTTTTCTGAAATTTATCACTACTTAATACTGTATATACTATATTTCTGTTCTTCCCTTTTGTTCTTCTTCTTGCTCCTCATTAAGAATCCAATCAATCAAACCCAATCCCAAATTAGCATCTTATTGTTCTTAGTATGTCTAATTAAATTGAACCAATGTATGGGTGATTAACAGAAGCAAATAACAAAAAAAAAATATAAAAAGAAGTTAAAACATAACCTCTGTTGCCGTCGAGAAAAAAAATAAAAGAAAATTTGATAACGAATTAGAGGCTGTATTGATAAATGTTTATAACATGAAAGAGGTCTCAAATTACTATTTGAAACTTTCTGGATCAATAATTTATCCTTAAACATAAAAACGAAATTGAATTTTGTCAAGAACAATTTAGTTGACTTTTTGTTTGAAAATTTTGACTCGAAAATTGGGAGTTGATAATGAAAACTGGAACTTGAAACTTTTCAGTTTGTTTAGGTGAAGGATTTCTAACAATTTGGCATTAACACATTTTAAGAATTTATTCGAATTTGATACCTGACCCAAAAGTTGAATAACAGAGACGGTTATGTGTTCTTAACTTTTCTATTTGAATTCACACCTTGAAATAGATTGTATTTGGTAATTGATAATGGAATTGAATAATAGGATGGCTGTGAAAATAATAGATAATACTTGTGTGATTTATTGCCTCAAAGTGTCGATAAATAAATAAAGAAATGAATAAATAAATAAAAAAAATAAAGAAAGAAAGTGATAGTTAACAAATCTTTTGGAACCGAATCTGATTTTGATTGTGGTTGTACGAATTTTATAGACACAAACAAACTTATAAATAGATGGATAATGATATGCAACGATTCTTGATTCTTTTCGGATATTTATTATTATTATTATTATTTTATTTAATTAATAATTTGTAAATAATAATAATAATACTTTCTTTAGTAATACTGGAAATAATAATAGAATTAATAATAATAATAATAATAATATTGATAAAGATAATAATAATTGCTAAGAACATGATAATTTTATTAATAACAAAAATGTTTATATTAAAATAATAATAATAGTAATACTAATAATATAACAACTTACATGTAGCAATTTTTGTATCTATATATAGTATCATTCATAATACTGACATTAACATTGATATTTATCTTAATAATAATAATAAAGGTAATAACAATTTATACATCTCAACTTTCATATTTATATACTATCTATTTAAAATAATAATATTAATAATAAAATCACTGATATTAATATTAGTAGTCATAGTAATAATGAAAGTGATTATATCAATTATATTCTTTAATCTGAAATCAAACTGATCATATTAATATTACATATTATTAATTACGTAATATATAATAATATGTATCGAATATTTATTATTCAAACATACAATAATAACAATTATACATTGAAATCTTTTAGATATTCCTTTTTAATTACAACTTATTTATTTACCTTTTTAATTTCAATTGTTTAAAAGTACTTTATTAATTTAAAATGTTACTTATATTTATATTTATTAAATAATTGTTCGTGAATCGTCGGAAACAGTCGAAGGTCAATTGAATTCATATATATAGTTCTAAAAATTTTGAGACTCAATATTACAGACTTTGCTTATCATGTCAGAATTATGAAATCGTATCATGAGTTTGGTTCAAAATTAGTCGAAATTTTCCGGGTCATGACAGTACCTACCCGTTAAAGAAATTTCATCCTGAAATTTGATCGAGGTCGTCATGGCTAACACTAAAAATGTTTTTATGACGAATATGAGTTGATAAATAGAGTTTTATCACAATTGAGTAATATGAATAAGACAATTCGATTACTCGAATAGTACGAATGAAGCTATCACTAAATAGTGAAATGAAAAAGGCAAGTTTCATCATAACTTTTGACTAGTCATGGTTGAATTCCGGAATTCAAGGGATATAAAGAAAATCTTCGAAATCTAAGAGATTTGATTTTTTGGCGAATAAAGAGATTAAGATCTCTATAATTAAATACGGTGATCTGTCTCGATTTTTCTATCAGATATTTCACTATAAATTAACTTCTTCCATTCCGTTACTTTTATCATTCCTATATCCAATTCTCAAATTCAAAAGTTTATGAAAATGCTAAATCCAGTTCTGATCCTTGTCCTTATCCTTACTATCACAACCATCATTCTCCTTTTTCAACTTCCACCAGAGGAGTCTGCTTATTTCTACTTTGCCCTTGGGGTTATAGTGCTTTTAATCCTCCCGTGTCTTTATGTTGCTATAAACATTGATATACACAGTTTGTAATTTATGTGCCATTATCGGGCTTTATATCTTCTCTTATACTTCGAAGTCCTTACTTCTGTTTTCTATAATCATTGTCATTCCCAGTTAATACCCCCCCCCTACTTACTGCGATTTATACTCCAACTTCTATTTCAGAGTTTTGTCCCTTCGTTTCTTCTTCTTGCAATTGGCATCTCTTGTAATGATCCAAAATTCGTAGATATAAGTTTCAGAATGAACATTGTTAATGTTCTAAGAAAGAAACGGTAATAGCACAATTTGACTTGTCAAATTACCAGAATATCCGGGAAAAGACCGAATCATCAAGAAAAATATTTTCTTGAAAGGTTTAGAGGTAAAATAGAATACAAGAGTCGTGTAACATGGCACATGATGACGATACTGTGAATCATCACGTTCCATTAGAAACTCAGCATGAATTACTGTAACATAATCACGTTGATCAAGTGTCATTATATTATACTAACTCATGCTTCAGTTCCCAACACTACTTCAAAAGCATTCATATTTTAAATTCGAAGGTTCGCAGAATATAAAAACTAATAGTTTCTCATATGATGTAACACTGATAGCTCAAGAGATAAATGATTTCAGATAAGATTAGTTATGAAAATATATTCAGATATATCGAGGATATTTATAATGAAAGATACGATAATATCTTTGAATATCTAAGCTCAGAGGATGATGGAGACTATTGTCCACAAGGGTTTTGAGTAAGGAGTAAGATATTCGCAAAAGACTTCAACAGGCATTGAATTATTTGGATTCTTTGAAGTCAAACTTATTCTTTGTGATTTATCCACGGCTTTCTTCATAGTTTCGCATAATCCGCTTTTCGGTACTAAATTTTCTATCGAGCGTTCCTAACACTCCTTTCTTTATCATCAAACTTTTAGCCATTAAGATCATCTACAACATGCTGCTTCGTCAACATTTTCAAAGTTAACTGATCTGGGTCATCGGTTATCAAACCGAGGTAGTTTCAGGAGAATTGTGTTTTTAGATGATTAATCGCTGATGGTAATATTGTGGAATATAAAAGGTTCCCCAGTAACAATAAAGAGTACGCATATATATCGCGGTTATAATAAGGTTGTTTCGGATGAAAAGTCGGAGTTGACTTGCTGGAGCTGTGACAAAATTAACTACTTTGGAAAGGGATTGCAAAACGATCTTCGGTAATAACAATGTCAAAGGAACTAGAACATATACGTGTCAAACGTTTACTCAGTTTCCGAGGGTTTTTTAGGCGCATAACTATATGCATCCATCTTTTCTTCCGTAGATGAAGTGCGATTGGTTTATCCTCTCGATTGAGGTGTTTTTAAGAATCATGATAGATTTGAACGCTGATTGTAATCGTCGAGATACAAATGAGGTTTATGATGAAATCAAGTGGCAATCTTGAAGAAATGTTTAGTTTCATATGTTATAATCAATATTTTAATTTATTTTAATTGTCCAATGTCATTAGTCCACAGTCGATAGTCCACAGTAACAGTCCAATAATTCATATATAGTTTAATATATAATATACGAATTAATTAATACGTTTCGTGACCCGTGTACGTCTCATCACAACTCAAACCATATATATTATTGTAGAATCATTCTCAACCCTGTATAGAGAACTCGATCATTACTGCATATAGAGTGTCTATGGTGATTCCAAATAATATATATAGATGCGTCGATATGATATGTCAAAACATTGTATACGTGTCCCGATATTTAAAGTGCGTAAAATAAATAACAGAAATTAAATGACGATAAATAAAAGTGCGATAATTAAATTGCGATAAATAAACTGCGATAAATAAAATGTAATCAGTTAGCTAGGAACAGTTAGCTGGAACAGTTAGCGTGGATTCTTAACAAAAATTTTCATAGTTAATTTGTTTGTTTCTAACAGCTTTTATTTTGTCATATGTTTTCTTCATTATGCCACTTGTTGGATTCTGGGAAGTCAAAATCCAAATATGAATTTGAATGAAAATGGTTATTCTGCGGTGAACGGATACGTATATCGGTGGTTGTAAGTAGGATAGTAAATGACTGTTGAATCAGCTTCGACGAATGTACAATGTAACTTATTAAGATGAAATCTAATTATTCCTCGGGTATTACCTACCCGTTAAAAAAATTTCACCATTAAAATTTTGTACAAAAGAACTTTTAATTACAATCTTTATGAAAACATATATACATATATATTTTCTTCAGATGAAATCATGAATTTAATGAGTTAATATGATATTAATCTCATTTGCTTTTCGGTTTGAGCTAGAATAAGAAATATCTAAAACTTTTTGAAACCACATATTCTTCGCAGAATATCAATGAAGTTATGGATCAATACTTCATCGTTCATTATTGTTGGTACTCCTTGGTATCTATGGTGCGTATGATGTTGATGTTTGTGGGACAGATTATGATGTCGAGATGTGTGATGCGGATGTTGTTTGCTAGTGGTGATGATGGTATTGTTGATGTTGTTGATGGTGGTACTGGTTATGCTGCTGGTGCTGCTACTGGTGTTTGTAACCTTCGCACCAGGTTCTCTAAAGCCACTACCCGAGCGCGAAGCTCGTTGACTTCTTCTATTACACCGGGGTGACTGTCGGTTCGAACAAGTGGATAAATAAGATCTAGAATTTGGTATAGTATATGATCGTGACAAGATACTCGGGAAATGAGAGAGAAAATGGTGTTCTGAACAGGTTCGCCGGTAAGTGCTTCAGGTTCTTCACCCAGAGGTGAATTCGGTTGGTGGAAGGGATCACCTTCTTCTTACCTCCAATGATTAAGTAGGCTATGAACCCATCCCCAATTCATCCAGAATCGGTGATGACTAATTGGTTGATTCATTCCGGTTGCACTGTCTTCGGAGCTTGAGTCGAAATCCATATCGGAATAGCTGTCAAAATCTAAGGAATTTGAACTAGTTGCGAGTTCTGTCTTGTACGGTTAGATAAAGGATTTTCGATATGAGATGATTTTTGGATATCGAATGATATTCTAATTGTATAGAATACCTAAATATAGTACAGAAGATCCCGTATATTACGGAGGGAATTAAGGAAACGGGTCAGACAAGACTTAATGTGATGGGATATGAATTTGTCTGTACATCATCTATGCAATAATTGCAATAAGACGTGTCGAGACTGACAATGATAAGTAGATATTTTTCGACAAATGGTGGTAAGTAAACACTTTTAACATGTAGACCAGGTTTAAGTCTAGACTCATTAACATAACCTAACAACTACTAGGTCGAAGTCCAGACTCATTAATGCATCATAACAACTACTAGTTAGACACACTAATGCAAGACCTGGTTCGCTACGACCACCTCTCTGATACCAACTGAAAGGACCCGTCCTAATCCACCTGGACGAAGTCATCAACATTTGGTCCCATTGCGATGATCGGCTCCAAGTAATGTCCTTAAATTGAGCAAATGCACAGCGAAAGACTTAATTCGTACCTGAGAATAAACATGCTTTAAAGTGTCAACCAAAAGGTTGGTGAGTTCATAGGTTTATCATAACAATTATTTCAATATATTAATAGACCACAAGATTTCCGTTTATAAATATATGTACACTCGCAAGTGTATAAAAGTATTCTATAATTTGTAGGCACCCGGTAACAAGCCTTAACGTTCATGTTTTACCCTCTGAAGTACACTAGATCAGGCGTGTTTAAAATAACCTCGAAGTACTAAAGCATCCCATAGTTAGGATGGGGTTTGTCAGGCCCAATAGATCTATCTTTAGGATTCGCGCCTACCGTACATAGACAAGTAGTTTAATGTTACCAAGCTAAGGGTATATTTTTGGTTTAAACCCACATCGAATTAGTTTTAGTACTTGTGCCTATTCCGTAAAACATTTATAAAACAGCGCATGTATTCTCAGCCCAAAAATATATTGCAAAAGCAATTAAAAAGGGAGAAAATGAAACTCACCTAATGTATTTTGTAGTAAAAATACATATGGCGGAACTAAACAATGCAGGGTTTGGCCTTGGATTCACGAACCTATAACAATTGTATTTCTATTAAAACATATAATAGAAATACCATATTTTCATTTATTAATATAAATTATATATATATATATATATATATATATATATATATATATATATATATATATATATATATATATATATATATATATATATATATATATATATATATATATATATATATATATATATATATATATATATATTGTAGTTATATAAGATTTATGCTAAATTCCATTTAAAACATATATTTTATGTTATATCTTAAATCATATGTTATATATATTTATTTTGTATATGTCTTTTCAGTGATTAGTATTTTTATATTAACATTTATATATATCTAGTATTTTATTAAAAATACCTAATTTGTTGTATGTAAGTTTCTATATAAGAAATGTTAATATAGTTTATATATTGTTATATGAAATATTAATATGATTGTAGTTATATATAATAAGTATGTTCTATATACATAATATTTATTTGTTTAAAAACCATAGTTTTGATATTAATGATTTACTAATAATAATAATAATAATAATAATAATAATAATAATAATAATAATAATAATAATAATAATAATAATACATCTTTATTAATATTATTAATACTAATAATAATAATAAGGATATTGTTAACCATGATACTTATGTTAATGATGATCATAACAATGATGCTAAGTGTAAACATAACAACAAAAATAATAATCATAATAACAATTTTAATAATCATAATAATAATGATAATAATAATAATAATACTAACAATAATAAGAATTATTATTATGTTGAAATTGGAACAACCTTCTAAAAAGGTGTTTAAAAAAATTAGGCTGATGCAGGGTTCGATCTTGTGACCTTCTGAAAACCCATCAAGTACCCAACCATCCATCTACCAGCGTTTTTCTGAAATTTATCACTACTTAATACTGTATATACTATATTTCTGTTCTTCCCTTTTGTTCTTCTTCTTCCTCCTCATTAAGAATCCAATCAATCAAACCCAATCCCAAATTAGCATCTTATTGTTCTTAGTATGTCTAATTAAATTGAACCAACGTATGGGTGATTAACAGAACCAAATAAAAAAAATATATAAAAAGAAGTTAAAACAGAACCTCTGTTGCCGTCGAGAAAAAAAAAATAAAAGAAAATTTGATAACGAATTAGAGGCTGTATTGATAAATGTTTATAACATGAAAGAGGTCTCAAATCACTATTTGAAACTTTATGGATCAATAATTTATCCTAAAACATAAAAACGAAATTCAATTTTGTCAAGAACAATTTAGTTGACTTTTTGCTCGAAAATTTTGACTAGAAAATTGGGAGTTGATAACGAAAACTGGAACTTGAAACTTTTCAGTTTGTTTAGGTGAAGGATTTCTAACAATTTGGCATTAACACATTTTAAGAATTTATTCGAATTTGATACATGACCCAAAAGTTGAATAACAGAGACGGTTATGTGTTCTTAACTTTTCTATTTGAATTCACACCTTGAAATAGATTGTATTTGGTAATTGATAATGGAATTGAATAATAGGATGGCTGTGAAAATAACAGATAATACTCGTGTAATTTATTGCCTCAAAGTGTCGATAAATAAATAAAGAATCGAATAAATAAAAAAATAAAGAAAGAAAGTGATAGTTAACAAATCTTTTGGAAACGAATCTGATTTTGATTGTGGTTGTACGAATTTTATAGACACAAACAAACTTATAAATAGCTGGATAATGATATGCAACGATTCTTGATTCTTTTCGGATATTTATTATTATTATTATTATTTTTTTTATTTAATTAATAATTTGTAAATAATAATAATAATAATACTTTCTTTAGTAATACTGGAAATAATAATAGAATTAATAATAATAATAATAATAATAATATTATTATTATTGATAAAGATAATAATAATTGCTAAGAACATGATAATTTTATTAATAACAAAAATGTTTATATTAAAATAATAATAATAATAATAGTAATACTAATAATATAACAACTTACATGTAGCAATTTTTGTATCTATATATAGTATCATTCATAATACTGACATTAACATTGATATTTATCTTAATAATAATAATAAAGGTAATAACAATTTATACATCTCAACTTTCATATTTATATACTATCTATTTAAAATAATAATATTAATAATAAAATCACTGATATTAATATTAGTAGTCATAGTAATAATGAAAGTGATTATATCAATTATATTCTTTAATCTGAAATCAAACTGATCATATTAATATTACATATTATTAATTACGTAATATATAATAATATGTATCGAATATTTATTATTCAAACATACAATAATAACAATTATACATTGAAATCTTTTAGATATTCCTTTTTAATTACAACTTATTTATTTACCTTTTTAATTTCAATTGTTTAAAAGTACTTTATTAATTTAAAATGTTACTTATATTTATATTTATTAAATAATTGTTTGTGAATCGTCGGGAACAGTCGAAGGTCAATTGAATTCATATATATAGTTCTAAAAATTTTGAGACTCAATATTACAGACTTTGCTTATCATGTCAGAATTATGAAATCGTATCATGAGTTTGGTTCAAAATTAGTCGAAATTTTCCGGGTCGTGACAGTACCGTTTGAAGCTCTGTATGGTAGAAAGTGTAGGTCTCCTATTTGTTGGAATGAGGTTGGGGATGCTCAACTCACAGGTCCAGAAATTATTCATGAGACTACCGAGAAAATAGTACAGATTAAGGAAAGATTGAGAACTGCCAGAAGTCGGCAAGAGAGCTATGCCAATAAGAGAAGCAACGATATTGAATTTCAGGTCGACCACCAAGTGTTATGTTGAAGGTATCACCTTGGAAGGGCGTGATACGTTTTGGTAAAAGAGGAAAGTTGAATCCTCGTTTTGTTTGACCATTTGAGATCATTGAGAGAGTTGGACCCGTGGCTTATCGTTTGAGATTACCACAAGAACTCAGTACTGTTCATGATGTTTTTCATGTATCGAATTTAAAGAAGTGTTTGGCCGAAGCAGATGAAACTATTCCTTTGGAGGAACTTCATGTTGATAAGCAACTTCATTTTATTGAGGAACCTGTTGAAATTATGGATCAAGAGGTTAAGACTCTTAAGCAGAGCAGAATTCCTATTGTTCGAGTTAGATGGAACGTCAGACACGGTCCCGGGTTCACTTGGGAGCGTGAAGATCAGATGAAGCAGAAGTACCCGCATTTGTTCCCAGATGCTGAGTCAATCCCTGCACCTGCTTAAATTTCGGGACGAAATTTCCGTAACGGGAAGGTACTGTAACGACCCTACTTTTTCTGTTATTTTTTACCGTTAATTATTTAACGACCGTTAACTGTTATTCGTGCCACGTCATTTCTATGACCTATATTATTTTTGTAATAATACATTAATTATTATGTGTTAAATGAATATTTGTATTCATATTTTAAGTTATACGCTTCTACGTATCGCGAATTTTTATCCGGCGAATCTTTTCGGTTTTCAAACCAACGGTCGAGCTTTTGGGATTTTTAAGTCCTAAATATTTTAAATATGATATTTTAATGTCATATATTTATAGTGTTTATATATATTTTTCGTCGCGTATTTGTTATCTCTCCGAATTTTTCAATCGCGTAGTCGTGTTTTCGCGTTTTGGGCTTCGTTCGGGCATTTAGGCCATAAGCTATTGGAAATTTATCAAATTTGGGCTAATGGGGCCCACCCCATGCTATACTTCGGCCGAACCCCTTAAAGGGAGGGGTGTTTGGTGCAATTTTTGCATACTAGTGCCTTTTTAGTCAAAAATTCACTACTACTTTCATTTTAATCAAAACCTAAAGGATTCTTCTCCTCTACTCTCATATTGAACGACCCCAACAGCCCCCATCATCATCATTTTTGGTTTTCTTCATTAAAATATCAATTATTCATCATCTATAAAGATAAATTGCACATACGGGTTCTCCATCTCGCGATCTTCATCATCCTTCTTCTTGATTTTTAATTAGGGTATAAACCCTAACCCTAGATTTTTCAATTTCAATTATTTTTACTGATTTTTTTGTGTATGATGATGTTATAGTACTTGTATGCGATTGTATTGTTGTTATTATGCGTAGAATTGCTCGATTTACTATGTTTTCGGTATGATTAAAAGTGGACAGCAGCTATTTGTTTAAAATCAGTAAATTTAACAGATGTTTTGGGTTAAATAAAATGTATAGATGAGTTCCTCTCATCAAGACAATAATTTTAGGCTTTGGATTCATGTTGTTTTGAGTTTCGGATCAAAAGTTATGCCCGATTTAGGGTTTTGATGAAATTAAAATGTAAAAGCATGTATGAGCAGATGGGGTCCGACTTTGTGATCATTTTTAGAGTATTTAGGGTGTACTAATGTGTTAGGATTGATGATGGGATGAACTTTCATGTTCGGGTCATCGAAATCCGAGCCACGGATCACCCGTTATGACTAAAACATGTTTTTGAACGGATTAAAGCTACAAGTTGATTTAGGGCTTTAAGTCACGACTTGTTGGCTGTTCTTGGTATTTTCTTGAGTACACTAATGTGTCGGGTGGGTTGGTTAGGCGAAAATATATATAAGGCTCACCGAAAACTGATTCCCGGGACTCAAGTTATGACCCGATGAACTTTTCATTAAAACTTATGCTTATTAATTATGAATTATGATATAAATAATGATTTTCATCATTAATAAATTACTTATGATATAAAAAGTAATTATTTAATTTAAGACTTATGATATATATATTTATTATATCATTTATTAATTAATTATGATTTAATTAAACATTTAATCAAACTTATGATTAATGAAACTTTTATTATTAATGAAACATACTTATGGTAAGTATTAAACTTATATTATGAGATTATTATAATAAGACTTATAATAAGGATTAATTAATTATTTAATTATTATGAGGCTTAGTTATTATTTAATTATAATTTAATTATTAGATACTTATGATTTAATAATTATAATTAGAAACTTATGATATGATTAATAATTCATTATTAATTAATAATACTTATGATATGATTTAAAATTTATTATTAATTAATAATACTTATATTATGATTAATATTTAATTACTTAATTAAATACTAATGTTATATTAATTATATCATTTAAACTTATGTTAACTTTAATAATTCAATTTAATTTAATTAAACTTATGTTATGACATAATTATACACATATGACTTTAATTAACATTATAACCTATATTATTAATATAACTTATACTTTTAAAATTTATGTTTACTATGTTTGACCAAGGTTGACTTTTGAGTTGACTTTCGGTTGACTTTCGGTTGACTTTGACTTTCAGTTGACTTTTGTTGACTTCTAATTAAGGAAACTTTCCAAAAATAAAAACTTTCCAAAAATAGAAACTTTCCAAAAATAGGAACTTTCCTAAAATAGAAACTTTCCAAAAATAGAAACTTTCCAAAAATAGAAACTTTCCAATAATGGAAACCTGCTAAAAATAGAAACTTTCTAAAAATAGAAAGTGTGTGTCCGTACGCTGTTCCGATCAAACCGATGCATGTTGAGTGTTATTCTATGTTTACTTGCAACAAATACTATAGCTATCATACTAAGACTTGACCTAAGTTAGTTATTTATATCGACCTGCTTTATTTATAGGTCAGCGTTGTGATCATTCTTGATCACTTTACTTCGTTTGCTGTTCGCTTTTTGTGTGGTTACTTCATTTGCTTTAAGGTGAGTTATAGTCCCATTTTTCTATTTTATATCTTTTGGGATGAGAATACATTCATTTTATTTTTCATATCGGACACAAGTGGAAATTGGTTTAAGTTATTCATTATGAGTTGAACGAAAATATTCCCTAGTCTGGTAACTGTAATCACTGGTTTCTACTGGTGAACGCGAATCCTACGGATAGATCTATCGGGTTTGACAACCCCATTTCGAGCTAGTCGCGCTAGCAATTTATAATCGAAATGTTTAGTACTTCGTATTTTGTTGTAGATACACTTGTTCGGTGTATATTATTTATTGTGTTTGGCAAGGGTAAATAAATGGTTAAGTGGTTACCAGGTGGCTCACGAAAAATGGAATAATGCTTTTATATGTTTTCTAGCATATAATTTTGTGGTCCAAAAAGGAGTTTTTATGTTTTCAAACATAAATTTTTATGGTTTAATTTAAATATTGTTTGCAATATTAAACCTATAATTCACTCAACATTTTTGTTGACAGTTACTCGCATGTTTTATTCTCAGGTTCATGATTGACTGCTACCGCTGTGCTTAGAGAGTCTGCATATTTATGATGGCATCTTTTGTTAAACATTAACTTGCATTCTATTTCGTTACATTAAATAGTCGGTGTTTGTTGACTTTGTTTTGGTCAACTTTTGGTTAAAATATTTATGTATAGTTTTTCTAAACTTATACATTTTAGTAGATTTCCTTTATAGGAAATCAATTTTAAATAAAGAATGCAAGGTTGTTTTATTAAATTCATATAGAGTTTCGATCAAGCTGTGGGACCAAGATAACGATGGTCGTCAAGTGTACTTTGACTGGTCATTACACATATGTAGTTCATTGTTAATACACTTAATGACATGTTTACTTATAATTTATCATGATTAAACATAGTGTATTAATATCTTAATATGATTCATATGTATTTAGTAAGACGTTATTATAACGATAATCGTTATATATATATCGTTTCGAGTTTCTTAATTCAATAAACTTAATTTTATGTATATATAACTCATTGTTAAAATACCTAATGAGATACTTACTTATCATAATATTATATTAATTATATATATAATCATATATATGTCATCATATAGTTTTTACAAGTTTTAATCGTTCGTGAATCACCGGTCAACTTGGGTGGTCAATTGTCTATATGAAACATATTTCAATTAATCAAGTCTTAACAAGTTCGATTACTTAACATGTTTGAAACACTTAATCATATAAATAACAATTTCATTTAATATATATAAGCATGGAAAAGTTCGGGTCACTACAGTACCTACCCGTTAAATAAATTTCGTCCCGAAATTTTAAGCAGTTGGAGGTGTTGACGTATTTTTTGGAAATAAGTGCGCGCATTTCTTCTTCATCTGATCTTCTCATTCCCAGGTGAACTCATGTCCTCTACGAGCATTCCATCGAACTTTAACAATTGGTATCTTGTTTTGCTTAAGTCTTTTAACCTCACGATCCATTATTTCGACGGATTCTTCGACGAATTGAAGTTTTTCATTGATTTGGAATTCATCTAACTGAATAGTGAGATCTTCTTTAGCAAAACATTTCTTCAAATTTGAGACATGGAAAGTATTATGTACAGTCGTGAGTTGTTGTGGTAATTCAAGTTGGTAAGCTACTGGTCCGACACGATCAATAATCTTGAATGGTCCTATATACCTTGGATTTAATTTCCCTCGTTTACCAAATCGAACAACGCCTTTCCAAGGTGCAACCTTGAGCACGACCATCTCTCTAAATTCAAATTCTATATCTTTTCTTTTAATGTCGGCGTAGCTCTTTTGTCGACGTCGGGCGGTTTTCAACCGTTGTTGAATTTGGATGATCTTCTCGGTAGTTTCTTGTTGATCTCCGGACCCGTAAACTGTCTATCCCCCACTTCACTCCAACAAATCGTAGACATGCACTTTCTACCATAAAGTGCTTTAAACGGCGTCATCTCAATGCTTGAATGGTAGCTGTTGTTTTAGGAAAATTCTGCTAATGGTAGATGTCGATCCCAACTGTTTCCGAAATCAATAACACATGCTCGTAGCATGTCTTCAAGTATTTGTATCGTCCTTTTGCTCTGCCCATCAGTTTGTGGATGATAGGCAGTACTCATGTCTAGACGAGTTCCTAATGCTTGCTGTAATATCTGTCAGAATCTTGAAATAAATCTGACATCCCTATCAGAGATAATAGAGATTGGTATTCCATGTCTGGAGACGACTTCCTTTAAATACAGTCGTGCTAACTTCTCCATCTTGTCATCTTCTATTATTGACAGGAAGTGTGCTGATTTAGTGAGACGATCAACTATTATCCAAATATTATCAAAACCACTTGCAGTCCTTGGCAATTTAGTGATGAAATCCATGGTAATGTTTTCCCATTTCATTCCGGGATTTTGGGTTGTTGAAGTAGACCTGATGGTTTCTGATGCTCCGCTTTGACCTAAGAACACATCAAACATTCCCCTACGTATTTAGCAACATCGGCTTTCATACCTGGCCACCAAAAATATTTCTTAAGATCCTTGTACATCTTCCCCGTTCCAGGATGTATTGAGTATCTGGTTTTATGAGCTTCTCTAAGTACCATTTCTCTCATATCTTTAAATTTTGGTACCCAAATCCTTTCAGACCTATACCGGGTTCCGTCTTTCCGAATATTAAGATGCTTCTCTGATCCTTTGGGTATTTCATCCTTTAAATTTCCCTCTTTTAAAACTCCTTGTTGCTCCTCCTTTATTTGAGTAGTAAGGTTAGTGTGAATCATTATATTCATAGCTTTTACTCAAATTAGGTTCTCTGTCCTTTCGGCTCAAGGCATCGGCTACCACATTTGCCTTCCCCGGGTGATAACGAATCTCAAAGTCGTAATCATTCAACAATTCAATCCATCTGCGCTGCCTCATGTTCAGTTGTTCCTGATTAAATATGTATTGAAGACTTTTGTGGTCGGTATATATAATACTTTTGACCACATATAAGTAGTGCCTCCAAGTCTTTAATACAAAAACAACCGCGCCTAATTCCAAATCATGCGTCGTATAATTCTGCTCATGAATCTTCAATTGTCTAGACGCATAAGCAATTACTTTCGTTCGTTGCATTAATACATAACCGAGACCTTGCTTTGAGGCGTCACAATACATCACAAAATCATCATTCCCTTCAGGTAATGACAATATAGGTGCCGTAGTTAACTTTTTCTTCAACAATTGAAACGCTTTTTCTTGTTCATCCTTCCATTCAAATTTCCTCCCTTTATGCGTTAATGCAGTCAAGGGTTTTGCTATTTTGGAAAGATCTTGGATGAATCTCCTGTAATAACCAGCTAGCCCTAAAAATTGGCGTATGTGTTTCGGAGTTTTCGGAGTTTCCCACTTTTCAACGGTTTCAATCTTTGCTGGATCCACCTGAATACCTTCTTTGTTCACTATATGACCGAGGAATTGAACTTCTTCCAACCAAAATGCACACTTTGAAAACTTAGCGTACCGTTTTTCTTTTCTCAGAAACTCTAGCACTTTTCTCAAATGTTCTTTGTGCTCTTGATCATTCTTCGAGTAAATAAGTATGTCATCGATGAAAAAAATGACAAACTTGTCAAGATATGGCCCACACACTCGGTTCATGAGGTACATGAACACAGCTAGTGCATTAGTCAATCCAAACGGCATAACCATAAACTCGTAATGACCGTAACGCGTCCTAAAAGCAGTCTTTGGAATATCATCCTCCTTCACCCGCATTTGATGATATCCAGAACGTAAATCGATCTTCGAATAAACAGACGAGCCTTGTAGTTGATCAAATAAGTCGTCGATTCTCGGTAGTGGGTAGCGGTTCTTGATGGTAAGTTTGTTCAAATCTCGGTAGTCGATACACAACCTGAATGTACCATCTTTCTTCTTGACAAACAAAACAGGAGCTCCCCATGGTGATGTGCTTGGTCGAATGAAACCACGCTCTAAAAGTTCCTGTAACTGACTTTGTAATTCTTTCATTTCGCTGGGTGCGAGTCTGTATGGAGCATGAGCTATTGGTGCAGCTTTTGGTACAAGGTCTATTTGAAATTCAACGGATCGATGTGGGGGTAATCCCAGTAATTCTTTCGAAAATACATCGGGAAATTCTTTTGCGACGGGAACATCACTGATGTTCTTTTCTTCAGGTTTAACTTCCTCGATGTGTGCTAGAATGACGTAACAACCTTTTCTTATTAGTTTTTGCGCTTTCAAACTACTAATAAGATTTAACTTCGAGCTGTTCTTTTCTCCGTACACCATTAAAGGTTTTCCTTTTTCACGCATAATGCGAATCGCATTTTTTTAACAAACGACCTCTGCTCTTACCTTCTTCAACCAGTCCTTGCCAATTATTACATCAAAACTCCCTAACTCGACTGGTATTAAATCAATCTTAAACGTTTCATCACCCAGTTTAATTTCTCTATCACGACATATATTATCTGCTGAAATTAATTTACCATTTGCTAATTCGAGTAAAAATTTATTATCCAAAGGCGTCAATGGGCAACATAATTTAGCACAAAATTCTCTACTCATATAGCTTCTATCCGCACCCGAATCAAATAAAACATAAGCAGATTTATCGTCAATAAGAAACGTACCCGTAACAAGCTCTGGGTCTTCCTGTGCTTCTGTCGCATTAATATTGAAAACTCTTCCACGGCCCTGCCCATTAGTATTCCCCTGATTTGGGCAATTTCTAATAATGTGGCCCGGTTTTTCGCATTTATAACAAACAGCGTTGGTATTACTTGCTCCGACACTGTTCGTTTCGGCATTACTTATTTCGACATTATTTGTTCCTTTAGTTCTGTTAAACTTTGGTCCGTAGACCTCACACTTTGTCGCACTATGACCATTTCTTTTACACCTGTTGTAAAATGTCGTGCAAAACCCCTGATAATTTTCTTCACACCTATGATATGGCTGTTTTTGATTTTTGTTGCCGTTGTTGTTATTGAGGTTGTTGTTGGGATTGTTATTGTTGTTGAAACGGTTGTTGTGGTTGTTGTTGTTGTTGGGATGTTTGTTGTAGTTATTGTTAGGATTGCGGTTATTGTTGCGATTGTTGTTGCGGTTGTTGGGATAGTTGTTTCGATTGTGGTTGTAATTGTTGTTGTTGTACTGGTGACACTTGTCACCGTTTTCCTCCCACTTCCTCTTGAGTTGTTTTGTGTTGGCTTCTTCAGCCGCCTGCTCTTTAATTCTTCCCTCAATCTGATTTATGAGTTTATGAGCCATTCGACTTGCCTTCTGTATAGAAGCGGGCTCGTGTGAACTCACATCTTCTTGAATCCATACTGGTAACCCTTTTACAAATGCGTCGATCTTCTCTTCTTCATCTTCGAATGCTCCCGGACACAATAGGCACAACTCTGTGAATCATCGTTCATATGTGGTAACGTCGAACCCTTGTGTTCGTAACAGTTATGACCATTAGCTAGGCAGCATGTTGTAATGTCGTCAAAAGGACGAGGGTTTCATAATGTTCAACAACCTCGTAATAATCTAAAACCTTGTTTCTCACCCCAACTACTGAATCCGTCACTTGTGGGAAGGTTTTATTTAAAAGTTGCAATCCGATGTTCTTTTTCTCACTTTGGTAAGAAGAGAACATCACTAACACGTAAGCATAACATGCTTCTTTATGTTGCATGTTAGAAGCTCTTTTTAATTCACGAAATCCTATGTTGGGATATGTTGAGTCAAAATAGGTTCTTAACCCATAGCGTGAAATTGCATTTGGGTTCCCCGCATTTAATGCTTTAAAGAAAACACGGCGTAACTTACGGTCTCCCCAATGTGATATACCCCACCTATCAAAGGAAAGCTTTTTATAAACTAAGGCACTTCTGGAAAGTCTTTCAAATGTTTGACAAGTTAATTTTTCCATAATTAATTGTGCTGATGAATTCTGACCGACTCTAGACAAGATTTCCTCAATCATATCCTCTGGTAGATCTTCTAAAATATTCGGTTGTCTACCCTTAACGTCCATTTTGTTTTTATACTGAAAAATAGACAAGGATTAGATTCGTAAAAGATAATTAACAAACAATACAAGCAATCTTTACATAGAACATAAAAGTACAAGCACACTACAATACATATAATATACAACATGATTACAACCCTCTAATCTGAATCACTGGTTTCTTCTTCTTAGGACTTGGTTCGTTTTCCTAATTTTCTAGGAATATATGGTGTTCCTCTAATACGAGCCGTTGTTTTCCACAATGGTTTAGAAAAACCTGGTGGAAACACCATTGGTAATCTTCCCAATATTTTGCTTGCTCGGCGGAAACACCATTGACCATTATTAACTTTGGTCCATTGGTTGAGGATTTTCTTTTATTTAATCGATTTACTATATGTATCAATATTTCTTCCTCCGGAACCTCTTCTTCTTCCGGTTCCTCCTCTTCCGGTTCCTCCTCTTTCAGTTCCTCTTCTTCTGGTTCCTCCTCTTCCGGTTCCTCCTCTTCCGGTTCCTCTTCTTCCGGTTCCTCTTCGGGAATTTGAGAATCTTCCCAAAATATATTCGACTCTTCATTATTATTAGGTGAATCGATGGGATTTGTACTAGTGGTAGACATCTATCACACAATATCAAACACATTAAGAGGTTAATATATCACATAATCACATGTTAATAATATATAGTTTCCAACAAAAGTGTTAAGCAATCATTTTTAAAGAAAAAACGGTCGAAGTCCAGACTCACTAATGTATCCTAACAAACTCGATAAGACACATTAACGCAAATTTCTGGTTCTCTAAGACCAACGCTCAGATACCAACTGAAATGTCCAGTTCATATTGATTATAAACGTTCCATATTAATTGATTTCGTCGCGAGGTTTTGACCTCTATATGAGACGTTTTTCAAAGACTGCATTCATTTTTAAAACAACCATAACCTTTATTTTATCTATAAAGGTTTAAAAAGCATTACATAGATTATCAAATAATGATAATCTAAAATATACCGTTTACCCACGACCATTACATAATGGTTTACAATAAAAATATATTACATCAAAAATAAGTTTCTTGAATGCAATTTTTACATAATATCATACAAGCATGGACTCCAAATCTTGTCCTTATTTTAGTATGCAACAGCGGAAGCTCTTAATAATCACCTAAGAATAAACATGCTTAAAACGTCAACAAAAATGTTGGTGAGTTATAGGTTTAACCTATATATTATCAAATCATAATAATATACCACAAGATTTCATATTTCAATATACATCCCATACATAGAGATAAAAATCATTCATATGGTGAACACCTGGTAACCGACATTAACAAGATGCATATAAGAATATCCCCTATCATTACAGGAAATTCTTCGGACATGATAAAAACGAATTCGAAGTACTAAAGCATCCGGTACTTTGGATGGGGTTCGTTAGGCCCAATAGATCTATCTTTAGGATTCACATCAATTAGTAGATCGGTTTACTAATTCTTAGGTTACCAAGCAAAAGGGGCATATTCGGCTTCTGTCATTCACCCATATAATGTAGTTTCATTTACTTGTGTCTATTTCGTAAAACATTTATAAAACTGCATGTATTCTCATCCCAAAATATTAGATTTTAAAAGTGGGACTATAACTCACTTTCACAGATTTTTACTTCGTCGGGAGTAAGACTTGGCCACTGGTCGATTCACGAACCTATAACTAATATATATATATATATATATATATATATATATATATATATATATATATATATATATATATATATATATATATATATATATATATATTAAAGTATGTTAAAAATATATTTACAATATTTTTAATACATTTTGATGTTTTAAGTTTATTAAGTCAACTGTCCTCGTTAGTAACCTACAACTAGTTGTCCATAGTTAGATGTACAGAAATAAATTGATATATATTATCTTGAATCAATCCACGACCATACACATCTCAGGCTAGATCACAACTTAAAGTATATATATTTTTGGAATCAACCTCAACCCTGTATAGCTAACTCAAACATTACTGCATATAGAGTGTCTATGGTTGTTCCAAATAATATATATACATGGGTCGATATGATATGTCAAAACATTTGCATACGTGTCTATGGTATCCCAAGATTACATAATATATTAGAATACATGTATAATACAATATAAGTTAGCTAGGATATGATTAATATAGATTTGTTACCAATTTTCACGTGGCTACAACAAGAAAAAAATATCCAATCTTGTTTTACCCATAACTTATTCGTTTTAAATCCGTTTTGAGTGAATGAAATTGCTATGGTTTCATATTGAACTCTATTTTATGAATCTAAACATAAAAAGTATAGGTTTATAGTCGAAAATATAAGTTACAAGTCGTTTTTGTAATAGGTAGTCATTTCAGTCGAAAGAACGACGTTTTGATGACCATTTTGAAAAACATACTCCCACTTTGAATTTAACCATGATTTTTGGATATAGTTTCATGTTCATAATAAAAATCATTTTCCCATAAGAACAACTTTTAATTCAAATTTTAACATAGTTTTTAATTATCAAACCCAAAACAGCCCGCGGTGTTACTACGACGGCGTATATCCGGTTTTACGGTGTTTTTCGTGTTTCCAGGTTTTAAATCATTAAGTTAGCATATCATATAGATATAGAACATGTTTTTATTTAATTTTAAAAGTCAATTTAGAAGGATTAACTTTTTTTTGCGAACAAGTTTAAAATTAACTAAACTATGTTCTAGTGATTTCAAGTTTAAACCTTCGAATAAAGTAGTTTTATATATATGAATTGAATGATGTTATGAACATCATTACTACCTCAAGTTTTGTGGATAAACCTACTGGAAATGAGAAAAATAGATCTAGCTTCAAAGGATCCTTGGATGGCTTGAAAGTTCTTGAAGCAGAATCATGACACGAAAACAAGTTCAAGTAAGATTTCCACTCGAAATAAGATTGTTATAGTTATAGAAATTGAATCAAAGTTTGAATATGAGTATTACCTTGTATTATAAAGGAATCTTACTATAAATAAGAAAGATTTCTTGAGGTTGGATGATCACTTTACAAGATTGGAAGTAAGCTATCAAACTTGAAAGTATTCTTGATTTTATGAAACTAGAACTTATAGAATTTATGAAGAACACTTAGAACTTGAAGATAGAACTTGAGAGAGATCAATTAGATGAAGAAAATTGAAGAATTAAAGTGTTTTTAGGTGTTTTTGATCGTTGGTATATGGATTAGATATAAAATATGTGTAATTTTGTTTACATGGAAATAAGTCATGAATGATTACTAATATTTTTGTAATTTTATGAGATATTTCATGCTAGTTGCCAAATGATGGTTCCCACATGTGTTAGGTGACTCACATGGGCTGCTAATAGCTGATCATTGGAGTGTATATATACTAATAGTACATACATCTAAAAGCTGTGTATTGTACGAGTACGAATACGGGTGCATACGAGTAGAATTGTTGATGAAACTGAACGAGGATGTAATTGTAAGCATTTTTGTTAAGTAGAAGTATTTTTATAAGTGTCTTGAAGTCTTTAAAATTGTATGAATACATATTAAAACACCACATGTATATACATTTTAACTGAGTCGTTAAGTCATCGTTAGTCGTTAGATGTAAATGTTGTTTTGAAACCTTTAGGTTAACGATCTTGTTAAATGTTGTTAACCCATTGTTTATTATATCTAAAGAGATGTTAAATTATTACATTATCATGATATTATGATATATTAATATATCTTAGTATGATATATATACAGTTAAATGTTGTTACAACGATAATCGTTACATATATGTCCCGTTTTGAAATCATTAAGTTAGTAGTCTTGTTTTTACATATGTAGTTCATTGTTAATACACTTAATGACATGTTTACTTATAATATATCATTATTAAACATAGTGTATCAATATCTTAATATGATTCATATGTATTTAGTAAGACGTTGTTATAACGATAATCGTTATATATATCGTTTCGAGTTTCTTAGTTCAATAAACTCAATTTTATGTATATAACTCATTGTTAAAATACCTAATGAGATACTTACTTATCATAATATTATGTTAACAATATATATAATCATATATATGTCATCATATAGTTTTTACAAGTTTTAATCGTTCGTGAATCACCGGTCAACTTGGGTGGTCAATTGTCTATATGAAACCTATTTCAATTAATCAAGTCTTAACAAGTTCGATTGCTTAACATGTTTGAAACACTTAATCATGTAAATAACAATTTCATTTAATATATACAAACATGGAAAAATTCGGGTCACTACATTTTGGGTTTATGGAATAAACCCAAAACACCAAACCCTAAACCCTAAATCCTAAACCCTAAGCCTTAAACCCTAAACTCTAAATCGGGCTAAATTTTACTTCACAAAACATGGAAAAAAAACGTTCATATTCTTCACGAACAATATTATCTTGAATGTTATTTTTTTCAATCATTTTCCCGCCTAAATAATAACATTCATCACGAAGTGTCTCTTCTAAATGTTCATATTTTTGTGTAATCTTGATGCCGGAAAAAAAAATTCCAAAAAAACGAAAAAAAAAATTTGCTTCCCCCCGATTAGTTACTTCCCCATTGATCCTGCCCTATATATATATATATATATATATATATATATATATATATATATATATATATATATATATATATATATTTTTGGGCCCTTCAAAAATTTTGAGCCCTAGGCGATCGCCTATCTTGTCTATGTCCAAAGACGCCACTGGTCCCCACCCCAATCTGCGTCTGAAAACGCATGAAAAGTGAGAGGTGAATCTCGATAATAAGTAATTCCATATTCTAAAGAACCTGCGAGATAGCGAAGGTGTCTTTTTAGCGCTGCCCAATGGTCACTTCGGGGTGCCTGCATAAACTATGACAACCTGTTAACAGTAAACGCCACATCCGGACGAGTTAGAGTAAGATACTGTAAGCTCCCAACAAGTTCACGGTATTCTGTTGGGTTTAAGATAAGTTGTCCAGACGTGGTTGTGAGAGAGCATGTAGTTTCCATGGGAGTGGTGACTGGCTTCGCATGTAACATATCTGCTCGTTCCAAAAAATCGACTATGTACTATCTTTGACTCAAGAAAAGACTTTGGTGAGAAAGAATTACTTCAACACCTAAAAAATAAGATAACTTACCAAGATCTTTTAAGGCAAATTTGTTGGCTGATAGTGCTCCAAATGAATATATATTTAGGCACAATATCCTTCCAATATGTAAAGCTTTTAGTTGCAATTGTTCTATTTTTATGTAATATTTGTTTAAATAAATAAGTGCGAAGACAAAAGAAGAAAACGACGATTTGAAGACGCAAATGACCAAAAAGCTCAAATGAACAAGATATAATTCAAGTGGTTCCATTTATTGATAAGAAACGTCTAAAAATGACAAGAGTATGAGTCGCGGAATGCAAAGTACAAGATATCTCCGCGTACGAAAGGACGTTCGAAAATCCGGAATCGGAACATGAACCAACTATCAACGCGCGACGCAACGGAGCTAAAATTACAAGTCAACTATGCACATAAATATAATATAATATATAAATAATTCTTAAAATTATATATATATTATATTATATATTAAAAACCGTCAGCAAACTAGAAAAAAAAAGCATGTGAGCTGGATCAGAGGGCCATGCGATCGCATGGCCAGAAGGCACAAAATCCATGCGATTGCATGAGCATCAGAATCTGGCCAAGTGCTATAAAAGGCTACGCATTCTGCACGAAATATACACACCTTTTTCAATCTCTCTTTCTCTCTATGTAATATATAATTATAATTATAATTTTAATTATAATTAAGATTAATAATAAATTATGGTTTAGTTGGGTTAATGTAAGAAATGTTTTACGGGTTTTAAAGTCGGAACTCTGTCTGTGTAACGCTACGCGATTAATCACCACTGTAAGCTATGTTCTTCCTTTTTAAATTAATGTCTCGTAACTAAGTTATTATTATGCTTATTTGAGCCAAAGTAATAGTGATGTTGGACTAAATATTAAACCGGGGTTATTAGATTTTGTACCATAATTAAGGTTTGGACAAAAGACCGAAACTTGTAGACATTGGACTATTGACTATTAATAGATAGGGGGTATTGTCTAATCGAATGACAACTCATTAGAATCTGTAGAACCTATCTTCAAATTAGTTAATCTAATAATTATTAAAATGATTATGTATGTTCTATTTAGTGACGTTTATACGACATCTTTTACGATCATTTAATTAATTATTCGGGTTGGGTAATTGATTGTTCTTTCTGATCAAGTGGGTAAATTAATATTCATATCTCATTAAAACAGGGGTTGATTGCATACAAGGATAATTGGAGTAATTGTTAACAAAGTAATAAAACCTTAGATTACACGCAGTCAATTACCAGGTGTAATTATTAAACAAAGTATTAAAACCTTGTTACAGTTTGAATCCCTAATTAGTTGGAATATTTGACTTCGGGAATAAGGTTAATTTGACGAGCATTTTATAATTATGACCGATGGACTATTATGGACAAAAACCAAATAGGTATCAAATAATCCAGGACAAAGGACAATTAACCCAGGTAATAATTAATTAAAATCAAAACGTCAAACATCATGATTACGGAAGTTTAAATAAGCATAATACTTTTAATTCATATTTCAACGTACCTTTATTTACTGTCATTTTAATTACCGCAATTTACTTTATCGCAATTTAAATTCTATCATTTATATTATCGTCATTGATCTTTACGCTTTATTTAAAATCGACAAACCGGTCATTAAACGGTAAAAACCCCCTTTTATAATAATATTAATATATATAATTATATATATTTTATATAAATATAGTTGTTAAAAATATAGCGTTAAACTCAGCTAGCTCCCTGTGGAATGAACCGAACTTACTAAAAACTACACTACCCTACGATTAAGTACACTGCCTATAAGTGTTGTAGCAAGGTTTAGGTATATCCACTATATAGATAAATAAATAACTTGTGTAAATTGTATCGTATTTAATAGTATTTCGTAGTAAAAATAATAGTATTTCGTATACACCGCTGCACACATCAAGTTTTTGGCGCCGCTGCCAGGGAACGCCGAAGCGAAACGCTATTAAAAAAAGATTTTTATTAAGCTTTAATTCATTTTTATAAAAATACGTTTTATATAATATAATCAAAAATATAAAAGAAAAAGAAAAATATATATCTATATTTTTAAGTTTAGTTAAATTTAAAAAGTTTATATTTCTTTTTATTGTGAAAAGTTATAAAAACTAATAAGTAAATTTTTCTTATTTATAAGTTTTATATAAATATTTTACAAAAATTAAAAACAGAAAAAAAAAGTAAAACATAAAAAATTTAAAACTGAAACGGGCCGATCACTGTTGCAGCCCAAAACCTTCGGCCTGGTATTCGAGTCCATGCGGTCACATGGTCAGACCAAAGAAACCTCATGCGATCGCATGAGGTGAAAAGACAGCTCTGAATACCTTAGCCGTACGGATTAGGGTTAGGTTTTATTAATTATTATTATTAATTATTAATTAATTATTAATTATGGTTTTACTTATTTAATTAATTTTTAATTCTAGTTTTAATATTTAATTTGTAATATTTAGTTTAAATTAGTGTTATTAATTATAAATTGATACTTTTATAAAATAAATAATATAAAAATAATATTTTTATAAAATTGTATTTTTATAACTTTAAACTTATTTTATATTTTGTATTTTTTATTAGTTAAAGCGTATTTTTATATTTTTCGATCGTAATTAGTTTTAAACTTAGTATTTTGCCATAGTTATTTTTATTTCTAGATTTTTAGACTTTGCCGTAAAATCCCTTAAGTGATTTTTCTTTAAACTAAGATTTAGGTGCTTTAGAATTTTGCGACGCCGTTTTAAGATTTTAGTACTTTTTAAGTTATTGCCGTTTTGGATATAGAATTCCTTTTAAGCTTTAATACCTTTAGACATATGTTTTAATTTTTAGTTTTTAGACTTTTAAGTTTCGACGCTGCATTTTATTATTATTATTTTTTCGACTTTTATTTTTCGACGCTTATTTTTCGACCTTTTATTTTTCGACGTTTTTCGACGCACTCTTTTTCTTTCTTATTTCTCGATGCTCTAGTTTTTAGGACATAGAATTTTCTATTTCTTCTCTAAAATTTCAAAACGAAAAATTATTTTAAGTGGTTAAATTGATAGACATCCAAAATTTTCTGGTTCGTAGTAATAGTTGGATTTTTTAGTGGCGAGTTGTGGGCTTCTGATTTAAAGGGCCCTGGCAACCTGCTGCATCTATTGGCTATTCGAAACGTGGGCAAAAGTAGAAAAGTCTATTAATTTGATAACTTATATAATTTTTATCTTTTATAACTAATATGATATTCAGTAAATGCACCACATTGTAGCTAAAATTTGGTAATAAGTATAGTATAGAAAATCTCAAAAATATTTTGGAAACTCTTTATGACATACGAAATCAATACTCTCAAACGGGTATTGATAAAAATTTGTTCGGTCAATCTTGGATCACGAATGATGAAACAATAACTGGTTGTGAAATCTGTGGAGATTATCATTCAACATGAGAATGTTATTATTATGTTCCTATGGAAAATTACGCACCCATGGAACCTGAATGGAATGATTATGAAGAATACAATTCAAATTGGGATTATTCCCAAGAATATATCCAAACTCAACAACCAGAGGACGAGGAAAATTATGTGTCTGAAAATTCTTTAGATTATATGAAAATCAAACTCGAAGAACTTGATGCTCAAAATGAACAAATGAGAGAGTTTGTAAATAGGCAAGCTGAAACTCTATCAGATTACACACCTATTGATCTGAGGAGTATTGTGCAAGAAAATCTCATATCATCGAATTTTGTTGAATTCGAGAGCTCCAAAATCACCAATTATCCCGATGATACTTTTTATTCAGTTTTACCAATTTCACAACATATCGACACATTAGCCTCTACCGACGAAATCATCGATCCATCAATGGATGAAGAAGAAGTAAGGGTGACAAATTGGTACTCTTGGGAAAACGATAACGTTGAAAATTTTACCCCCGAGACCAAAATGGTGGGACTGATAAGTACCGTTAATGAAGAAGAATCTACTTCGATCCCGAAATTCACCATTCCACAACCTTCCAACCCAATATTCTCAATAGACGAGTCATCTACCGAAGATGAACTACGAGTTGTAATAGATAATGACACCTCGAATTTCACCCAATTGGGTAATAGAGGTGAAACCTTTGATCCCGAGAATGAACGGAAGGAAATGTTAGGAATTGCCCACCCTATAATATGTATGTCAGTGTATATCAATCCATTTGAGCAAGAACCAGAAAAGAGACATATCCATTTACTAAAAGCTACACCTAGAAAAGAATTAAGTAGTGACGATCGGGTGGGTCTAAACTTTAAACCCATTGATATATTATACACCACACGAGATGTAAATAACTGGCTCACTATTTTAATTCTTGAAACTTATTCTACCGACTTCACATGTCGTCAGCTAAGTGTGGGGAAGTCTAACCCCACTTAACGTTAAATTAGGGGTTCGGGTTAGTGCATAACTTGTTAATAAAAATACACGATTAGGGTAAAAGACGCATTTTCAAATATTAGTAAACAGTTTAGAAAAGCATCCGTTTTTGAAGAAAAACATGTGTGATAAAACAAGAAGGAATGAACGATAAGGTGCACCATCTATCATTCGACAAGCTTTAAAATTACAAACTGGGTATTCTTAATCACTTTTCTACACTAATCACCCTCATGAATTTATAATTATAGTCAGATTTCATGCAAATGAGGGCATTGCATGATCTCAAGTGTGGGGAAGGGTTATAAATTCTCTCGGGTTTGTACTTGGTTTATTTTCTAAATTTTATGAAAATTTGAAAAAATTTCAACTAAATGAATTCAAAATCATGTTTATACATATTTATGAACGATAAAACTAGGTGTTAATGCCGAAATTATCGTTACCTCGAAAAGGACATAAATTGAGAAACAACTAAAACGCTTGAATTTATTTATTAAGATATAAAAAGACGCATGAAAAAAGCCAAGTGTGGGGTGAATGTACCAAGTTATTCAATTAAAAACTATCTATCACATGTTTCTGTAAAGTTTATTGCATGTGCTTTTGTTTTAGACTAAATTAACTGTTTTACCCGGTTTACTGTAATATATTTGAAAGAGAGATGGATCTACACGATGAATCAATTCTATCATTAAAAGGAAGTAAAGTCTTCCTAAAAAGACACGCGCTTCTTGATTTAGGTCAAGAAGTTGTCGTCCAGACCAGCTGTAGGTTAACGAAAAATCTAGAAAAGTCATCACTAAAATCAGCAGAAAATCTACGGACCTCAGCATCAAACAGGGTCGCCAAGTGGTCAGACTTATCCTAACCATGAGAGGATCTGTCTCGTAAAATGGGGAGAGCGCCGTGCAAATTAGCTTGATAAGACTAATGAATCAGACCCTCAGAAAGGATAATCTCCTAAAAGATTAAAAATCAGCTTTTAAGCCTGATATTACTCAATCCTTGAGATTGACCTTAAAGATTGAGAATTACAAACTCATGGAATTCGATGATATCTAAACTCGAGCTTGAACGAGAAAATATTTTGATCAAATTAAAACTGATTTGTTTTCTGAAAACCTATTTTCAATGCGTTCATTATCATTGAACATAAAATCCTAAGAATTCACCGGAATTCATTAGGTCACCTGAACCAAATCGGGTGTCAACCGTAAGAACGGTGGTTGCATAGCATGGTCGGAGACAGGACCTTGTGCCAGACCGAAAAATCATAGGGTGATCTTTACTATTGCTCCTACAAAGGATAGTAACTGCATCCAACACATTTTAGACCATGAACAAATGCATGTCATTAGACATTGCCTTAACAGTTTCTTATTCATGCTTTCCTTTACAACCGGACGGTAGTTGCCGAAAGGTAATATACGGAACAAGTAAACTGGATGTGTGCTTTCCGATACAGGGATAGCAGTGGATTACACGAACCTAAAAGTTTTTAGCCAAAATATTGATCCACAAATATATTTTGCAACACCGATGGTGGGTCAAATCAGAAAACTTATCTAGGGTAAAAGCTAGAATGACTTTTCAAAAGATCAAATGTTTTCATAAAGATCCAATTTCCTTAAAGGATCTAAATTTTCATAGTCGTGTGGGACTGTAAACCACATCATTACTATCATTGTTTATACCGCCGTATCAAAATCACTGATGTATAAAGTGTGAGAATAAAAAAAGTGATTCGAGTGATTCTAGTATTTTTATTTCAAGACTATATTGCTTGAGGACAAGCAACACTCAAGTATGGGAATATTTGATAATGCTAAAAATGAACATATATTTCATAGCATTATCCCTCAAGAAAGACAAGCTTTTAGTTGCAATTGTCCTATTTACAAGTGATATTCATTTAAATAATAAAAGGTGAAGACAAAAGGCAGATTCGATGAATTGAAGAAGCAAACGACCAAAAAGCTAAAAAGTACAAAGTACAATCAAAGAGGTACAAATTATTGATGAGGAAATTCTAAAAATTACAAGAGTATGAGCCGCAAAACGCAAAGTACAAGATATTAAATTATACGCAAGGACGTTTGAAAATCCGGAACCGGGATCAAAGTCAACTCTCAACGCGCGGCGCAACGGACCAAAAATTACAAGTCAACTGTGCACAAGAATATAATATAATATATAATTAATTATATATATTATTATATATATTAATTAAAAGCCGCCCACGTTTTGGATCATAATGTGAGCTGTATTTAAGACCTCTGCACTCGCGGAGTTAAGAAGAACAAAAGCTCCGCACTCGCGGAGCTGCACAGTAAAATGTGGGCCTATAAAAGCCATCAAATTTTGCACGAAAAAACACATCTTTTTCTCTTCTCTATCTCTCAACGTAATATATATATATATATATATATATATATATATATATATATATATATATATATATATACATATATATTATAATTTTAATTTTAATTTTAATTTTAATTTTAATTTAATAATAATAAGGGTATGTTAGCGAATGTTGTAAGGGTGTAAGTCAAAATTCTGTCCGTGTAACGCTACGCTATTATTAATCATTGTAAGTTATGTTCAACCTTTTTAAATTAATGTCTCATAGCTAAGTTATTATTATGCTTATTTAATGGCGAAGTAATTGTGATGTTGGGCTAAATATTAAAGACGGGGTAATTGGGCTTTGTACCATAATTGGGGTTTGGACAAAAGAACGACACTTGTGAAAATTAGACTATGGGCTATTAATGGGCTTTATATTAACTAAATGATACCTCGTTAATTTAATATATAGACTTATAATTTGACGTATTTATATATAACCAAATACGCTTGACTGGGTACGGTGGGCGGGATATCTATAAATACCAATAATTATTCATTTGACCGGACACTGGGATGGATTAATAATCAATAGACTTGTTGAAACAGGGGTGAATTACATACAAGGGTAATTGGTGTAATTGTTAACAAAGTAATAAAACCTTAGATTACATGCAGTCGATAACCTAGTGTATTCATTAAACAAAGTATTAAGACCTTGTTACAGTTCGAATCCCCAATTAGTTGGAATATTTGACTTCGGGTATAAGGTTAATTTGACGAAGACTCTCGCACTTTATAATTATGTCTGATGGACTATTATGGACAAAACCAGATGGACATATCGAATAATTCAGGACAAAGGATAATTAACCCATGGTAATAAATTAAAATCAACACGTCGAACATCATGATTACGGAAGTTTAAATAAGCATAATTCCTTTATTTTATATCTCATCGCACTTTTAATTATCGTACTTTTAATTATCGCAATTTTATTTACCGTCATTTTATTTATCGCACTTTAAATTATCGCACTTTAATTATCGTCATTTACTTTACACTTTAAATTAAGTTATATTTATTTTTAATATTTTGCATTAGGTTTTAATTGTGACTTAAGTTTTAAAATCGACAAACCGGTCATTAAACGGTAAAACCCCCATTTTATAATAATAATAATTGTAATATATATATTTATATTTTGTACAAATATAGTTATATAAAAATATAGTGTAAAATAAGCCGTCTCCCTGTGAAACGAACCGGACTTACTAAAAGCTATACTACTCTACGATTAGGTACACTGCCTATTGTGTTGTAGCAAGGTTTAGGTATATCCCATCTGTAAATAAATAATTAAAACTTGTGTAATTTATAACATATTTCGTAATAAAAATAATAATATTTCGTATACACCTCTGCGCACATCAACGGCATCGCAAAATTCTAAAGCACCTAAATCTTAATCTAAAGAAAAAGCACTTAAGGGATTTTATGACAAAGCCTAAAAATCTAGAAATAAAAATAAACTACGGCAAAAAGTAACCTTAAAACTAGTTACGAACGATAAAAATTAAAATATTACGAATAAACGATTAAAATATAAAATTTATAAAAAGAAATAAAAAGTACTAAAATTACAATTTTATAAAAATATTATTTTTATATTATTATTTTATAAAAGTATTAATTTTATAAATAATAAAACTAATTGAAACTTAAAAATACAAAATAAATAAACTAAAACTTAATTATTAAATAACTAAACCCTAATTAATATTTAATTTATTATAATTATTATTAATTACGTAACCCTAATTGTGTCGGCAGAGGTACCTGGGCTGTCAAATCACTCCATGTGATCTCATGGAGTGTATGTTATAATTTCATGCGGTCACATGACTCTCGGATCCAGTTCAGATGTTGGGCTGCTACAGTGTAGTGGCCCGATTACTTTACTTTTTTTTCTGTTTTTAATTTATTTATATAAAATAAATAAAAACTTAATTTTTAAAAACTAAAATAGAAATAGAAAAACTTTATAATTTTATATATTTTAAACAAACTCTTAAAAATATATATTTTTCGTTTTTCTTTTTATATTTTTGTATTTTTAATATTTAAAACATATTTTTACAAAAAGAAATTAAAACTTAATAAAAATCTTTTTTTTATAGCGTTTCGCTTCGGCGTCCCCGGCAGTGGCGCCAAAATACTTGATGTGTGCAGCGGTGTATATGAAATACTATTATTTTTATTACGAAATACGATACAATTTACACAAGTTTTATTTATTTATATAGATGAGATATACTTAAACCTTGCTACAACACTTATAGGCAGTGTACCTAATCGTAGAGTAGTGTAGTTTTTAGTAAGTCCGGTTCGTTCCACAGGGAGCTAGCTAAGTTTAACGCTATATTTTTAACAACTATATTTATATATAATTATATATAGTAATATTATTATAAAAGGGGGTTTTTACCGTTTAATGACCGGTTTGTCGATTTTATATTTTAAGCGTAAAGATAAATGACGATAATATAAATGACAGAATTTAAATTGCGATAAAGTAAATTGCAGTAGTTAAAATGACAGTAAATAAAGGTACGATGAAATATGAAATAAAAGTATTATACTTATTTAAACTTCCGTAATCATGATGTTTGACGTTTTGATTAATTGTTACCCGGGTTAATTGTCCTTTGTCCTGGATTATTTGATACCTATTTGGTTTTTGTCCATAATAGTCCATCGGTCAAAATTATAAAATGCTCGTCAAATTAACCTTATTCCCGAAGTCAAATATTCCAACTAATTAGGGATTCGAACTGTAAAAAGGTTTTAATACTTTGTTTAATGATTACACCAGGTTATCGACTGCGTGTAATCCAAGGTTTTATTACTTTGTTAACAATTATACCAATTATCATTGTATATAATCCACCCCTGTTTTAATGAGATATGAATATTAATTTACCCACTTGATCAGAATGAATAATCAATTACCCAACCCGAATAATTAAATAAATGATCGTAAAAGATGTCGTATAAACGTCACTAAATGGAACATACATAATCATTTTAATAATTATTAGATTAACTAATTTGAAGCTAGGTTCGACAGATTCTAATGAGTTGTCATTCGATTAGACAATACCCCCTATCTATTAATAGTCAATAGTCCAATGTCCACAAGTGTCGGTCTTTTGTCCAAACCTTAATTATGGTACAAAATCTAATAACCCCGTCTTAATATTTAGTCTAACATCACGATTACTTTGGCTCAAATAAGCATAATAATAACTTAGTTACGAGACATTAATTTAAAAAGGAAGAACATAGCTTACAGTGGTGATTAATCGCGTAGCGTTACACGGACAGAGTTCCGACTTAAAACCCATAAAACATTTCTTACAATAACCCAATTATTATTAAACTTAAATTAAAATTATAAATATATATATTTATGTTACAGATGAAGAGAAGAGAAAAAGATGTGTGTTTTATTTCGGCCAGAAAACGTGAGTTTTATAGAATGTGACCTGCTACAGTAACTCATGCGGTCGCATGAGTTTTGTGCATTATGGCCATGTGATCGCATGGCCGTCATTTCCTGGTCACATACTTTTTGGCTCCTAGTTTGTCGACATATTTATTTAATATATATAATATATATATAATTTTATATAATTATATATATATTATATTATATTCATGTGCATAGTTGATTTGTAATTTTAGCTCCGTTGCATCGCGCGTTGAGAGTTGGCTCAAGTCCCGGTTCCGAATTTTAGAACGTCCTTTCGTACGCGGAGATATCTTGTACTTTGCGTTTCGTGGCTTGTACTCTTGTCATTTTTAGACGTTTCTTATCAATAAATGGAACCACTTGAATTATATCTTGTTCATTTGAGCTTTTTGGTCATTTGCGTCTTCAAATCGCCGTTTTCTTCTTTTGTGATATAATATATAAATAATTCTTAAAATTATATATATATTATATTATATATCAAAAACCGTCGACAAACTAGAAAACAAAAGCATGTGAGCTGGATCAGAGGGCCATGCGATCGCATGGCCAGAAGGCACAAAATCCATGCGATCGCATGAGCATCAGAATCTGGCCAAGTGCTATAAAAGGCGACGCATTCTGCACGAAATATACACACCTTTTTCAATCTCTCTTTCTCTTTATGTAATATATAATTATAATTATAATTTTAATTATAATGAAGATTAATAATAAATTATGGTTTAGTTGGGTTAATGTAAGAAATGTTTTACGGGTTTTAAAGTCGGAACTCTGTCCGTGTAACGCTACGCGATTAATCACCACTGTAAGCTATGTTCTTCCTTTTTAAATTAATGTCGCGTAACTAAGTTCTTATTATGCTTATTTGAGCCGAAGTAATCGTGATGTTGGACTAAATATTAAACCGGGGTTATTAGATTTTGTACCATAATTAAGGTTTGGACAAAAGACCGACACTTGTGGACATTGGACTATTGACTATTAATAGATAGGGGGTATTGTCTAATCGAATGACAACTCATTAGAATCTGTCGAACCTATCTTCAAATTAGTTAATCTAATAATTATTAAAATGATTATGTATGTTCTATTTAGTGACGTTTATACGACATCTTTTACGATCATTTAATTAATTATTTGGGTTGGGTAATTGATTGTTCATTCTGATCAAGTGGGTAAATTAATATTCATATCTCATTAAAACAGGGGTGGATTACATACAAGGATAATTGGTGTAATTGTTAACAAAGTAATAAAACCTTGGATTACACGCAGTTGATAACCAGGTGTAATTATTAAACAAAGTATTAAAACCTTGTTACAGTTCGAATCCCTAATTAGTTGGAATATTTGACTTCGGAAATAAGGTTAATTTGACGAGCATTTTATAATTATGACCGATGGACTATTATGGACAAAAACCAAATAGGTATCAAATAATCCAGGACAAAGGACAATTAACCCGGGTAATAATTAATTAAAATTAAAACGTCATACATCATGATTACGGAAGTTTAAATAAGCATAATACTTTTAATTCATATTTCATCGTACCTTTATTTACTGTCATTTTAATTACCGCAATTTATTTTATCGTAATTTAAATTCTGTCATTTATATTATCGTCATTTATCTTTACGCCTTATTTAAAATTGACAAACCGGTCATTAAACGGTAAAAACCTCCTTTTATAATAATATTAATATATATAATTATATATATTTTATATAAATATAGTTGTTAAAAATATAGCGTTAAACTCAGCTAGCTCCCTGTAGAACGAATCGGACTTACTAAAACTACACTACTCTACGATTAGGTACACTGCCTATACGTGTTGTAGCAAGGTTTAGGTATATCCACTATATAGATAAATAAATAACTTGTGTAAATTGTATCGTATTTAATAGTATTTTGTAGTAAATATAATAGTATTTCTTATACACCGCTGCACACATCATTGGCCAAGCATTGAATGAACTCTTAAAGCAAGGTGGCGTTGGGACTAGTGAGAAGGATGTCGTCCACATACACAATAAGATATATGGGGGAACCTCTCGTATGGTTAATGAACAATGAAGCATCTGAAACAGCTCTTTTGAATCCATAATTTTGTAGAAAAGAATCAAGTTCATTGTACCATGCCTGTGGTGCTTGTTTGAGTCCATAAATTGCCTTCTTTAACTTGCACACATGAGTAGGAAAATTAGAATCAGTAAACCCAGGGGGTTGGGACATATATACATGTTCTTGTAGTATACCATTAAGAAAGGCATTGTTGATGTCTAGTTGTCGAAGAGACCAGTTACGTGTAACTGCAAGGCTGAGGAGAGTGCATATGGTTGCAGGTTTCACAACAAGACTGAAGGTCTCGTTATAGTCAATTCCGGGACGTTGTTGAAATCCCTTAGCAACAAGGCGTGCCCGGTAACGTTCAATGGACCCATCAGAGTGGTATTTAATTCGAAATATCCACTTGCATTTAAAAACATTGTATGAGGAATCCAAGGGAACAAGATCCCAGGTGCCTAGATGATGGAGAGCTATAAGTTCATCTTGCATTGCAGCTTTCCATTTTAGATCAGAGAGAGCCTGTTTGATGTTACTTGGCGCAATAGGTTTAGTATGGGATGTCGTGGGATAGGCATACTTTGGATTGGGTTTATAGATGTTGTTTTTGGACCTAGTGCTGATCGATGTGGAAGGTGCAATTGTAGTGACCGGGGCTGGAATGGTTGATGTGGTAATGGTATTAGAAAGAATGGTAGTGACTGATGGTGTAGGCAAATTAGGAGTTTGAGTGTCTGGTTGCGCAGCACTTTGAGGTGTCAGTGGTGATATTATTGGTGGTGTAGGCACTTCTTGAGTGGTGTTGGTGGTCGTAAGGACAACTGGTACTTTGACATGGCACCACTGATCAGATATGAGCTGAGTAGAGGTGGGATTTTGGGTGGTGAGTTTGGCGAATGGAAACTCATCCTCAACAAAGTGTACATGTCGTGAAGTGTAGATACAATAGGTAGTTGGATCAAGACAGTGATATGCACTTTGAGTTGCGGAATATCCATGGATGAGATCATAAGTCTAGCTTGTGTGTAGTGTAGGGGCGAAGCCACTGGTAACAAAGGCATCTGAAGCTCCTGATTTTGAGATAGTTTGGTGGCTGGCCAAATAATTTTTGATATGGAGATTGATTACCAAGTACCGGAGTAGGTAAATGATTTATTAGATAAGAAGCAGTGGTGAATGCGAGTGACTAGATAATGATAGGTATTTGCGCATGGGTCAGAAGAGATAGGCCAGTTTCGACTATATGTTTGTGTTTTCGTTCAGCTAACTCATTATGTTCCGGGTGTGTGGGGGTGTGGTGAGATGAGAAACCCCATTAATGGAGAGAAATTCAGACAGTGCTACAAATTCACCACCATTATCTGAGTATAATGTTTTAATGGGTGTATTGAAGTGCTTCTCTACCAACGTTTTGAATCTAATGAACACTTGTTTTGTGTATGACTTTCGTTTAAGTGGATAAAACCAAAAATATCGGGTGAAGTGAAATATAACGTGGTATTTATATCCATTGAAAGAGTAAATAGGAGACGTCCATAAGTCAGTATAAACAAGATCAAGAGGCTGATGCGAAATCAAAGTATTATTCTGATAAGAAAGCTTGTGGCTTTTATTACATTGGCATGCATTACAATTAAAAGAAATTTTATTTGAAACATCAAGTTTAAATGCAGAAACTAAAGACTTGAAAGTCACCAAGGAAGGATGTCCTAGGCGATGATGCCAATCAATAACCGAGGTACGAATGCTGGTAAATGTACAAAGAGAAGCAATTGAGGAAGAAAGCTGGTAGATGCCATGTTTAGTTGGTCCCGTGAGAAGAGTTTGCCCAGTCAATCGATCCTTCACAACATAATAATCAGAGGTAAAGGTGATTAGTAGATTATTATCTTTACATAATCTGTAGATTGAGAGAATGTTGTGACGCATCTTAGGCACATATAGTACATTAGATAAGGATAAAGCTTTAGCAAAAGTTGTAAGTGAAGTAGATCCTACATGAGTAATAGGAAGACCCTTCCCATCATTGATTACAATCTCATCAGTTCCATTATAAGGACTATGTAACGAGAGGTTAGCCAAGTCCTGAGTTACGTGGTGAGAGGCTCCAGAGTCAAGTAGCCAGTTAGTCTGAATCAGCGAGGATTGAAGAGAGGTGGAATGTACTTGAGGCCCAGATCCCTTTTTTATGTGAGACGATGGAGGATTGATGTGTGGATGAGCCTCTGCAAAAATGGGACATCGTTGTAGAGAATGTCCTTTGGCATGGCACCATTGGCATTTGCCTAGGAAGGGGCCTTGTTCCGGTGTATGCGTTGGACGACCTTGCTCCCGTGAACGAATTAGATGGCTTGCTGGTGTTATTTGAATTTAGCCTAGGAGCAGAAAAAGATGTTCTGGAAGTGTTACGAGTGTTGTGTTGTTTATTGTAACAGGAATAGGAATACCAGTAAGTGAGGTTTAGTTTTTCAAGGCGAGCTCCCTGTTGAGAAGTTTCTCGTGGAGTTCAGCGAATAATATAGAGTCGTCCCTAGCATTGATGCCATCAATTACTCCCTGGTATGTTTCGTCTAGTCCTTCCAGAACTCGGTCAGTAATGTCTTCTTGTGGAACCACAGATCCAAGTAGTGAAAGATGATCGGTACAAGCTTTAATAGCATGCATGTATTCAGTGATGGTCTGTGGTCCTTTAGTAATAGTTTTGAGTTTCATCTTCAACTGTTTTATATGACCACATGAAGAACTCGCGAACGTGCTGGTGAGAGTGTTCGAAAGATCTTTAGTAGTTGTGGTTAATGAAACTAAAGTACCAACGTGTTGGTCGAGAGTCCAATAAGAGCACCAAAAAGCAGAGAATTGTATGTGGGTTATGTAGGTTATCATTTGTTTCCCTTGATAAGAAAAATGCAATTTCATATTCGAACCATACATAACAGATATTACAAGTTTCTATAAAGACTTCCACAAATCGTGATACTTCAATATACACTTCAACAAAAGAGCCATATTGAATGATTCCAAGATATCAATGTTCAATCCATCGTTATCAAAAGATGATAGAGTGACATCCCAATTTATCTAAGACATTTTTTACATTCCTCAACGTCACCCTAAAAGAATTTTCATCTCAAACTTTCCAAATCAAATAAGACTTTTTTAGGTTATTTAAAAATTGAAAGGTAATAAATACCTAAACTGTTAGGAATTATAGGACCCCAAACATGATATGTGATCGTGGTATCGGTTGATCACATAACCCACATACGACAAATGAAATAGTTAAAGAATACAAATGATAAATATATGAATAAACGACGCGGGGATTTAACGTGGTTATATTCCAACTATAAAACACAGAGAATGGTTTACTCCACGGCGCAAACCAGATATTTTACCTTATAATTTCCATGCACACGGATTACAGGTACACAAAGACGTATTTATAGTGCTAAACTACAACGAATTAGACACAAACAAGGACTCCTAATCGCGTTTCAAATTTTGCTCGCCTGACTCAATTTCGCAGTCGCGATCTGCTTCTTGTGGTTGTGAGTCCCACTAATCAGGAAAGCTAAATTAAACTCGAAATCCAGTTCGATGTTTAAACCGACTTCTCACTCCAACAATCTCCCACTCAAAGGAGACATTAAACAAACACAACCTTCTCCAACCTGTCAACTATGTTTATACAACCCACAATAACCCTAGATTAGCCGATTAACAACTCCTTTTGATACCATCAGATGAGGCACCCGAATCACGCCGCACTTCACTCGTTAACCTACGAGGAAAGAAGTATTTCGATGCCAAAAACACCGTAGAACGATAATCCAATCTTTTGGTTACTAGCTTGGGCTATCTTGGTTCTTTCGCCATCATTGGAGTATGCAAAACTTCAATTTATAGGATTCTTTCATGAGACAACACCGCCTCATCCATCTTCTAGATACGTCAAATCTCAAACCCACATGTTGACGATCACTGGTACATATCATCCCTGTCTCTCTATGATTTCTTTTACCAACAAAAAAACCCAACAGACGTCTTTCGTATATCATTCATCAAAGTACCCTAGTGAGAACGCAGTCACCACCTTGAAATCTACCACCTTTTTCAACTTTTTGCTTCCTCGTTGGTACACCAACATCCTCATAACGCTATAAATTTCACAAACCCCATCTTCTCACTCAAGCACGCTCCCACTGTACGATCAAAAAATTAAATTGCGGCTACTTGAGAAGAAACTTGGTTCAATAGGTCAGTCACAAATTACTTTGCCATTGAAGCCCTAGTGTTGATGTGTAAAATCAGGTATATAATTTATAAAACAAGGATTACCAATTTAAGACTACACATATATCACGGGTAGTGTACCCGATCGTGCAATAGTATAGAAATTGATAAATACCGGTTATCGTTCCAAGGACAGTTCACACTCAATCCATGATTATTAACTAAATACAATTAACTAAACAATAAAAGGAAATAAAGGAAACAACAGATAATTGGTTGTGGTTATTTAACGATTAACCAATCAATAGATTCAAACTGAAAGATAATATTTTTGTTTCTTTATGTTAATAAAACATTTTAAGGTAGATTTAATATCAATAAAATGGAAATGCTCGCCTACACATTATACCCTCGATGTTAGATAACATGTAATGAAGATCGAATTAATTGACTACGCACATGACTTACTCGGTCGGTTTACCAAGAGTTCTCTTGAGCAAACACGCAAACTTAGATTAAACGATGCAAGGTTCCCTGTCACCTAAGACCTCTTTGCTTATGACCAACTAAATCAATTAGAATGACTACTCGAATCGTGACCTATGTTCATAGAATCACTAATCATGCCAACGTTCATTGAACATAATTCATCACTATTTCAACTAATGAACAACTTAATTCATCTCCTTGGTCCAGATAGCATTCAATTTACCTAACCCAAATAATCACCTGTAATAATAATGACAGACTCCAATAAACATCACTAAATGGGACAACTATAATCAAATAAATAGCACATGGTTAAACAATTGAAATACATGCAACAGACTCCAACGAGAGTTCACTCAATTGGACAATCACACATACAAATTAATTTGCACAAAAGTATAATAAGGATGGTTCTTTTATTCAAACAATCAAACTAACATGTATAAACAATCAATCACCAAAATTAATCATCCAGACATCTTGGTTATTAGTCTAGACAATCGTAAATGGACTAGCCAACAAGCATACTCAAAGATACAAACAAATAATTAAAGAGAGAAATCATTGTTTGATGAAAAAGAAATCAACCTAACAGATTAATGATCTTGAGATGATATAGATAATGATCCTTGTTTCCCTAATGATTGACTGAGTTAGATGATCATGGAGATCTCCAAAAATCACCCAAAATCGCCTCTTCAAGCTCCTAAACGGCCACCCAAAAGTCCCCCAACTTGGGGTTGAAAATTATACTTAAAAGCTGACAGCCTACGTTGGTAGTCATACTGCACGGAGCGCAAAAGGGATGCACGACGCGCCATATAACGTGAAAATTTTCTGATGTGTTTTTGTTCCTTACTTCACGACGTGTAAGGAAACTGCACGATGCGTCGTATAACGTAATCTGAGCTAATAGAATTCGCTTGCTTCCTGATTTGTTTTAGCCCATTGTGGCGCGTTGTGCACTCAAATAGGGTGGCGCCTCGTAACATATAACACTAAATAAGCTTCAAAAGCCTATGTTTTGACCCCAACTCTTATCGAGACCAATCATTATGACTTTTATGCTCCAAAATACTCATAAACAAAATACTCTCAACCAACACCTTATCACCAAAAGGCGCTAAACTTCCATAATAAACATAAAACCGAAGGAATAACGTTTGATATCGCGATAAAATATATGTCCAATTTGAGGATATCAAATCTCCCCACACTTGAACCTTGCTTGTCCTCAAGAAACTCTGAAAAAAGCAATCATATAACAAGGTTCAAGCCTTAAAAAGCATGTGTAAACAATATGATTGAAAGAATACCCAAAGTAACGCCATGATAATAGAACACAGGTACAAGTTTCATACTACGTTCTAGATTTTACACTAGAGACGTGGGTGGAACCGAGTTCTTGGATTTGACCCTAAGGAACTCTCATTTTATGGCTTTGGCCCTAAAAGGCTCTAATGAATACGGTTCCCGGTTTGGTGAATAGTGTTGTGTGCTTTCAACGTCGTCCTAGTAATGAACGACTGCACGGACAACGTACTAACCCTGTAAATATACCTCCTGGTGGCAACGGAAAGTGATGGGAAGGCACTTGTCAATTGTGGGTGTTTAGTGTCATGCACAATAAATCTGGTAATGATCAGCGACAAAAGAACAAGTATCAAACCCTAACAAAGTCTCTCGGGGATAGGAGAAAGATGGGAATGATAAAGGAATGACATTTTGTACGATTCAATTATGGGGTAACAACTACGAAGACTGAGCTATCGCGCGGTATAAAACCTGCTCCAGCTTAAACTGTAATCTGTCTTACACTGTACAGCGGCCCAGATTTAACCTACCAAGCAAATTCGGCTTGAAGGTTCAAGACTTTCTCTTCCCACGATAATGTACATCTTAAAAATGATGTTAGTATGAAATGATATAGTTTAAAAAGTATGCTATATAAAGTAAGACGAAGACTCGGAAGACTTTACTTGTTAAGAGAAATAGTAAAGATTGCCTTAATGTTGGCCTGATACGCAGCCTAGTTTCTGCTATGCTTTACAACCTCCGTAAAAATGAATAACATGAGAAATTAATCACGTGACCTACATAAGAATTCACGTGAATTCGTAGGATTTCCGACAACGACTATCAGAAGACATCGTATGAGCAGTAGGTCAAGCTAAATCATGATGAAAGTACCTGCAAGTTAAGCTCAAATAACAGATAACTTGGCTTTTAGTTGTTCAATAATTTAAAATTCTCCAATTTTTGACCAAAAACGAAACAACAAGCTAAGTGTACTATAACCACGAGAATTCATACCTTCCCCCCCACCCACACTTAAGATCATGTAATGCCCTCATTACATGAAATTAGAAAACAAGTATGAATTTGAGAGGGCAATAGCGTAAGGGAAGTGATAGTTCTCGGGTAATAAAATAAAAAGAAAAAGAAAAAAATAGAATAGAAATAAAAATGAAGAAAAGTGTACAATACTTTACAAAAGCTTTTGCATGTTTGGTTGAAGCTTGGTGTGTCCAACACTCGAATTCGGAACAAGAATTTGATCCAGCTTTGCTGCGCGGCGTGCAAAAAGGTCGCGCGGCACGTTCAATAATGTGTTTTGAATGTTGAGCTTGAACTTCAAATCTGGTGTGTTGTTGCACGGTGCGCAGTGTTGTCGCGCGGCACACCACATAACGTGAGTCTGTAAAAAGTATAATGTCCTCGTGATCCAAATCCCTTACTACTGCGCGGTGTGCAACCAAATGGCGTGGCGCGCCATAAAATGTGCAGACCTGGAAGATATATAATCACCCAACTTTGCTACCAACACAATTTCCGAGCGTAGCATTTCACCTGAAATAATCACATAACACAAACTACAAGCAAACATACATGCAATACCACAAGGCTTACAATACTCTACAAGGATACATGGTGCACTTTTAATGAGATGTGCACTCGACTCTCTTTTAGTTTCAACTAATTAATATCAGGAGTGTAGGCTCCATCATCCTGCAATCCACATGAGCCTTCATTTTTTCCATTACCTCCGACCTTTGAACCAAGCATGTGTCGATTTCTCGAGTAACCTGCATAAAATTTAAAAAATTCTCTTTTTCTAGGGGCGACAAGTTATCCACTAAACAGTTATAAAGCCTTTCCTAGCCCCATGAACTCGCTTATAAAGCCTTTTTGTAACATGGTCAACTACGAGTTTATAACTTCTCTCATCAACCAGAGGATCAACAGGACTCGAGTCAATAACGGGAATAACCTCAACCCTCCACACATACATACGTATACTTAGGCTTTACAGTCTCGGTCAACACATTAAAAGGAATTGGTGGATTACCATAAGAAACAAAAATAATTTCAAGAGACTTCCTTTATTTGGTGCGTAGGTTTTATGTTTCTTATTCATGAAGGTGATCGATTTGTCACATTCTCTTAACGTGATCTTACCTTTTTCAGCATCAACCAATATTCGGGCTGTAATAAGAAAATGTCTCCCTAATGAGAGGGAAATCCAGGTCCTCCTCTACATCCATGACCATAAAATCCGCCAAAGAAATTCATATCACTAATCCGGACATGCAATTCTCCACCACACCAACTGGTCATTTCTTGGCTTGGTCATGCAAACGGATGCTAATACTAGTGAGCGAAAAACTCAGGCAAACCTAATTTTTTCATACAAGTAAAGGGTCATAACATTCAAACTTGCACCCAGATCCGTCAACCCATTATACATAACAGAATCACGAAGTAAACAAGATATAATAAATTCACCCGGATCACCCAACTTGGTTGGAAATTCTGGATGTTCAACCTTTACCGGGAGCACTTGTGCGGCATTAACTTCTTACTCCTCCTTTCTCTTTTCCCTCCTTATTCCTTTCTCATCTCTTTCTTCATCAAGGAATTACCTGAAAAATCATTATCAAAACAAACATTTTTAACATTAGAGGGTCTCTCCACATGCTCATACACGAATTCCTTTTTGGGAATGGAATAGGTGGTCTATGAGGTGGAACCACCGGTTTCACATACTTAACCTCCAGTAGTGGCTCGTCTCTAATATCCTTGACCCTTATTGATACCTTCACATCATCCGACTCTTCTCCCGGAACAATCACATTAAAATTATCATCCCTCAGGTTAACCTTCCGTTTCTTGGCATCTCACCCTATTTCCTTACATTCATCAAGCTCGCTATGTTACCAATCTATTTCTCTAAATTGCGAATCCATGCTTGTTGAGTTTTATACAACTAGTCGTTCTTCTCATTAGTCTGAATTTGATGTGCTACAAGATTTTCCATCATGCCTTCCAAATCTGACTTCTTTTCTTTGACCTGGGGATTTTGATAATATCCCGGGGTGTTGTTGAAAATCACTAGAACCCCCAGAATTTGCATTCTGATTCCAACCCTGCGAGTTATACGGATTGTTAAAAATGCGGTTGAATTGAGCCCTTCTTTGAAACTGGTTGTTATTCTACTGTGTTACATAGGCTACTTGCTCTTTTTGAGCCATCGTCAAACCCGCATCACAATATTTACTCAAATGCGGAACCCCGAACCAAAATACTCGCATCCTTCCTTAATCACATGTATCTCTTTATTCATCTTTTCCATGTTCCTCGAGATACCATCTAACTTGGCACTAATAGAGCCAACATCATCGAAAGCACCAACGCTCGTGACTGTTGAAGAAATACAGGTCATCTCATTATCATGATGCCATTAATGGGATAACTCGGCATGTTTCTCAAAACTCTCATATGCCTCTTGTTCAATCTTGTCCATGAGTGAACCCCCTACAGCTTGATCTATAGAAACTCAGGTGGCAACATCACACCCCTTGTATAAAATCTGGACTTTATGAAAAGTGTCCAACCCGTGTTGCGGACACCCTCTCAACATTCTACTAAACTGGGATCAAGCCTCATATTAGTTTTCCAAAGGCTTCTGACAAAACTAGGTGATATCTTGTGGAAGACTGGCAGCTTTAGAAGCTGGAAAATACTTACCCAAAAATTTCTCAACTTACCCAGTTTTAGAAGCTTTGAACAACTTAATTCATTTCCTTGGTCCATATAGCGTTCAATTTACCCAACCCAAATAACCACCTGTAATAATAATAACAGACTCCAATAAATGTCACTAAATTGGACAACCATAATCACACAAATAGCACATGGTTAAACGATTGAAAATATATACAAACAGACTCCAACGAGTGTTCACTTAATTGGACAATCACAAATACAAATTAATTTGCACAAAAGTATAATAAAGATGGTTCTTTTATTCAGATAATTAATCACCAAAATTAATCATCCAAACATTTTGGTTATTAGTCTAGACAAGCATAAATGGATTATGCAACAATCATACTCAATGATACAATCAAAAAATTAAAGAGAGAAATCATTTTTTGATGAACAAGAAATCAACCTAATGAACTAATGATCTTTAGATGATGTAGATATTGATCGTTGTTTCCCTAACGATTGATTGATTTAGATGATCATGCAGATCTCAAAAAATCACCCAAAATCTCTTCTTCAAGCTCCTAAAACAGTCACCAAAAATCCCCCAACTTAGGGTTGAAAATTAGACTTAAAAGCTGACAGCCCCTGTCCATAGATATACTACACGGTGCGCAAAAAGGCTGCACGGCACGCCGTATAACGTGAAAACTTTCTGATGTGTTTTTGTGACTTACTGCACGGCACACAATAAAACTGCACGTCGCGTCGTATACCGTGATCTGATCTAATCGAATTTACTTGCTTCCTGACTTGTTTTAGCCTTTTGTGGCGTGGTGGTCACTAAAATGGGGTGGCGGCCCGTAACACATAACACCAAATAAGCTCTAAAAACCCATGTTTGAACCCCAACTCTTATCGGGACCAACCATTATGACTATTATGCTTTGAAATACTCATTAACCACCAAAATACTCTCAACCAACACCTTAGCACAAAAAGGAGCTAAAATTCCATAATAAACATAAAACCGGGAGAATAACATTTGATATCGCGATAAAATATATGTATGATTTGAGTGATATCAAGTGTCATCCAGAATCATCACACTAATCTTGAGATCATTGGAGAATAATTTCACATGATCATCTCCACAACTCTACTATTCGACTAACTCCTACTAGCTCGATAACTTCCGTCGGTTACTAAACTCACACCGAGCTTGGAGGAAAAATTGTGAATCTATAAATATGATTCACGTGAGTATGAATTACTCTTTCTGAATGCTCCCCGCATACCATCATAACATTAAAATGACCAATCCTGGAGCATAAACAAATCTCATCACAGACAGCAAGAGTAAGCTCGTGATGTGTTACGTTTTTATCGGGGTATGTGTAAGTAATTTGATATAAATTGTAGTATTTTATTACTTTTATTGATATATATATGTTAGGTAATAACTTTGTATTCTATGCAGATCCGTACATTTGTCAAGTCTATATGGCCCGTAATCATTATTGATGGTGCACATTTGAAGGGCGGGTATATGGGTAACAACCTAGTTGCCATTGCAATGGATGAGAATAACAAAAAAATTTCACTTGCATATGGACTATGTGATGGCAAAACAATTGACCAATTGTCATGGTTTTGGGAAACCTTCGAGCCCATATTCAATCCGAGGGTATGGATGAACGTATTTCAGAATTGGCATTAATTTTAGACCGTTCAACATCAATAGCATCAAGTGTTGCAAATGTTTTTCCTGAAGCCTTTCACGTATTTGTGCATTCCATTTGTATATGAATTTGAAGACTAAATCAAATAAGGTTAAATTCTTTGAGTATCATTAATGGAAGATAGTGAAGGCCTATCACTTGTCGGATTTACACGAACATTTACAGGCATTTGAAAGACGTATGAAAAAATATTTTGACAAGCTTTGTGAAGAGGGTTTTCACCGATGGTAAAGGAACCAATCTGGTTGTTGTCGATATTCCTACATGAGGAGCAATACTGTTAAGTCTATGAAATCCATCTCTATACATGATCGCAAACTGCCAGTGGTTATGGTATTGGAGTTTTTTAGTTAGTTTATTCAGTTGTGGTATTCCAAACATCAACTTATTGGAGTAGGTCTTACGTCATTTGTTACGCCTTTTGTAGAAGGAAAATAGCCAAGAGGATGTACAAATCAAGAACGTGGGCTATATTTCCATGTATCTCTAATGATGGGGGAAAAAATGGTTTGGTTAATTTGGAGGCGAAAACATGCACTTGTATGCAATGGAAAAAAGTTGGGCATACATTGCGGATATGTTATTGTTGTTGTACGTTACTTTAATATAGACAATGTTGGTCGCTATGTGCATCACTAGTTCTTAACTAAAACCTATCGAGCATCATACCCAAAACATATCAAGCCTCTGTCCCATTATTCTAAATGGAAGAATCTAAGTAATCTTCAAGTTTGTAATCACCCAACACTACAAATGAGGCAATTAGGACGCCCAAAAAGCCCGAAAACGTATTCCATCTAAAGGTGAAGAAAAGACTAAAATAGACAAGCACTATACTTGATGAAAAGAACCAGACCACACTAGATAAACGTGTAGAGTTGCGTATGACAGAACAAATGAATCTACTTCAGCACCAGGATCAACGAGGTCAACCTCGAGGTTAAATTCAAGAACAAAGTCAATATCAAACACCCAAGTCAAGATGGAACACCCCGAGGCTTCTCAAACACAATATTATCCAACTGTTCGTTTGTGTCACAAACTAGTAATCTGAATAACTTCTATTGTGTATGTTTATATGTATGGTTTTGTTAAACAAGACTTATGTGTATGGTTATTTTAAATAAGACTTATATTATGCTAATGTTTAAGTTTAAGTTTAAGTTGAAGTTTGCATATCATATTCGTTTATGTATATGAATTCATCACAAGACCAGAAAGGGTTTTTGGGCGACATTTAACATATATTAACAACGTACATAAATACATGTATTACATATTTTGAAACCATGTACCAATATAAAGGGATATTAAACTACCTATTAAAATACTCCATCACAAGTGCCCTAGCTACAACAACGTACGTGCCGTTATTAGAAAGGTTGAGAAATGATAACAATTTATGTAATCAACATTCCAAAAGGCAATGGAGCCATGGACGTTTGGATAGCGTCTTGCATTCGGTTAAGAATGATGTAACCTACATCAAATGGTGTAACACTAATAACTCAATGAATCATTACAGCCTCAGTAACAAGGATAACACCAATGTCGTTCGCTTGTCCTCGGCAAGTTATGTTGCTTCGGATAACTCTATATATTTTCTTAGCATTTTCTTTAAAGTGATGAAACAGAACAAATTGAGAATCCATACAACCGTCCCAAAAATCAGCAGTGACGACAGTTCTTATAACGTCATTTATGTCCCAACACGTATAGGGTTTCGAGAAAAGATGATTACCAAAATCATACAATTCTTATAACTTCGCTTCTGATCCAGTCACATGGTTAGGACTTGCGACCCTTGCGATCATGCGGCCATGCGCATGACTTTCATGATAATATCATGTTTTAAAATAAAATAATTTGTGAGCTTTTCAACATTTTATGGGATAAGGTTTTATCATTTTAAATAGATTGACCAACGAACATTTAATTTCAAGTTTTCAACTTCTTATGTTTCTTGTTTTAAGTCGCATGGTTCGCAAATCTATAAAGTAGACTTGCGACTGGATCAGATATTCCGCATAACATTTCCGAACATGTTTTAGATATTGTAAATTTTTACTGGATAAGATTTTCACTTATTGAATATATACATTTTTAATGCTTCCATTGTTCGATAGTTACTAAACATATGGAAGATGATTGGGATTTTCTTGCAAATATGCCCGAAGCCGATTTCTCTGAAATGTTTCCGGTGCTCGATAGTTCATCTCAAACTCAATCTCGAACCATAATGAAAGGACCCGTTCATATACATTATAAACGATTCACGATAGTTGATTACATTGCGAGGTATTTGACCTCTATATGATACATTTTACAAACATTGCATTCGTTTTTAAAAGACAAACTTTCTTTACATCGAAAATTGACAGGCATGCATACCATTTCATAATATCCACTATCCAACTATAAATTGATTTAATAATAATCTTTGATGAACTCAATGACTCGAATGCAACGTTCTTCGAAATATGCTATGAAAGATTCCAAGTAATATCTTTAAAATGAGCAAATGCACAGCGAAAGATTTCTTTAACACTTGAGAATAAACATGCTTTAAAGTGTCAACCAAAAGGTTGGTGAGTTCATTAGTTTATCATAATCATTTATTTCCATCATTTTAATAGACCACAAGAATTTCATTTTCAGTTCTCATAAATATACGTCCCATGCATAGAGACAAAAATAATCATTCATATGGTGAACACCTGGTAACCGACATTAACTAGATACATATAAGAATATTCCCTATCATTCCTGGATCCTCCTTCGGACATGATATAAATTTCAAAGTACTAAAGCATCCGGTACTTTGGATGGGGTTTGTTAGGCCCAATAGATCTATCTTTAGGATTCGCGTCAATTAGGGTGTCTGTTCCCTAATTCTTAGATTACCAGACTTTAATAAAAAAGGGGCATATTCGATTTCGATAATTCAACCATAGAATGTAGTTTTAATTACTTGTGTCTATTTCGTCAAACATTTATAAAAGCGCATGTATTCTCAGTCCCAAAAATATAAAGAGTAAAAAAAGGCAAATGAAACTCACCATACTGTATTTCGTAGTAAAAATACATATAACGTCATTGAACAAGTGCAAGGTTGGCCTCGGATTCACGAACCTAAATTAATTATATATATTTATGTGTTGGTCAATATTTGTCTAACAAATTAGGTCAAATCATAGTGTACCACAATCCTAATGCTCGAGACTAATATGCAAAAGTCAACAAAAGTAAATTTGACTCAAAATAATTTCCAAAAATCTATACATGATTAATATATAGTTTAAATATCGTCGTTTTATATTTTTAAATATTTTTAAAAGATTTATTAGAGTAAATAATATAATTTATTTATTAAAAAATAAAATGTATATTAAATTTATATAATAAAATATACTTTTATATATATTAAGTAATAAAATTTATAGGGTTCATTTAATATCATAAAGATAATATGATAGGTGTTATTAAAGTAAGTTATTACACGTAGTAAAATAAGTTTGTATCACATATTTATTTGATAAAATAATATCTATAATGATAGTAAGTAAAAGTTGTATTATTTTGTAATAATAATTATTATTTTAAAAATATCAATATTTATAATTACTAAGATGACATTATGATAAAACGATAATTCTAATTTTGATAACTTTAATATTTACGATAATTTTTAATATTATCGTTAAAATAATAATTCTATTTAAAATAATAATAATAATAATCTTTTATAGTAACAATGACATTTATATTAAAATGATAATTTTTGTTAAAATGATAGTTTTAATACTAACGATACTTTTAATAATAATAGTAATGATAAAAATAATAAGAACGATAATTTTATCTAAATCAATATCTTATAATATTTTAATTTCATCATGATACTCTTACTCATTATTTCCTAATCATTTCGTTTAATTGCTTTTAATCGTCTTTTATATCGTGTTCATAATAATGATAATAATAGTAATCAAAATAATTAGGTGTTACAAATATTTGTTTTAATTACACTAATATTAATAATGATAGTTACTATAACATTATTAACGATAATACTAATAATTATCTTAATGATAATATAGTAATAATAATAATAACAATAACAATAACCATTTTTAAATAATGATATATATATTAATAATGATAATAATAATAATAATAATAATAATAATAATAATAATAATAATAATAATAATAATAATTGGATAATAATAATAATACTAATTATAACTTTAACGATAATAACGATAGTAATAATAAAAAAATAACAATTTTTAATGATAAATCCTTTTTATTGATAAAGATAATAATAATGATAATAATAAGATAAAACTAGAATGACGATAAAAACGACGATAATAATAATCATTTTTAATAAAAATATCGAAAATTCAATTGATTATAACTTCTAATCCGTTCATCGAAACCATTCGATATCTAAAGGAAAAGTTCTTAATTTTTCGCTAGCTTTCCAAGGACATGCATATCTTATACCTTATCTCAACCGCAAGTGTAACTAATTCAAGATTCAACCTAACATGTCTAAGGGCAATATCAAAAGTACAAGCATGCATAATCCTAAATACTCGAGCACTAGTCAGGGATACACTATTAGTATGTAAAAGTTAAATTATGAGTACTCACGTATCAATATTGAGATTCAATATTGCAGGAAAGGTAAGTAGATGCAACGGAAATGATACACACTCTATTGACCTCACGAGCATACCCATGAACCATACTCAATCACCTCCATAGCTATAACCCATAATTTCCTTAATCCTATCCTACTCGAAAAACAATTTTGAAATCACTCGGACAGCACTCCGTCGTAATATTTTATGTATACTAATAATATCTTGAAATAATACGGAGTAAATATATATATGTAAATCAATTGAGAGAGTTTAGAGAAAAATATTTTCAAGTTTCTATGAAATAATGAAACCTATTGAATTCTATTTATAATAGATTTTTGAATTATTAAAGTGAATTATTAAAGTATGAATTATTAAAGTGAATTATTAAAGTATGAATTATTAAAGTGAATTATTAAAGTATGAATTATTAAAGTGAATTATTAAAGTATGAATTATTAAAGTGAATTATTAAAGTTAAAGTAAAGTAAAAATAAAGTAAAGGTAAAGTTTAAGTATAGTAAAAGTATAAAACTATGTACATATAATACGTGTATAAATATATATAATATTAATTTAAATCGTTATATATATTTAATAAAATAAAATATAAATATTGTTATCTTTATCATACTAGTTAAGTAATGAGTTGTCAAAAGTGGTTCTAGATATTTATAAAAGTTATATATGTTTTAATAATAAAGTTCTTTTTAAACTGAAAACGTTTTTGTACGTTTGAAACTAAATAGATCAATCGAGTCTTTATGAGATTCAATCTTCCACTATCCTTTGTCTAGTTCTCAATGATTGACAATTTGTTCTTATTTATAAATCACTTTACCATTTTTCGAATATTGTTAAAATGGAAAGATTTCTCAAATCAACGTGGGCCTTTCAACCGAGACTTGTAATCATAATTAAATATATCTGATAATTCAATCATTTGATCTTATCTTCTAATTCTATTGATAAACATTTTGAAACAGATACAATTATATAAAGTATTTAATCTAATATTTTGTTTACATTTCAAGTTATAATATATATACACATATACATATATAATCATATTCGTTTAATGGTTCGTGAATCGTTGGAACTTGGTCGAGGTTGAATGAATGTATGAACATAGTTTAAAATTCTTGAAATTTAACTTAACAAATATTGCTTATCGTGTAGGAAACATATAAAGATTAAAGTTTAAATTTGGTTGGAAAGTTCCGGGTTGTTACAGTACCTACCCGTTAAAGAAATTTCGTCCCGAAATTTGAGTGGAAAGGTCGTGAATGATAATAAGTATGTTTTCATGATGCATACGGGCTGAAAATTAGAGTTTTATCATCAGTGAATAATTTGGATAAACAATCCATTTATATGAAGAGTACGAATGAAGCTAACATAGAAGAGTGAAATGAGTAAGTGTAGATTCATCTTATCATTTGACGTAGATATGATTGATTCCCAGATTTCAAGGAATTTGAAGAAAATCTTCTTAATAAGATTTGACTCACCGGTAATCAAGGGAATTAGGATCCTCTTTAAATGCGATCGTCCATTTTAATTGTTCTGTCAAAGATTTTCTTATAAATTCACCTCCTTCATTTCCTTACAACTCACACCTTCTGTTGATGCATTTTATGCAAGTCCCTAGACATCTACCCACGTCCATTGCAGGTACAACAGTTTACAGGCCACCATGATTGCTCGTTATTATCCTATCCGTGTTTGTATGTGGTTACAGGAATTGCAGGAACGAGATTTAGATGTTTGACTATGTTAGACTTAGTCAGACGTACGAGTGAAGCCTCACTAGTACGGCTGACAGGCTCATACGCACGGTTGATGCTAAACTAAGTCACAATTACAACCTAAATGAGAAGACACGAGTGAGTGATCACCCGTATGGCTGATGAAGCCAACTCGTATGTGTGATGAATGAATCATATGGGTGAGTCAACAGCATGGGTATATAAAGTCTTATATTCTTCATTTTAGGTTAAGCCTCTCATTTGTTACACACACTCAGATCTAGTGAGCTCCTCCGATTCTCTCTCAGTCCAAATCACCCAGGTGGTGAATAATAGCTCTAGGTGTTGATCTAATATCACTTGATTTAGTTGTGGTTTAACTAAATTAATCAAAAAAAACTTAACCTATTCACTAGAGGGTTTGATTCACTTATTCCAACATTGTGTGAGTTAAATCTGTTAATTTCTAAGTTCCTAGTCATGTTTCATCACCTTCTATTCTTTCCCCCCTCAACTCATATTTTAAAGTATTCATCAATATGCTCCATCCAGTTCTGATTCTCGATATACTTCTAACTTTCATATCGGTCATTCTTCTTTTTCATCTACCACCGAAAGAATCTATTTACTTCTACTATACTCTTGGGTTTATATTGTTTCTAGTTCTCCCGTGTCTTTATATTGCTATATGCATCGATATATATGGTTTATAATTTCTGGTTTGTCGTTGAGCTTTATATGTTTCCTTATATTTCAAAGTCTCTGCTTCTGTCTTCTATAATCATTATCATTCACAGTTAATGCTCTCTTTTATTTGCTGCAATTTATACCCCAATTTCTATTTCGAAGTTTTGTCCTTTCGTTTCTTCTTCTTGCGATTAAGCACCGCTTGTAATGGTCCAGAATTCATAGATATGAATTTCGGAATGAATATTGTTAATGTTCTAGGAAGGAAATTGTGATGGCACGATCTTAACTTGTCAAATTACTAGAATACCTTGGAAAAGGCCGAATCATCAAGAAATATTTTCTTGATATTTTAGAGGTTAAATAGAATACAAGAGTCGTATAACATGGCACATGATGATGTTATGATCTGTGAATCATCACGTTCCATTTAGAAACTCAGCATGACTTACTGTAATATAATCACATTGATCAAGTGTCATTATATTATACTAATTCATGCTTCAGTTCCCAACACTACTTCAAAATATTCCTATTTTAAACTTGAATATTTCAGAATTTAGAAACTAAAATAGTTTCTTTTATGATGTAATACAGATAGCGCGAAGAGGTAAATGATTTCTAATAAGAAAAATTAAGAAAATATCTTCAGAAATATGGAGGATATTTATAATGAAAGATATGATGATATTTTAGAATTTCTAATATCAGAGGATGATGAAGAATATTGTCTGCAGGGGTTTAGAGTCAGGAGCAAGGTATTCGTTAATGACTTCAGCAGGTACTGAATCATTTGGATCCTTTGAAGTCAGGTTCAGTCTTTGTAATTTGTCCACAGCCTCCTTCCTACTTTGCTCAATCCGTTTTCCAGTTCCAAAACTTCTCTTTTTATGCGCTTTGCCAGCACACTTCATCATCATCATCCAGCTTTTACAGTTTAAAGTCGTTTATAGTTTTTGCTGCTTCATCAGCATTTTTTTTTCCATTTTCGGAGAATCAATTCGTAGTTCGGAGTGTTTTTCAGAAACTTCACATTCAAATTAAGTCCAGAAGATAGACGTTATATATACACATATCACTGTTTGCGTAGACATGCTGCGAGATTTCAAAATACTGATTGCTAATTCCCAATGATTCGTATGGCAATTCTCATTACAAGATGCGAATGAGTAAATGATGGGGTTTCAATGAATAATTATAATGACTTTTTGGAGAGGCTAAAGTCAAAGGGTAATGAAGTTGTTGGTATATCTGCTAATAATGTGGTGGAATGTAAAAGGTTCCCTGGTAACGATGGTGTATATCTCAAGGTTATAATAAGGTTAGTCTGACTGAAAAGTCGAAGTTGACTTGCTGGAGCTGTGACAAAACTGGCTACTTTGAATAGGAGTCGCAAAGTTATTTTTGCTAATAAATGCCAAAGAATCTGACGCGGATACGTTGTTTAAACTTTTACTTTGGTTTCAAGAGTTTTCGGGTACATAACTGTGGGTAACATGTGGTTGGATCATCATCTCGATTGCTCCTCATTCGAAGTGTCTTCAGAAATTTTCGAAGGGTTTGAACACAAATTGAAATCGTTAATATACATTTGATGTTCTAACACAGTTTTGAAGTCAAAATATAGCTTGTGAAAGATGTAAGGATCTAAGAGTGATGATTTTGGTCATATCTCAAGTTGAATTTTGAGATTTCAAAATCAGAATATGTAATTAAATTTTGAATGAGTATGGTTGTTTTGATTTCTATAAAAGAATGTATATTGTTGTGAAAGTAGGGAGTATAATGGATGATTTGCTGAATCAGATTCAAAGAATGTAACATATTAATTGTGAATTTATATATCTCTCGGGTATTACCTACCCGTTAAAAAAAATTTCACAATTAATATTTTGTACAAAAGAATTTTATTACAGTCTTTATGAAAATATATATATGTATATTTTCTTCAGATGTAACATAGATTTAATGAGTTAATGTTAAATTAAACTCATTTGATTTACGGTTGAAACTAGAATTGAATAATCCCTAAAGTCTTTAAAAAGTACATAACTTTTACGCAGTATTTCTTTAATGACATTGAAATTATGAATCAATACTTCGTTATTTGGTGATGTATGATGTTCGGTTCGTGGAATTCTTGTGAATTTCGGAAAGTACGAATGATGTTATCTGAAAAGTTTCGGGTACATCGATGATGAAAGTGTAAAATCAAATATATACTTAATTTATTATGAATTGAAATTTGTTGAATTGCGACAGAGATTGTAGTTGACGCTGGTTAAGTTGCGACCGAAGGACGTACATTATTGCATATTTGTAATATGAATTAACCGAGTAGTTAAGATTCACACACAATAGCTTAGCATGGAAAGATTTATTTCAAAAAAAAAAAAAAAAATATATATATATATATATATATATATATATATATATATATATATATATATATATAATATACATATAATTTCTTCAGATGGAATGAGTTAATTCTTCATAACTCGTTGATACAATATACACGTTATTGATTCGTAATGATGTCCACAGTGATTCTTGAACTGGCGGAGTTTGTGATGTTATCTGTGTTGTTGATTAGGATGTTGACTGTACTGACGATGCTGGTAATGCTGACGGTACTGTTGATGATGTTGGTAAAGCAAGTTTAGCTTGTTAATCACACACCATTTTTGTCAGGGTTTCTACTCTTCCTTCTATCATTTTGGTTCGCTTAACTGATTTATGGTTAGGGCTAGATTAGATAATCTCTAAGACTTTAGAGATTACATAATCGCCGCGGAATGTTTCTCCAATGAAGTTATGAATTAATACTTCGTCAGTTATTGTTGTTGGTACTCCTTATTATCTATGGTGCGTATGACGTTGATGCTCGTGGGACAGATTGTGAAGTTGAGGTTTACGACGCGGTTATGGTTGGAGGTGGTAATGGTACTGTTGGCGTTGATGATGGTGGTACTTGTTATGCTGCTGATGCTGCTGCTGGTGTTTGTAATCTCTACACCATATTCTCCAAAGTCACTACCCGAGCGCGAAGCTCGTTGACTTCTTCTATTACACCGGGGTGATTGTCGGTTCGGACGAGCGGATAAATAAAATCTAAAATTTGATGTAATATATAATCGTGACGAGATACTCTGGAAATGAGCGAGAAAATGGTGTTTCAGACAGGTTCGCCGGTAAGTGCTTCAGGTTCTTCGTCAAGAGGGCAATGTGGTGGATGGAAGGGATCACCTTCTTCTTGTCTCCAATGATTGAGGAGGCTACGAACCCATCCCCAATTCATCCAGAATAGGTGATGACTGATTGGTTGATCTATTCCGGTCACACTGCTTTCGGAGCTTGAATGGGATTCCATTTCGGAATCTGAGTGACTTGAACTGATGACGAATTCCATTTCGTACAATTGGATAAAGGATTTTTTTTCGATATGAAATGATTTTGGCTAACGGATGGTATTCTAATTACATAATATATATATATATATATATATATATATATATATATATATATATATATATATAGATCAAAAAATTTCGTAGATTACGGAGGACTTTGTGGGATATGTCAGGCAAAGTTTAAAGTAACAGATACGATAAGATATGATTTAGCAGATATGCTAAGATATGAATTTTTGTCTATACACTATTCATACAATCAATGCAGCAAGACGTGTCTTAGACTAAAAATGATAAGCAGATAATTTCCTGAGGATGATAAGTAGTTAATTTTTGACACAAAATGATAAGCAAAACTTTTGACATGCAGACACGGTTGAAGTCCAGACTCACTAATGCATTCTATCGACTTATCAGTTAGACACACTAATGCAGACCTGGTTCGCTAAGACCACCGCTCTGATACCAACTGAAAGGACCCGTTCATATACATTATAAACGATTCACAATAGTTGATTACATTGCGAGGTATTTGACCTCTATATGATACATTTTACAAACATTGCATTCGTTTTTAAAAGACAAACTTTCTTTACATCAAAAATTGACAGGCATGCATACCATTTCATAATATCCACTATCCAACTATAAAATGATTTAATAATAATCTTTGATGAACTCAATGACTCGAATGCAACGTTCTTCGAAATATGCTATGAAAGACTCCAAGTAATATCTTTAAAATGAGCAAATGCACAGCGGAAGATTTCTTTCATACCTGAGAATAAACATACTTTAAAGTGTCAACCAAAAGATTGGTGAGTTCATTAGTTTATCATAAACATTCATTTTCATAATTTTAATAGACCACAAGACTTCATATTTCCATTTCTCATAAACATACGTCCCATGCATAGAGATAAAAATCATTCATATGGATTGAACACCTGGTAACTGACATTAACAAGATGCATATAAGAATATCCCCTATCATTTTGGAAAATCCTTCGGACATGATAAAAACGAATTCGAAGTACTAAAGCATCTGGTACTTTGGATGGGGTTTGTTAGGCCCAATAGATCTATCTTTAGGATTCGCGTCAATTAGGGTGTCTGTTCCCTAATTCTTAGATTACCAGACTTTAATAAAAAAGGGGCATATTCGATTTCGATAATTCAACCATAGAATGTAGTTTTAATTACTTGTGTCTATTTCGTCAAACATTTATAAAAGCGCATGTATTCTCAGTCCCAAAAATATAAAGGGTAAAAAAAGGCAAATGAAACTCACCATACTGTATTTCGTAGTAAAAATACATATAACGTCATTGAACAAGTGCAAGGTTGGCCTCGGATTCACGAACCTAAATTAATTATATATATTTATGTGTTGGTCAATATTTGTCTAATAAATTAGGTCAAATCATAGTGTACCACAATCCTAATGCTCGAGACTAATATGCAAAAGTCAACAAAAGTAAATTTGACTCAAAATAATTTCCAAAAATCTATACATGATTAATATATAGTTTAAATATCGTCGTTTTATATTTTTAAATATTTTTAAAAGATTTATTAGAGTAAATAATATAATTTATTTATTAATAAATAAAATGTATATTAAATTTATATAATAAAATATACTTTTATATATATTAAGTAATAAAATTTATAGGGTTCATTTAATATCATAAAGATAATATGATAGGTATTATTAAAGTAAGTTATTACACGTAGTAAAATAAGTTTGTATCACATATTTATTTGATAAAATAATATCTATAATGATAGTAAGTAAAAGTTGTATTATTTTGTAATAATAATTATTATTATAAAAATATCAATATTTATAATTACTAAGATGACATTATGATAAAACGATAATTCTAATTTTGATAACTTTAATATTTACGATAATTTTTAATATTATCTTTAAAATAATAATTCTATTTAAAATAATAATAATAACGATCTTTTATAGTAACAATGACATTTATATTAAAATGATAATTTTTGTTAAAATGATAGTTTTAATACTAACGATACTTTTAATAATAATAGTAATGATAAAAATAATAAGAACGATAATTTTATCTAAATTAATATCTTATAATATTTTAATTTCATCATGATACTCTTACTCATTATTTCCTAATCATTTCGTTTAATAGCTTTTAATCGTCTTTTATATCGTGTTCATAATAATGATAATAATAGTAATCAAAATAATTAGGTGTTACAAATATTTATTTTAATTACACTAATATTAATAATGATAGTTACTATAACATTATTAACGATAATACTAATAATTATCTTAATGATAATATAGTAATAATAATAATAACAATAACAATAACCATTTTTAAATAATGATATATATATTAATAATGATAATAATAATAATAATAATAATAATAATAATAATAATAATAATAATAATAATAATAATTGGATAATAATAATAATACTAATTATAACTTTAACGATAATAACGATAGTAATAATAAAAAAATAACAATTTTTAATGATAAATCCTTTTTATTGATAAAGATAATAATAATGATAATAATAAGATAAAACTAGAATGACGATAAAAACGACGATAATAATAATCATTTTTAATAAAAATATCGAAAATTCAATTGATTATAACTTCTAATCCGTTCATCGAAACCATTCGATATCTAAAGGAAAAGTTCTTAATTTTTCGCTAGCTTTCCAAGGACATGCATATCTTATACCTTATCTCAACCGCAAGTGTAACTAATTCAAGATTCAACCTAACATGTCTAAGGGCAATATCAAAAGTACAAGCATGCATAATCCTAAATACTCGAGCACTAGTCAGGGATACACTATTAGTATGTAAAAGTTAAATTATGAGTACTCACGTATCAATATTGAGATTCAATATTGCAGGAAAGGTAAGTAGATGCAACGGAAATGATACACACTCTATTGACCTCACGAGCATACCCATGAACCATACTCAATCACCTCCATAGCTATAACCCATAATTTCCTTAATCCTATCCTACTCGAAAAACAATTTTGAAATCACTCGGACAGCACTCCGTCGTAATATTTTATGTATACTAATAATATCTTGAAATAATACGGAGTAAATATATATATGTAAATCGATTGAGAGAGTTTAGAGAAAAATATTTTCAAGTTTCTATGAAATAATGAAACCTATTGAATTCTATTTATAATAGATTTTTGAATTATTAAAGTGAATTATTAAAGTATAAATTATTAAAGTGAATTATTAAAGTATGAATTATTAAAGTGAATTATTAAAGTATGAATTATTAAAGTGAATTATTAAAGTATGAATTATTAAAGTTAAAGTAAAGTAAAAATAAAGTAAAGGTAAAGTTTAAGTTTAAGTATAGTAAAAATATAAAACTATGTACGTATAATACGTGTATAAATATATATAATATTAATTTAAATCGTTATATATATTTAATAAAATAAAATATAAATATTGTTATCTTTATCATACTAGTTAAGTAATGAGTTGTCAAAAGTGGTTCTAGATATTTATAAAAGTTATATATGTTTTAATAATAAAGTTCTTTTTAAACTGAAAACGTTTTTGTACGTTTGAAACTAAATAGATCAATCGAGTCTTTATGAGATTCAATCTTCCACTATCCTTTGTCTAGTTCTCAATGATTGACAATTTGTTCTTATTTATAAATCACTTTACCATTTTTCGAATATTGTTAAAATGGAAAGATTTCTCAAATCAACGTGGGCCTTTCAACAGAGACTTGTAATCATAATTCAATATATCTGATAATTCAATCATTTGATCTTATCTTCTAATTCCATTGATAAACATTTTGAAACAGATACAATTATATAAAGTATTTAATCTAATATTTTGTTTACGTTTCAAGTTATAATATATATACACATATACATATATAATCATATTCGTTTAATGGTTCGTGAATCGTTGGAACTTGGTCGAGGTTGAATGAATGTATGAACATAGTTTAAAATTCTTGAAATTTAACTTAATAAATATTGCTTATCGTGTCGGAAACATATAAAGATTAAAGTTTAAATTTGGTTGGAAATTTCCGGGTTGTTACACATAACACCACCCCTTCCATCACCACGCTAGTTCCAAACTGTAATAATGAGTACATTGAACTTGGATACAATATCACAGGTTCACCACGTGTTCTCCAGGCGGCTTATCATCGGAGAAGCTAGGTTCAACATAACGAGGCTGAATATTTGAGGGGTATCGAGGAATATATAAGGGGAGTACTTCAATTGGAAGCATATGATGATGGCTTTAAACAAATTGTGTGGCTATCTGTGATACAGTAGGCATATCCTGATGGAAGTAGTAATCAATCGTGTTTTTTTCTTAAACTGTACATTAAAGTTAAATAATCAATCATTTTGTTTGTGGTTTTGAATGAAACATACTCAAATTTAGGAGCAATACCTTACTGTTTGAAAGAAGGAAAATTTTATAAGGTGGTTGGTGTTATCAGTTCTTGTGTTCCAAATGCACTGGGTGATCTTAAAGTTGTGTTAAAGTATACTATAGGTTCTATTTCAGGGATAATTCATCACAAAATCCTAGAAGAGGTCAAGGGTATATGTGTTGGATGTGTTCTGATAGTCTAAAATGCTTCTGTATTTATGTTTCGAGACTCATCATGTCATTGTCTTAACATTACTAAGAAGAACTTCATAAACTTCTTCCACAAATATGGTTCTGACCTTACACCCACGTGTTACTTTCTGCCAAATCCTTTCTCTACAGATGGTGCATCAACGTCGCTAACAATATAATTTTCTTTCAAGTGTTGTTGTTTCATTTATAATGTTAAATGTCATTATACAATGTGTATTAACATTTGTATCTTGCTATATTTCTATTTAAGTACTCAAGTTATTTAGGAACACCAAATGACAAGAAAATACTACATAAATAGTAAATAAAGTAACTAAACGTTCAGATAACTCGCAAGATAGACCTTGTGAGCCAAGCAACTCGTACACCGAATGCGCAATGACAGAGAGTCGCAAGTTGCAAGGCGACACGTATTTTCTCGATCATGCTTCTAAGTCTCAGATCGGGATCTGAAACTCCTCAAAAACACGGAAAAATCACGAGTCGCAAAGTCGCACGAGGGTTTGTGACTTGTGATGGCATTTTGGCAAAAAATGAGGGCGAATCTCTATAGTTCGGTGACAAATTGAGCGTTTTGGTCAGTAGCCCTATATTTTACCTACCTTATTGTTTTACATGCATGAAGTAACGGTACAAAAGAACTTTACCTTATTATTTATCTATTTTTGGAAGTGTGACATTAATTTGAGATATCCCAAAAAAGAAAAACAAGTCTATTAATTAGAATGAAGAGAGTATAATGTAATATCAATTTATTTTTATTAAGTATATTTATTTTTATTGTTACTACTACTACTACTACTACTACTATTATTATTATTATTATTATTATTATTATTATTATTATTATTATTATTATTATTATTATTATTATTATTATTATTATTATTATTATTATTAATCCTTATATCCTAAAACCCTCTCCAATTTATGTTGTTTTGAATTAACTACATTCTCTTTCTCCGCTGAAACTACATTCTGCACTTCTTCTTATTGCTCTACGGTTTTTCACTATAATCAAACACATACACTGATCATATACATACGCATGTATATGTATATTTTTAGTGCGAAAAGCTACTTAAAGGCAAAGGTGCAAGACAACTAAACTGCGGTAAATCTTAATAAATGCGGTGAGATTGCGCGGAATATTAAAGAGTGCGTAGGGTTCTCGCAGTACTTGTACGGAATGCCTAAGTGCCCGCACATCTTACTTTCGCGTAAGTTTCAAACCTATAAATAGGGAGCTTGGCCTCTCATTTGAGGTTGTTGATTCTGGAAGAATTGCTCTAGCCATATTGATCTTTCTCGTGAGTTTGACCGAGACTTGATCTTTGTTGGTTAAGGTAATTTATGAAGACCGGGACATGGTTGTTGATCGTTTAGCACTTAACGAAATATGACAATAAGGTCCCAAAATCCTAATCGACATCCATTACACCCCTCATTGCACTCAATCCTTGATTAGCCTTTATAGGATAATCTAGGATTGATCAATTGGCGCCATCCGTGGGACTCGAATAGAATTGAAATGAGAAATTCATGTTCATTTTAATCGAGCTATTAAACTCATTTTTTAATTCTAATCGTGTTATTTTCATTGTTACATTGCAGGAAAGTGTTCTTGATTTAAAAAAAAGTGAAAACTTGAAGGTGCTCTTGAATAAACATGACTACGTGCAAAAAAAAGAAGAATACATGCACTATAGGTGCATCGGATCCAAAAAGGTTTCGAATTTTGACTTTCAGTCAAGTCCTGAAGTTAGCCAGCAAACTAAAGAATTGCTTGTAAAAGCATCTGCAAATGCTAAAGCAATTGAAGAAGCACAATCAAATGTTATGGTTGAAAAAATGAACGCGGCTAGGCGAAATGTTCCGCAAATGCGTGAAGAGCAAAAAGCAGAAGAAATGAGGTTGAAATTAGCCTCTATAAGTGCGCAGGCAAAAATAGATAAAGTTTCAGCTAATGAAGGTAGTGCGCATAATGGCGCTGAAACCGCAGAAAAGGGAGTGCCAAAAAAGGCTATGAAAAAAGTGCTCACGCCTTTAGAGGCAAAGCAATTGTTAAAGGAAAGAGGGTTTGACCTCTGCATTCCAAATAATTACGAATGGCCACTCAATGAAACATCACCAAATGCGCAAAGGTTAATAATAAATCATGATGAAAGTGCGCGAGATGAAATTCAAGACCAAAGTGCTTTTGGTTCACCGGTGTTAATTTTAAAGAAAGCAAGAAGCGATAAAGCTCTATTGCCAAATTTTGATAATTCTAAAAACTCTGAAAGCGATCAGGAGGTGGTTGAAGTTACCAAATTAAAACACAAAAGACCTCTTACACCTGTTCCGCGATATTATGAAGAAGGAGAAACATCTCAGGCTGCGAAAATGGAGAATACGTAAATGTTCTTGGCGGATATGTTCAAGAAGTTGGCACCAAAAGACGTGCAACACAAGTTCGAACGCCCATATGTTATTCAACAAATGATTGAAAAATATTGCGCAGAAAATAAAGAAGCGCGGCCAAAAAAGGCAACTGAAATAACGTTTGAGATAGACAAGTTTGTTGAGCACATATCTGATTACCCAATCACTACACCACCCATTGTGCCTGCAACTTTGGGTGTATATTCGGGGTTAACAGATCCACTTGACTTTTTATAAAGATTTGAAGGAGTTGTAAGTACGTATAACTGGGATGAGCTGGTTGCATGCCGCGTTTTCCCAATGGTGCTGCAAGGCTTAGCGTGTGAATGGTTTCATAATTTAAGCGCAAGAAGCATTGTGGGGTTTGTTGATTTAAGAGAAAATTTTCTTTTGCATTTTCAAAACTTGCTACCGCAGAAAAAGACGCACATCGAGTGCCATGATATTAAACAAGGCTTCAAAGAAACATTGGGAAGTTTATTGACAAGATACATTTATGAATGTCAAAAAATCCCAAATCTCAATGAAGATCAGAAAATTTCCGACTTTGTGCATGCGATAAATCCGCAGAGGCACCCAACGCTTGTGCGACGTCTGCGAAGAGATGTACCGCGTAATTTTGCTAAAGTCATGCAAGAAATATATGACTACATTCGTTGTGGTGAAGACAGTAATATAGTGCAAAATTGCGGGTGGGGCAAAGACAGAAGTTGGCGTAATGATAATGATACATACCGTGATGGTAACGGGGATGGATATCGCGATTAAAATCGCGGATCTGGATAGCAACGAAGGAATAATAATGGTGGAAATTGGTGCAATGATCGACAGCGCAACAATGGAGATGGTGGTAATCAAGGTTATAATAACCGCGACAAAAATTACACGCGAAAGTGGAATAATGATTCCTTTGCTGTAATTCAAACATTGTCAAAAACGCCAAAAGAAATACTTTTGCAAGAGCGTGTTGCTAAGACATTTCCAAACCCTCCGCAGTTGAGTGATAATAATAGGCGTGATAAATCTAAATTTTGTATCCTTCATGACGATTATGGTCATGATACAAATAGATGTCGCGACCTTGTTGAGCTAATTGCAGACGCGGTTGGGCAGGGGAAATTAAATCATTTTTTGAATAACAAAGAAGCAAGCACAACAGATGAAATGGTGGCACTCGCATTGGCAGCTACTCCAAAAATACCAAATGTCAATACGGTGGTGCAACAAGAACGCAAAGCACCCGCGGTCAAAAACTTAGGTGCAAAGGTAGTGGGCAAAAAGGATAGCTTGCAACAAATTCAAGTAATAAACATGGTGACTGTTAATGGTGATGCGCAGAAGCAGAAACCGTTTGAAGGTTATGAAAAATGGCAGCTTGAGCCTATAACTTTCACATCAGAAAAAGATTGCGGATTTTTGGAGGAGCCAATTGTGATATCATGTAGGATTGCGGGAGTTGGTATTCAAGTGATGAAAGTACATGTAGACACTGGTAGTAGTGTTGATGTTATGTACAATCAATTTTTCCGCAAACTGCCAAAGGATATTCAATCCAAGCTCAAGTCAACTGCAATTTCTTTATCAGGTTTTTCAGGTGAGTCTGCGTGGCCTATAGGGAAATTGGAGTTAGAGATTGAAATTGTGGATGAAGACAATGCAATGCTTATGCGTAAAGCTTTGTTGAATTTGTATGTCATGAATACTGTGTCGCGTTATAATATTCTTTTAGGACGCACAGCGGTATGTAAGCTGGGTATTGTTTCTTCACCAATTCATGGCATGTATAACGACCCTCATTTTTCCATTCTATATTTTTCCAATATTAAATGCCCAAACAATATAATTAAAACTTAATGATTAAACTTTAATCAACAATTGTTAAGTATTAAGAGTTAGAAAACATATTAATTAATTTTGTGCAATAATTGACAAGTTAATAAAAGATGAAAATAATAAACTGTTAGTCGACACTCATTGCTAATTAAAATTTATGCATTTATGTAATATTATAACTAATAACCTATAAGTAATAAATAAAAATTGACATTGATATAAATAATAAAACAATTGGGAACTAAATATATACAAGTCATGAATTAGTAAAAAGAAAATAATACTTATCATGTAGTAAATGTAAAAATAATAATAGTAATAATAATGAGACTAAAGAATCTTAAACAATTACATCCTTATGTTGACTAAAAATAAAGTATAAACTAGTACATCCTTATGTTGACTAATTATAAACTAGTACCACCTTTTGTTGACTAAAAATTATAAAACAAAATAAAATTATTAATTAGAACATCCTTATGTTGACTAACACTCTAATACTTGCACTATATAAACACTCCTAGACTCCTAGTTTCTCATTCACAAATCACACCAAAATCCTCTCTCAAAAACAATCTCTCCCTCTCCCTCTCTTATGATATTCGGATCTTCAAGCTTGTTCTTCGTGTTCTTCAAGAATCTTCAAGGAGTTCTTCAAGATTTTCAAGGCTTTGATCTTCCATCTTCATCGTGTTCATCTTTTCTTTGTTAATTATCTTGAATCTTCAAAGGTATAACATAAACCCTAAACTATTTACATAAACTTTAATCTTTGTTAATTCATATTCATATTATAAACTTGTTATTCATAAGTATATACATAAACACACCTAGATTTATATATACATATATACATGTAAAAAAAAATATTTTTATATATATACACATATATATACAAATTATATATACATATACATATTAAAACCTTAAACCCTAATACTACTTATACTAGTACTTAACATGTATACACTATTACTATTACTAGCACCTATAACCTACTACTTATATTGTAGCACAAAAATATTTTGGGATATGTATTAGAGATGTATAGATCTTCGAACTTTCTTGACGAATGGTTTCTATGAGATTCTAGGCAGAGGGTTTGGATTTCCGATTTAAAGGGTCCTATGGCTCAAGCCCCTAGATCTAAATTAGCCATTCAAAGGGAAAGGGGTGATTGGAAGCTTATCTAATACGGCAAGTATCCTAAAATGGAAAACACTCATAAAAGTAGAAACTCTCTAGTCATAGAAACTTAGTAAAATAAGAAACTTTCTAAAAATGGAAACTTTATAAAAATAGTAACTTACTAGGAATAGAAACTTAGTAAAACAAACTATACTTAAACACATACTTAAACTTAAACATGGGCAAAACACTTAACTACTCTTAAATGTCAATAGGTTGATTTTCCTGCTCACTCGTTCAACTCTTTATTCCGAGGAATAACTCTCTCTCTACTTACTAAGGTGAATTCATAGCCCCACTCTTTATTGCTAGCAAACTTATTTAACTTATTTGGGGTGAGACACATGCTGCTTTTACTATTTACAATTTAGACACAAGTACCAAATGCTAAAACTATGCTATACCCGGCTATGTCCGACTAAGTCCCTACAGTGATATTTTTAAGTGCTGCGGCATGCTTATTTATTGGGGGTAGGCCTATCGGGAGTAACGTCCCCGATACATTTGACTCAGTCTTTGTATTACTTGATAATGAAATTTAAACCGACAAGGACAGACACAACTTGTCATGGGGCAAACTTGAACGTTTAGTCTAAATATCACGCACTGGCATAACTTTTGGATCTGCGAGATCTACTTTTTGATCCTGCGGGAGATCAACTTTACAACTAAATCTTGTGGTCTAAAAACAATGATAACTACTTTTGTTAAACCTATGAACTTCACTCAACCTTTTTGGTTGACACTTTAGCATGTTTTGTCTCAGGTGCTGTTTGATTCAAGCTTTCTTATCTACTACTTATGTGATGCTACTTGGACTTAGGATCAAGAGATATCGCATTTATTACTTCTGCATATGAACAATTACTTTATCGTTATTTCCATTATTGTAACGACATTTCATTTTCCGCTGCGTACTCAATAAAGTTAAATTTTCTCATTTAGTATTGTTCTCGTATTATAATATGTTGCTTTATTTGATATTAGTAACGTTTCTTCCAGACCCTATTGGGAGGACGTTACAGATTGGTATCAGAGCATAACCAGGCTGTTATAGAGAACCAGGATTGCATTTTTATGTGTGCCTTACTTGTTAGCTAGGGTGCCTTAGCAATCTAAGAAACTATAACCTTTCCTGCCTTAGACTTTAAAGCACTTAGGATTGCCTTGTAATCTTAAAACATATGCTTTACAATCTTATATTTAAAACTGATCAAAAATCTCCTTCCTAATGTTAGGATGTCTAATTCTTACCAAGCGACCAAAATGAATCTTTTCAAGCCAACCGAAAAAGATACTGAAAGGTCTTCCACTGAAAGACCAGTCCAAAGTCCACCTTATGGCTTTGGTGGTCCTCTCTCACCAAACTATAGTCCGGATACTTTACCTAATTCTCCCAGTTACCACCCGACTCCAATATCGGAAAGTAAAGGGAAACGCCCTGCTAATTTCAAAGAAGATGGCCCGTCAAAGAAAAGATCCCGATCTCCTTCCTACGATGAAGTTGATGCCAAGTACGAGCTCATGAATCTGCGAAAAACTACCGATGACCTAATTCGCCGTATTGCAAGGATCGATGTTCAAATGAAGGAAAAAGACCTAGCGATCAAGAAGCTCATGGAGGAAAATGCTGAACTAAAGAAAGATATAAAGTTGATGAAGTATGAAGGTGATAGAAATACCCGATGGGGAAAGCAATCTCTCTCCTACCTAAGAGAAGATGTGGACCTTAGATTGAAGATGGAGGAAAACCGCGTGAATAATCAACTTTCTATAAGGGACCACAAGTACCATGTAATCAACAATGAAGTTTCTAATCTTTATGATAATCTCGAGTTCCTGCATGAGAAACAAAAGGCGAAGAATGAGAAAGTTGAGAAGTTTATGAAGAAGGTTGAGGACGAGAAGAAGGAATATGAAGACTACTTCAATCTTAATATTTCCTAGTTATCTTTCCAAATTCTTATCCATGTAAAGGCTATGCCTTAACTATTCCTATTTTCAACTCGTGTAATAAAGGCTTATTTAATGCCTCGTTCTTAATAAAATAAAGTGTTTTGTTAATATCATATTCATCTTTATCTCGCTTAAAATTTTTTTCAAACTTATGACCTATCAGATTTATCAAACTTCTATACACCCTTATGTAGTGAAGAATCATGGTTCACCCAACTACACCAACTCTTACCACGATGTCTGACTATGTCCATTTCCTAACTTTCACGACTTCCATAACTTTCAAAGATATGAAGGTTGACCAAGTCTATAAAGACTGCAACTTAAAACTAGACAAGTTTGTAACTGTTTTCATGGATGACATTTCGATCTACTCCAAGAGTGAGAAGGAACATGAGCAACATTTGAAAATTCATTCTTGAACTCTTAAGAAAAAGAACAACTCTACGCAAACTTTTCCAAGTACAAGTTTTGGCTTAAAATCGACATGTTGTCGATCGAGCTAAGATTACTGCTATCCTTAACACACTATAAATCATCATTGATCACATATCCTGACCTTATGAAGTGATATTGAAATGGAAATATGAATTAGTGAAATATAATGACGGTGGCCAACGTGATTATATTCTGGTAATTCATAGGAATATTCCAATATCATGACATATGGAATAAAAAGTGAATCAAGGAAAAAATTCTCAAACTATCTGTTCAAAAACCCAAGGAAAAAAAATTCTCAAACTATCTGTTCAAAAACCCAAATGCAAGGGCATTAAGGGTGAAAAATGATCATCTCAATATTTGTAGATATACGAAAATCTATCTCATACTCATTTAACGATCTTTCATATACCACAAAGGATGTGAACAATCAAACCTTGAGATTTTACGTTCATTATCCTAAATGAATACCTCCTGATCATTGATACTTAATTATCACTTGTTATATCCAAATCCTCTCTATTAATACACTTTTGGTGTAAATTTATATATGACATTCAAAAACCCACTTGAACCCTCAAACGTCGATATTACAAACAACATGTCCAATATTACATTATCTATGTCGAGATGACGAATATCTCATATGCATAACCTTTTGAAGAAGGGAACCTCCATACGTGTATCGTTTTGACTATTATAGTCAAGAAACTTTTGCACTCGTGCATCTACTTATAATAGACTACTTGGCACCATGCAAGTAATGGTGTCATACTCAAACAATAATCGATCATTGTTAACTCGAAAATCAAAGGTGAAATACACTATCTCAAGTTGTGGCTGGAGCTAACCTCATCACATACTGTTGTAACAACTAAAATGATTCCATCATACTTTAACGTATCCTCCTCTCAGACCAACTAAGGCTAAATTCAGACGATCATTACATAGTTGATAGTCACTGCTATAGCATTTGTTCATACTTGTCTCTGCGACTGCCAGATTATTTATGCCGAGATCTCGAACTCTCACTATCACTCGAACGATTCAAAGTTTGCAAATCTTATTTGATGTTCCTTCATACATAACTCTAAATCCGAGGGATTTACTCAATTGATGATAATCACATTATCATCCTTCTTACTTCAACGCTAACATTCCGAGTCCAAAGACTCACGCCCTGATAAAAGCCAATTCATTAGTTTTCACTACCTCGAAACAATTATTACACAATTATCTCCGGAATTTTAAAATCTTCAATCAATTTTTCTCAAACAGATAAACTCTTAAATACAAGTACCCTGTTTTCCAAAGATTTCATACACGAGTCTTTATTTTCAAACTATCTTGGAATTTATAAAAAAATGATTTTTTCACTGATGAGATTTATAAAATCTTATACATAAATTTAACTTTACGTACTTTGACTAGTACATATTAAATAAATACTTTCGTTTCTACAAATTTTTACTTTGATTAAATCGAAATTACTTTACAAATTTTACGAAACCCTAGTTTTACTATGGACATCATTTCGTCACCTTCTCTAAAAATTACTTTCACTAACTATAAAAACACTTTCGCATTTTTATCAATTTACCTTTGTTTTATCAAATTAAATATTCTTTTAATCAACTCTTTTTCGTATTAGTCAAATTATTTCACGTAAATAGTACGTGATGTACATAACTCAAGTCTTACTAATAGCTCCGCTTCGTTTATATTGTTATATCGAATGTCACAACTTTTCAAAAATTACTTTGGCTCATTATTAAAACTTTCGTATTTCTCTCCAATGTGTTTGGATCACCTTTATTCTCATTCTCCATGCAAGAACGAGACTTACCTCTTTACATACGTCATCTCTTCCTTGCTATACTAATTATTAAGAAGTTTCTACTTCCAGTATTTCATGGATAAACTACAATGCACTCGTAAACATCAATTCTACGATCTTTCAAACAAAGAAGCAGAGGTTCCTTCATCCTATAAACAATGATTAACATTTATTCGAATCCGCATTTAAACTCGTAAGTAAATAATAGACAGACTAGCCATTTGTGCGAAAACACTTTTCTTACTCTGGAGGAGTTACCTTAAACATTTATGAAGATACTCTACACATTTCTTCCTTCTTGGATTGCAACTAGATGTTATTCTAGTCAAGTCTAGATCTATGATTCGACATGAAGTTGAAATCATAAATCTTGAAGCTACATTCTGAAATTATAGTATCCTGAGGTCAATGGATCCTCAACTAATGTCTCATTTATCTATTAGACATCTCTTGAAAACTAAAGGTATCATGGTTACTTTTGGTAACTTGAAGATGGTACTATCCCTAACAAGCACCAGCCATACATCAAACTACGTAACTGAAATCTTTACGTACTCTACTCTATTTTATCTGCCCTACTATTGCGGCATAAACACTCAAAATCATAATGAGCTCAACGATACATTTCATGCTGATATAGCATCATCTTTCCTTTTAAAGGAAAACTAGTCAAACAACACTCTTGTTATTCCTTGGAAAATCTCCGCACCTAATGCACTTTGTAAACGACCTAATAAGGTTAACGATCATGAGATCAAACGTGTAAACAAAACAATATACTTATTGTTAACACTCATTGGAATTCACGAAAGGGCCCTGATTGTACTAGGGAACGTGAAAATCAAACTCTATTAAAATCCGTTGGGATTCGCGTAGCAGCCCCTAACATACATGGGAATGCGAAGACCAAACGATACGGAAATACCTCTATCTCTTTTCAACTACTGATGCAAACGAGAGCTTTACCTAAAACTTCGGGACGAAGTTTCTAATAACGGGGAGGTACTATAACGACCCTCATTTTTCCATTCTATATTTTTCCAATATTAAATGCCCAAACAATATAATTAAAACTTAATGATTAAACTTTAATCAACAATTGTTAAGTATTAAGAGTTAGAAAACATATTAATTAATTTTGTGCAATAATTGACAAGTTAATAAAAGATGAAAATAATAAACTGTTAGTCGACACTCATTGCTAATTAAAATTTATGCATTTATGTAATATTATAACTAATAACCTATAAGTAATAAATAAAAATTGACATTGATATAAATAATAAAACAATTGGGAACTAAATATATACAAGTCATGAATTAGTAAAAAGAAAATAATACTTATCATGTAGTAAATGTAAAAATAATAATAGTAATAATAATGAGACTAAAGAATCTTAAACAATTACATCCTTATGTTGACTAAAAATAAAGTATAAACTAGTACATCCTTATGTTGACTAATTATAAACTAGTACCACCTTTTGTTGACTAAAAATTATAAAACAAAATAAAATTATTAATTAGAACATCCTTATGTTGACTAACACTCTAATACTTGCACTATATAAACACTCCTAGACTCCTAGTTTCTCATTCACAAATCACACCAAAATCCTCTCTCAAAAACAATCTCTCCCTCTCCCTCTCTTATGATATTCGGATCTTCAAGCTTGTTCTTCGTGTTCTTCAAGAATCTTCAAGGAGTTCTTCAAGATTTTCAAGGCTTTGATCTTCCATCTTCATCGTGTTCATCTTTTCTTTGTTAATTATCTTGAATCTTCAAAGGTATAACATAAACCCTAAACTATTTACATAAACTTTAATCTTTGTTAATTCATATTCATATTATAAACTTGTTATTCATAAGTATATACATAAACACACCTAGATTTATATATACATATATACATGTAAAAAAAAATATTTTTATATATATACACATATATATACAAATTATATATACATATACATATTAAAACCTTAAACCCTAATACTACTTATACTAGTACTTAACATGTATACACTATTACTATTACTAGCACCTATAACCTACTACTTATATTGTAGCACAAAAATATTTTGGGATATGTATTAGAGATGTATAGATCTTCGAACTTTCTTGACGAATGGTTTCTATGAGATTCTAGGCAGAGGGTTTGGATTTCCGATTTAAAGGGTCCTATGGCTCAAGCCCCTAGATCTAAATTAGCCATTCAAAGGGAAAGGGGTGATTGGAAGCTTATCTAATACGGCAAGTATCCTAAAATGGAAAACACTCATAAAAGTAGAAACTCTCTAGTCATAGAAACTTAGTAAAATAAGAAACTTTCTAAAAATGGAAACTTTATAAAAATAGTAACTTACTAGGAATAGAAACTTAGTAAAACAAACTATACTTAAACACATACTTAAACTTAAACATGGGCAAAACACTTAACTACTCTTAAATGTCAATAGGTTGATTTTCCTGCTCACTCGTTCAACTCTTTATTCCGAGGAATAACTCTCTCTCTACTTACTAAGGTGAATTCATAGCCCCACTCTTTATTGCTAGCAAACTTATTTAACTTATTTGGGGTGAGACACATGCTGCTTTTACTATTTACAATTTAGACACAAGTACCAAATGCTAAAACTATGCTATACCCGGCTATGTCCGACTAAGTCCCTACAGTGATATTTTTAAGTGCTGCGGCATGCTTATTTATTGGGGGTAGGCCTATCGGGAGTAACGTCCCCGATACATTTGACTCAGTCTTTGTATTACTTGATAATGAAATTTAAACCGACAAGGACAGACACAACTTGTCATGGGGCAAACTTGAACGTTTAGTCTAAATATCACGCACTGGCATAACCTTTGGATCTGCGAGATCTACTTTTTGATCCTGCGGGAGATCAACTTTACAACTAAATCTTGTGGTCTAAAAACAATGATAACTACTTTTGTTAAACCTATGAACTTCACTCAACCTTTTTGGTTGACACTTTAGCATGTTTTGTCTCAGGTGCTGTTTGATTCAAGCTTTCTTATCTACTACTTATGTGATGCTACTTGGACTTAGGATCAAGAGATATCGCATTTATTACTTCTGCATATGAACAATTACTTTATCGTTATTTCCATTATTGTAACGACATTTCATTTTCCGCTGCGTACTCAATAAAGTTAAATTTTCTCATTTAGTATTGTTCTCGTATTATAATATGTTGCTTTATTTGATATTAGTAACGTTTCTTCCAGACCCTATTGGGAGGACGTTACAGCATGGTAAAGTTTGCAACTTCTAAAGGCATTGTGACAGTTACATCCGCGGTTCAAGAGCCATTATGTGCATCTATAATGGTGAATGACAATATCAGAATAGAGGGTCATGTCGTGGTTACAAACAGAAGTTATGGTGATAGATTGATATTGAAAGTAAAAATTTGAAATTTCGTTGAGATGTTGTAATGCGAATGTTGGTAGTGCGGATGTTGACGCAAATGTTATTGTTTAGAAATGGATATGGCAAATGCATTTAGCCAGTGTATATTGTTTTTTAAACAAAGCAATGTAAATAAATAATGAAAGTGTTTTGGTTTCTGTTAAGGAATCATTATATGCGAACAAGATTATGTTGCGTAAACTATGAGAGTAACGCATATATAATATGGCAAGTTCTGCGTGCAGGTTTCATAAACCAAGGAAAATTTTAATAAATATAGCATGAAGTGATGGAAAAGCTCACTTAATGCAGAATTATATTAACATTCATGATGAAATTGATCTTTTGAAAATAATGCTATTTAAGCCGATAGCCATTGCAAAATCGCATTCGATTGTCTTATGCGAAGCAAAATGATAATAAAAAAATGTAAACTTGTGCGAAAAACTGTTGACTGGAAACATTATATAAGTAACAAACCCGCAATTGTATAAGTGATGGTAAAGCCCACTTGTTGTTTCATATAATTAATTGAAAAGTGTATGCGAAAAGACTGATACTTGTAATTTTCCCAAAGTGTTTAATTTAGAAATACTTGAATGCTTCGCATAAAACACATATTTGCCTAAGGATCATTTTGGCGGACTTAGAAGATTCATAATGTGTATAGACACGTGCATACAGGTTATCTCATAAGAGTAACTGTTTGTTATGTGCACAATAATAAACAGTGAAATTATAAAGGACAATGCTAGTAATTATGAATATTGAAAAAAGTACTTAAGCGCTATAAAAATAAACAGTTGCAACTGATATAAAATTTTACTATTAATAAAACCGCGTAAGAGTACGGTTATGTATTACAAAACAAAACCCAAACTTAATTGCGGAATGACTACAAATTTACAATTCCAGTTCTACAACGTCCTTAAAAGTGACATTTTCTTGTTGGCTGAATGCGATAAGATCTGGAATGTCGATATGTTCTATGGCTTTGCCGGTTTCTGTGCAAACATCATTGGCAATCTCTATGTCGCATACCTCCTTCTCAATAGCTTCTGGGTATGGCGTGCCAATACCATAAGCAGTCGAGATTAACGCTAAAAATTCACAGCGTTCGCGGAGTTTAACCGCGTTAAGGTATGCTTGAAATTTTGCGGTAACTGGCTTGGAGTCCATAATCTTGTGGCCAAGGTCAGGAAGGTATGCAATAAGTTGCTTGAATTGATCGTCTGTGGTTGCGAGTTACTGCTGAGACTCTGCGGCAGTAATAAGCATGGTAACTTGAGCTTCGCTTGATTTGAGCGCGGTTTGTGCAGATTCAAGCTCTTTCTTCAGCTTCGCATTCTCCTTCTCCAGACGAGCGATTTTCTTTTCGGCTTGCTTTACCGCCTTAGTTTGACTTTCAACCTCAGTGACTAGTCTATCTCTGCGGGGAATATCATCGACTAGGAAGCAAACTGCAGAATATAAGTTCTGCACTCTAGCGCTCTCCATTTTTTCATCATCAATCTTCTCAAACTCTGCGCGAATGTCTTCAGGAACTGTGTGTCCAAGCTGTTTAAGCTGGTCTGCGGCTGTCTCTCGCTCAATGTCCACATGTTCGTGGAGATGATCAAATCTAATAGAGGTGAATGGGCTTGCTGAAGCAAAGGTCTTGTCAAAAACATTATCATGAATCGCTTGCGAAATGTTGAATTAAGGACCCTCTTGTGAGCTTTTAGTAAGGTCGATGGGCTCTGCACAAAAATGTTTAAAATGATATTAAGAAAACGCAGTATGAATGCAAAATAACCGCAATAATGCATATATAAATATTTCGCATACCCTCTTCAGACTCTTCACGAATAACGCGTTTAGCGCGTTTCTTCCCTGTAGTGGCTGGATTGGTTGCGGTGCTTTTGCGTTTCACTTTTTCATGAATATCAGCAATGATATTTTCATTAATTAAAGGCTCTTCAATGTCAGTAACTTCATCACCTTCCAGAGAATGGCGATATGAAGTAAACCCTCTGATATCTTTCTCGCGCATAAGGTTTGTGAGAGAAATCTATGCTAAAATAATAAAAGTGTTAACAGTAATGAATATGTGAAAATACGCGTTCATAATATGAAAATTGTAAAATGCTGAGTGCATACCTTTACCATCTGCATCTCTAAAGATGCCAATTTGATTAGACCATAACCAGTGCGTAGAAATTCTGCCTACATGCAGAGGCACGATCCCATAGGGACGAATCTGTAGACGCGCATTGGTGATTTGTTGAAATGTTTCTTTTTGGTACTCATCAAGATCAACACGATCTTTTCTATTCTCTGAGTATGTGGTTACCCATGTATCGACATTGTGATATTCACGAAGGGCAGTGGTTTTAACAAAGAAAAAAGATTGTTGCCAATTGCCAACATTTTCTTTGGGAGTATCCATTACTCCATTGCGGCATTTAAGCGTGAACCAGCTGGCATCATGTGTCAGAATAGTAGAAAATTTGCGGAAAACGTCTAGTGAGGCTGCTGTTGAGCGCGTTGCAATACATCTCAAATAAAATGAGTTTCGCAACCGCATTAGGGTGGAATTGGCCAGGACTCACTGCGTAGAACTGGCACGTGCTCAGGAAAAAGTCAGTAAATGGGAATCTGAGGTTGCCTAAATATAGAGAGGTTTCATATATAGCAAAGTAATCATGTGGTGGATTATTAGCCGTAACACTTGATGCAGGTGTAATAGGCTCAAATAACTCAACCATCGGATAGTTGAGCTTGATTTGTGCAAGTGTCTCATCCGTAATGAGTGAATCAAAATCATTAACGGATGGACTAGAAGTGGATGGAGAACGTGATGTTGACATACTGATTAGCAAAGTAAATTTTGTGACTGATTAAATATGTGTAAAATAAACGCAGAAAGTTTGATGAATGCGATGAAGGTTATGAATGCACTTTTTAGAGAGAGAAACTAGTAAGAGAAAGTGAACTTGGAAATATGCGGCTATGTCCTATATTTATACCCTCAAGTTTGCAAAAGGGCCGTTTATAAGTAATCATCACAAATCAACGGCTATTAAAAGGCGAAAGGATTACAACGGTTAAAAATATAGCCGTTCGAATAAAAGTGCAATGCAGGCGGTTCATTTGGATGATATGCGAAACTGCGTACATATGCGAATATTTTTAAAAGATCATGCAAACTACAATTTTTATTTTTTAGAGTTTATTGTATTACATTTTCTGCAAAAATGTAACACAATAAACTGGGGGGACTTGATCATATACATACGCATGTATATGTATATTCTTAGTGCGAAAAGCTACTTAAAGGCAAAGGTGCAAGACAGCTAAACCGCGGTAAATCTTAATAAATGCGGTGAGATTGCACGGAATATTAAAGAGTGCGTAGGGTTCTCGCAGTACTTGTGCGGAATGCCTAAGTAACCGCACATCTTACTTTCGCGTAAGTCTCAAACCTATAAATAGGGAGCTTGGCCTCTCATTTGAGGTTGTTGATTCTGGAAGAATTGCTCTAGCCATATTGATCTTTCTCGTGAGTTTGCCCGAGACTTGATCTTTGTTGGTTAAGGTAATTTATGAAGACCGGGACATGGTTGTTGGATCGTTTAGCGCTTAACGAAATATGACAATAAGGCCCCAAAATCCTAATCAACATCCATTATACCCCTCATTGCACTCAATCCTTGATTAGCCTTTATAGGATAATCTAGGATTGATGATACACCTCTTCCACATTCTTCCAACTGCACTAACATCTTCCACGCTGGCTCCTTTTTCCTAGGGCTCAATCAAAGAAACGAGAATTCATAAAGTTCATCATTTTAGATTGGGAAATTCTTCAATTGACGATTTTCAACATAAAGGAAAGTAGGTTAGCGGCTAAAACTGTTTCGGATTGAAGAAGTAAACTCGATATTTTAGGAAACCCCATATAGTAATTCCTCTCATTCATTGTTACTGTTAACTGTTCAATAAACAGATTTTGATTGCATTGATATCATTCGCGGTTCATCTTAGTTAATTGTTCATGGTTAGCTTTTTATAATCAGGTTTGTTAATTTCTTTGTATATGTGTTCCAAAACATGCGATTGTATATGTGTATGGAGCTATATGTGTTAAAATTGTATTTTGTGTGTAAGAAATTGAAGGTGTAAATATATCTTATAATCTTTTGAGGTTTTGGAGACTAAAATATTTTGTGACAAAAAATGGTGTATGGATTTTGGTTGTGTTGGATTTTGCTTAAATAGTTTCTTTATTCATGTATTGTATTCAAATTGATTTACACTAACAGATCGTTTTGCTGTCGAAGGTTGGTTTTATAGTTAATTTTGTTCTTCAAAGTGAACTGGGTTTTACCATATATATGACTAAACTAAATTGACGAATGCAATGTGAATCTTCATTGTAAGTAATAATAGTGCTAAAGCTGTAATTTTGTTAATGTAGAAGTTTATTAGTGTAGTTACACTTTTAGTCATTCCATTTTACTTATTTGATTGGTTCAAGTAATAGGAAGTCGTCAATAAGAAAAATGCTACATCTGTAACGTACCTGAAGGATTGATATAGTAACTTTTCTAACTTCTAGACTTAAACAACCAATTTCATCCTTCATCCTAATCTTGCAATTCCTGAAAATTTGGGTAAATTTTGGTGGTTGTATATATAAGAAAGTCATAGTTTGCTTTGTATTTGTTTTTCTAAGGTTCACTACTACAAAAATGATGTTTCTTCACGCTTATTTTTTCACGCTTCCCTTAAACGTGTACTTTTTTTACACTTTATTCACAATCATAAATGTGGTGAAATTATCCACGGTTATAAATATGTACTAACTTATTTTTCACATACATAAGCGTGTGCAAATATTTACATAACTGTAAGTATAATGAAATTTAAGTACACATCTAAAAGTGTGAGCAACTTAAAAGTCAAATACACGCTAAAAAGCGTGAACATTTGGATGAATAAAATGAAACCAACATAAACTTAAAGTACACGCTACAAAGTGTGAAAAAAATGAAAGCCAACTACACGTTAAAAAGTGTATACAAAATGAATGTCAACCACACGCTAAAAAACTTGAACACAATGAAGCTATAGTACCGAGCAGTGTTGTAAAAAACCCGATTACTCACCGATTAATCTACGATTAATCATTTTTAAGAGCAATCCGTTCCGAATTTCAAAAAATCCGTTTAATTAAATGGTCAACGTTAAATGATGGGTCAAAATCGAATTTGGTAATTAAAGTCGGTCAAAGTCAAAAACGGTTAACATTTTAACATGAATTTATACTAGAACTTGATAGATTTTGAGCAAAATGAATAATTTTAGACAATTATGTTAAAGTTTATTTTTATATTTATGGTTTTTTTCTATATTTACACATATAATTTTAAAATTTAATATTTAAGTGTATAAATAACAATCCGATTAATCTCCGATTAATCCCCGAATTACCGATTAATCATTCCAAAGTCCCGACCGATTAATCCCCGAATAGCGAATTTTACAACCTTGGTACCGAGTATACTTTAACAAATTTACTTAACTTTAACTATTAATTAAAAATTAAAACTAAATTAAAATTGTAATTCTAATTCTAATTCTAATTCTAATTCTAATTGTAATTGTAATTGTAATTGTAATTGTAATTAAATTAAAATCCCAATAATATATCGATTGGATATTTGTTCTGCTCCGAAGTCCGAACCAAGGGCTCAAAATATCTTTCTATAGAAAACCAGTTCACTAATTAGGTTTTATGCTCCAATATTCGATTTGAAGAAGATATCGCCAATGAATTCGTTCATGTGGATATGAAGTAGATAGCGCTCATCAAATTGTTCATCAATTCAAGTGTTCAGTTCAAAATTAAAAGCTGATACGAACAGGTTGTCTCTTCATTTCATTCTTAGATCTGTTATATGCTCTATCATGTTTCAATAATTAGTTAGGGATTCTATTTAATTGATGTTGTTATTCACCTGTATAGTTGAGTAATCAGTGCATTTCTTCTTCTAATTACTCCGTATATGTTTATGCCATAAAAAAAATTAGGTTTCCAAAGTTGATTCTTAATTTGTTTGTGGAATTCAACTGAAGAAGGTTAATGAGACCAGAGCTACTGTGAAGTTTCAACTGAAGAAGGTTCTATGTATGGGAGTTACTATTGGAAACTGCAATATGAAGGAGAAGCAAATATTCCAGAATGTGCAAATAAGTGTCAATTTTCTAGTTTCTTTGTTGATGAAGAATTAGCAAAACGTGAGTGATCCTAAGTTATGTTCGAATGTTACCATGCATTTTAGTTAGTGGTAAATGAAGTTAAAAATCAGCTTTCTTATGCTATTTTGTTTGTTGTGTCTTCAGTTCCGGTGGTAAATAACAAGGGGCTGTGAATGTAGGGTCTGGAATCTGGACAAGGCGATACTTGGGACAACAGTTGTCCCCCTTTTCTATATACGTAACTGTTGGCCCTTAATGTGGTTATGTTGCTGAGATCTACAATACTCATTTCCATCAGCCTGATCTTGGAACAATAGACACCTACTACTCATTTCCATCAGTCTGCAAACACAAAAGTTGAGTGCAAGAAAAACGACCTATATTTCTGTTTCTTATCATATTCCTTATCATGTTTTTACTATGTTATGTGCTATTTTTAACCTGTTTTTGGTAGACGCTATTTTGCTTTTTTATCTCATCTTTTGTTTGTTATCTTTCGTAGAGTAAGGAAAGGAATGGGTGGATTTGCTTGGAACGTCCCTCTGATCATTAAAAAGATATCAGCAATTACATGTGTCACTAAGGTATCATCCACTAGATCACTTCATTAAAGTTATATTCGTCATTAATATATCATGAGGAATGAATAAATGATTTATTGGTTTTATTAGGCGTTATAGCTTGCAATCATCTAGGACACAAAAACCTATACAAGCCAATGGCAAAGGATGGAAAAAGAGTGTCAAAACAAATAAATCCTCTAGAGATGGTAAGCTTTATGTTTTCTTTTGTTCAGTTATTCTATAATACGGAGTATACTTTCGTAGAGGTGGCACAATGGGCAGGGTAGGTAATGGGTAAAATGTTTTCACTTATTCCGCAATTTCTTTACGTTCTTTTTTTGTTTGCAAAATTGCATTGTGGAACATTATTAAGTGTTAAGAAATAACTTGTAGTTGGTTGTTTCGTCTAAGTTTCTTATTATCGTTACGTGTTACTCGTATTAGAGAATGTTCAAATGTATAAGGATCGACCCATAATTTGTTTTAAATAAAAATAGGTCGAGGATTTACTACAAACACATGTCCCAAACATAGGTAAGTTTTTTATATATATATAGGTTTAATTTAAAATGTGATATTTTTTACTTTTACTAGAGCTTTAGAATGTGTATATGCATACACACTTTAAATATGATGGATACTTATTTTACTCTCTTTACAGGTGGATATTGTGATCACGCACCAGTTCTTCCACCCTCCCTTTATCCAAAAATGAAGCTAAAATAAGGATGAAAAATTCTTAAGTTTTAAGTATATATATGTTACAACTGATCCCTGCAGTGTTTTCTTCTACACATACATAACAATTGAAGTATGTATATATTGTTCATAAGCTTAGAAATTAGCGTTTTATGCTACATACACAATTAACGTTTGAATCATTTGATTTTTGCTATACATCACAATTGAAGTATATATGTGATATTTTTCAGGTATCAACAATAAAATCAAGAAGAAAGGAAGATTGGCTGATAGAGTGATGGTTACAAAAGTGCCTTTTCTATGTGTTTTTTTTTTGTGTTTTCTTGATCACAAGTTCCTTTTTTTATGAGAATATTTTTGACATAGTTCATGTTGGGAATGTGCTCGACATCGGTGGGGAGTCGAGACATGCTAGTTTCTGTTATAATTCATGTTTGATTAATGGTGCAGGGAACACTTAAGGTTCACTTATCTGCTGTTTATCCAAAATCATTAAGAGTTTGAAGGTTGTTTCAATTGGTAAGATTCAAGCATTATTTAATTACTCAATTACTAAATAGTTAATTTAGTGGCAACTGAAAGAAATAAATATGTTACTATGTCTAAGGAATGTAGCTTCTGGTATTCTTGCTGTTTAGGGCTCTAACAACCCAACCACTACATCGTTCGCTGGTAATCAAGTTTAGCTCAAACTTTAGTTAGTTTTAGGATGAGCATGCACATATAGTGATCAATAAGAAAGTCAACATATTTGAGAAGTAACTGACTTAGAAGCGTAACTGTTGACTTTTGGTTTCATGTATGTGATGGGATCATGTTATATGGTGATATGGAAGAAACGGTATGAATATGCACATGAAGTTATTTGGAAAATTTGATATTTCCATCAACATAGATATAAACAAGTTAACTAATCAAATACAGTCAATGAATATGCACAGACAAGCGTCTAATGTTCATAAAGTAGCTAGAGTATTCATTATTTGTTGATTGTTACTTTATCAGTAGGCAGCATAATTTAGTTTTATGTTTTTGTTCACTCTTGTTGCAAGGATATAACTTGTTAATTTGGGTGGGTTTTGGAGTTCCAAACTCCAAACTGCCAGCGACAATGCAGTTTCTCATGATAATTTTGTATTTCAACTCTCTTCAAAAACATCACATGAAACGAGGCTATATGGGCATCTCATGAAGAATAGGTCAAGACTATACCACCGACACATGATTGAATGGGTATGTTATATACTGTATAATATTTAAATAAATGAAGGTGTTCTGTTATCAAGCCGTTTCTCATCTTTAATGTTTCAGATACATGCATGTGGAGCTTTTCGATTACATGTTTCGAGCCAAGTGAAAATTTAGTTGAACTTTTATTTAGATTTGACATCTGGATATGTATATATGTAATAGAATTTGAACCAACTTCTTGATTATTTAAGTTGATTATTGATGTTTAAATTAATGTGTAAGAATGCTATTATATTCATATTTTTATTAATTGCATTCATTTACGTAAAACTATGAATAACCGTGCATATATACTAATTTGATTAACTAAAAAGCTTCACAACTATAAATGTAAAGGTTCTGCACCTAAGCTCATAAAATTTTCACCCTTGAAAGTGTGAGTAAATGACAAAAATATTCACCCTTACAAGTGTGAGTAAATGACTAAAATCTTTACCCTGGAAAGTGTGAGTAAATGAGTAAAATTGTCACCTTTAAAAGAGTGAGCAATTGACTAAAATCTTCACATTTCTAGTTGTGAAATATTTTGTAACGGCCAATAAATTCACACTTGGGTCAAATGTGAGCTTTGATATTATACACACTTTTAAGCATGTACATATGCAATAATATGTGTGAACATTGGACATATTTGTTGTATTGGTTGTTGCTTGATTTTTGATTGAGCTTCGAATTGTTGTTCCTGTGTTGTCTGACGATAGGTAATGTATTGTTTTCGCATAATGGCATTGAGGAAGATGCATATATACTCTAATTTTAGTGGGGTATTTTTTTGAAGCTCAATTGGTGGATACCGTTTTCAAGGGCGTACTGCTAGAAGAAAACAAAGAGAACATGGTAACTGATTTTGATGTGACGTGTCATTTGATATAGGGTTTTATAGGGTTGAATATATATATATATATATATATATATATATATATATATATATATATATATATATATATATATATATATAATATATTATAAAGTGCGTGCTAATAATTCTACATGTCAGTCTATTATTAAATCTGATTAAATTTTCTTATGTGGCGGCTTGTGGTTAACTTATAATTTATAGTAATTATCCTATTTATCCTATACACTATATTTAAGGAGATTATATATCAATTAAAACTTATCCATATATTTTTTGTTATATTATTTTTTTTATCAATTAAACTTATCTATATCAATTAAAATTTATCATATGGAGTACTATATTTAAGGTGAGAATACCGTAACTCTCCTACCCTTATTCCTGAATTTACGTCACATCATTACCATCATTATACATTTAAATTTTTATTTAATTCTTGCCTTTATGTCCCTGCCATTATTTAACATTTACCATATACAGTGTTGTAAAAAACTCGAATACTCGCCGATTAACCTCTGATTAATCATTTCTATGATTAATCCGTTCTGATTTTCAAAAATCCGTTTAATTAAACGGTCAACGTCAATTGATGAGTCAAAATCGAATTTGATAATCAAAGTCGTTCAAAGAAAAAATGATTAACATTTTAACATGAATTTACACTAGAACTTTATAGTTTTTGAGCAAAATGAATAATTTTAGACAATTATGTTAAAGTTTATTTTTATATTTATAGTTGGTATCGTTGACTATATCGCGTGGTTCTATGAATTAAATTGCAGTAGTAATTTACATTGGCAATTTATAAGCTATTAATGCTTGCGATAAAAAAACTGTAGCTAATTCTGAAATTTTCTTCGTGTATATTTTTAACAAATTCTGGAAGTGATTTCAATTTACAGTTTAAGTTCTTCCAATATTAATTATACATGACGACTCTTCCGAGTACCATTATTTTGCTGAAATGATTAACAACTTTTCTAAAAATTAAACTCGCGGGATACACTATCATTCAAAAAATAAACTTGCGGGTTACACTTTTATTCAAAGTAATTGTATATAATAATTCTAAAATAATAAAACTTATACTTTACTAATGTTACGTTCCATGACAAATTTTCATTGTACTCTAAATATATTATGTAGTATATAATTTATATATTAAAAAAATATTAATGGTGAGAAAAAAATTGTAGACATTAAGTTACTAACACCACCCAAAACCATTTTTAAAATTTGTCAGCATAACGGACTCTTAAACTCAAAAGAACTTTTAAAATTCGTCAACACCACGAGCTCTTAAACTCAAAAGGAATTTTAGAAATTTGTTAACACCACCAGCTCTTAAACTCAAAAGATTTTTTTTAAATTTGTCAACACCACGGGCTCTTAAATAATTCTTATTCTTTTCCTATTTTTTTTAGGATCGTTATTTACATATCAATATGAACTGCAAATTACTTTTGTTGCACGGTTTTTTTACACACCCGTGCAACGCACGGGCTCAAAAACCTAATATATGTATATAGTGGTAGGATCAAGGAAATTTGATAGGCAGGCTTTTTAAACCCATGGAAATTTGATTCTACTATTTTCATGGCGTCTCATTTTTTATTTTCTATTATTTATTATTTATTTTTATTTTTATCTTTATTTTTATTTTTAATTTTTAATTTTATTTTACTATTTAAAAAAAAATTATTTTCCTACTTTTTGGCTGGAGGTCCACTCGGAATCAATCTCTTTATCCGTCGAATGAGGAGAGAGATGACTTTCTCTACTTTCTATGTGGAGAAATGACTTGTTCTCTATTCTCAGATAGGGAAAGGATTGTCTACATCTCACCTCTCCCATACACCACTCATGTGGTATTGGGTTTCGTTGTTGTTGTCGTTGTTGTTGATCAAGGGGTAAGTAATCAATCGGGGAGAAGCGGGGGGAAGCAATTTTTTTTTTTCGTTTTTTGAAAAAACATTGTTCACGAACATTATAGATTGGATGAAAATATGAACATTTAATAAAGACACTTTGTAATAAATGTTTTTATTTTGGCGGGAAAACGCTCGAAGAATTAATATATAACGATTATCGTATTTTTCGAGCGTATGTTGAGGTTTTAGATATTAGGGTTTAGATATTAGGGTTTATAGGGTTTAGAAATTTAGGGTTTAGGGTTTAGATTAATGGTTTAGTTTAGGATTTAGATTGAGTTTTTAACACTAACGGTTTAGAGTTTTGGGTTTAGGGTTTAGGATTTTGAGTTTAGGGACTAAACCCAAAACACTAAACCCTAAACCCTAAACTCTAAATCGGGCTAAATTTTACTTCACAAAACATGGAAAAAAAACGTTAACATTCTTCATGATCAATATTATCTTGAATGTTATTTTGTCGATCGTTTTCCCGCCTAAATAATAACATTCATCACGAAGTGTCTTTTTTAAATGTTCATATTTTCGTGTGATCTTGATGCCTGAAAAAATTTCTAAAAAAATGAAGGAAAAAAATTTGCTTCCCCCCGATTGGTTACTTCCCCATTGATCCTGCCCCTATATATATATATATATATATATATATATATATATATATATATATATATATATATATATATATATATATATATATATATGTGTGTGTGTGTGTGTGTGTGTGTGTGTGTGTGTGTGTGTGTGTGTGTGTGTGTGTGTGTGTGTGTGCATTGTTGTAGAAAACCCGATTAATCTCCGATTTATCATTTTTAAGAGCAATCCGTTTCGATTGTTCAAAATCAGTTTAATTAATGGGTTAACGTCAATTTATGAGTCAAAATCGAATTTGGTAATCAAAGTCGGTCAAAGTCAAAATTAGTCAGCATTTTAACATGTATTTAAACTAGAAATTTATAGTTTTTTAAAAAAATGAACAAATTTAGACAATTATATTAAAGTTTATATTTATATTTTTGTTTATGATTTTCTTCTATATTTACACATAATTTTTGAAATTTAATAATAAAATGCATAAAGTACAATCTGATTAATCCATGATTAATCCCCGTATAGCCGATTAATCCTTCCAATGTCCTGACCGATTAATCCTCGAATAGCGAATTTTGCAACCTTGTGTGTGTGTATGTGTGTGTGAGAGTGTGTGTGTGTGTGTGTGTGTGTGTTTCTATGGTGGAAGAGATTAGCTTGGAAGCTTAAAAAATGTGTGGCTATATTCTTGCTGCAACATATATAGGCACTTCACGTCGGAAGGTGCTCTTCAGTCTCACAACCAAGCTAATTACGCAGGTAGATGATGAGAGTAGTTTATTGAAGAGGTTAAAGGGTGGCAGATGTTGAACAATCTATTTAATGTAGTTTTTTTATTTCATGTCTTTAGGTAGGTTCTGTTTTATAGTATTGAATAAAAAAAAATAAATGTATCCTATTTGTTAGGAATTTTAGTGAGCTCCAACAAGAACTTGATAAAACCAAGTTATCAAACCCACGAACAATAAACAAATAATTCAAGTGAACAAAGAAAATAAATTGAAAGAACGTAAATAAACACAAGAATATAACGTGATTATATCAAATATTGCTATTTGTTTAATCCACAGTCTACCAAAGAGTAATCTTATTATTGAAATTTTTAGGTACAATTTACAGATTACATGGGGTTATTTATAGGAGAAAACAATAGCTTAGGGAGCAAGCTAGGATATTCAAGAACCACTAAACAAAACACATACGAGTCCTAATTGCAATATCCTTCCTAAAAAAAATCTTGTACGTGGAAGGCTTTACAATTAAACATTATGTCACCAGTGGTGACTTCAAGTCACCATACGTGACTTGTTTAATTCCTTTAACTCCAAAAGCACTCAATTAATACTTTCACGTTTTGACCTTTCTTGTCACGTTTGAACCATTCTAATTTTGTTTAAACCTACTTCAACTCCAACAATCTCCCACTTGAAGAAGTATTTAAACAAACCCATCTTTAACCTGACTTTATCCCACAGCAACAACCCGACCCGCTAATTACACTTCCTTTTGATACCGCCGGATTTTCACCTGAATCACGCCTCACTTCACTCGATAACCTTCGAGCAAGAGAAGTCTTCCGACACCAAAAAAATACCGCCGAGCTATAATTCGATATTCTAACTAGATTGGGACCAAGAACTACTCTTTGGTTATGGCACCTACCTCCTTAGTTTAGGAGATAACGGGTCATTTGAGCCCGACTCAACCCAAGCAACCCCATCGCCCAAGCGATCCACCCGTACAAAACTCCATCCACCCAATTTATCTTTCCAAAAAAGAATAAACTCGATGGTAGAACGAACATGTGGATAACACCATCAAGTCAGTCGTGTGAGAACGCAATCACACCCTTGATCTTCCACATAACCACCTTAGCTTTCACCATTGGAACACTGACCACATACGTGCGCACGTCTTTTGACAAACCCGATTTTCCATCCCGAGCCAACTCCCACTATACGGATGTATCTTTAACAGTACCTCTCATGAAAACCTTTTGTTCATACTCCTCGGTCGACCGCAACAAAGTTGCCAGTGGAGAAGATCTATCTGAAGTGACGAAAACTCTATTATACCCAATTCGATCTGATATTCTACTAGCTTCAACTTCCTTTGAGCTCCCATTCAAACAAAACCTCTCAACAATACCTGAAAGCATTAGCACGCTAGGACTTTTTACACCCACAAAATCACCTCCATTCCTCCTTAGGAACTTCAACCATATACATGGTTCCCCTTTTAAACCTGCGAGCAACTACATAATCTCCCTTAAACACTACCCACTTTTGATCTCCAAATAGGACATGACCATTATCGTCATCTAATTGCCCAACCAAGATCAACCGACTCTTGAGTTATGGAACGAACTGCACATTCCTCAAGATCCAAGCATAATTCAAGTGTCTAACCACGAGATCACCAATACCCGCAATATCAAGTGTACTCCCATTCGTAGCTCGAACATTATCGGAGTATTCCTTGAAGTTCGCCATCTCGTTCATGTATGGAGTAACATGATATGAGGCACCCGAATCTAAAACCCAAGATTCGTTAAGAATCTCTTTTTGGCACATCAACGCATCCTCGATCACCATAGTCGATATGCTCCCACCCGACTTTAAACTCGAGCATTTCGACTTATAGTGACCAACTTGTTAAAACTTCCAACACAGCACGTTCTTGCTCCTTGATGGACTTCTTGACCTAGCTCTTCCCCGACTAACACATAGAACCGAACCCGAACTTCCATTCAAATCTTTCCTATGAATACCTTCGCTAAGAATCAAATCCTGGATTCCTTCAAAAGTTAACTTAGTAGTTCCGGATGAACCACTAACCACCGTAACCGTACCGGCCTAACTATCGGGCAATGATGATAGAAAAAACAACGCTTGTAGCTCATCATCGAATTTAATATTAACCGATTTCAAACGAGTCAAAATCAAATTAAATTCGTTCACATGATCTGCCGCCGAAGAACTCTCCTTCATCCTAGCATTCACCAGTTGTCTTATCAAGAAGACCTTGTTCAAAGCGGATGGCTTTTCATACATGTTAGATAAAGTCGCAGGCAATCCCGCCATTCCACGATGTTGTAAGCAACATTCTTGGCCAGAGAAAGTCGAACAACTCCTAGGACTTGCCTATCCAACAACTCCCATTCGCCTTGAGCCATCTCTTCCGGTTTAACACCGGTTAACGGTTGGTAAAGCTTCTTGAGTAGATCTTCAATTTTCATCTTCCAAAAGCTAAAATCGGTCCCATCAAACTGATCTATCTTCACATCACTTTTATCTGCCATTGTTCCCGAAAAAACTCGTAACCTGAGCTTTGATATCACTTGTTACGAATTTCAGTGAATCCCAACACGAACTTGATAACTCCAAGTTATCAAACCCATGAACAATATACAAATAATGCAAGTGAACAAAGAATATAAATTGCAAAAACGTAGATAAACACAAGAATATAACATGGTTATATCCAATATTGCTATTGGTTTAATTCACGGCCAACCAAAGAGTAATCTTATTAATGAAATTTGTTGGTACAATTTACAGGTTACATATGGGTTATTTATAGGAGAAAACCATAGCTTAGGGAGCAAGTAAGGATAGTCTAGAACCACAAAACCAATCGTATACGAGTTCTAATTGCAATATCCTTGCTAAAACAAATCTTGTAAAAAGGCTTTACAATTAAACATTATGTCACCAATGGTGACTTCAAGTCACCGTATGTGACTTGTTTAATTCATTTAACTCCAAAAGCACTCGATCAATACTTTCACATTTTAACCTTTCTTGTCATGTTCGAGCCATTCTAATTAATTTATGTCCACATCCGTGACTAGTCCTTTTGTTTAAACCTACTTCAACTCCAACACTATTATGATGAGAAGTGTTGTGAAGAGAACACAACAATTATGTTCTACCATTACATGTTGGACTTTTGTTGATAGAGCTGAATTTTGTTCCATCTATTTTACTGTTTTCCAATGGGTCTTATGTGACTAGAAAACTATTGCATTTTTGTGAATCCGTATCCATATTCCATATATATTTATGATAATAGTATGTTAATTTAGAGGGCTTTATGTGGTTGGAAATGGATATTAATCTTTTTTAAGTGTTTCAACTTCATCATAGTGACACTAAGTTACAAATGATGCTTCATCCGTTGCAGGAAAAGGTATGCTTCATCATTGTATATTTTTAACATTTCATTACATTCCAGTAAAGCAAACATTCAATTGGAGAGAAGAAGGAAAATCCAGTACTTACATGATATGATCATCTGTTTTCTCCAAGTAACAACACATTAGATAAGCTCCGTCACTCACCTACTGGTGGAATACTCAAAAATGGTTTCCTTCTTGCACTGTTATTGCTCACAGTCCTGATGTTCTTACTGACCAAGACCGAAAACTTAAGCCAAAGTTTACTACTGGATGAGAACCCGTTCAGGTACTTCACTTAGATACCATCTTTAAAACTAATCACCTGGGCATACTAACTTCAAGAAGGAAATTATTTAGATGTCTACAATTTTTAACCAATTTGTTTATGAATGAGTTTGTTTTGTGTTGTGTACTTGCTTTAATGGCAAATGGGCAAATAACAAAATATTAGCTAAAAAGAGTGAAAATTTGTGACTTTTGAGCCTATAAGTTCTTTCCTTATCATATCTATTATAGATTATAGATATAGAGTTTAGATGTGGTCAAATGGTAGTTTGAACCTGTAAGTAACTAGAGGGGGGGTGAATAGTTACTTAGTGGTTTCTTAAAACTTTTTTGAAATCGTTAACGATCAAAATATAAGTTTTAAGTGTGGAAGCGTTTGTGTTTGTTAATGCAAGTATGTAAAGTATGTAAGTGCACAAACACAAGGATTTATAGTGGTTCGGGTGGATGTTAACTAATCCACCTTAATCCACTCCCCAATTCTACGAATTGAGACTTTTCTTCACTATGATACCCCAAACCCGGTGGAGTGTCCGGATACAACACTAGTTCCTCGATAAGCCGCTACTTATGAACCCTTACGTCCCTTTGAAGAATTCACAAACACCAAATGCTCTTACCACAAGATCCTAATGCTCTAACCTAGTGAAATCACAACTACCTTCTAGATCCCTTTAAGAAGATAGCTTACAAGTAAACTTATAGCTAAGCTTACAATCACTCATAGTTCTTCAATAGGTCACACCAACTTAATTTCTAATGGAATTGATCAACTTCCTAGATCCCTTTAAGGAATTTGAATCATTAAGCAAGATGGTGTTTCCTATCATAAGAACTATCTAGCTTCCTTGACCCCCTAAGGAAGTGTCTTACAAAGTAAACTTAAAGATACAAATGATAAGTACAAAGTTTACATTTCAATTCTACTTAGTGTAAGTAGAATCTCTCTTTATCTCTTATAATCTCTCCATTGATATGTGCTTGAGGCTTGGGAGATCAGTAGATATGACTTTGAAAGAATGTTGGAAAGAGGTGGTCTTCTAGTTTGGCAAAGAGGTGTATTTATATTCCAAGAAAAATCTGTTAGATAGATTCCATTCACTTAGCGGTGCGCTAATTCCCCACATAATTACCCCTTGCAGGTTTAGGTACTGCTAGTCGGGATGGGTGATGATGCAGAAGACATGTTTGACAACCCTACTCTGATGTGGACTTTTGTTTAAATCATGTTTTGTAATAACGTAACACCGTTGTGTAAACTTAAACTTAATTACTCAGATTAATGTAATGACGCGACTTATAGTGTGTTTGTTAATAAAGTCTTCCACTGTGTTTTTTAAAAAAAAAAAAAAATTGCCGGTGTTACAGCACCTAAAGTGAAAGGAGGCCAAAGCATGCTCGGATGTAAAGGTTGCAACTTGCCAAATTTCTGACAGAGAGACGATGCGCCGCATCTGAAAGAGATGCGCCGCATCCCTATAGTTTTCCACGTTTCAGATTCAAGTACCAGCTCCAGATGCGCCGCATCTGGATCTGGATGCGCCGTATCTGACCCCTTTGATGCACCATTTCAGCTCAATGCTCCGCATCTAAAACCTTCGGACTATTTTACTGCATGGATGCGCCGCATCCTTAGAGTGATGCGCCGCATTTCACTGTTTCACGCTTACCGAAATCTGCAACAAATCTCCTACTTGGAGACTTTTCGATAACTTTAAGGTGCTTCCCAAAGGCATAGAACGAGCCTTTGAATCTTCCATGTTGAACTTCTCTACTACTTTCTCAATATATTTGGATTGAGACAAGTATAGAGTACCCTTCACACAATCACGCACAATACTCATGCCAAGTATTTGCTTAGCACCACCAAGATCCTTCATCTCGAATTCTCGGGAAAGTAATCCCTTCAACTTGTTAATTTCGGACATGTTAGGACCTGCAAGCAACATGTCATCAACATACAACAATAAGATTATGTAAGAAGACTTGAATTTCTTCAAGTAGCAACAGTGATCCGCTTCACATCTTAAGAAACCAATCTTCTTCATAAACTCGTCGAACTTCAAGTACCATTGCCGAGGTGCTTTCTTCAATCCATACAAACTTTTCTTGAGTTTACAAACCCACTTCTCTTTACCCTTTACCTCAAAGCCCTCGGGTTGCCTCATGTAGATCTCTTCAACAAGATCACCATGTAAGAATGCAGTTTTTACATCTAGTTACTCAAGATGTAAGTCTTCGGATGCAACCATAGAAAGTACCAAACGGATAGTAGTCATTTTAACTACCGGTGAAAATATCTCTTTGTAGTCAACCCCTTCCTTTTGTTGAAAGCCTTTGACTACAAAACGAGCCTTGTACCTTCTCTTGCCATCTAACTCATTCTTGATTCTATACACCCATTTGCTTTGCAATGCCCTTTTATCATGAGGTAACTTCACTAGTGACCAAGTCTTGTTCTTCTCAAGTGATCCCATCTCTTCTTTCATGGCAAGCTCCCATTGTATGGATTCTTTTGTTTTTCTTGCCTCAAAGTAACTTTTGGGTTCACCATTCTCGGTATAGAGCAAGTAGTTTGCTGATGGAGAATACCTAGGATTAGGTTTGGGCACTCTAGTCGAGCGTCTTGGTGTAGGAGTAACCGGAATGGTTGGACCGATTTCATTTGTGTCCCCCTCATCACTAGAACTCGTACTATGTTCGAAATCATCACCGCTTTCAGAATCATCCCCATCATTAGCATTTTCCGATGCCTCACCGTCATTCGGCAATTCATTATTTCCCAAACTCCCACTAGAACCTGCAAAATCATCAATAGAAACATCGTCAAAAGTAACTTGACTCGGTTTAGGACTCCCCGTTTCCGGTTTGCCATAGACCGAATCTTCATCAAAAGTAACATCTCGCGAACGAATTACTTTTCTAGCCTCATTATCCCAACAACGATAGCCCATTTCATCCGACCCGTACCCTATGAAAATACACTTCTTTGACTTAGCTTCAAGCTTGTCTTTATCCGCATCTTTGGTCTTCACATATGCATTACACCCAAAGATCCTAAGGTGACCATAACTCACCTTCTTACCTTGCCATTCTTCCTCGGGAATTCGGAAACCCAACGGTGTTGAGGGTCCCCTATTTATCAAATAAGCCGCTGTATTAACCGCATCCGCCCAAAACATCTTAGGCAAACCGGCATGTAGTCTCATACTCTTAGCCCTTTCATTTAACGTACGATTCATACGTTCGGCGACCCCATTGTGTTGCGATGTCTCCAGTACCGTTTTCAACATTCTAATACCGAGCTTTGCACAATGGTCTTTATACTCAAGACTACCATATTCCCCTCCATTATCCGACTTCAAGCACATAACCGTCAAGTTAGTCTCATTTTCTACCATAGCTTTCCACTTCACAAAAGTATTAAATACATCAGATTTAGCTTTAAGAAAATAAACTCATACCTTTCGAGTGGAGTCGTCAATGAAGGTGACATAATAGCGAGAACCTCCATGTGATTCTACATTGGTTGGACCAAACACATCCGTATGAACGAGCTCCAGTTTCTCCAACTTAGGTGCATTCCCCAATTTCCCAAAAGTTACCTTCTTTTGCTTCCCATATACACATAGTTCGCAAAACCCAAGTTCTACCTTTTTCAAATCAGAAATTCTCCCACTCGAAACAAGCATCTTCATACCCTTCTCACTCATATGCCCGAGTCTTCGGTACCATAGAGTTGATTCGGACTCAACATTAACCGTAGCAGCCACCGTGTCTTCATCAAACACTTCAACCATATAAGGTGTTCCCCTTTTATGTCCACGAGCCACAATACTACTACCCTTAACCACCTTCCATTGGCGGTTTTCAAAAGTAACCGCGTTACCTTCATCATCTAATTGACCAACCGAAATAAGTTTCCTTTTCAATTTAGGAATGTACCTTACGTTCTTCAAAGTCCAATTAGAACCAAGAGTAGTCTTCAAAACAACATCTCCAATGACCTCTATGTTGAGTTGCTTGTTGTCCGCCAATCTCACCTTGCCTTGATATGAACGAAAATTCTTCATCGTGCTTTTGACATGAGTAGCATGAAACGAAGCTCCCGAATCCAAAATCCAAGATTCCATAGAATTTTCAACACTACACAAAAGTGCATCATCACTTTCCCCTTCGGCCAAGTTTACACCTTTCGCGGAACCATTTTTGCAATTCCTTTGAAAGTGCCCTTTTAGATTGCAACCCCAACAAACGACTTCACTTCTATCCTTCGATGGATACCTCTTCTTAGACTTCTTCCTACCCTTCTTCTCACCGCGTTCAAATTTTCTACCCCGGTTGTCGGTACTTAACAAAGAACCGGACGTTGATTCTCCCGAGTTTCTCCTACGAGTATCTTCACCAAGAATCAAATCCCTTATAGCTTCAAACGCTAGCTTAGTAGTTCCCGTAGAGCTACTAACTGCGGTAACCATACCCGACCAACTTTCCGGTAATGATGAAAGCAAGATAAGTGCTTTTAGTTCATCATCAAACTTAAGCTCTACCGATTCAAGTCTTGAAACGATATTATTAAATTCATTGATATGATCCGTTGCACTCGTACCTTCCTTCATCTTAGTATTAAAATTGACGCATGAGAAATACCTTATTTGCAGCTGTAGGTTTCTCATACATGTTAGAGAGTGCTTTCAAGCAAGCAAACATCGTCTTCTCATTCACAACGTTGTATGCAACGTTCTTAGCAAGTGAAAGATGAATAACACCCAAAGCTTGACGATCCAAAAGCATCCAATCGGCATCGTCCATGCTTTCGGGCTTGGTCTCTAACAAGGGTTGGTGTAGCTTCTTTTGATACAAGTAATCTTCAATTTGCATCTTCCAAAAGCCAAAGTCTCTCCCATCGAACCGGTCGATTCTAAACTTCCCATCTTCCGCCATCATTCCCTTAACGAAACCTTGTGCTTTAGATACCAGTTTTTAGGATATTAGGACCCAAACAACGCTAGTAATTCTACAAGATTACTAGCCGAGTAGTGATTCTATCAAGATCACTCAAACCCACTTAATGAACGAAAGATAATAAATGCGAAAAATAAATCGACACAAGATATAACGTGGTTATATGCAATCGTTGTGATTGCTTTAGTCCACGGACCAACTAGAGATCGTTTATTTTCTGAATATTTGAGAGTGGTGTGTTACAATTGCATACAATGAGTTCTATATATAGAGAAAACAAGAACACCATGAAACTTCAACTTGATCTTCAAGTGTGCTAGCAATCATGAAAGATAAACCAACTAGCCATGCTTTTCACCTTGTATTGGCATGATCACTGCCCTAATTTTAGGTGTAAAGTGATCAACTTTGCACCTAAAGTGAAAGGAGGCCAAAGCATGCTTGGATGTAAAGGTTGCAACTTGCCAAATTGCTGACAGAGAGGCGATGCGCCGCATCGGAAAGAGATGCGCCGCATCCCTATAGTTTTCCACGTTTCAGATTCAAGTACCAGCTCTAGATGCGCCGCATCTGGATCTGGATGCGCCGCATCTGACCCCTTTGATGCGCCATTTCAGCTCAATGCTCCGCATCTACAACCTTCGGACTATTTTGCTGCATGGATGCGCCGCATCCTTAGAGTGATGCGCCGCATTTCACTATTTCATGCTTACCGAAATCTGCAAAATCCCTGCAACACCTTAACTCACCTTTTGTGGCGCTTTTTCCTACTTTGTTTAAATTTCTCCATACTCCAACAAATCTCCCACTTGGAGACTTTGAACAAAACTCCAATCATATCAATGAATTAACCAAGGACATTAAACCACCTTTGATTACCGCCAAATACCATTTGGAACACGCACGCTCAACACATACTTCGGATGAGTAGATTTTCAATAAAAGGTCTTCAATACTACTTGTTAAACTTGTAACACCATTAACATCTCTAGCTGGGGTCTTCTCTCATCAATTCGTGAGAAGACCAATTGAGGTATTGCAAAACCTCAATTTCTCTGCCGTAACCACCTTATTAAACATATCGGAAGGATTCTTCGTACCAAGGATTTTCTCCAAGAATAAAGTGCCATCATTTATATGTTGTCGAATAAAATGATACCTTATCTTGATGTGTTTCGTACGACTATGAAACACCGGATTTTTCCCAAGATGAACCGCACTTTGATTATCACAATACAAGACGCAATAGTCTTGTCTTTTACCCAACTCGCCTAAGAAGTTCTTCAACCACACTAGCTCTTTAGAAGCTTCCGCAATAGCCATGTATTCGGCTTCGGTGGTTGACAAAGCGATACTCTTTTGCAATCGAGATAACCAACTAATCGCCGTCTTCCCCATTGTGAAAACATAACCCATAGTGCTTTTCCCCGAATCATCACATCCACCCAAATTAGCATCCGCATAACCTCTAAGTATGAGATTGTTTTTAGAGAAACACAATCCCATATTAGAAGTACCTTTCAAATAACGAAGCAACCATTTGACCGCATCCCAATGCTCTTTCCCCGGATTAGACATATAACAACTTACAACTCCCACTGCTTGAGCAATATCAGGTCTTGTACAAACCATGGAATACATAATACTACCGACGGCCGATGCATATGGAACCTTTTCCATATCCATTTTGTCTTTTACCGTCTTTGGTGATTGACTTTTCGATAACTTTAAGGTGCTTCCCAAAGGCATAGAACGAGCCTTTGAATCTTCCATGTTGAACCTCTCTACTACTTTCTCAATATATTTGGATTGAGACAAGTATAGAGTACCCTTCACACAATCACGCACAATACTCATGCCAAGTATTTGCTTAGCACCACCAAGATCCTTCATCTCGAATTCTCGAGAAAGTAATCCCTTCAACTTGTTAATTTCGGACATGTTAGAACCTGCAAGCAACATGTCATCAACATACAACAATAAGATTATGTAAGAAGACTTGAATTTCTTCAAGTAGCAACAGTGATCCGCTTCACATCTTAAGAAACCAATCTTCTTAATAAACTCGTCAAACTTCAAGTACCATTGTCGAGGTGCTTGCTTCAATCCATACAAACTTTTCTTTAGCTTACAAACCCACTTCTCTTTACCCTTTACCTCAAAGCCCTCGGGTTGCCTCATGTAGATCTCTTCAACAAGATCACCATGTAAAAATGTAGTTTTTACATCTAGTTGCTCAAGATGTAAGTCTTCGGATGCAACCATAGAAAGTACCAAACGGATAGTAGTCATTTTAACTACCGGTGAAAATATCTCTTTGTAGTCAACCCCTTCCTTTTGTTGAAAGTCTTTAACTACCAAACGAGCCTTGTACCTTCTCTTGCCATCTAACTCATTCTTGATTCTATACACCCATTTGCTTTGCAATGCCCTTTTATCATGAGGTAACTTCACTAGTGACCAAGTCTTGTTCTTCTCAAGTGATCCCATCTCTTCTTTCATGGAAAGCTCCCATTGTATGGATTCTTTTATTTTTCTTGCCTCAAAGTAACTTTTGGGTTCACCATTCTCGGTATAGAGCAAGTAGTTTGCTGATGGAGAATACCTAGGATTAGGTTTGGGCACTCTAGTCGAGCGTCTTGGTGTAGGAGTAACCGGAATGGTTGGACCGATTTCATTTGTGTCCTCCTCATCACTAGAACTCGTACTATGTTCGGAATCATCACCGCTTTCAGAATCATCCCCATCATTAGCATTTTCCGACGCCTCACCGTCATTCGGCAATTCATTATTTCCCAAACTCCCACTAGAACCTGCAAAATCATCAATAGAAACATCGTCAAAAGTAACTTGACTCGGTTTAGGACTCCCCGTTTCCGGTTTGCCATAGACCGAATCTTCATCAAAAGTAACATCTCGCGAACGAATTACTTTTCTAGCCTCATTGTCCCAACAACGATAGCCCATTTCATCCGACCCGTACCCTATGAAAATACACTTCTTTGACTTAGCTTCAAGCTTATCTTTATCCGCATCTTTGGTCTTCACATATGCATTACACCCAAAGATCCTAAGGTGGCCATAACTCACCTTCTTACCTTGCCATTCTTCCTCGGGAATTCGGAAACCCAACAGTGTTGAGGGTCCTCTATTTATCAAATAAGCCACCGTATTAACCGCATCTGTAACGACCCTGGAATTTCCAACATTTATTTATTAATAATTATTATTATTAATACGTGTGATTAAACGAATGTATGTTATTACATTTACATGTTGCCTTGATTGCCCGTACTTGACTTTTAAGAGCCCGAAACGTCTTTGTGACACCCGAAACTTTCACGAATAATATTTTTAGATATTATTTACATTCATGATTAAATTTATTAATCATTTTAATTAACTAAGGCTATTAGTTAGTTACTTGGGCTTTAATTGGTTTAACTTGTGATTTATTTGAACTTGGGCTTTGTTAGTATAATGGACTCATGTTATTGGACTTCCAAGCCCACCCTACACTACTAGTGGACTTAGTTAGCCCATACTACATGTAAGTATTAGTTTCAAAGTGTAACTAGTTAGTCATTTACCTAAGGAATCTAGTTTGCCTTAATCCCCATGAAACTACATCTTTTAACCACCTTTTGTAAGGCTTTACATGCAATAATCCAATGAACTAATCCCTTCCCCCCCCATGGAGCCAAACCGTCGGCCTTAGGAGGTAATAAGGGAGGGTTCTTCATTTTTTTGACTACTTGTTAACTTGTATCTTTCATTTATATCTCATTCTCAAAACACACTTCAAACTCACTTTCAAATTTCTCTCATTTCTCTCTAACATTTGTAAGTAACTTGAACTTCTTTTTCTCTTCTTCTTTCTTTGAAACACCGAACCATAACACATTCCATAATCATCATCATACTTTGTTTGTTTTAATCTTTGTTTACTTGTGTTGATTACTAGTAGTTGTTAGTCACTTATTTACTTGGTTTCAAGAAACAAACTTGCTAGTTTCTTTCTTCATTTATCTTGTAATTTCAAGAACACCCAAGAACTAAACTTACTAGTTTATGTTCTACATATATTGTTTCAAAAGATATAAGTTCATTGTTGTTGGAATCATACTTGTAAGTCATGGAAGTAAACTTAAAGTTTACTTTACTTAAAGATCAACTTTGGTTGAATCTTTAAAGTATGAGCAACCCTTGAACTAATTACTTGTTTAATTAACTTGTTTCTTTATTTTATACACTTTAATTTCATGTAGTTAGTTTATATGGTCAAGTACTACAAGTTAGTCTTGATCTCATATCTCTTGAACAAATCAAGTTAACCTTGGAAGTTCAAGAACACACAAACAAGTTTTCTTTAAATGTAACTTTGGATCTAGACTTTTGAGTCTTGGATCTTCAAGATCAAACTAAGAACTATGTTCTACTACTTATGATCTTGATTAGTTAGTTTACTTTCAAGTTTGTAACTTGTTATTAGCTTTAAAGTCCATGTATGTGTTAGATCTAAGACTTTGATGCAACTTTGGTTCATCAAACTTCATACAACTCTTAAGTGAGTTGTGCTTCATGTCTTAGACTTGCACATGGGTTATGATGGTCAAGACTTGGTTAAGATGATGTAGATACATCAATGAGTTGTACGCTTGAAGCTATATGCATCAAGGATGAGAGCCATGATGAACATCAAGCACCAAGACCACCGGAACCCTTAAAAACTCACTGTTCTGTCCAAAACCTATTGACCTGATGCTTCTCGAACAGACCAGTAGACCTGGGCTGTTCTAACCTCTATTTATAGATAGAACTTTTTGAGTAGATAACTTTTCATATAGGACTCGTCTTAATCCGAGTTACGGTTTAGGATTTATGGCCCTCCGATCGTTACTATGTCCTTTAACGTTGTGCAGAAATTTCTGACCTACTCGCACTTAGACCGTCACCACGGTCAAACCAAGACGAGTTTGCTTCTGTAAATTTTACCACACTTAATGGACTCATAGACGGAGCCATGAACTCTGGTCTCACCTTAATTCAGTAAGGGTAGAGGCCGTGGTGACTGATCGAAGTCAGCCTTTGTTTTAAACTACTTTCATAAACGAAACTTACTTTACGCCTTTTGTTTAATGATGATTGATGATGACCCTTAAGACCTTAAATACATACTTTTAAACCTATTAAGACGATTTTCTGACTTAGTACTATTTGACTTAGGTTGAGGACTTCGGACCATTTACTTGCACACCTTTCCCGACTACTACTTTACCGCTACATATCATTGTGAGTTATAGCATTCCCTTTTTGCTTTAACTTATTTTGGGAACTGAGAATACATGCGGATTTTATGTTTTACATACTAGGCACGAGTACTTAAACCTTATATATGTGTGGGTTATACAACGGCATAAACATTCCCTTTAGCTCGGTAACGTTTAATCATTGGTTTTTGAACCGTGAACGCGAATCTTAGATATGGATCCATAGGGCTTGACATCCCCACTCGGGCTAGTCGCGCTAGCATTTAACGAGTGTTTAATACTTCGTAGACATACGCACTTGCCAAGTGTACTTTCAGGGGGTATAAACGTTAAGTTAGTTACCAAGTGCCCACGGTTAACATATACTTTATCATACTGTTTTGAAACGCTATTTGTAGCACTGAAATCTCGTGGCCTACCTTACATACTGTTATACTTAAACTATAGCTCACCAACCTTTGTGTTGACGTTTTTAAGCATGTATTTCTCAGGTGCTTGAGGTTGCTTCCGCTGTGTACTAGTCGTGCTGTAGAACCCGCTGCTTAGAGTTGTTATCGCATGACTACTTATCTTGCGTTCAAACTTATTTACTTTTGAAACTATGTTATGTAACGACCTTTGGGGTCACGTACACTTATTTATTTGCTTCTACTTAGTGAAGCATGCTTTTGAAATGTAAAACATTTGATGTCGGTTATGACATCACCTTTTTATCGTGAATGCAATTTCTTTAATTACAGCATATAGTACTTAACCTTGTAATGATCCTGTTGTTAATGATTCGTACACGATGGTTTTGTACGGGGCATCACATTTGGTATCAGAGCATTGGTTGTAGGGAATTAGGTTGCATTAGTGAGTCTAAGACCGACCCGAGTAGGATTCACTAATAGGACTAATCTACAACTTGCCAGTTTACTTGTTTCCGCTGAACTTACTGCATGCTGCTGCTTACTTTTTCCGCTATATGCCGTATGCTACTACATGATTTCACTACTGCATGATGCTACTTGCTTTCGATTGCATGCTACTTTCATACGAATTACTGTTATTGCCATGCTAGTTACCGTTATACATTATTTAAACTGTTGGCCTATTATTTGCTTGCTTTATGACATACTGACATGGAAAATTTATTTTTCCTTGTTCAGATGTCGGATGTTCCACCTGCTGGAATTTCGGGCAGTACAGACTCAGACCCCGTCGCCCTACCTACTGCTACACCTGCTGCTGCTACTGCCGATACACCGGCCCCGACACCCACTAGTGATCGCGGCGCTTCCACTTCTGGAGATGGTACTAGTGCACCTGCCCCAGTTTCTGCTCCCGGACCCTCGAGGTCACAGCCCCGCATTGGTGGTATTGAGATCCCCGCAGAGTTTGGGGAAGGGCCTTTTCGTAACCACATGCGCACGCCTTGCCGACGCACTCCCGACGGACGTTTAGTCGTGATTCCGCCAGGCAGACACCGATAGATGTTGGCCGCCTTCGGACGCTTTGGATTACCAGCTCAGCCACCAGTGTCACCACCACACGATATGGATGACTCATCATCCGCCGATTCTTCATCATCAGACGACTCCAGCGATGATGAGGATCCTGCTGATAGACCTATTCAGGCACCCTCCACCCCGCCAAAGAAGCGGTACCGTTCCGACGGCACCGTCATTCCAGGGGTGAATGGAGGTCGTGCTTTTACTGATGCTTTTGGCCATCGACGTAGGGTTACTGCTCGTAAACGAGTTGTGCCATACCCTGCCGACCCACAGATACGTAAGGTTCCCCGTTACGTATTGACTATTCCTGGAACCGTACCACCTAGATTTAGATACGGACCACTTACATCTAGGGACGTACCGTCTACATCCGGAGCCGGACCATCTACATCAGCACCACCGGCACCACCCGCCCCACCTGCACCGCCTGCCCCACCAGCTCCCTCTAACGAGGAACTGATGAGGGAGACTGAGGCTCTCCGAGCTCGAGTCACTGAGCTCGAGGAGCAGTTGGCTCGAGGAGCAGTTCACCCGCCTTCACTGTAGGACCTTGTATTTAGATTTCATGATGTAATCTAGATATAGTTTCATGTATTTCATATGTAATGTACGAACTTATTCAGATGTATGAAACTTATTATTATTAATGAATGGAACTTTGCGTTATTTAATTCTTGCACGATATTCTATTTACATTGCTGTACGATGATTCTGTGGTATTTGTACCTAGATGCATTATTTAATAACATGTGATGTTTTGATTCCATGTTGGTCACTATATACTGTATTACTACTACTTGCATGCTGGATTTTGACTTGGGTTAAAATTTTTGTCTAGAATACCATGGCTAATGGAAGAACCACACCTACCGCCGCCCAGATTGAGGACATGATCAGCGAACGGGTTGCTGCAGCCCTAGCAGAAAGAAATCTCCAAGCTCCACAGCCACCACCGCCAGTTATCCCACCCTTCGAAATGGGTGTACATACAAGGAATTCCAGAGCTGCAAACCGCATAACTTCAGCGGCACCGAGGGACCAGTTGGTCTCACCAGATGGTTCGAGAAACTTGAATCAGTGTTCCGAGTTAGCAACTTTTCGGAGGATAATAAGACCAAGTTTGCATCTTGCACGCTATCTGACGGCGCGCTAACGTGGTGGAACACGTTAGCTCAAGCAAAAGGGATTGATGAGGCGTATGCTACGCCTTGGGAAGAGTTTAAGTGTGCTATGATTGATGAGTATTGTCCAAGAACCGAAATTCAGAAGATGGAAATTGAATTCATGCAGTTGAAGGGCGTAGGGAACGACCTTAACAGTTATAATCGTAGGTTTTTGGAGTTAGCATTAATGTGTCCGACCATGGTCACCCCCGAATTCAAGCGCATGGAGAAATACTTCTCGGGACTTCCTAAGTCCATCAAGGGTAATGTCACCTCATCCAAACCACCGAATGTTCCCGAAGCAATGCGCATGGCGCATACTCTCATGAATCAGATCCTTATTGATGAGCCGGAGAAGGCTAAGTTTGAAGCCGGTAGTAGTGAAAAGAGGAAATGGGACAACAACCACAACAACCACAACAACAACAATAACAACAACAGGGGTAGAAACTATGATCAAAACCCGGCGAAGCGACATGAAGGGTTCAGGCAAAACAACAACAACCCTAACCCCAACAACAACAACTCCAACCCGAACTACAAAGGCATGCTACCACAATGCAAGAGGTGCTACAAGCACCACACCGGGTATTGTAATGCTGTTTGTGAGAAGTGCAAGAAGAGCGGGCACATCGGTAGAGACTGCAAGACTACCACGATGACAGGGAGGCCGAACACCAACGGGCCGAAAAAGTGTTACGAATGCGGGCAGACAGGCCATTTCAGAAACGAGTGCCCGAACAAACGAAAGGATGGCGGACCACCGCGTGCTAGAGCTTTTAATGTTAATGCAAGGGATGCACGCGATAACCCCGACTTGGTGACAGGTATATTCACAATCAACAATCTTTTAGCTTCTGTCTTGTTTGATACTGGTGCGGATAGAAGTTATGTATGTAGACATTTTTGCGATAAGATTAATTGGTCATTAGTCCCGTTAAAAGAGAGTATGCTTGTCGAGATCGCCAATGGAAAACTTGAAAAGGTTGACCATATTAGTCGTGGAGCTATTATCAACATAGCTGGTGCAGATTTCGAAATTGATTTGATACCTATTAAACTGGGAAGTTTTGACGTAATCGTCGGTATGGATTGGTTGAGTAAGATAAAGGCCGATATTATCTGTGGAGATAAAGCACTTCGCATACCACAAGGAGATGGCGAACCACTGGTTATCTATGGAGAGAGATGTACCTCGAAGTTGAACCTCATTAGTTGCGTGAAAGCTCAAAAGATTATGAAGAAGGGACGTTTTGCTGTCCTAGCACATGTGAAAGCAGTAGAAACTGAGGTAAAGAGCGTGAACAACGTTTGAATTGTGAACGAATTTTCCGATGTCTTCCCAGAGGAATTGCCTGGATTGCTGCCGCAGAGAGCCGTAGAGTTTCAGATTGACTTAGTGCCAGGAGCTGCACCTGTAGCTCGCGCACCTTATAGACTCGCACCTTCCGAGATGCAATAATTACAGAGTCAACTACAAGAGCTGTTAGATCGAGGGTTTATCCAACCAAGTTTCTCGCCTTGGGGCGCACCTGTTCTGTTTGTGAAGAAGAAGGATGGATCCTTTCGTATGTGTATCGACTACCGTGAGCTCAACAAATTGACAATCAAGAATCGGTATCCTCTTCCGCGAATTGATGATCTTTTTGATCAACTACAAGGATCGAGCGTTTATTCAAAGATTGATTTGTGATCCGGCTATCACCAGTTGAGGGTGAAGGAAAGTGACGTGATGAAGACTGCATTCAGAACCCGTTATGGTCATTATGAGTTCCTCGTGATGCCATTCGGTTTGACAAATGCACCTGCCGTGTTCATGGACCTCATGAATCGTGTCTGCAAGCCTTACTTGGACATTTTTGTTATCGTCTTCATAGATGATATCCTCATCTACTCTAAGAGCGAAGAAGAACATGAGCAACACCTCCGACTAGTACTTGAACTCTTGAGACAAGAACAACTTTATGCCAAATTCTCCAAGTGTGAATTTTGGTTGAAGGAAGTACAGTTTCTGGGTCATGTTGTGAGCGACCAGGGTATCAAAGTTGATCCCGCCAAGATTGAAGCCATCAGCAAGTGGGAGACCCTGATGTTTCGCGAGGTGTATACGAAAATAGCTTATTAATTTTAGCAGGAAATACTATTAAATACGATACAATTTTACACAAGATATTTATTTATTTAGAGAATGGATATACTTAAACCTTGCTACAACACTTATAGGCAGTGTACCTAATCGTACAGTAGTGTAGTTTTTAGTAAGTCCGGTTCGTTCCACAGGGAAAATCTTTAAACAAAGCTTAACGCTATATTAGTTTACTTTTATAAAAATACAAATATATATATATATATATAAGTAATATTATTATTATAAAGGGGGGTTTTTTCCGTTTAATGACCGGTTTGTCGATTTTAAAACTTTAGTCGCAGTTAAAACCAAATGTAAAATATTAAAAATGAATACAAGACTTAAATTAAAGCATAAAGTAAATAACGATAATGAAATTTCGAATAATAAAAGTGCGATAAAATAAACTTGCGATAATTAAAAAGTACGATAATTAAAAGTGCAATTAAATACAATAATAATAAAAATGCGATATTTAGAAGTGCAATTAAATATAAAATAAAGGAAATTAAATATGAAATAAAAGAATTATGCTTATTTAAACTTCCGTAATCATGATGTTTGACGTGATGATTTTAGTTTTATGCCCATGGGTTAATTGTCCTTTGTCCTGGATTATTTAATATGTCCGTCTGGTTTTTGTCCATAACAGTCCATCAGTCATAAATATAAAGTGCGAGTGTCCTCATCAAATTATTCTTATACCCGAAGTTAAATATTCCAACTAATTGGGGATTCGAATTGTAACAAGGTTTTAATACTTTGTTTAATGAATACACCAGGTTATCAACTGCGTGTAAACCAAGGTTTTACTACTTTGTTAGCAATTACACCAATTACCCTTGAATGTAATTTCACCCCTGTTTTAATTATTCTAGTGGCTATTAATCCATTCCCGTGTCCGGTTAAATGAACGATTATTCGTACATATAAATACCCCGCCCATCGTGTCCGATCGAGTGTATATGGTAATTTATAAGGACGCCCAATTGTAAATCCTTATATTAACATTAACAAACTATCATTTAGTTAAACAAATATAAAGCCCATTAATAGCCCATAGTCTAATTTCCACAAGTGTCGTTCTTTTATCCAAACCCTAATTATGGTACAAAGCCCAATTACCCAATTTTAGTAATTAACCCAACATCATGATTACTTCGTTTTAAATAAGCATAATAATAACTTAGCTACGAGACATTAATGTAAAAAGGTTGAACATAACTTACAATGATTAAAAATAGCGTAGCGTTACACGGACAGAATTTCGACTTACACCCTTACAACATTCGCTAACATACCCTTATTATTAGAATTATAATTAAAATTAAAATATAAATTATAAATATATATATATATTTTACGTATGAGAAGAAGAAGAAAAAGATGATGATTTGCGATCAGAATTCGGTTGCTTTTATAGGGATTTTCGACTTTAGGGGCTCCGCGACTCGCGGCCTTTTTGGCCTTCAAACTCCGCGAGTCGTGGAGATTGAAATCACAGCTCACAACTTTGGAGTCTTTCTCTGCCGACGGTTTTTATTTATAAATATAATATATATATAATTAATATAATTAATTATATATTATATTATATTTATATACATAGTTAACTTGTAATTTTTAGTCCGTTGCGTCGAGCGTTGAGAGTTGACTCTGGTCCCGGTTCCGGATTTTCGAACGTCCTTGCGTACAATTTAATATCTTGTACTTTGCGTTTTGAATCTTGTACTCTTGTAATTTCGAGACGTTTCTTATCAATAATTGGAACCTCTTTGATTGTCTTTTGTACTTTTGAGCTTTTTGGTCGTTTGCGTCTTCAATTCGTCGAATCTGTCTTTTGTCTTCACCTTTTATTATTTAAACGAATATCACTTGTAAATAGAACAATTGCAACTAAAAGCTTGTCTTTCTTGAGGAATAATGCTATGAAATATATGTTCGTTTTTAGCATTATCAGACCCCCACTACTCCGATGCATATTCGCCAATTCCTAGGTCTCGCCGGTTACTATCGAAGATTCATCGAAGGATTTTCTCTGATTGCGCGTCCTTTGACTGCGCTGACTCACAAGGGCAAGAAGTTCATTTGGGAACCCGCACACGAATCAGCATTCCAAACTTTGAAGAAGAAGTTAACCACCGAACCTGTCCTATCACTTCCTGAAGGCAGTGACGACTTTTTTGTTTATTGTGATGCATCGAAGAGTGGTTTTGGTTGTGTACTGATGCAATGATCAAAGGTTATTGCCTATTCCTCCCGCCAATTGAAGATTCACGAGCGGAAATACACTACACATGATCTTGAACTTGGAGCCGTTGTCTTTGCACTCAAATTGTGGAGACATTATTTGTATGGAACTAAGAGCACTATCTTCACCGACCACAAGAGTCTCCAGCACATCTTTGATCAGAAGCAACTGAATATGAGACAGCGTCGATGGATCGAGACGCTCAACGACTACGATTGTGAACTCCGTTATCACCCTGGCAAGGCCAATGTTGTAGCTGACGCTTTAAGCCGAAAGGAGAGGACAGCACCTCTTCGTGTTAGGGCTCTGAACATCACCATCCATTCGAACCTCAACAGCCATATCAGAGTAGCCCAAGTTGAGGCTCTCAAGGAGGAGAACATATCTCACGAACATTTGAACATACTTGTCTCTCGATTCGAGGTTAGGAAGTCTGGACTCCGATGTTATGCCGGAAGAATTTGGGTACTTCTTTATGGAGAACTACGGAACCTGATACTTGATGAAGCACACAAGTCGAGATATTCGATCCATCCTGGAGCGGGAAAAATGTACCACGACCTTAAAGAACAGTATTGGTGGCTGAATCTTAAGAAGGACGTTGCGACTTATGTTGGTAAGTGTTTGACTTGCTCAAAGGTTAAAGCCGAGCATCAGAGACCTTCTGGGTTACTTCAACAGCCGAAAATCCCACAATGGAAGTGGGAAAGGATCACAATGGATTTCATTACTAAGCTGCCGAAGACGGTGGGCGGATACGATACTATTTGGGTTATTGTTGACCGCCTTACCAAATCTGCACACTTCCTGGCGATGAAGGAAATGGATACAATGGAGAGACTTGCTCAATTATACATTAATGAGGTTGTATCACGACACGGTGTACCTTTATCGATCATCTCCGATCGCGATCCCCGTTTTGCCTCTAGATTTTGGCATTCTTTGCAAGAAGCCATGGGAACTCGTCTCGACATGAGTACTGCTTATCATCCTCAGACTGATGGGCAAAGTGAGCGAACGATTCAAACCTTGGAAGACATGCTGCGTGCATGTGTCATTGATTTCGGAAAGGCCTGGGAAAGGCATTTGCCACTCGCCGAATTCTCGTACAACAACAGTTATCACTCTAGCATTAATGCTGCACCTTTTGAAGCATTGTATGGCCGTAAGTGCCAATCTCCTATTTGTTGGGCCGAAGTAGGCGAAAAGCAAATCACCGGACCCGAGGTAGTCCACGAAATGACGGAGAAGATTGCTCAGATTCAAGCTAGACTTAAGACTGCCCGTGATCGTCAAAAGAGTTATGCCGATCTTAAACGTAAGGACTTTGAATTTAATGTTGGTGATCGTGTAATGTTGAAGGTTGCACCTTGGAAAGGTGTGATCCGTTTTGGAAAATGTGGAAAGTTGAACCCACAATACATTGGTCCTTTCGAGATCTTGGAACGTGTTGGACCAGTTGCATACCGTTTGGATCTACCAGAACAATTGAGCTCAGTTCATCCTACCTTCCATGTATCGAACTTGAAGAAGTGTCTTGCTGCACCCAAACTTATCATACCATTGGAATAACTTACTATTGATGACAAACTCCACTTTGTGGAAGAACCTGTTGAAATTATGGATCGTGAGATCAAAACTTTGAAACGCAACAAGATTCCGATCGTTCGAGTACGATGGAATGCCAAACGAGGACCTGAGTTTACTTGGGAACGAGAGGATCAAATGATGCGGAAATATCCTCACCTTTTCCCGACTCCTCCATCTACCTCAGCTTAAATTTCGAGACGAAATTTTCTTTAACAGGTGGGTAATGTAACGACCCTGGAATTTTCAACATTTATTTATTAATAATTATTATTATTAATACGTGTGATTAAACGAATGTATGTTATTACATTTACATGTTGCCTTGATTGCCCGTACTTGACTTTTAAGAGCCCGAAACGTCTTTGTGACACCCGGAACTTTCACGAATAATATTTTTAGATATTATTTACATTCATGATTAAATTTATTAATCATTTTAATTAACTAAGGCTATTAGTTAGTTACTTGGGCTTTAATTGGTTTAACTTGTGATTTATTTGAACTTGGGCTTTGTTAGTGTAATGGACTCATGTTATTGGACTTCCAAGCCCACCCTACACTACTAGTGGACTTAGTTAGCCCATACTACATGTAAGTATTAGTTTCAAAGTGTAACTAGTTAGTCATTTACCTAAGGAATCTAGTTTGCCTTAATCCCCATGAAACTACATCTTTTAACCACCTTTTGTAAGGCTTTACATGCAATAATCCAATGAACTAATCCCTTCCCCCCCCCCCCATGGAGCCAAACCGTCGGCCTTAGGAGGTAATAAGGGAGGGTTCTTCATTTTTTTGACTACTTGTTAACTTGTATCTTTCATTTATATCTCATTCTCAAAACACACTTCAAACTCACTTTCAAATTTCTCTCATTTCTCTCTAACATTTGTAAGTAACTTGAACTTCTTTTTCTCTTCTTCTTTCTTTGAAAAACCGAACCATAACACATTCCATAATCATCATCATACTTTGTTTGTTTTAATCTTTGTTTACTTGTGTTGATTACTAGTAGTTGTTAGTCACTTATTTACTTGGTTTCAAGAAACAAACTTGCTAGTTTCTTTCTTCATTTATCTTGTAATTTCAAGAACACCCAAGAACTAAACTTACTAGTTTATGTTCTACATATATTGTTTCAAAAGATATAAGTTCATTGTTGTTGGAATCATACTTGTAAGTCATGGAAGTAAACTTAAAGTTTACTTTACTTAAAGATCAACTTTGGTTGAATCTTTAAAGTATGAGCAACCCTTGAACTAATTACTTGTTTAATTAACTTGTTTCTTTATTTTATACACTTTAATTTCATGTAGTTAGTTTATATGGTTAAGTACTACAAGTTAGTCTTGATCTCATATCTCTTGAACAAATCAAGTTAACCTTGGAAGTTCAAGAACACACAAACAAGTTTTCTTTAAATGTAACTTTGTATCTAGACTTTTGAGTCTTGGATCTTCAAGATCAAACTAAGAACTATGTTTTACTACTTATGATCTTGATTAGTTAGTTTACTTTCAAGTTTGTAACTTGTTATTAGCTTTAAAGTCCATGTATGTGTTAGATCTAAGACTTTGATGCAACTTTGGTTCATCAAACTTCATACAACTCTTAAGTGAGTTGTGCTTCATGTCTTAGACTTGCACATGGGTTATGATGGTCAAGACTTGGTTAAGATGATGTAGATACATCAATGAGTTGTACACTTGAAGCTATATGCATCAAGGATGAGAGTCATGATGAACATCAAGCACCAAGACCACCGGAACCCTTAAAAACTCACTGTTCTGTCCAAAACCTACTGACCTGATGCTTCTGGAACAGACCAGTTGACCTGGGCTGTTCTAACCTTGATTTTTAGATATAACTTTTTGAGTAGATAACTTTTCATATAGGACTCGTCTTAATCCGAGTTACGGTTTAGGATTTATGGCCCTCCGATCGTTACTATGTCCTTTAACGTTGTGCAGAAATTTCTGACCTACTCGCACTTAGACCGTCACCACGGTCAAACCAAGACGAGTTTGCTTCTGTAAATTTTACCACACTTAAGGGACTCATAGAAGGAGCCATGGACACTGGTCTCACCTTAATTCAGTAAGGGTAGAGGCCTTGGTGACTGATCGAAACCAGCCTTTGTTTTAAACTACTTTCATAAACGAAACTTACTTTACGCCTTTTGTTTAATGATGATTGATGATGACCCTTAAGACCTTAAATACATACTTTTAAACCTATTAAGACGATTTACTGACTTAGTACTATTTGACTTAGGTTGAGGACTTCGGACCATTTACTTGCACACCTTTCCCGACTACTACTTTACCGCTACATATCATTGTGAGTTATAGCATTCCCTTTTTACTTTAACTTATTTTGGGAACTGAGAATACATGCGGATTTTATGTTTTACATACTAGGCACGAGTACTTAAACCTTATATATGTGTGGGTTATACAACGGCATAAACATTCCCTTTAGCTCGGTAACGTTTAATCATTGGTTTTTGAACCGTGAACGCGAATCTTAGATATGGATCCATAGGGCTTGACATCCCCACTCGGGCTAGTTGCGCTAGCATTTAACGAGTGTTTAATACTTCGTAGACATACGCACTTGCCAAGTGTACTTTCAGGCGGTATAAACGTTAAGTTAGTTACCAAGTGCCCACGGTTAACATATACTTTATCATACTGTTTTGAAACGCTCTTTGTAGCACTGAAATCTCGTGGCCTACCTTACATACTGTTATACTTAAACTATAGCTCACCAACCTTTGTGTTGACATTTTTAAGCATGTATTTCTCAGGTGCTTGAGGTTGCTTCCGCTGTGTACTAGTCGTGCTGTAGAACCCGCTGCTTAGAGTTGTTATCGCATGACTACTTATCTTGCATTCAAACTTATTTACTTTTGAAACTATGTTATGTAACGACCTTTGGGGTCACGTACACTTATTTATTTGCTTCTACTTAGTGAAGCATGCTTTTAAAATGTAAAACATTTGATGTCGGTTATGACATCACCTTTTTATCGTGAATGCAATTTCTTTAATTACAGCATATAGTACTTAACCTTGTAATGATCCTGTTGTTGATGATTTGTACACGATGGTTTTGTACGGGGCATCACAGCATCCGCCCAAAACATCTTAGGCAAATCGGCATGTAGTCTCATACTTTTAGCCCTTTCATTTAACGTACGATTCATACGTTCGGCGACCCCATTGTGTTGCGGTGTCTCCGGTACCGTTTTCAACATTCTAATACCGAGCTTTGCACAATGGTCTTTATACTCAAGACTACCATATTCCCCTCCATTATCCGACTTCAAGCACTTAACCTTCAAGTTAGTCTCATTTTCTACCATAGCTTTCCACTTCACAAAAGTATTAAATACATTGGATTTAGCTTTAAGAAAATAAACCCATACCTTTCGAGTGGAGTCGTCAATGAAGGTGACATAATAGCGAGAACCTCTATGTGATTCTACATTGGTTGGACCAAACACATCCGTATGAACGAGCTCAAGTTTCTCCAACTTAGGTGCATTCCCCGATTTCCCAAAAGTTACCTTCTTTTGCTTCCCATATACACATGGTTCGCAAAACCCAAGTTCTACCTTTTTCAAATCGGAAATTCTCCCACTCGAAACAAGCATCTTCATACCCTTCTCACTCATATGCCCGAGTCTTCGGTGCCATAGAGTTGATTCGGACTCAACATTAACCGTAGCAACCACCGTGTCTTCATCAAACACTTCAACCATATAAAGTGTTCCCCTTTTATGTCCACGAGCCACAATACTACTACCCTTAACCACCTTCCATTGGCGATTTTCAAAAGTAACTGCGTTACCTTCATCATCTAATTGACCAACTGAAATAAGTTTCCTTTTCAATTTAGGAATGTACCTTACGTTCTTCAAAGTCCAATTAGAACCAAGAGTAGTCTTCAAAACAACATCTCCAATGCCCTCTATGTTGAGTTGCTTGTTGTCCGCCAATCTCACATTGCCTTGATATGAACGAAAATTCTTCATCATGCTTTTGACATGAGTAACATGAAACGAAGCTCCCGAATCCAAAATCCAAGATTCCATAGAATTTTCAACACTACACAAAAGTGCATCATCACTTCCCCCTTCGGCTAAGTTTACACCTTTCGCGGAACCATTTTTGCAATTCCTTTGAAAGTGCCCTTTTTGATTGCAACCCCAACAAACGATTTCACTTCTGTCCTCTGATGGATACCTCTTCTTAGACTTCTTCCTACCCTTCTTCTCACCGCGTTCAAATTTTCTACCCCGGTTGTCGGTACTTAACAAAGAACCGGACGTTGATTCTCCCGAGTTTCTCCTACGAGTATCTTCACCAAGAATCAAATCCCTTATAGCTTCAAACGCTAGCTTAGTAGTTCCCGTAGAGCTACTAACCGCGATAACCGTACCCGACCAACTTTTCGGTAATGATGAAAGCAAGATAAGTGCTTTTAGTTCATCATCAAACTTAATCTCTACCGATTCAAGTCTTGAAACGATATTATTAAATTCATTGATATGATCCGTTGCACTCGTACCTTCCTTCATCTTAGTATTAAACAATTGACGCATGAGAAATACCTTATTTGCAGCTGTAGGTTTCTCATACACGTTAGAGAGTGCTTTCAAGCAAGCAAAGTCGTCTTCTCATTCACAATGTTGTATGCAACGTTCTTAGCAAGCAAAGTCGTCTTCTCATTCACAACGTTCCATGCTTTCGGGCTTGGTCTCTAACAAGGGTTGGTGTAGCTTCTTTTGATACAAGTAATCTTCAATTTGCATCTTCCAAAAGCCAAAGTCTCTCCCATCGAACCGGTCGATTCTAAACTTCCCATCTTCCGCCATCGTTCCCTTAACGAAACCTTGTGCTCTAGATACCAGTTGTTAGGATATTAGGACCCAAACAACGCTAGTAATTCTACAAGATTACTAGCCGAGTAGTGATTCTATTAAGATCACTCAAACCCACTTAATGAACGAAAGATAATAAATTTGAAAAATAAATCGACACAAGATATAACGTGGTTATATGCAATCGTTGTGATTGCTTTAGTCCACGGACCAACTAGAGATCGTTTATTTTCTGAATATTTGAGAGTGGTGTGTTACAATTGCATACAATGAGTTCTATATATAGAGAAAACAAGAACACCATGAAACTTCAACTTGATCTTCAAGTGTGCTAGCAATCATGAAAGATAAACCAACTAGCCATGCTTTCCACCTTGTATTGGCATGATCACAGCCCTAATTTTAGGTGTAAAGTGATCAACTTTGCATCTAAAGTGAAAGGAGGCCAAAGCATGCTCGGATGTAAAGGTTGCAACTTGCCAAATTGCTGACAGAGAGGCGATGCGCCGCATCTGAAAGAGATGCGCCGCATCCCTATAGTTTTTCACGTTTCAGATTCAAGTACCAGCTCCAGATGCGCCGCATCTGGATCTGGATGCGCCGCATCTGACCCCTTTGATGCGCCATTTCAGCTCAATGCTCCGCATCTAAAACCTTCGGACTATTTTGCTGCATGGATGCGCCGCATCCTTAGAGTGATGCGCCGCATTTCACTGTTTTACGCTTACCGAAATCTGCAAAATCCGTGCAACACCTTAACTCACCTTTTGTGGCGCTTTTTCCTACTTTGTTTAAATTTCTCCATACTCCAACATATTGTTCTAGGACCAGCTCTACAAATGCAACTCAAACCACAACCGTTTAAGGTAGATTTTATATTTTGAAAGAAGTGAGCGATATTTGGTACAAAGTTTGAACAATTATTTGTAGAGGGCAAAATTATGTCATTAGATCACTCTTTCATTCATTTGTTGCAGATAGGGATTTTGTTTAGAAAGAGTCAAATTTGATGATCTAGAAAAGTGTCTAGAAAGAGTCATTCTTTTTTTATAGTAGTAGTTTGGGGAATCATTTTGCACTATTATTCTCTATTTTTGATTTCTTGATGATTATAAAATTGATTTATGCCACACTTTTCATTAAAATTGAATTATAAGCCTTATAAAAAAAGGGATATCTTTGATTAGTGGAGAATGGAGACGAAAATAACCTAGCAAGTCGTAAGACCAAATGTTGACATAGATGATGAAAATGGTTACTAGAGTCATAAGTAATGCGCTAAAGGGCTGCTAAAATTTATTTTGGCCCCTGTGATGATTTTATAAGTGATAAAGCGTAAGACCAAATGTTGAAAAACCCCTTCCTAAAATTTCATACCCATAATAATGTTTCAATGACTTTGCAGATCATCTTTGTAACTACTGCAATATGGTGTACTCTTTATCAACATAACTAACTTCTTATGCTCATGTAATTTTTATTCGGTAAATACTAAGTGAATAACACTACCATATATCCAAATAGCTGGATGAAGATGTATCAAGGGATCATTAAATTATTGATCGTTAAAATAGGTTCCAAACAACACACAAAACGACTTCTCGCAGCAACGTGCAGACGGCTCCTTCCACGTTATTACTATCAATGGCGAATCTATATGCAATGGTGTGAGGTTATATGACCCCACTACCCTGAAAACTCCTCCTTATAATGTATTCTTCAATTTATATAGAACATCTTAGCTATATGACCCTTTATATTTTTAGGATTTATGTAATTTCTTTAGGTAAACAACTAATAAAATACCCTTCAAATATACTTATAAGCTTTGAATTTTATTTTTATTTTTGCATCACATGATTACTATCTTGTTAGAATGATATGCTAATAGTCATGTACATGATTATTATTCCTTGCATGTTACGTTACATTTGACATTCTATTATCAGTTTGTACTCCTATACATACGGATTACTTCTTATCAATCATTACTTCACTAATCAGTAATAATAATATCAACCCACGTTGCCTAGTTTCACTAAATCAACTCTCTATATATATAACTACTTCAAATCAAGAATAGATCAGTTTATAAATAAATCATGGTTATCAAACATATTATACTTTTACTTTTTATCATCTTTCAACACTCATTATCAAAGGTTACATATAACCTCGTAAATCTTGGAGCCAAAAACAACGGTCTAGTAGACACGAAAGACGCATTCTTGAAAGCGTGGAACTTGTCGTGTGCCTTCACTAGTCCTGCGATCATCAATGTGCCAACCGGCAAGTACTTGATTGCTTCTGCAGTCCTATTCTCTGGCCAAACATGTAAGAGCAAAGCAATCACATTTAACATTTCTGGTACGTTAGTGGCACCCTCGAGTTACAATGCTATAGGCAATGATGAAGTTTGGATCAAGTTTCAACGAGTTAACCATTTGACCATAACCGGTGGAACCCTTGACGCCCAAGGTGCTCCTCTATGGGCTTGCAAATCCTCTGGAAAGACATGTCCTAATGGCGCAACGGTAGACCTTTTACACTAATTATTAGCATATATAAAACTTGAACACATTTTCGACAATCTTAGGCAAATGTTTAAAACAGAACATTTGTAACGAATCCTGTTATTTCACAAACCATAAAATTATCAACTTTTTATATGATAATGACCGTGTTGTTAGATGAACACTACTTAGGGTGTGTTTGTTTGCTTCTGGATGAGAACAACCATTCAACGTTAAATGCTGAATCGGTCAGCATTACATCAAATAATCATATATTACTCTTATCATGATCAAAGTTATGTCTGCTAAGAACATAGGTGCAGACCATATGTTTTCCTATTTTTAGACGCTTAAAACGAGATTTTTTAAAAGCTGTGTAAACAATTCATGAATCACACGTTTTGGTCATAAACACTAACCAACATATACTTATGTATGTGTTATACAGACACTTGGAATCTACCATTCACAAAATGTTGTGATCAATAAGTTAAGGTCATTAAACAGCCAAATGTTTCATATTCTCCTCTATGCATGCACCAACGCGAAAGTACAAGGGGTGAGCATTTTAGCATCGGCATCAAGCCCAAACACAGATGGTATCCACTTACAATCTTCCACGAACATCACCATCTTGAGCTCTAAGATCTCTACAGGCGATGATTGCGTCTCGATAGGCCCAGGCAATTCTAATATATGGATAGAGAAGGTGGTATGCGGCCCCGGTCATGGCATAAGGTAGATAAATTAGTTTCTGCAATGTGATTACTAACTTAATCTCAACCAATCATGTTATCTTTAATTGGTAGGGCTTAGTCCAAGATAACTATAAATAAATAGAATTTCCAGGATAACGCTTTTCCGGACGACATTGTCCGAAAAACCATCCTGCGCGACAATAAATTTTCACTTTTTTTACCTGTTATTTTCGGAATTTATGCCTCTTTTCCCGAAGGATAATAATACTTTTTTATTATATATTTTTTAAAAATGATTATTTATTAAAATAATAATTGTTTTTACGGACGACATAGGAAAAAGGTTGTCAGGCTTTGACCGGAAACTCTAGTGGTACCCACACGTCGTCCGGGAAACTTCATACCTGTCGTCCGATTAAATTTTCAATTATGAAGTATTCTGGACAACATGTCGAAAATATTGTCCGGAAAGACTTTGTTTCTTGTACTGGACCGGGACGCTAGTTAATTAGCATCATGGATTCATGGTTGATGTTTCTAGTTATTTAAGCTTTTCGAGTATATACACTTGATTTAAATTCTCAACATACATTTATTTTGTGGACGCAGCATTGGGAGTCTCGGGTGGGAATTGGAAGAAGCTGGTGTCCAGAATGTAACAGTAAAAACCGCAACATTTGTAGGTACCCAAAACGGTGTACGAATAAAGACATGGGCCAGGCGTAGCAATGGGTTCGTGAAAGATGTTGTTTTTGAGCAAGTGACTATGGTGAACGTAAAAACCCCGATCTTGATAGACCAAAATTACTGTCCTAGCAATGAGAATTGTCCAGAGGGTCAAGTTTCTGAAGTTAAAATCAGTAATGTGTTGTATGATGATATACATGGCACGTCAGCTACTCAAGTGGCAGTAAAGCTTGATTGTAGTACGAAAAGTCCATGCAGCGGAATTAGCTTACAGAATATCAAGCTCGTATATAACGGTCAACCAGCAAATTCGTCTTGCTCTAATGCTGTTGCTACTGCTTATGGATCACCTCAACCTACAAGTTGTATGTAAACGCTATGTTGTCGTAGTAATAGTGCTGTAACTCGAATATTATAGGGGTTGCAGTGTTTTAAACAACGGTTGAGAATGTAAATGATTAAGAGTGTTGTTTTAGGCTCAATTTTTTAATTAGGAGCCATCTTTCTGAAAAATATGATACTTTTTTTCTTGACAAAACAGCAAGTGTGGATCCAGAAACTTTTTTCGATGGGGCAAAACGTAAAAAATTGAAAAAAAACGTCAAATTTAACATAAAAATACACTAAAAAAATTTCGGCAGCCGACCCCACTTGCACCCCCTCCCTCCGCCCCTGAAAACAGCTTAGTTTCAATGTAAAAAAGTCAACTCAACCCAATTCGACCTGTTTCAGTGCAAAAAAAGTCACATATAACCCCAACCTACCCATCTTGGCACCCTCTATCTATATTATTGTTTGAAGTTAAGAACTAGTGTAGCGATTTTGTATGATATTCGTATTAAAGAGCTAATACAAGTCTAATATTGCCTATGTATCCACATATTAGAATCATCCCAAATATTTTATCTCTAAAGTACTTTAATGTACTTTAGCAGAGCTAACAGGTCAAAGTCAAATTGACAATATTGTTGAAATGGGTAGCCCAGCTACAAACAGTACAAATGGTGCAGGTGGTTAAAATAGCAGTTTCTGAGGGATCTGATCTCGTACGCTGAGCGTCGAATAGGTTTACAGTCATCCAAAGTTTGTTTTTAATTAACTCAACCCAGCCTGACCTTACCCAATCTGTTTCAATGCAAAAAAGTCACATATAACCGCTGACCTGCCCATCTTGACACCCTCTATCTATAGCTATTGTTTAAATTTAAGAAACTAGTGTAGTGATTTCTAAATGGTGTTCCTATTTAAGAGCTAATACAATTCTAACATTGCCTATATATCCATGTTGTCGTTAAACTACTGCATTCCACTCTTGTCTTGTAACGTCTAGTCAGCCGCCGACTTATACATGAGTAATCATCCCAAATATTATCTCTAAAGTACCTCAAAGTAATTTAGCTTGTAAATAAACTAAATCCTCATACCATAACCGAATTTCTTCAGATTTCGTTTGAATCAACAGAAGAACCATTTTCTTTAACATTCCTTTTTCTATCTATATGTTCTTTTCATACAACATTAGGAGGCGTAAACAAGCAACCACTATTTTTTTATTTTTTATTTTTTTAAAAAGCAAGTAGAATTTTACTGATGAACAAAACGAATACACATAGTACCATCCACGAAAACTGTAAACTAAACAAATAAACAAGACATCCACCCAAATAGACATGACGAGGACTTGAGGGATTGACTTGAGAAACAAGCAGGGCAAGCAAGTGTTAAATGTGCAACACCAAAGTGAGTGCTACATCAAGTTGCTACTTATTTTATTTAAGTATTGGTCTTTTGAATAAGTAATAGTTAATTCCTACTTTTCTGTTAAATAAGTTGGTCATTAAGATAGTGCCTTAAATCATGGAGTAGTGGTATAGTGCCTTAAATCATGAAGTGGAGGTATTATTCTATTATTTTTCTAATTCACTATAAGCCTATTTATAAGGCTGTATTTTCTCTTTGGTTTCATATAAGAAAAAGCACAATCCTTTAGTGCATTTACCTGTGTATATTTTCAATTTCATTTAGCAAGTATTACATTGTTGTTTAGCTTAAGGTTCAACATTTGGTATCAAGAGCCAGCTGTGCAAACAACATGTCTGATCTACAAGTTGTTGGTGGGATCAAGAAGTTGAACAACCAAAACTACAACACCTGGTCTACGTGTATAATGTCTTATATGCAAGGACAGGATCTGTGGGAAGTGGTGAAGGGGAATGATGTTCAACAACCTACAACAGAAGATAACAATGGTGTATTAAGGAAATGGAAGGTGAAAGTAGGGAAGGCTATGTTCGTATTGAAGACTACGATAGAGGAAGAGGTGCTTGAGCACATTCGTGCGGTTGAAACTCCAAAGGAGGCATGGGATACGCTTGAAAAATCGTTCTCGAAAAAGAATGATACCAAGCTCCAATTGCTGGAAAGTGAACTGCTCTCAATTAAGCAACGTGATATGAAAATATCAGAGTACTTTTACAAAGTAAAATCTCTTTGTCGTGAAATATCTGAATTAGATGCAGAAGAACGAATCGGTGAGGCTAGAATGAAAAGGATAATTATTCATGGCTTAAAGCCCGAATTTCACAGCTTTGTGGCAGCGATACAAGGATGGCAAACACAACCATCGCTTGTAGAATTCGAAAACTTTCTTAGCGGTCAAGAGTCATTGACAAAACAGATGGGAGAAGTCTGTGTGAAGGCCGAAGAGAAGGCACTCTATGTCAATAAAAGTAAGTGGAATTCAAAGCATAAAGGTGGAACCAGCTATAAGAAGAATGATGATAAAGTAAAGACTCAAGAGAGCAGTAGTAAAGGTACTCATTTAGAGAGTAATTCAAGCTATCAGACAAAGGGCAAGAAGTACGTTCCAAGATGTTACAACTGTCAAAAGAGAGGACACTTAGCAAGAGATTGTCGTGCTCCGAAAAATGAAGAAGTAAACACGGCCCAATCAAGAGAGGGTGACGAGTGGGATGTTGAAGCCTTAATGGTAACCGAAGAAGACGATGAAGTGTCTCTTTCTGTTTCAAAGCCTAATAAGCTTGATCATCATCGTGACTGGATTGTTGACTCAGGGTGCTCAAATCATATAACTGGCGATATTGAAAAGCTTAAAAATATGGTGAAGTACAATGGTAGTAAGTTGGTGGTAACAGCAAACAATTCAAAGTTATCAATAGCACATGTTGGTGACACTACTGTATTGTGTTCCTAAGGTGAAAGTGAAGTGTCATTACAAAATGTGTACCATGTGCCTGGCATGAAGAAAAATTTATATTTTGTCCCACAAGTAACATCATCGGGAAAATTTGTGTTGTTTGGACCCGAAGATGTCAAGGTTTACGAGAGAGTTCAAGTCATTGGTGAACCCGTGATGATGGGAAAAAGGAAGGAATCGGTTTATGTGATGTCAGTCGAAGAAGCATATGTAGACAAAACACGAAAGAGTGAAACGGTGGACCTGTGGCATTCACGGTTGAGCCATGTTGGGTATGACAAATTAGAAATTATGATGAAGAAGTCTCTGCTAAAGGGTCTGCCGAAGCTTGAAGTTAAGAAAGAAGTGGTATGCGCTGGGTGTCAATTTGGGAAAGCACATCAGCTGCCGTATAAAGATTCTAACTTCAGAGTAAAACGAACTCTTGAGCTGATCCACTCTGATTTATTTGGACCGGTAAAGCAAGCTTCAGTGGGAGGAATGAAGTATATGGTAACTTGCATTGATGATTTTTCGAGGTATGTTTAGGTTTATTTTGTTAGAAATAAATAAGAAACACTTGACAAATTCAAGATATTCTAGAGGGACAGTGAAGCCGAAATTGGAGAAAGGGTTGGATGTCTTCGTACTGATAACGGAGGAGAATATGTGTCAAGTGAGTTTACAAACTTTCTTCTAGAATGTAAAGTGCGACATCAGTTCACGTGTTCGAATACCCCTCAGCAAAATGGTGTATCGGAACGAAAGAATAGACATCTAGCAGAAGTATGTCGAAGCATGATGTACTCTATGAATGTCTGATGTTCTGCGAGGGGTATATGAAATAGTATTAATTTTTACAAGGAAATACTATTAAATATGATACAATTTTACACAAGATATTTATTTATTTATAGAATGGATATACCTAAACCTTGCTACAACACTTATAGGCAGTGTACCTAATTGTACAGTATTGTAGTTTTTAGTAAGTCCGGTTCGTTCCACAGGGAAAATTAAACAAGCTTAACGCTATATTAGTTTTCTTTTTTAAACTATATTTGTAAAAATACAAAAATATATATAAGTAATATTATTATTATAAAAGGAGGTTTTTACCGTTTAATGACCGGTTTGTCGATTTTAAAACTTTAGTCGCCGTTAAAACCTAATGTAAAATATTAAAAATAAATATAACTTAATTTAAAGCGTAAAGTAAATAACGATAATGAAATTGCATAAATAAAAATGCGATAAAATAAAATTGCGATAATTAAAAAGAACGATAATTAAAAGTGCAATTAAATAAAATGACAATAAAAGTGCGATAATTAAAAGTGCAATTAAATATGAAATAAAAGAAATTATGCTTATTTAAACTTCCGTAATCATGATGTTTGACGTGTTGATTTTAGTTTATTCCCATGGGTTAATTGTCCTTTGTCCTGGATTATTTAATATGTCCGTCTGGTTTTTGTCCATAACAGTCCATCAGTCATAAATATAAAGTGCGAGTGTCCTCGTCAAATTATCCTTATATCGAAGTCAAATATTCCAACTAATTGGGGACTTGAACTGTAACAAGGTTTTAATACTTTGTTTAATAATTACACCAGGATATCAACTGCGTGTAACTCAAGGTTTTAATACTTTGTTAACAATTACACCAAGTGTCTGTAGTGACCCGAACTTTTCCATGTTTATATATATTAATTGAGATTGATATTTACATGATTAAATGTTTCCAACATGTTAAGCAATCAAACTTGTTAAGACTTGATTAATTGAAATATGTTTCATATAGACAATTGACCACCCAAGTTGACCGGTGATTCACGAACGTTAAAACTTGTAAAAACTATATGATGACATATATATGGATATATATATAGTTAACATGATACTATGATAAGTAAACATATCATTAAGTATATTAACAATGAACTACATATGTAAAAATAAGACTACTAACTTAATGATTTTTAAACGAGACATATATGTAACGATTATCGTTGTAAAGACATTTAATGTATATATATCATATTAAGAGATATTCATACATGATAATATCATGATAATATAATAATTTAAAATCTCATTTGATATTATAAACATTGGGTTAACAACATTTAACAAGATCGTTAACCTAAAGGTTTCAAAACAACACTTACATGTAACGACTAACGATGACTTAACGACTCAGTTAAAATGTATATACATGTAGTGTTTTAATATGTATTTATACACTTTTGAAAGACTTCAATACACTTATCAAAATACTTCTACTTAACAAAAATGCTTACAATTACATCCTCGTTCAGTTTCATCAACAATTCTACTCGTATGCACCCGTATTCGTACTCGTACAATACACAGCTTTTAGATGTATGTACTATTGGTATATACACTCCAATGATCAGCTCTTAGCAGACCATGTGAGTCACCTAACACATGTGGGAACCATCATTTGGCATCTAGCATGAAATATCTCATAAAATTACAAAAATATGAGTAATCATTCATGACTTATTTACATGAAAACAAAATTACATATCCTTTATATCTAATCCATACACCAAAGACCAAAAACACCTACAAACACTTTCATTCTTCAATTTTCTTCATCTAATTGATCTCTCTCAAGTTCTATCTTCAAGTTCTAAGTGTTTTTCATATATTCTACAAGTTCTAGTTACATAAAATCAAGAATACTTTCAAGTTTGCTAGCTCACTTCCAATCTTGTAAGGTGATCATCCAATCTCAAGAAATCTTTGTTTCTTACAGTAGGTTATCATTCTAATACAAGGTAATAATCATATTCAAACTTTGGTTCAATTTCTATAACTATAACAATCTTATTTCAAGTGATGATCTTACCTGAACTTGTTTTCGTGTCATGATTCTGCTTCAAGAACTTCGAGCCATCCAAGGATCCGTTGAAGCTAGATCCATTTTTCTCTTTTCCAGTAGGTTTATCCAAGGAACTTAAGGTATTAATGATGTTCATGACATCATTCAATTCATATATATAAAGCTATCTTATTCGAAGGTTTAAACTTGTAATCACTAGAACATAGTTTAGTTAATTCTAAACTTGTTCGCAAACAAAAGTTAATCCTTCTAACTTGACTTTTAAAATCAACTAAACACATGTTCTATATCTATATGATATGCTAACTTAATGATTTAAAACCTGGAAACACGAAAAACACCGTAAAACCGGATTTACGCCGTCGTAGTAACACCGCGGGCTGTTTTGGGTTAGTTAATTAAAAACTATGATAAACTTTGATTTAAAAGTTGTTATTCTGAGAAAATGATTTTTATTATGAACATGAAACTATATCAAAAAATTATGGTTAAACTCAAAGTGGAAGTATGTTTTCTAAAATGGTCATCTAGACGTCGTTCTTTCGACTGAAATGACTACCTTTACAAAAACGACTTGTAACTTATTTTTCCGACTATAAACCTATACTTTTTCTGTTTAGATTCATAAAATATAGTTCAATATGAAACCATAGCAATTTGATTCACTCAAAACGGATTTAAAATGAAGAAGTTATGGGTAAAACAAGATTGGATAATTTTTCTCATTTTAGCTACGTGAAAATTGGTAACAAATCTATTCCAACCATAACTTAATCAACTTGTATTGTATATTATGTAATCTTGAGATACCATAGACACGTATACAATGTTTCGACCTATCATGTCGACACATCTATATATATTTCGGAACAACCATAGACACTCTATATGTGAATGTTGGAGTTAGCTATACAGGGTTGAGGTTGATTCCAAAATATATATAGTTTGAGTTGTGATCAATACTGAGATACGTATACACTGGGTCGTGGATTGATTCAAGATAATATTTATCGATTTATTTCTGTACATCTAACTGTGGACAACTAGTTGTAGGTTACTAACGAGGACAGCTGACTTAATAAACTTAAAACATCAAAATATATTAAAAGTGTTGTAAATATATTTTGAACATACTTTGATATATATGTATATATTGTTATAGGTTCGTGAATCAACCAGTGGCCAAGTCTTACTTCCCGACGAAGTAAAAATCTGTGAAAGTGAGTTATAGTCCCACTTTTAAAATCTAATATTTTTGGGATGAGAATACATGCAGGTTTTATAAATGATTTACAAAATAGACACAAGTACGTGAAACTACATTATATGGTTGAATTATCAAAATCGAATATGCCCCTTTTTATTAAGTCTGGTAATCTAAGAATTAGGGAACAGACACCCTAATTGACGCGAATCCTAAAGATAGATCTATTGGGCCTAACAAACCCCATCCAAAGTACCGGATGCTTTAGTACTTCAAAATTTATATCATATCCGAAGGGTGTCCCGGAATGATGGGGATATTCTTATATATGCATCTTGTTAATGTCGGTTACCAGGTATTCACCATATGAATGATTTTTATCTCTATGTATGGGATGTGTATTGAAATATGAAATCTTGTGGTCTATTATTATGATTTGATATATATAGGTTAAACCTATAACTCACCAACATTTTTGTTGATGTTTTAAGCATGTTTATTCTCAGGTGATTATTAAGAGCTTCCGCTGTCGCATACTTAAATAAGGACGAGATTTGGAGTCCATGCTTGTATGATATTGTGTAAAAACTGCATTCAAGAAACTTATTTTGTTGTAACATATTTGTATTGTAAACCATTATGTAATGGTCGTGTGTAAACAGGATATTTTAGATTATCATTATTTGATAATCTACGTAAAGCTTTTTAAACCTTTATTGATGAAATAAAGGTTATGGTTTGTTTTAAAATGAATGCAGTCTTTGAAAAACGTCTCATATAGAGGTCAAAACCTCGCAACGAAATCAATTAATATGGAACGTTTTTAATCAATAAGAACGGGACATTTCAGTTGGTATCAGAGCGTTGGTCTTAGAGAACCATAATTTTGCATTAGTGTGTCTTATCGAGTTTGTTAGGATACATTAGTGAGTCTGGACTTCGACCGTGTTTACTTGAAAAATGATTGCTTAACAAATTTTGTTGGAAACTATATATTTTTAACATGTGAATATTATGTGATATATTAATCTCTTAACGCGTTTGATATTATGTGATAGATGTCTACCTCTAGAACAAGTCCCATTGACTCACCTAATAATAATGAAGAGTTAAATGTAAATTGGAATGATTCGTGGACTGATTCACAAGTTCCCGAAGAGGAACCAGAAGAAGAATCGGAACCGGAAGAAGAATCGGAACCGGATGAAGAAATAGAACCGGTGGGGGAAATAATAAAACGGTTAAGTAAAAGAAAATCCTCAACCAACCGACCAAGGTTAATTATGGTCAATGGTGTTTCCACCAAGGAAGCAAAATATTGGGAGGATTACCAATTCTCCGATGAATCGGATTCCGACGAGAATTCCGATGATGTTATAGAAATTACCCCAACTGAATTTAAAAAGGCAAAAGAAAATAATAAGGGAAAGGGCATAAAAATAGAGAAATCTAATTCCAACCCCGATGAACTTTATATGTATCGTCAACCCCCGAAGTCCTTAAGTTGTAACAATGACCCGGGAACCTCTAAACCACCAGGTTTTTCTAAACCAATGTGGAAAACGACGGCTCGTATTAGGGGAACATCATATATCCCTAGAAACTTGGCAAAACGAACCAAAACCGAAGAAGAAGAAACAAGCGAGTCGGAATAAGATAGTTGTATTCGTGTGGTGTAATATATGTAATATAGTGTGCTTATGCTTTATGATATATGTAAAAATTGCTTGTATTAATAAGTATTTTTTATGAATCTAACTCTTGTCTATTTTACAGTATAAAAACACAAAATGGATAGACAACCCAATATTTTAAGAGACCTACCCGGAGACATGATTGATGAAATCTTGTCTAGAGTCGGTCAGAATTCTTCGGCACAACTATTTAAGGCGAGATCAGTTTGTAAGACATTCGAAGAACGTTCCAAGAATGCCTTGGTTTATAAAAGGCTTTCGTTCGAAAGATGGGGGATATCACATTGGGAAATCCATAAGTTACGATGTGTTTACTTTGACGCATATATTGCGGGGAACCCAAATGCTATTTTACGCAATGGGTTAAGAAATTATTTTGACTCAATATATCCGAATATTGGACTTCGTGATTTAGAAAAAGCGGCTAACATGCAACATAAAGAAGCATGTTATGCTTACGGATTAGTAATGTTCGCTTCTCACCAAAGTGAGAACAAGAACATCGGGCTACAACTATTAAACAAAACGTTACCACAAGTGACGGAGTCGGTAATTGGGGTAAGAAATGAGGTTTTTAGATTATTACGGGACTGTTGGACATTATGTAACCCTCGTCCCTTTGACGACGTTACAACACGATGTCTTATCAACGGCCATAACGGTTATGTTTCACAAGACCAAGGATGGGAAGTAATCCTAGTAAAACCAGAATGCATGACTTATTTCTGGACGTATGAATTACGTGTCTTTATTGCCTTTGCTGAACGACTTGTGTACTAGCTATAATTATCTTCACAACCATCTTGTATCAAATTTATTGTGTGCTATATTTCATGCTATATGTAAAATAAGCGGTATTGTAAGTTTGTAAAATATTGTGTAAAAGTTTGAACGCGAAATATTATTATAATCAGTTTTTCATATAGAATTGTAGTAGTTGAATTGTATATTAGCTACTAAGTATGAACTTAACGGGTAGGTACTACCCAAATTTAAACTTATAAAACGCTAATATGAAGAAAAAGCTTTTATAAATGAGTTCATATTATGCTACGAAATACTATTAACTACTCTTAATATTCTGTATGATTAACTTGTTCCATTTGACTATTTTGAAGGAAATGGCACCGAATACTCGACACACCGTGAATATGAATGAAGAGGAATTCCGTACTTTTCTAGCTTCAAACATAGCCGCAGTACAGGCTGCGCTACATACCAACAATAACCTTGGATCTAGCAGTACAGGAAATCGTGTAGGATGCACCTACAAAGAATTCACTGCCTGCAAACCTTTGGAATTTGATGGAACTGAAGGACCGATAGGATTGAAACGGTGGACCGAGAAGGTCGAATCGGTGTTTGCCATAAGTAAGTGTACTGAAGAGGACAAAGTGAAGTACGCTACGCATACCTTCACAGGTTCTGCGTTAACATGGTGGAATACCTATCTAGAGCAAGTGGTACAAGACGATGCGTACGCACTACAGTGGTCAGCATTCAAGCACTTGATGAACGAGAAATACCGTCCCAGAACCGAGGTCAATAAGCTCAAGACAGAACTTAGAGGGTTACGAACCCAAGGACTTGATATTACCACGTACGAAAGACGATTCACAGAATTGTGCCTATTGTGTCCGGTAGCATTCGAAGATGAGGAAGAGAGGATCGACGCGTTTGTGAAAGGATTACCGGAAAGAATCCAAGAAGATATAAGTTCACACGAGCCCGCCTCCATACAACAGGCATGTAGAATGGCTCACAAACTAGTGAACCAGATTGAAGAAAGAATTAAAGAACAGACTGCTGAAGAGGCCAATGTGAAGCAAGTCAAAAGAAAGTGGGAGGAAAACGGTGATAAGAATCACCAATACAACAACAACAGCAATTACAACAATAATCGCAACAATTATCCCAACAATCGCAACATCAATCGCAACTACAACAAACGGCCCAACAACAACAACAACAACAACAACAACAACAGCAACAGCAACTACAACAATCATCCCAACAACAATAATAACCGCAACAACAACAACAATCAGAAGCAGCTATGCCAAAGGTGTGAAAAGTATCACTCGGGGTTCTGCACCAAATTTTGCAACAAGTGTAAAAGAAATGGTCATAGCACGGCGAAGTGTGAGGTCTACGGACCAGGGGTTAATAGAACGAAAGGAACAAATGGTGTCGGAACGAGTAATGGCGGAGCAAGTAGTGTCAGAGCAAGTTATGCCAATGTAGTTTGTTATAAATTTGGAAAACCGGGCCACATTATTAGAAATTGCCCGAACCAGGAGAACACGAATGGACAAGGCCGCGGAAGAGTTTTCAATATTAATGCGGCAGAGGCACAGGAAGACCCGGAGCTTGTTACGGGTACGTTTCTTATTGACAATAAATCTGCTTACGTTTTATTTGATTCGGGTGCGGATAGAAGCTATATGAGTAGAGATTTTTGTGCTAAATTAAGTTGTCCATTGATGCCTTTGGATAGTAAATTTTTACTCGAATTAGCAAATGGTAAATTAATTTCAGCAGATAATATATGTCGGAATCGAGAAATTAAACTGGTTAGCGAAACATTTAAGATTGATTTGATACCAGTAGAGTTAGGGAGTTTTGATGTGATAATCGGTATGGACTGGTTGAAAGAAGTGAAAGCAGAGATCGTTTGTTACAAAAATGCAATTCGCATTATACGAGAAAAAGGAAAACCCTTAATGGTGTACGGAGAAAAGGGCAACACGAAGCTACATCTTATTAGTAATTTGAAGGCACAAAAACTAATAAGAAAAGGTTGCTATGCTGTTCTAGCACACGTCGAGAAAGTACAAACTGAAGAAAAGAGCATCAATAATGTTCCCATTGCAAAAGAATTTCCCGATGTATTTCCAAAAGAATTACTGGGATTACCCCCACATCGATCCGTTGAATTTCAAATAGATCTTGTACCAGGAGCTGCACCAATAGCTCGTGCTCCTTACAGACTCGCACCCAGCGAGATGAAAGAACTGCAAAGCCAATTACAAGAACTTTTAGAGCGTGGTTTCATTCGACCAAGCACATCACCGTGGGGAGCTCCTGTTTTGTTTGTCAAGAAGAAAGATGGTACATTCAGGTTGTGTATCGACTACCGAGAGTTGAACAAACTTACCATCAAGAACCGCTACCCACTACCGAGAATCGACGACTTATTTGATCAACTACAAGGCTCGTCTGTTTATTCAAAGATTGACTTACGTTCCGGGTATCATCAAATGCGGGTGAAAGAAGATGATATTCCAAAGACTGCTTTCAGAACACGTTACGATCATTACGAGTTTATGGTCATGCCGTTTGGTTTAACTAATGCACCAGCTGTGTTCATGGACCTTATGAACCGAGTGTGTGGACCATACCTTGACAAGTTTGTCATTGTTTTCATTGATGACATACTTATTTACTCAAAGAATGACCAAGAACACGGTGAACATTTGAGAAAGGTGTTAGAAGTATTGAGGAAGGAAGAATTGTACGCTAAGTTTTCAAAGTGTGCATTTTGGTTGGAAGAAGTTCAATTCCTCGGTCACATAGTGAACAAAGAAGGTATTAAGGTGGATCCGGCAAAGATAGAAACTGTTGAAAAGTGGGAAACCCCGAAAACTCCGAAACACATACGCCAGTTTTTAGGACTAGCTGGTTACTACAGAAGGTTCATCCAAGACTTTTCCAGAATAGCAAAACCCTTGACTGCATTAACGCATAAAGGGAAGAAATTTGAATGGAATGATGAACAAGAGAAAGCGTTTCAGTTATTGAAGAAAAAGCTAACTACGGCACCTATATTGTCATTGCCTGAAGGGAATGATGATTTTGTGATTTATTGTGACGCATCAAAGCAAGGTCTCGGTTGTGTATTAATGCAACGAACGAAGGTGATTGCTTATGCGTCTAGACAATTGAAGATTCACGAACAAAATTATACGACACATGATTTGGAATTAGGCGCGGTTGTTTTTGCATTAAAGACTTGGAGGCACTACTTATATGGGGTCAAAAGTATTATATATAGCGACCACAAAAGTCTTCAACACATATTTAATCAGAAACAACTGAATATGAGGCAGCGTAGGTGGATTGAATTATTGAATGATTACGACTTTGAGATTCGTTACCACCCGGGGAAGGCAAATGTGGTAGCCGATGCCTTGAGCAGGAAGGACAGAGAACCCATTCGAGTAAAATCTATGAATATAATGATTCATAATAACCTTACTACTCAAATAAAGGAGGCGCAACAAGGAGTTTTAAAAGAGGGAAATTTAAAGGATGAAATACCCAAAGGATCGGAGAAGCATCTTAATATTCGGGAAGACGGAACCCGGTATAGGGCTGAAAGGATTTGGGTACCAAAATTTGGAGATATGAGAGAAATGGTACTTAGAGAAGCTCATAAAACCAGATACTCAATACATCCTGGAACGGGGAAGATGTACAAGGATCTCAAGAAACATTTTTGGTGGCCGGGTATGAAAGCTGATGTTGCTAAATACATAGGAGAATGTTTGACGTGTTCTAAGGTCAAAGCTGAGCATCAAAAACCATCTGGTCTACTTCAACAACCCGAAATCCCGGAATGGAAATGGGAAAACATTACCATGGATTTCATCACTAAATTGCCAAGGACTGCAAGTGGTTTTGATACTATTTGGGTAATAGTTGATCGTCTCACCAAATCAGCACACTTCCTGCCAATAAGAGAAGATGACAAAATGGATAAGTTAGCACGACTGTATTTGAAGGAAGTCGTCTCCAGACATGGAATACCAATCTCTATTATCTCTGATAGGGATGGCAGATTTATTTCAAGATTCTGGCAGACATTACAGCAAGCATTAGGAACTCGTCTAGACATGAGTACTGCCTATCATCCACAAACTGATGGGCAGAGTGAAAGGACGATACAAACGCTTGAAGACATGCTACGAGCATGTGTTATTGATTTCGGAAACAGTTGGGATCGACATCTACCGTTAGCAGAATTTTTCTACAACAACAGCTACCATTCAAGCATTGAGATGGCGCCGTTTGAAGCACTTTATGGTAGAAAGTGCAGGTCTCCGATTTGTTGGAGTGAAGTGGGGGATAGACAGATTACGGGTCCGGAGATTATACAAGAAACTACCGAGAAGATCATCCAAATTCAACAACGGTTGAAAACCGCCCAAAGTCGACAAAAGAGCTACGCTGACATTAAAAGAAAAGATGTAGAATTTGAAATTGGAGAGATGGTCATGCTTAAAGTTGCACCTTGGAAAGGCGTTGTTCGATTTGGTAAACGAGGGAAATTAAATCCAAGGTATATTGGACCATTCAAGATTATTGATCGTGTCGGACCAGTAGCTTACCGACTTGAGTTACCTCAACAACTCGCGGCTGTACATAACACTTTCCACGTCTCGAATTTGAAGAAATGTTTTGCTAAAGAAGACCTCACTATTCCGTTAGATGAAATCCAAATCAACGAAAAACTTCAATTCATCGAAGAACCCGTCGAAATAATGGATCGTGAGGTTAAAAGACTTAAGCAAAACAAGATACCAATTGTTAAGGTTCGATGGAATGCTCGTAGAGGACCCGAGTTCACCTGGGAGCGTGAAGATCAGATGAAGAAGAAATACCCGCATCTATTTCCAGAAGATTTGTCAACACCTTCAACAGCTATAAATTTCGGGACGAAATTTATTTAACGGGTAGGTACTGTAGTGACCCGAACTTTTCCATGTTTATATATATTAATTGAGATTGATATTTACATGATTAAATGTTTCCAACATGTTAAGCAATCAAACTTGTTAAGACTTGATTAATTGAAATATGTTTCATATAGACAATTGACCACCCAAGTTGACCGGTGATTCACGAACGTTAAAACTTGTAAAAACTATATGATGACATATATATGGATATATATATAGTTAACATGATACTATGATAAGTAAACATATCATTAAGTATATTAACAATGAACTACATATGTAAAAACAAGACTACTAACTTAATGATTTTTAAACGAGACATATATGTAACGATTATCGTTGTAAAGACATTTAATGTATATATATCATATTAAGAGATATTCATACATGATAATATCATGATAATATAATAATTTAAAATCTCATTTGATATTATAAACATTGGGTTAACAACATTTAACAAGATCGTTAACCTAAAGGTTTCAAAACAACACTTACATGTAACGACTAACGATGACTTAACGACTCAGTTAAAATGTATATACATGTAGTGTTTTAATATGTATTTATACACTTTTGAAAGACTTAAATACACTTATCAAAATACTTCTACTTAACAAAAATGCTTACAATTACATCCTCGTTCAGTTTCATCAACAATTCTACTCGTATGCACCCGTATTCGTACTCGTACAATACACAGATTTTAATGTATGTACTATTGGTATATACACTCCAATGATCAGCTCTTAGCAGCCCATGTGAGTCACCTAACACATGTGGGAACCATCATTTGGCAACTAGCATGAAATATCTCATAAAATTACAAAAATATGAGTAATCATTCATGACTTATTTACATGAAAACAAAATTACATATCCTTTATATCTAATCCATCCACCAACGACCAAAAACACCTACAAACACTTTCATTCTTCAATTTTCTTCATCTAATTGATCTCTCTCAAGTTCTATCTTCAAGTTCTAAGTGTTCTTCATATATTCTACAAGTTCTAGTTACATAAAATCAAGAATACTTTCAAGTTTGCTAGCTCACTTCCAATCTTGTAAGGTGATCATCCAATCTCAAGAAATCTTTGTTTCTTACAGTAGGTTATCATTCTAATACAAGGTAATAATCATGTTCAAACTTTGGTTCAATTTCTATAACTATAACAATCTTATTTCAAGTGATGATCTTACCTGAACTTGTTTTCGTGTCATGATTCTGCTTCAAGAACTTCGAGCCATCCAAGGATCCGTTGAAGCTAGATCCATTTTTCTCTTTTCCAGTAGGTTTATCCAAGGAACTTAAGGTATTAATGATGTTCATAACATCATTAGATTCATATATATAAAGCTATCTTATTCGAAGGTTTAAACTTGTAATCACTAGAACATAGTTTAGTTAATTCTAAACTTGTTCGCAAACAAAAGTTAATCCTTCTAACTTGACTTTTAAAATCAACTAAACACATGTTCTATATCTATATGATATGCTAACTTAATGATTTAAAACCTGGAAACACGAAAAACACCGTAAAACCGGATTTACGCCGTCGTAGTAACACCGCGGGCTGTTTTGGGTTAGTTAATTAAAAACTATGATAAACTTTGATTTAAAAGTTGTTATTCTGAGAAAATGATTTTTATTATGAACATGAAACTATATCAAAAAATTATGGTTAAACTCAAAGTGGAAGTATGTTTTCTAAAATGGTCATCTAGACGTCGTTCTTTCGACTGAAATGACTACCTTTACAAAAACGACTTGTAACTTATTTTTCCGACTATAAACCTATAATTTTTCTGTTTAGATTCATAAAATATAGTTCAATATGAAACCATAGCAATTTGATTCACTCAAAACGGATTTAAAATGAAGAAGTTATGGGTAAAACAAGATTGGATAATTTTTCTCATTTTAGCTACGTGAAAATTGGTAACAAATCTATTCCAACCATAACTTAATCAACTTGTATTGTATATTATGTAATCTTGAGATACCATAGACACGTATACAATGTTTTGACCTATCATGTCGACACATCTATATATATTTCGGAACAACCATAGACACTCTATATGTGAATGTTGGAGTTAGCTATACAGGGTTGAGGTTGATTCCAAAATATATATAGTTTGAGTTGTGATCAATACTGAGATACGTATACACTGGGTCGTGGATTGATTCAAGATAATATTTATCGATTTATTTCTGTACATCTAACTGTGGACAACTAGTTGTAGGTTACTAACGAGGACAGCTGACTTAATAAACTTAAAACATCAAAATATATTAAAAGTGTTGTAAATATATTTTAAACATACTTTGATATATATGTATATATTGTTATAGGTTCGTGAATCAACCAGTGGCCAAGTCTTACTTCCCGACGAAGTAAAAATCTGTGAAAGTGAGTTATAGTCCCACTTTTAAGTCTGGTAATCTAAGAATTAGGGAACAGACACCCTAATTGACGCGAATCCTAAAGATAGATCTATTGGGCCTAACAAACCCCATCCAAAGTACCGGATGCTTTAGTACTTCGAAATTTATATCATATCCGAAGGGTGTCCCGGAATGATGGGGATATTCTTATATATGCATCTTGTTAATGTCGGTTACCAGGTGTTCACCATATGAATGATTTTTATCTCTATATATGGGATGTGTATTGAAATATGAAATCTTGTGGTCTATTATTATGATTTGATATATATAGGTTAAACCTATAACTCACCAACATTTTTGTTGATGTTTTAAGCATGTTTATTCTCAGGTGATTATTAAGAGCTTCCGCTGTCGCATACTTAAATAAGGACGAGATTTGGAGTCCATGCTTGTATGATATTGTGTAAAAACTGCATTCAAGAAACTTATTTTGTTGTAACATATTTGTATTGTAAACCATTATGTAATGGTCGTGTGTAAACAGGATATTTTAGATTATCATTATTTGATAATCTACGTAAAGCTTTTTAAACCTTTATTGATGAAATAAAGGTTATGGTTTGTTTTAAAATGAATGCAGTCTTTGAAAAACGTCTCATATAGAGGTCAAAACCTCGCAACGAAATCAATTAATATGGAACGTTTTTAATCAATAAGAACGGGACATTTCATTGTCCTTGTATATAATTTGGCCCCTGTTTTAATAATTCCAGTGACTATTAATCCATTCCCGTGTCCGGTTAAATGAACGATTATTTGTACATATAAATACCCCACCCATCGTGTCCGATTGAGTGTATATGGTTATTTATAGGTATGTCCAATTGTAAATCTTTATATTAAAATTAATAAACTATCATTTAGTTAAACAAATATAAAGCACATTAATAGCCCATAGTCTAATTTTCACAAGTGTCGTTCTTTTGTCCAAACCCCAATTATGGTACAAAGCCCAATTATCTAATTTTAATATTTTTAGCCCAACATCATGATTACTTCGGCTTAAATAAGCATAATAATAACTTAGCTACGAGACATTAATGAAAATAACATAAACATACCTTACAGTGGTTAAAAATAGCGTAGCGTTACACGGACAGAGTTCCGACTTACAAGACCTTAAAACATTCGACTAACCCAACCTTATTATTATCACTAACTTAAAATTAAAATTACAAATTGAGATTACTAATTGGAGTGATACTTGGTACATGGGGTTTTTAAGAAAAAGAAAATAAAATAAATATATGTGTAAATAAAACGTCCGAAAATGCTGAATTTATAGATCCTGACTTCACTGTAGACCTCCGCGAGTGCTGAGGTTTCCTTCACAAAAGTACCGCGAGTGCGGAGGTATGGAATACAGCTCATCTCTTGATTTAAACGTGGGCTGCTGTATTTGTTTAATATATATATAAAATATATATATATAATTTATATAATTATATATATATTATATTATAAAATATATATATATAATTTATATAATTATATATATATTATATTATATTCTTGTGCATAGTTGACTTGTAATTTTTGGTCCGTTGCGTCGCGCACTGAAAGTTGACTTTGGTCCCGGTTCCGGATTTTCGAACGTCCTTGCGTACAATTTAATATCTTGTATTTTGCGTTTCGCGTCTTGTACTCTTGTAATTTTGAGACGTTTCTCATCAATAATTGGAATCACTTTTGTACTTTTGAGCTTTTTGGTCGTTTGCGTCTTCAATTCGTCGAATCTGTCTTTTGTCTTCACCTTTTATTATTTAAACGAATATCACTTGTAAATAGAACAATTGCAACTAAAAGCTTGTCTTCCTTGAGGGATAATGCTATGAAATATATGTTCATTTTTAGCATTATCAATGTCCCTGGACGCTTCTGGGCAGAAGCGATGCAGACTGCAGCATATGTCATTAACCGAATCCCTCAACAATGGTTAGATTATTTGTCTCCTTATGAAAAAATATGGAATGACAAACCATCAGTTGGTTATTTTCGTGTGTTTGGATGCGTATGTTATGTGTTTGTACTTGACCACTTACGCAACAAAATGGAAAAGAAATCCATTCGTTGTATCTTTGTAGGTTATGATAATAACTGAAAAGGCTGGAGATGTTGTGATCCTTCTACGGGAAAGTGTTATACATCTCGCAATGTTGTATTTGATGAGGTCTCGTCATGGTGGAATTCGAGCAGTGAAGCAACATCATGTGAAGATGTATCTGAAGTAGCACAAAAGGAGTCACAAGTTAAGCTTGTTGCTAATGAAAATCAAGCTGTTAATGATGATCAGATAGAAGATGGAAATCCATGGCAAACTGGTATACATCAGTTTAATGAAGAACAAGCTGTAAGGAGATCATCACGAACACGTAAACCAAACCCAAGGTACGCCAATACAGCAATTGTGGTTGATGAAAAGAGTGAACCAGAGTCGTTTGAAGAAGCATCACAGATTGTCGAATGGGTTGGTGCCATGGAAGAAGAAATTAAGGCTCTACAACGAAATCAAACATGGGACTTAATGCCTAAGCCGAGTGGCGTGAAACCCATATCATGTAAATGGGTGTATAAAATAAAACGTCAAACTGATGGCTCTATAGAAAGGTACAAGGCACGTTTGGTGGCACGAGGTTTTTCGCAGCAATATGGTTTAGACTACGATGAAACATTCAGCCCAGTAGCTAAGCTCACCACTGTACGAGTATTGTTAGCGTTAGCAGCAAATAAGGGTTGGAGTTTGTGGCAAATGGACGTCAAGAATGCATTTTTGCACGGTGAACTAGATCGAGAAATATATATGAATCAATCGACGGGTTTTCAAAGCAAGCAACATCCAGAGTATGTTTGTAAGTTACGAAAGGCGTTATACGGGCTTAAGCAAGCTCCACGAGCCTGATATGGAAAGATCTCTGAATTCTTAATTCATAATAATTATAATGTAACCTGTGCAGATTCAAGTTTATTTGTCAAGATGGTGGATGGAAAACTTTCTGTGATTCTCGTGTATGTCGATGATTTAATCATCACAGGAGATTATGAAGATGAAATAGTGCAAATCAAAGAGAATTTGAGCATTAGATTTCAAATGAAAGATCTCGGCTATCTTAAACACTTTCTTGGGATGGAGCTTGAAAGATCAGAAGATAGTGTTATTCTTCACCAAACAAAGTACTCCACTGATCTACTAAAGAAATTTGGAATGCTAGATTGCAAACCAATTGCTACACCACTAGAACCAAATTTCAAAGTCTGTGCACATGAGGGAAAAGATTTGAAAGATGCCACCATGTATCGGCAATTGGTGGGAAGCTTGATATATTTGACTTTAACTCGGCCCGACATTGCATTTGCAGTTAGTGTGATGAGTCGATATATGCAAAGTCCAAAGAAGTCTCATTTGGATATTGTTCGTCGCATTCTACGGTATGTGAAAGGTACACTTGGTCTCGGTGTTACATTTAAGAAAGGAGAAGAATGCAAGCTGGTGGGTTATTGTGATGCAGATTATGCGGGTGACCATGAAACTCGAAGGTCTACTACCGGGTATGTATTCATGCTTGGGTCTGGTGCAGTGTCATTGTGTAGTAAAAGGCAACCAACAGTATCTCTGTCGACGACTGAAGCAGAATAGCGAGCAGCAACTATGGCAGCTCAAGAAGCTACAAGGATTGTACAGTTTTTGACTGAGCTACAGCAGAAAATCGAACATGGAGTGCCACTTTATTGTGATAACATGTCATCTATTCGACTAGCCGAAAATCCAGTATTTCATGCTAGAACAAAGCATGTGGAAGTTCACTATCACTTCATAAGAGAAAAAGTCCTGAAGGGAGAGATTAAATTGGAGCATGTTCGAACAAACGAGCAGGTAGCAGATGTGTTTACAAAGAGCTTGGTTGGAGCTAAGTTTGACTATTTATGTGTAAACTGTGAATGAAGGAAGTTGGTGTTGAAGGGGAGTGTTAAATGTGCAACACCAAAGTGAGTGCTACATCAAGTTGCTACTTATTTTATTTAAGTATTGATCTTTTGAATAAGTAATAGTTAATTCCTACTTTTCTGTTAAATAAGTTGGTCATTAAGATAGTGTCTTAAATCATGGAGTAGTGGTATAGTGCCTTAAATCATGAAGTGGAGGTATTATTCTATTATTTTTCTAATTCACTGTAAGCCTATTTATAAGGCTGTATTTTTCCTTTGGTTTCATATAAGAAAAAGCACAATCCTTTAGTGCATTTACCTGTGTATATTTTCAATTTCATTTAGCAAGTATTACACTGTTGTTTAGCTTAAGGTTCAACAGCAAGGACCACAGTGCTGATCTAGCACCGACAAAGTAGCCCGAACTAACCCACTTAAATCCCCAAGCCAAGTATTGCCCATTTAAGTGACCTAATACTAAATAAATATGTGCAGCAACTAAACAAACAAGCACTATTAGATGATGGATCGTATGAAGCAGGAGTAAAACTATCGTTGAATTTTAATGAGTCGATGGGGGACATTATACAGAGTCATTCTGGCGTAAAATATGTTTATTGTTCATTAAATTCCAGAAAACAGACTTCTTTCACATTTACTGTTAAAACTTCGTGTATTTCATTATGAGTCATTTACATTTACAAGAGATAAAAACAAAGTTATACAAATCTTTGCCTTAAAAAAATGTAACACACACAAATTTTGTTCCGGATTGTTTTGAGAGCTACTAGTCCCTTTGTAATGTTTGAGATCTAGTATAAGGAAGTATGTGTCGGAATATGAAAATGGTATTCAAAATTTTCTTTTTTTACTACTAATTAAGAGGGGTAAGAAATTTTTTTTTGGGTAAACGAGAAAACACTCCTATGAACGAGCACATTGACTCCCCTATAGAAGGTAAAACTTCGGCTAATCAAGCCTCCGAGGGGTAAGAAATTTGTTAACAAACTCAATACCTAATCTAATCATTTGAAGTGATTTTAGAAGTGTAATAGTTTATTGAAGTTGACATTCCTCCATCTCATATGGGTTGATAATTGATATGCATTCCATACACATATTAATTTATTAATTTTAATTTAATAAACAAATAACATCTATCATTCACAAATTATCATGTATAACTTCATAATTATAGACCCTTCTATTATTATTGAATATTGATTATTGATATTGTATAAAAGACTAATAATAACTTCGCCATAAAAAATGATAGATCTATTATTGAATATTGAATATTGATATTGTATAAAAGACTAATAATAACTTAGCCATAAAAAAATGATAGATCTTTTAAAATTATAAGAGGAATATTCAAATGAAATCAACTTTTAAGTTGAGACCAAGAGACCAATCAGAGTGCGATACGTGGCGCGATAATCACATGTGATTGAAAAACATTAAAAATATAAATATTTTTTTTAAAATTAAATTTTTTTTTCGAGATTTTTTTTTTCGGAATTTTTTTTTCAAACACATGTGATTAGATTCGACATGCAGTAAATCACATGTGATTCTGCATGTCAATCACATGTGATTCTGTATGTCAAATTCAATCACATGTAATTGGAAAAAAAAAAATTAGTAAAATGACGAATTTCAATAAGTTTGTGCTAAAACCTTTAAACACCAAATTTTTTTTATCAAAACTTGATCAAACCATCGAATTAAAGTCTGGAATTTTGAAGATATGATCACGAAACGCTAACAAACTTGATCAAATCACCGAATTAAAGTTTGTTTGCGGTTGAAATTTTTTTTTGAAAAGAAACAAATTCGATTTTTTTTTTTTCAATCACATGTGATTGAATTTGACATGCAAAATCACATGCGATTGTGTTTTACAATCACATGTGATTGGGTTTTACAATCACATGTGATTGGATTTGACATGCTAAATTTAAAAAAAAAATTAAATTATTTTCAAAAAAAAATAAAAAATGAATTTTTTTGAATTTTTTTTTTTCAATCACATGTGATTGTCGCGCCACATGTCGCGCTCTTATGTGACGATCGCTCCAAATCCATATGGACGAACACGTCATTCATTGATTTCATTGCGAGGTATTTGACCTCTATGTGATACATTTTGTAAATTGTATTCGTTTGAAAAGGTATTTCATAAATGAATATATAAATTTCAGGTTTTTAACATCTGATGATTCCTACGTATAGACAATCACCATTTAAATGGTTTACAATAATACATCTGTTAACAATACAGTCAAAATAAGATACATGGTAATGGTTTGGTGAATGCAAGTTTCTTGTATATAGCATGTATGACTCCACGCACATATCTTGTATCACGTATAAGCAAACAGCGGAAGACTTCTAGAAACCTGAGAATAAACATGCTTCAAGTGTCAACACAAAGGTTGGTGAGTTCATAGTTTTAATATTACACATAATCCGTATATCAATGTGGATTACAAAAGTTCAGTTGTTTTATTCAAAATGTTTATCAATAGGTTTTACATAAAAGGTGGATCACAAGATTTCAGTTGCTTCATCCGAAACGTTTATCAATCGGTTCTACAAAATTGAGCACCCTGGTAACTAAACTTTAACGTTTATATAATTTGTACCCTTTGTATAATCATCTTAATAATACACGCAAACCAACGTGTACGCTTCTCAAATAGCATACGTCCGTTAAAAGGCTAGCGCTCTAGCTCGGACGGGGATATCAAGCCCTATGGATCCATATACTACTACTCGCGCCCACCAGTTCTTATAACTGGCAGTTAACAGTTACCAAAGCTAAGGGATTTTCGGTTCAAACTCAGTGTAGAATTTAGTATGTACTTGTATCCATTGCGTTTAAAATAAAGTGCATGTATTCTCAGCCCAAAAATATATATTGCAAAAGCAATTAAAAAGGGATCAATGAAACTCACACATATAAATATTGTATATCGGTTAATAAAGCATTTGCATGTATTCTCAGCCCAAAAATGTAGAGAGTAAAAGGGATCTTATGAAACTCACTGTTTAATATTGATATACAATATTGTAGGAAAGCACGTAGACGCATCGGAGATGATAAACACGAGGTTTGCTTCACAAAAATACCCCCGAACATTACCCATAACCTCCTTGATAATAACCCATATTTTCCCTAGCTCTAGCTCGCTTGGAAACTCGTTTTGAAAATTACTTGGACAGCACTCCGTCGTAATATTTTATGTACATTATTATTTTTGTATCGCAAAAATAATAACACTAATAATAAAAATAATAAGATTAATAATAATAATAATAATAATAATAATAATAATAATAATAATAATAATAATAATAATAATAATAATAATAATAAATATTATACGGAGTAATATATGTGAAAAAAAATGGAACGAATTCGACTGAATTTATAGATGTTTTCTGGATCCAGCCTCCATGCGATCGCATGGAGTTTCTTTGGTATGCTCATGCGATCGCATGAGCTTAAATGACAGCTCAAATTTGATTTGTTTTGTAGTTCGTCGACATAATTAAATATTAATATAATATATATAATTTATATAATTAATTATATATTATATTAAATTCACGTGCATAGTTGATTTGAAATTTTCGTTCCGATAAGTCGTATGTCATCACTCGACTTATGTCCCGGTTCCGGTTTCTCGAACGCATTTTCGTACGCTTAGGAAACTAGTACTTTTCGTTTTGTGACTCGTACCTTTGTCACAATATAAACTTAAATTATCCCTAAATTATATCACTCAAATTATAACTTATACATTTGAGTGTTTTGGTCATTTACTTCTATAAATCATCGTCTCGCTATTTGTTAAAATACATTTTAAAATAGTGTTTTACTGTAGCAAAGTTACTGTAGCAAAGTCAATTTTTACTGTAGCAATTCACTGTAGCAAAGTCAATTTCACTGTAGCAAATAGTGATTTTCGAAAATACTGTTACATTTTGAGTAATGTGGCAATTTGAAAACACTGTAGCAAATTAGTGTTTTACTGGTTCATCTTAAACGCTTTAGTTAACTTATCTAAATATCAATCGAATCAATAAACGAATGTTACTATCGTTTACTAAATAACTTGAAATCATATATATTCAAATAGATATATAAACCAATATGTTTAATGTATGGTATCATGCAAATAAAACTTTGTTACGTTTTCAAGTTATAGTATATATATGTATCTATTTACATATAATGGTTCGCGAATCGTTGAGAACAACTGAAGGGTAATTGAATAGTTCAAAATTTTGAGATTCAACTTCATAGGCTTTGCTTATCGTGTCGAAATCATTAATCATTTAAGATTAAGTTTAAATTTAGTCGAAATTTTCGGGTCATCACATCTTATTGGTCCATTAAATTTTAAGCAAATTATTGAATTCAAGAGATTACAATTCTATACTCCGTACATTAAGAGGTGCTTGGTTCATTTTAGGTAATGGGAAAGGGAATAATAATACGAATACTATGGAATGGAATGGGCATTACCATTACCATTGATGATACTTGATTTGAATAAAAACATACTCGGTAGTATGATGAAAAAAAAATGGAAAAAATGAAAAAGATAAATTACTTAAGAAAAGAAACTTCTATATTTAAATATGGTTTGTTAGTATTTGAACTCTAGATTATTTTAATTTAATATATTTCAATTCAAGCGTTTTTAAGTTTTTTATTTATATTGCAATAAAAAAATTCAAATGAAACGATACAATTTTGATTCAATAGTTGGGTAAAAATATCTGTAGAAAATAATGAAATCGATTCGAACTTTTATAACTTTTATGGGTTGTAGATTATTTTGATTGATACATGTGTAATATGTGTTTAATTGGACACAAATGCAAAAGAAGAAATAAAAAAATAAAATAATGGAAGATCCGAGACAGTTGAGGAAAGTCAGGAGACGGTTAAAGAGTATTATCATTACCCCATATTCATTACCCCCAATTTAGAGGGTAATGCTTCATTACCCACTAATTAGTATTGATTTCTATTCCTATAACACACCAAGCATCATTAATGAAAATCATTATCACTCCCCACCCCTTAATACCCTCAACCAAGCACACCCTTAATTGATTGTATTTTATACTCGTAACATATTAATGTATCTTTTCGATAATTCATCAATTGGAATGAGAGAGATTATCAGTCCTTTTTTTTTAAATATATACAAGGTACAATGATATAATAGTAGTGTCACAAGATTAATATTCCATAGATGTTACCATCCATTGGACATTCCATGTGTTCATAGTCCTATATATACGCACTACTACTTATCATCAATCATTAATACCAATATAATTTTAACCCAAATTTAGTTATTTTTTGTAAGGGAATTTTAACCCAAATTGCCTAGATTGTACTGATCAAACTTAGTTATTGATATATTTAAGTACATCAGGACCGTCTCATTGATTCAAAAGGCCTCATAAAGACGTAAAAAAGGACCCTTAAACATTAGTTATTTTTGGGTTAAATTGATTAGGTCCGCTTTATGAACCAACACTAATTCGGCCCAATACTAATATTTTGAGTTAATGTATATAACTAGTTATTGAACCCTCGTTTCGCGCCGGGAGTTCGATTTTTAATGTATTTTATTGCGTTTAGTAAAATTATTTTGTGGCTAACGATGATGTCGTTGAAGCGCAACTCGAGTCGAACTAAAAGGTATAACTCGTGAGAGATTTAAATGTTATTTTAAATTAACAATATATGTGCATCTCCGTGTTTCCCAATGGAATTGTCGACTTTTAAAAATTTAACGCAAAATCAACGTGTATGAAAAGTACCCCAAATATTTAGCTTTTTTTAAAAAGCGTCCATTTTGCATATAGCTAGTGACATTGTGTTCCTAAAATTATTTCGAGTTTAAAGATGGTGTCGGAAAAATTTAACTCGTTGCGAGCGAGAAGATATGACCCGTTGAATATTTGGGTGGAGTTTATTTAAGATTTTTTATGAAAATGGTTATTTGACACTTTACTCCCCTGTTTGGGGGGTCGATTTGAATTTTTCAAAAAAGTTCGGGGCCTTTGTTGGTAAAATGAAATTGAGTTAAAATTAAAAAAAAAAGGTAAAAAGTCGAAAATGACCCTGGTACTATTCATAACTTTTGTGTGTTAGTTAATATGTAAATTATTAAAGGATTTACAAAATTTTGGGCCCTTAAAATTTTCGGACTTTATGTAACCGCACACTTTGCACATGTCATAAGACTCCTAGTACATCTAAAGGTACAAACATAACTAACTAGTACAACTATTGCAAATCAATTATATAAAATTGCTATATTAAAAATATCCTAGCTTTGCATTTTCTCATTGTTCAATACTCATCATCAAAGGTTACATACAAAAAGCCAATATATTTTAGGCATTATTAACAGTAACGATATGCAATAATTGCGTTACTCATATGGACGATATGCATCACCTTAGTTATATTCATTTTCATTTTAATAACTAAATAATATCTTTCATTGTCCAAGATAGGTCTCGGCCACCCAGGCCCAGCCCTTGACCTGGTGATGAAAACCATGGCGACAGCCCAACACAGCATACTAAGTGAGGGTATCATTACATGTTTCGACTAGAGAAGGTATCAATTATAGATAAATAACTTGAAAACACAACTATGAAAGAATGGTGTAAAGGATAGAATTAGGAAGAAGGTGCAGACTTTTTGAAGAAGAAAAGTAGTTGTCGGAAATATTAACACATTATTTCACACACTCACCAATATTATGCTTTGACCATTCACTATGGAAGGTCACGACGGGCGGTTTCCATGAGCTTTCCAGTAACAACGCCCAAAACGCACCATTTTTCTTAAAACTTAGTGGGCGTTGATGATATACATGGTACATCAGCCACTCAAAAGCCATTAAAGCATGTTTGTAGTAGGAAAAGTTCGCGCAGCGATATCAGCTAAGAGGATATCAACTTCATATATGAGGGTCAACCAACGGTTTCGTCTTGCTCTGCATATGTTTCAGCTCAACCTACGAGCTATCTGTAAACGCTATGTAGTCCTAGTTTGGGTGCTGCAACTCAACTTTTATTAAGAGTGTCCAAATAGCAATTTGGTAACGAGCAAAGAGAATGTATAAGATAGAGTACGTGTATAACCGCGAAGTGTTGGTGCATTGGTAGTAACCTGACTTCCCATAAGGGAGGTCAAGGATTCGACTTCCACGTGCTGCAAAAATATTTTCCTTGTGGTTACCTGCCCATTTCATGGGCCGGAAGTTTTGGACGTCTATGCGTTTGAGCCTCACACGAGGGGATTTTACCACACGCAATGCCCGTATGGATTCTTCGTGGGGGTTTTCTCGTGACGGACGGTGGGACTGTAATGATTCGTCCAAGGAAATGACCGGGTGGGTCATGGGTGGATTCCGACATTGTGTTCAGACCACCCCCGTCATTCTTTCCATATCCCTCTCCTTTGTTCTCAGTTGAAACCGAATGAAGGAAGCGAAGATCGTAGTCAAAATATGGAAATGTGCAACAACCACATAATAAGTATCATGTATAGCAATGTCTAGCCCAAAATTTGCTGGAACTATTCCAGTGAGTCTCCATCCCGATGTTCATTGCTATACCATCATTTGCTCTCCGACTCCTAAGCGTCGTTAAAAAAAGAAAAGTTTGACACTACGAGCTTTTTTAGAATTGGGAATCATTTCCTCAATGACGCGATCTTTTTTAATGCACGGAATACGTGCATATATTACGAAAATATGATCCTACTGTACTCGTGTTGGGTATCAATGTGCTCCTATATATTTATTGTAAATGGACAAAACTTTGCGGAGTTCAAGATCAAAGAATCAAATTCTATCACACTATATCCATACAGAAAAACACTCACAGATCATTTACCGATTAAGGGGGATCTTTTCTCTTAAATACCTTTGACTGATGTGCTTAATCAAGCCGAGCCATCCACACCAGCTTCCACCTCTGAAAGTTTACTCTGTCTCAAGCCATCAGCATTATCACCACGGGTTTCGTCAACTTCTATATCAAACCTGCAAAATACAAATGAAAGAACTTAAAATACATCTGATTTGATATGTACATTTCATTTTATAGGTCCCAATCCTATCTTCTACATATCACTGGGCTGGACCCACATAACAAGGCATCCTTTTTGCTTCTTCAAAACATATTATTTGGTTCTTTTTTCTGTCCGATTTATGAGCAAGTATGATCCTTGAAATTAAAGTTATTCAGAGTGGCAATTTCGACCCATTCATGGATATAAGAATTACTTTGAAATTAACGTTAATCGGAGTGGCAATTTCGACCCATTCATGGATATAAGAATTACTTTGAACTATACGCTTCCTCTCCCAGATAAAATGTGTAAAATATAACAGTTACGTAGTATAACAGTTCATAAAGATACAATAGCAATAACTGAAATTTTTAGGGATGACCCTACTTCACCCATACTAAGTTACTCGATTGATTAGAATCCATTTTAAGTAGGCACCCAACCCACCCATTTTGTCAGAATGTCACCTCTAATCTTCATTTTATCAACCCAAAAGATGTATAAAATAGGTGAAATTGCAAGCATACGCTGAATAAACAACCAGCCCCAAAGCAACCGCTGCAAACGCCACAAAGTAGATCCAGTCAACCTGATAACATAAGTCAATGTCAGATTCGTTCAAAATTCAACGTTACAGCTCAACTATTTTTACAAACCTTTTGGTGATACACAATGATACGTATCAGAACTGACCACATGTCTGATGTCAACAACGACAAGTTTAGCATTGTAGATCCACTCATCTGCAGAGTTATTTATATATAATTATTATATAATCTATAATTTACATAACAGGACATCATATATTAATAGTTCAACTTTATTGAAACGTATAAAAAATCAAAAGGATCCCGCACGATCTCACCTTTAGTAGGATTGGCACACCGGAGTAAAATAGAAACATTGCTGCTGCAAATCCAGCATACGGAAGCACCTAAAAATGGATAATTTGAATTATTGTATTGTGTTTTATTTGAAGATTCGATTATATGATCACCTTGTGGTGTATAGGAAAGTGAAAACTATGGATCCAAGTTACAAACCCTAAACTTTATTTATTACACGAATCATCCATACTTATGTAGTTTTGTATATGGTTATAAACTATCAGGACACGCTAACTATATGACTAACTCGGAGTTGTTTAGAGAAAGAAGGGAGAATACCGCTCCTGATGTCCAGTGGATGGATTTAAGTTCCTCCCGCTCAAGAACGCTTCTACGAAGACAGTAAAAGACCACAAAATAACAATAGATTGACAAATATGCAATGCACTACTATGTTAACTATATAACAACTTACCACTTTAAACTATTCTAAACAAAGTGTTACATACGTAAAACTTGATGAAGAATGTTGAATAACCTCATCACGTCATCATTAAAATATGATATGAACATGAATCTATCCAATGCATTGTAATACCGAGTTGCAACATATCCGTTATCAAAGAATTTAACAGGTAATGTTGTTCACAAAATTATGTATTATTAAAAGGGTATTTTAAGCAGTTCACCAATAGCAAAGAGGCTCAACATTGCAACTACAAAAGGATACATTTGGATACCACTGCAAATGGCACCAAACAGACCCAACATCGCCAAGAGTTCAACTTGATCAGCTGTTTTCACAAAAAACTCCTGCAAAACTGATTGGCTTAGTAACGAATGGTCTAAACAGGTAACTCTTTACTGCAGGTTGAATAACATCAAGTTGGTTTGACCCGCAAACATATCTTTGTCCATATTTATAGTAAAAAAATTAGTGTATGAAAAATAGATGTTTAGACAAACTATACTTCTTACTTATGAAAAATGCTGTTTGTAAGCATTAAAATTTGATTCCATTCATTGTATTGCTAAGTTTTTTTATTTGACCCGTTTGAGATAAAGCATCACATATATAGACCCAATCATAATTATATGGGTCAAAGACAAAGACCTCTGCGGGTTCTTTTGCTCACCTCGCTAACATTGCAGACCGCGTAAAGTGTAGCCCCTGCAATGACTAATACATCTCCCTTAACCGGGTTACTTCCACTCTCTAAACATACACAAACATTAGTATAAACATATACAAACACTAATACCCGAGTCAAACGTTAAAAGTAAACGGAGCGGGATTAAAGTATATGCTCACGTGAACGATCTCCTGCATGTACATCTGAAAAAATAAGGAGCACAAGACCAGTAACACAAATTGCAACGCCTACGATTTTCTTGAACTTGTATTTTGTCTTCAAGAAGAGCCGAGTAAGGATTATGACAGATGGGATCGACCAACAATCGAGTAGCATAACGCTTGTTAATGATGTGTACTGATACGCCTTGACCACTGCTCAACAACGCACATACAACTCAATACTTTTTGTTACTAATACGCATATACTTATTTGATCATCTACTTGAATGTATATTTCATAAGTGATAAACATGTTCAAAAATACAAGAAAAGATGATCAAGGTAATAAAGGTGGCAAAATGGGCAACCTATATGATGGGTCAGAAGGAAATTTGTCCATTAGAAAAAATATATGCAGACACAATTAATGTGGTTATATGATTATATAGAAATATAATTACAAATTATAAATGATAATCAATGTAACTTTTAAGAAAGAAAAGTATAGGTTAGATGCATCAAAAATTACTTTAGACGACTTTCAACTTTTTTGGCTGGTTTCCATGTATGCGAATAATTTTATATTTGACCCGTTTGGGATAAAATGTGGAAATTTAGTGTAATTGAGGGATTTAATCTACACTTGTAAATGGGTTAGGAGGTACGGAGTGTACACCCATTAAGTGATAGATTACCCGGACCCGAAATGGTTTTCCATTATCACAAATTTGAGTGCTTACGGAAGTATTATTCCTGCACCCACTTTTGCTGTTAAAAAGTTGGTGAAACATCTCCATCGTATAGTAGGTGAAACATCTCCATCGTGGAGTTAGTGAAACATCTCCATCGTGGAGTTAGTGAAACATCTCTATTGTGGAGTTAGTGAAACATCTCTATCGTGGAGTAGGTGAAACATCTCCATCGTGGAATAATACTTGTTTTTGGGTGCCTATAAATATGGACTATCATTCATGAGAATAAAAGTACACACAAACACCTTAATACTCTTATGTATAAGAGTTCTTGTTTACTGCCAATAACAAGAACTAATCTCTGTCTTATCTTAAAGTGATATTCTTGTAACCAGGCAATAAGGGTCGAATAATTACTTTCGGAAAGTGATACCACGATTCAGTGATTTATCCGGCTATCGATTATTTTTACCCTACACGAAAATTTTAATAAAACCTCCAACAATCGAAAGTAATTATCTGTTATAATCGATGGCGGCTACGATGAAACATGTAACGACCCTGGATTTCCCAACGTTAATTTATTAATAATTGTTATTATTAATACGTGTGATAAAACGAATGTATGTTATTACATTTACATGTCGCCATGATTGCCCGAACTTGACTTTAATTGCCCGAAACGTCTTTGTGACACACGAAACTTTCACGAATAATATTTTTAGAGTATTATTTACATTCATGATTGATTTTATTAATCATTTTAATTAACTATGGTGATTAGTTAGTTACTTGGGCTTTAATTGGATTTATTTGTTAATTAATTGAACTTGGGCTTTATTAGTGTAATGGACTCTTGATATTGGGCTTATAAGCCCACCCTACCTTTTAAGTGGACTAACTAGCCCACTTGTCACGACCCGGAAAATTTTGACTAATTTTGAACCAAACTCTCGATACGATTTAATATTTTTAACACGATAAGTAAAGTCTGTTAGGTTGATTCTGAAAAATTGTGAACTGTTTCATATATCCAATTACCCTTTGACTGTTCTCGACGATTCACGAACAACTATTTGCAAATAGATAACATATATATTTACATAAGTATTTATAATTTGAAATATAATTTAGAATATTATATAATATGATTATTAGGATTTATACTGTAAACTAAATAAAATAAAATACGATTAATGGAAACTATATTTGAAAATATATAGATATATATAAATATGTATATAAATATTACTTGTAAATATATAAGGTTATATTAAGTCTATTTGTTCAAAAATATATAATATATTTGTTTTAAGTAATTAAATTTGCTATTTTAAAACTAATTATATATAGAAAGGTAATATAAATCATTTCGAGTTTAATTAGTAAACGTCAGTAATACTCGGTTGACATTTCGTTAGCATTCATATAGATTTAATATAAGTTTATAAAGGATTGAAATAAAAGTTGAACTGTAAATCGATTTCGAAGGTTTTAGATTTGTTAAAAGTATTTTTGGTTTTTTTTTAAATATTAGCACTCTGTACATATAAATCGGAACAGAAAATAAATAATTTTCGAATCTTTTTAATCAGGTTTCAAACAGGTAATGAGTGAAATAATTTAAAATGCTTAATCTAAAAATTTGAGATTTTTAGGGACACTTTCATACGTCAACTGTTTAGCAATGGACACGATATAGCACTCCGCGAAGTAAAAATATCAAAGTGTCTGTAGAAGGAAACAAATATTATGCTACTTTTCTATTTGAAACAGTATTAAGTAAATTATTTCAAGCATTTGAATTATTAAATATTAAATCATTGTGTTTGTTTTTACTTATGAACCAAGTCTTATATAACATATATATAAGATATGAGATAACACACACTTGCTCGATCACAATTTTCTTCTCTTTCTTTGACAACCTCCTACAACCATCCACAATCACCACCGATCACCATCTCCGGCCTATCAACCACCGCTATCAACCGCCACAATCTTTCTATATATATATATATATATATATATATATATATATATATATATATATATATATATATATATATATATATATATATATATATATATATATATTTTGGTGAAACCACATCAAACCTCCATTGTTGTCACCTTGAACAACCTTTTCACCTCTAAACCCACGATCAACCAAATGTTCATCATATCCACCCATCACCTTTGGTAACCGAGAACTTGTTTAATTCACCATCTCAACCCTTACCACTATGGTGAATCTGCTATCAACCTTCACCACCCTATAATTATGAATCACTTGCAACCTTGATTATCACCATTATAACAGTTTACGGCCACAACAAACCTCAACGAAAACCATCGCTTGCAACTTCTTTTATCCGTTTCTACTCACTGTTATTGTTAAACATATCCTCGATTCAAAAACCTGCAACTTCGATAATTCGTTACAAATTTTATTCACGAAAACCTTAAACTATCACCTTAAACAAAACCTGCTGGTTGTCCTATGTTTCGAACAAACACCCAAACCCAGAAACTATAAACTCTCGTTATTATCTTTCAGAAACCTACAACGATTTTGTTGTTGTGAAACGATGATGAGTCACGAGATGATGTGATAATTGAGTGTAGATGATGATTGTAAACACGAAACCAGAATAAGATGGTATTGGGATTAATCGACGATGATAGAGGTTGAAGGGGATAGCGACTATGGTGAATCACGAATGATAATGATACGGAGTAGATAGTAAGAGGATAATGATATTGTTGTTGTTTTCCTACTGCTATACCCTACCTGTTTCATTATTTTTTTTTTATTATTTGGATTAAATTAAAACCCCACAACAGTGCTTCGGTGGACTGCAAAGTGTTTGTTGGATTGTTATGATGTTGGGCCACGTCCTTGTTGGGCTACTGGATTGGACCGATATGTTGGGAGGGAAGGAGAAAAGTGACGGGTTATAAACTATATTGTGGGGCTTAAATCCGAAAATATAAGTGGCGAGCTGGTTAAGGGTTAGTCAGGTTAGCTGGAGGTCATGGGTTCGAGTCCTGTCTTGGCATATTTTTTTGGAAAAACTTTTGAGGTAGTCTTTCATTATTATTATCACTACCATTAATATTATTAGCATTATTATTATTATCATAAGTATTAGTATTATTATTAGAAAAGTTATTATTTTTATAGTTACTATTATTAGTATTCCTTATTATTAAACTTATCATTTTTTTTAAATTTATTATTATTATTAAAAGTATTATTAAAAGTATTATTAAAATTATTATTATTATTGTTATCACAAATTAATTTAGTATTATTAAAATTATTATTTTTACAAACAAAAGATATTTATATAAAAATATATTTATTACATATATCATAAGTATATCTAACTTACAGTTTTAATATAAAAATAACTTATGTAGATATATATAACATTGAAAATAATAAATACATTACTCTTTTAAATAAGTAATATATTAAATAATTAATATAGGTAACCCAGTCTGAATGCCATTACATATTCAATATATGTTTTAAAATATACAAAACTTATATAGGTTCGTGAATCCGAGGCCAACCCTGCATTGTTCAATATAGTTATATGTATTTTTACTACAAAATACATTTGGTGAGTTTCATTTGCTCCCTTTTTAATTGCTTTTGCAATATATATTTTTGGGCTGAGAATACATGCGCTGCTTTTATAAATGTTTACAAAATAGACACAAGTACTTAAAAATATATTCTACGTTGAGTTGTACCACTGGCATACTTCCCTGTAGCTTGGTAACTACTATTTACTTGGGTATTGTAAACGCGAATCCTGTTGATAGATCTATCGGGCCTGACAACCCCAACCGGACTGGACGACCAGTATTCAACGGTTGCACAGTACTTCGTTTCAGTGACTACACTTGGTACGGTGTAGTGAGATTTCATAATAAAGGGAATATGCGACGTGTTTAAATGTTAAGTATGGTTACCAAGTGCTCAACCACTTAGAATGCTTTACATACACTTGCGAGTGTATTATGTTTATGATTATAAAATCTTGTGGTCTATTGAAAAATTGAAATGATTGTTATGATAAACCTATGAACTCACCAACCTTTTGGTTGACACCTTAAAGCATGTTTATTCTCATGTACGAATTAAGTCTTCCGCTGTGCATTTGCTCAATTTAAGGACATTACTTGGAGTCGATCATCGCAATGGGACCAAATGTTGATGACTTCGTCCAGGTGGATAAGGACGGGTTGTTACAGTTGGTATCAGAGCGGTGATCATAGTGAACCAGGTCTTGCATTAGTGTGTCTAACTGATAGTTGTTTAGATGCATTAGTGGGTCTGGACTTCGATCGTGTCTGCATGTCAAAAGTTTTGCTTATCATTTAGTGTCAAAAATTAATTGCTTATCATCATTAAAGTCTAGACACATCTTACTGCCTCTATTGCCTAGATAGTGTATAGACAGAACTCATATCTTAGCATATCTGCTAATTCATATCTTAGCGTATCTGTTACTGTTACCTTTGCCTGACAGCTTCCGTAGATTCCTCCGTAACTTATGGGATTTTAGTATTATATATGCATATGTAAATTATGTATTGCAGGGTACTAATCTACATCCTATAATCTATTTCTTATCGAAAATCTTTCATCTGATCTTAGGAGATGAATCCCTCAACCAGTTCGAATTCCTCGAATTTCGACAGCTATTCCGATATGAAGTTTCGCCTAAGCTCCGAAAGCAGTGTCACCAGAATGAATCAATCAAGCAGCCGTCCCCAATTCATCTGATGGGTTCGTAGTCGACTTAATCAATGGAGACGCAAAGAAGGCGATCTTTTCCACCAACCAAATTGCCTCTTGGCGAAGAACCTGAAGCACTTATCGGCGAATCTATCCGAAACACCATTTTCAGCCTCAGTTCCAGAGTAGTTTGACACGATTACATTCTATTCACAATTCTAAACCTTATTCATCCACTCGTTCTGACCGACAATTATCCCGGAATAATAGAAGGAGCCAATGAACTTCGCGCTCGAGTAATCAATTGTGAGAAAATGGTGCAAAATTTACCAGCTTCAACAACATTACCGGCACCAACAGTACCATCAACAATTCATGCCTCAACATCTCATTCTGTACCTCGAGCATAATCTTCGTTTTACACCTTGTTCTACATCGATTAATTTTCGTTCTACGAATCGTTCTATATCATTTATCTTCACGGAACATGGCGATTATGTAATCACTAATGTTTCAGAGATTATATATACTTGTTCTAACGGTAAATCAAATGAGATTAATATCATATTAATTCATTAAATCCATGATTAAATCTGAAGAAAATATATATGTAAGTATATTTTCATAAAGATTGCAATTAAAAATTCTTTCGTACAAACTGTTAATGATGAAAATATTTTAACGGGTAGGTAATACCCGAGGAATATTTAGATTTCACATTAATAAGTTACATTGTACAATCTTCGAATCTGATTCAACAATAATTTACTATCCTACTTACAACCACCGATACATGTATCCGTTCACCGCAGAATAATCATTTCCATTCAATTTCATGTTTGGATTTTGACCTATCAGAATCCAACAAGTGGCATAATGAAGAAAACACTGGACAAAATAAAACTTGTTAGAAACAAACAAATTAACTACGAGAAAAATGTTGTTAAGAATCCACGCTAACTGTTCCTAGCTAATTGTTCCTAGCTAATTGTTCCTAGCTAACTGATTACATTTTATTTATCGCAATTTACATTCTCGCAATTTTACTTATCGTCATTTAATTTCTGTTATTTATTTTTACGCACTTTAAATATCGGGACACGTATACAAGGTTTTGACATATCATATCGACGCATCTATATATATTATTTGGAATAACCATAGACACTCTATATGCAGTAATGCGGGAGTTAGCTATACAGGGTTGAGGTTGATTCTACAATAATATATATAGTTTGAGTTGTGATCGAGTCTGAGACGTATACGGGTCACGAAACGTATTAATTAATTCGAATATTATATATTAAACTATATATGAATTATTGGACTGTAACTGTGGACTATCGACTGTGGACTAATAATATTGGACAATTAAAATGAATTAAAATATTGATTATAACATATGAAACTAAACATTTCTTCAAGTTTGCCACTTGATTTCATTTTAAACTTCATTGCATCTTGGTGATTTCAATCTGCGTTCAAACCTTTCATGATTCTTGAAAACACCTCAAACGAGAGGATAAACCAACCACACCTCATCCACGAAAGGAAAGAATGATGCCTATAGTTATGCATCTGAAAAACTCTCGAAAACTGAGTAAACGTTTAACAAGTAGCTGTGCTAATTCCTTTAGTGTTATTATTACCCAAAATAACTTTGCGATCCCTTTTCAAAGTAGCCAAATTTTGTCACAGCTCCAGCAATACAACTTCGACTTTTCATTCAAATCCACCTTATTATAACCTTGATATATATGCGTGTTCATTCATTGTTACCAGAAAACCTTTTATATTCTACCATATTACCATCAGCGTTTAATCATCTAAAAACACAATTCTCCTGAAATCACCTCGGTTTGATAACCGATAACCCAGATCCGTTAACTTTGAAAATGCTAATGAAGCAGCATGTTGTAGATGGTCTTAATGGCCAAAAGTCGATAATAAAGAATGGAGTGTTGGAAACGCTCAATAGAAAAATTTATTACTGAAAAGCGGATTATGCGAAACTATGAAGGAAGCCGTGAACAAATCACAAAGAATAAGTTTGACTTCAAAGAATCCAAATGATTCAATGCCTGCTAAAGTCTTTAACGAATATCTTGCTCCTTACTCTAAACCCTTACGGACAATAATCTTTATCATCCATCGATATTAGAAATTCTAAGATATTATCGTATCATTCATTATAAATATCCTCAATATTTCTGAAGAAATCTTCATAAATATTCTCGTCCGATATTAATTATCTCTCCGCGCTATTTGTGATATATCATAAAAGGGAACTATTTTAGTTCTAAATTCTGAAAAATTCGAACTTAAATTATGAATGCTTTTGAAGTAGTGTTGGGAACTGAAGCATGAGTTAGTATAATATAATGACACTTGATCAACGTGATTATATTACAGTAATTCATGCTAAGTTTCTAATGGAACGTGATGATTCACAGTACCATCATCATGTGCCAAGTTACATGACTCTTGTATTCTATTTAACTTCTAAACATTTCAAGAAAATATTTTTCTTGATGATTCGGTCTTTTCCCGGATATTCTGGTAACTTAACAAGTCAAATTGTGCTACTACTGTTTCTTTCTTAGAACATTAACAATGTTCATTCTGAAACTTATATCTACGAATTTTGGACCATTACAAGAGATACCAATTGCAAGAAGAAGAAACAAAGGGACAAGCTCCGAAATAGAAATTGGAGTATAAATCGCAGTAAATAGGAGAGAGCATTGACTGTGGATGACAATGATTATAGAAGACAGAAACAAGAACCTTGAAATATAAGGGAAAATATAAAGCCCGACAATAACACATAATTTACAAACCGTGTATATCAATACGTATTGCAACGTAAAGACACGGGAGAACTAAGAATACTATAAAACCCAGAGTATAGTAAAAGTGAATAGATTCTTCTGGTAGTAGATGGAAAAGAAGAATGACAGATATGAAATATTGGAGTATATCAAGAATCAGTACCGGATGGAGCATATTGATGAATTTTTAAAGTATGAATTAAGGAGAAAGAATAGAAGGTATGAGTGGTAAGGAAACGATGTGGGTAGATTTATAGTAAAATATCCGACAGAGCAATCATAACAGATGATCGCATTTAAATCGGATCCTATTTCCCTCGATTACCGAAGAATCAAATCTTATTACGAAGATTTTCTCCAAATCTCTTGAACTTGGAAATCAATCCTATCTACGTCAAAAGATATGACGAATCTATACCTATTCATTTCACTCTTTTGTGATAGCTTCACTCGTACGCTTCACATGATCGAATCGTTTTATCTATATTAATCAATAATGATAAAACTCTATTTATCAACTCATATTTGTCATGAAAACAATCTTATTGTTAGCCATAACCATCTCAATCAAATTTCGGGACGAAATTTCTTTAACGGGTAGGTACTGTCACGACCCGGAAAATTTTGACTAATTTTGAACCAAACTCTCGATACGATTTAATATTTTTAACACGATAAGTAAAGTCTGTTAGGTTGAGTCTGAAAAATTGTGAACTGTTTCATATATCCAATTACCCTTTGACTGTTCTCGACGATTCACGAACAACTATTTGCAAATAGATAACATATATATTTACATAAGTATTTATAATTTGAAATGTAATTTAGAATATTATATAATATGATTATTAGGATTTATACTGTAAACTAAATAAAATAAAATACGATTAATGGAAACTATATTTGAAAATATATAGATATATAAAAATATGTATATAAATATTACTTGTAAATATATAAGGTTATATTAAGTCTATTTGTTCAAAAATATATAATATATTTGTTTTAAGTAATTAAATTTGCTATTTTAAAACTAATTATATATAGAAAGGTAATATAAATCATTTCGAGTTTAATTAGTAAACGTCAGTAATACTCGGTTGACATTTCGTTAGCATTCATATAGATTTAATATAAGTTTATAAAGGATTGAAATAAAAGTTGAACTGTAAATCGATTTCGAAGGTTTTAGATTTGTTAAAAGTATTTTTGGTTTTTTTTAAATATTAGCACTCTGTACATATAAATCGGAACAGAAAATAAATAATTTTCGAATCTTTTTAATCAGGTTTCAAACAGGTAATGAGTGAAATAATTTAATATGCTTAATCTAAAAATTTGAGATTTTTAGGGACACTTTCATACGTCAACTGTTTAGCAATGGACACGATATAGCACTCCGCGAAGTAAAAATGTCAAAGTGTCGGTAGAAGGAAACAAATATTATGCTACTTTTCTATTTGAAACAGTATTAAGTAAATTATTTCAAGCATTTGAATTATTAAATATTAAATCATTGTGTTTGTTTTTACTTATGAACTAAGTCTTATATAACATATATATAAGATATGAGATAACACACACTTGCTCGATCACAATTTTCTTCTCTTTCTTTGACAACCTCCTACAACCATCCACAATCACCACCGATCACCATCTCCGGCCTATCAACCACCGCTATCAACCGCCACAATCTTATATATATATATATATATATATATATATATATATATATATATATATATATATATATATATATATATATTTTGGTGAAACCACATCAAACCTCCATTGTTGTCACCTTGAACAACCTTTTCACCTCTAAACCCACGATCAACCAAATGTTCATCATATCCACCCATCACCTTTGGTAACCGAGAACTTGTTTAATTCACCATCTCAACCCTTACCACTATGGTGAATCTGCTATCAACCTTCACCACCCTATAATTATGAATCACTTGCAACCTTGATTATCACCATTATAACAGTTTACGGCCACAACAAACCTCAACGAAAACCATCGCTTGTAACTTCTTTTATCCGTTTCTACTCACTGTTATTGTTAAACATATCCTCGATTCAAAAACCTGCAACTTCGATAATTCGTTACAAATTTTATTCACGAAAACCCTAAACTATCACCTTAAACAAAACCTGCTGGTTGTCCTATGTTTCGAACAAACACCCAAACCCAGAAACTATAAACTCTCGTTATTATCTTTCAGAAACCTACAACGATTTTGTTGTTGTGAAACGATGATGAGTCACGAGATGATGTGATAATTGAGTGTAGATGATGATTGTAAACACGAAACCAGAATAAGATGGTATTGGGATTAATCGACGATGATAGAGGTTGAAGGGGATAGCGACTATGGTGAATCACGAATGATAATGATACGGAGTAGATAGTAAGAGGATAATGATATTGTTGTTGTTTTCCTACTGCTATACCCTACCTGTTTCATTATTTTTTTTTATTATTTCGATTAAATTAAAACCCCACAACAGTGCTTCGGTGGACTGCAAAGTGTTTGTTGGATTGTTATGATGTTGGGCCACGTCCTTGTTGGGCTACTGGATTGGACCGATATGTTGGGAGGGAAGGAGAAAAGTGACGGGTTATAAACTATATTGTGGGGCTTAAATCCGAAAATATAAGTGGCGAGCTGGTTAAGGGTTAGTCAGGTTAGCGGGAGGTCATGGGTTCGAGTCCTGTCTTGGCATATTTTTTTGGAAAAACTTTTGAGGTAGTCTTTCATTATTATTATCACTACCATTAATATTATTAGCATTATTATTATTATCATAAGTATTAGTATTATTATTAGAAAAGTTATTATTTTTATAGTTACTATTATTAGTATTCCTTATTATTAAACTTATCATTTTTTTTAAATTTATTATTATTATTAAAAGTATTATTAAAAGTATTATTAAAAGTATTATTATTATTGTTATCACAAATTAATTTAGTATTATTAAAATTATTATTTTTACAAACAAAAGATATTTATATAAAAATATATTTATTACATATATCATAAGTATATCTAACTTACAGTTTTAATATAAAAATAACTTATGTAGATACATATAACATTGAAAATAATAAATACATTACTCTTTTAAATAAGTAATATATTAAATAATTAATATAGGTAACCCAGTCTGAATGCCATTACATATTCAATATATGTTTTAAAATATACAAAACTTATATAGGTTCGTGAATCCGAGGCCAACCCTGCATTGCTCAATATAGTTATATGTATTTTTACTACAAAATACATTTGGTGAGTTTCATTTGCTCCCTTTTTAATTGCTTTTGCAATATATATTTTTGGGCTGAGAATACATGCGCTGCTTTTATAAATGTTTACAAAATAGACACAAGTACTTAAAAATATATTCTACGTTGAGTTGTACCACTGGCATACTTCCCTGTAGCTTGGTAACTACTATTTACTTGGGTATTGTAAACGCGAATCCTGTTGATAGATCTATCGGGCCTGACAACCCCAACCGGACTGGACGACCAGTATTCAACGGTTGCACAGTACTTCGTTTCAGTGACTACACTTGGTACGGTGTAGTGAGATTTCATAATAAAGGGAATATGCGACGTGTTTAAATGTTAAGTATGGTTACCAAGTGCTCAACCACTTAGAATGCTTTACATACACTTGCGAGTGTATTATGTTTATGATTATGAAATCTTGTGGTCTATTGAAAAATTGAAATGATTGTTATGATAAACCTATGAACTCACCAACCTTTTGGTTGACACCTTAAAGCATGTTTATTCTCAGGTACGAATTAAGTCTTCCGCTGTGCATTTGCTCAATTTAAGGACATTACTTGGAGTCGATCATCGCAATGGGACCAAATGTTGATGACTTCGTCCATGTGGATAAGGACGGGTTGTTACACCACTCTTCCTTTTAAGTATTATTTAGAACATGTAACTAGTTAGTTAAGGCAATTGGAATCTAGTTTGCTCTTAATCCCCATGCAAGCAACTCTATTAACCACACCTTTTAAGCTTTTCATGCAAGTGACCAAGGAACTTCTCCCCTTCCCCTTTTTTTCAGCTGGCCGTAGGTTTCCATGGGCATACAAGGGGTTTTGTTTTCATTTTCTTCTCATTACTTGTTCTTGTTTACTCTCTCATTTACACACACACAAAATACTTGTAACTTTTCTCTCAAATTCTCTCTAAACTTGTAAGCAACTTGAACTACATTTCTCTTCCTCTTCTCTTTGTAAAACCGAAACCAAGGACCCCATTTATCATCATCTTTTGTTCTTTGTTTGTTGTTTGAGACTTACTAGTTGTTGTTACTTTGTCACTTGTTCTTGTTATTACTTACTTACATGTTTAAGAATCAAACTCTTTAGTTTGATTCTCCATATTGTCTTGTATTTTTCAAGAACACAAGAACATAAACTTACTAGTTTATGATTCTACATTTAATGCTTCCAAAGATTTAGAGTTCATGTGTTGCAAATCATACTTGTAAGTCATGTTAGTAAACTTTAAAGTTTACTTTCTTAAAGATCAAACTTTGATTTGAATCTTTAAAGTATGAACAAACCATGAACTAATTACTTGTTTACTTAGTTTATTTCTTCATATTATACACTTTAAATTCATGTTTGTTGGTTATTATTGGTCAAGTGTTACTAGTTAACCTTGATCTCATTAATCTTGAACTTAAAGTTAACTTTAAAAGTTCAAGAACATGTAAATGAAACTTTTTAATTATAACTTTGTACACTTATGTTAGATCTAGACTTTTGAGTCTTGGATCTTCAAGATCAAACTAAAGAACTATGTTCTATAACTTAAGATCTTGATTTCATAAGTTCACTTTCAAGTTTGTAACTTGTTTTTACTTTTAAAGTTCATGTAAGTGTTAGATCTAAGACCTTGATGTAACTTTGGTTCATCAACTTCATACAACTCTTAAGTGAGTTGATCTACATGTCTTAGACTCACACTTGTGTCATAATTGTTAAAACTTAGTTAGTATTACTTTTACATTTCATGTATGTGCTAAATCTAAGACTTGATGAAACTTTGGTTCATCAAAACACTTGCAACACTTAAGTGAGTTGTGTTTCATGTCTTAGAGTTGCACTTGGGTTATGATGGTCAAACCTTGGTTAAGATGATGCAAACACATCAACGAGTTATACACTTGAAGCTAGAGGCATCAAGGATGAGAACCATGATGAACATCAAGCACCAAAACCCACCGGAACCCACTTATCTTTCTGTTTCTGTTTACAGCCTACTGTTCTGCTGTTTCTGTAACAGACCAGTAAACCTGGGCTGCTGTAACCTTGATTTTCAAATATCTCTGTTCAAGTAGATAACTTTTCATATAGGACTCGTCTTAATCCGAGTTACGGTTTAGGATTTATGGCCCTCCAATCGTCACTATGTCCTTTAACGTTGTGCAGAAATTTCTGACCTACTCGCACTTAGACCGTCGCCACGGTCAAACGAAGACGAGTTTGCTTCTGTAAATTTTACCACACTTAAAGGACTCATATATAGAGCCATGGCCACTGGTCTCACCTTGTTTCAGTAAGGGTAGAGGCCGTGGTGACTGACTGAAGTCAGCCTTTGTTTTAAACTACTTTCATAAACGAAACTTACTTTACGCCTTATGTTTGATGATGAATGATGATGACCTTTAAGACCTTATTTACATACTTTTAAACCTATTGAGACGATTTACTGACTTAGTACTATTTGACTTAGGTTGAGGACTCGTTGGACCTTTCGGACAGATTACTTGCACCTTTTCCCGACTCGACTTTTACCGCTACTTTGTCATTGTGAGTTATAGCATTCCCTTTTTACTTTAACTTATTTTGGGAACTGAGAATACATGCGGATTTTATGTTTTACATACTAGGCACGAGTACTTAAACTTATATATTTGTGGGTAATACAATGGCATAAACATTCCCTTTAGCTCGGTAACGTTTAATCATTGGTTTTTGAACCGTGAACCCGAATCTTAGATATGGATCCATAGGGTTTGACATCCCCACTCGGGCTAGTAGCGCTAACATTTAACAAGTGTTTAATACTTCGTAGACATACGCACTTGCCAAGTGTACTTTCAGGGGGTATAAACGTTAAGTTAGTTACCAAGTGCCCACGGTTAACATATACTTTATCATACTATTTTGAAACACTCTTTGTAGCACTGAAATCTCGTGGCCTACCTTACTTACTATTATACTTAAACTATAGCTCACCAACCTTTGTGTTGACGTTTTTAAGCATGTTTTTCTCAGGTGCTTGAGGTTAGCTTCCGCTGTGTACTATTCGTGCTGTAGACACCCGCTGCTTAGAGTTGTCATCGCATGAACTACTTTACCTTGCATTCAAACTTTAGTACTTTTGAACTATGACTTGTAACGACCATTGTGGTCACATACACTTATTATTTGCTTCTACTTAGTGAAGCATGCTTTTGGATTGTAAAACATTCGATGTTGGTTTAGACATCACTTTATTTATGAATGCAAACTCTTTTTGAAATCGCATATAGTACTTAACCTTGTAATGATCCTGTTGTTGATGATTCGTACACGATGGTTTTGTACGGGGAATCACAAAACACATGATGGCGAATTTCTCCAAACTTGATAAGTTTGAGGGAATTGATTTTAGGAGATGGCAAAAGAAGATGCACTTCTTTCTGAGCAGCATGAGTGTGGTGTACGTACTCAGCACACCAATTCCTGAAGATCATGGTGATGATGCCACTGTTGAACAAATTCGAAAAAGGTGCAAGTGGGAGAACGATGACTACATCGCTAGAGGTTTAATCCTCAATGGTATGGCTGATTCCCTTTTTGATATTTACCAAAATGTTGAATCTGCTAAAGAACTATGGGACTGTTTAGAAACCAAGTAAATGTCTGAGGATGTCATACCCCGTCCTAATCCACCTGGATGAAGTCTTCAACAGATGGTCCCATTACGAGGTTCTGACCTCTATATATGCCATGAACGACTCCATGTAATATGAGCAAATGCACAGCGGAAGATTTCTTTCATACCTGAGAATAAACATGCTTAAAAGTGTCAACCAAAAGGTTGGTGAGTTCATAGGTTTATCATAAACAGTAAAATTCATCATTTTGATAGACCACAAGATTTAAATGCTGCATGGTACAAATGGGCCCGAATCCTATACCCACCTGTAATGTACATGCGATATCTTTTAAATACAGTACACCTTTCTCGTGTACGAAATCATCTTTTATAAATCTTAGTAACCGTACACATATCTCGTGCACAAAAATAACATACACATAACCTGTGTATAAAAATCATTCTCTCGATACATAACTTTCACATCAATTGGTGGCAATTATCATGTCCACATAATTCAATGGTGGCAATTATCATGTCCACATAATTTCAATGGTGGCAATTATCATGTCCACATAATTCAATGGTGGCAATTATCATGTCCACATAATTCAATGGTAGTAATTATCATGTTCACATAATTCAATGGTGGCAATTATCATGTCCACATAATTCATTCGAGGAATGTTTTGCTTGTGTCTATCTCGTCAAACATTTATAAAAGCAATTCATGTATTCTCAGTTTAAAATATATTTCAAAAGCATTTAATAGAGCAGTTATAAAAGCAGCGCATGTATTCTCAGTCCCAAAAATCTAAAGAGAAAAAGGGAATCAAATGAACTCACTATACGATATTTTCTAGTAAAAATATGCATACGACGATACTGAACAATGCAGGGTTGGCCTCGGATTCACGAACCTATATCATTTACATGTATATTAACACATATAATGGTAATCGAACAAATTTGGGTATTATTATTAATTGTTATTAATAACTAAATTAACTATATTTATTTTTATATACATTAAATAGATAATTAATATTTATTACAAACATATTAATAATATGTTTTTATATAGAAAATATTTATTTGATATATTAATAATACTAATAATAATAATGATAAAAATAATAATATTAGTGTTAGAAATAATAATAAAAATTATAATAAAAATAATAATGATAAAAATAATGATAATTCTAATAATAATAATAATGATAACTCTAAAATGATAATTTTGATAAAAAGTTAGTTTCAACAATAATACTACTTACATTAAAAATGATAATAATAATAATAATAATAATAATAATAATATTAATAATAATAATAATAATAATAATAATAATAATAATAATAATAATAATAATATTATTATTATTATTATTATTATTATTATTATTATTATTATTATTATTATTATTATTATTAAGTGATAAGTAAACTACCTCAAAAGAGTAGCCCTTAAAAATATGCCCAAGTCCGGGTTTGAACCCGCGACGTCCTGCTAATCCGATAATATCCTTAACCATCCAAGCAATTCTGTTTTTTCGATATTTATTCGTTTCATTTTATATATCACCCGTATATATTTTCTAGTGGCTTTCTTCTTCTTCTCAAAAATATTTTTCAATCGAGCCAAACAACACTTCATATTATTATACGTATATCACAACTACATCCCTCATTTCAGTTTTTGGTCGGCCCAATCACCAATCCATAGCTCACGGCCCAATCAAATATCATTATAGGGCTACAGCCCATATTGTTTGAAAGAGGAAATCGTATGGAAATGAGATAATCAGCCAACAACTAGCCACCTGCATGCTTTCACTTTCATATTATTTTTTATTTATTTATTTATTTATTATTATTTTTTTCGGAAGTGGAGTCACCACTTTATCCACCTTTTAAGTTTTGTACTTCCAATCACTATAATATGTGTCGGACATGATGCACGTTTTTGTCCCACATACACCTCATATATTCGATCTTTATCATGCTTTTATAAATAAGCTTTAATGCATTAACTTGACAACTTTAAGTTGTGAACGTATGTGATTCGTTTAATCACTTTAAATGGCCCTAAAAAAATCAACGAAGAGGAAAAAAAATGGCAGGTGACGTGATGGTTTTGCTCGAACAGCAGAATGTTAAATTGGTGCAGTAGGTTGTGGGCTTGTAAGGAAGAAGAAGAGAGAAAGAAGAGAGAGAGGTGTTTGTGATCACGGTGGTTCGAGTCGATGTTGGTTGAGATTGTGTTGTGATTCTGAAGTGATCGAGAGTGATGGCGGGTGAGGGTTTTCTATAAATTTATGTATACAATCTTTATGTTTATGTTTACATAATTATAGAGAAAGGGTGATTGAATGAAAACAAAAAGGAAAAAAAAATAACGATGGAGATAAATGGGTGATTAAATGGATATGGGTTTGGGTTCATCAAAACATATTTAAAGAAGGTAGTCCTGGTCCACAGTGATTGTACTCGGTGGTGGTGATCATGAAGTAAAGAGAAACATGAAAAGTGATGATTGGTTATATGGTTTTGTGGTTCTTATGGTTGGTGATAGTGGAGATCACGGTGGTGATGGAAGGTTGTGGTTTCTAATCGAAATAGTAGTATCCAATATGGGTCTCTTGGTTTATCCAAACAACAAGGGAATTTCAGCTTATAACTCGGGTGGGTGATAGTTAGTAAGTGTTTTTCATTTATGTCTTTGTATAAGTCTAAACTCATGTACATATGTAAGGGAGTGTTTGAGTTACACTATAACAAAAATTGATTGTTTGCTGTATAGATTGGTTGCAGTCGACAAGAAGAATCAATCCGTAGAGATATAAACAAAATAATAAAAGAAAGCAGATTGAGAATGTTGTCAGAAATATTCGAGCAAGGAGGAGAAAACAAAGAAAAATATAAAGTTGATTATGACTGGTAACAATTTCGTACATTTTTCTAGATATTTATTTCTAACAGATTTGTACGATTGATTTGAATGTATAACAAATTTTGTAGTTGTCTTCTATTTTCTTGTTCTCTCTTTTCATTTAAATTTGCAGTTAGTATCGTCTATAGATAGATTGAAGACTTGAGGTATATTCCAAATGATTTGTGAAGTGGACGTATAACAAATTACAGACAGGAATCTAATTTGTGTAGTAGTAGAAAGAATTAAAGCAGATAATATTAATAGAAATTGTATAGTTGAAATTGATCTTAAACTGATTTTGGATGTATTGTGATATGAATTCGACATGTAACAGTTTGCAGACACAAACAAAATTATATAAAGGTTAAAAAGGTTGCTAACAATTTCACGTAATTATTTATCTATCATATTTGATATTAATAATATAAATGCAAAGATATTTAATAATAATAATATTAATATCCAAATAATACTTGTAATATTAATATTAATGATAAAAGTAATAAAAATCCTGATACTGATAATTTTTAATAGAAATAATAATTTTTAGTAATAATAATAATATTATTCATAATAATTATAATTTTACTACTAATAATGACAACAATGATATTAGTAATTGAACATATCAAATTTTATATTTATGTATTATATATAGTAATAATAATAACACTGATATTAGTATTTAATATTTATTTTAATAATAGTAATGAATGTAATAATAATATTACTATAGCAACTATATTTTAACTTGTAATAAAATTTCATATAATAACCTTACATATTATTAATTATGTAATACTTATGTTATATAATAACATATTTGAATACTTAATATTTATATGTTTTATATATAATATAATATACATATATTATAGAAGTCATATATATATATATATATATATATATATATATATATATATATATATATATATTCTAATAACAACTTAACTATTCTATATATTGTTTTACATATTTATTTATAATAATTTCATATAAATGATTAATAACATTTATTATATGAATATATTTATTTATATATATATATATATATATATACATATATATTTACAAATAGTTGTTCGTGAATCGTCGGGAACAGTCGAAGGTCCAATGAATGTACAAAAACAGTTCAAAATTTTGAGACTCATGATAACAGACTTTGCTTATCATGTCGAAATCATATAAAGATCAAGTTTAAATTTGGTCAGAAATTTCCGGGTCGTCACAATACCTACCCGTTAAAGAAATTTTGTCTCGAAATTTGAGCGAGGTCGTCATGGCTAACAATAAAAATGTTTTCATGATGAATATGAGTTGATAAGTAGAGTTTTATCCTTACTGATTCATATAGATAAAACAAGTTGATTATGTGAAAGTATGAGTGAAGCTATCACAAAAGACTGAAATAAAGAAATAGAGATTCGTCTTAACTTTTGACGTAGTTACAGTTGGTTTCCGGAATTCAAGGAATTTAGAGAAAATCTTCGAGATCTATATAAGATTTGATTCTTCGGAATTTAAGGAAATTAGGTTGCTTTTTAATTAAATGTGGTTATCTGCCCCAATTTTTATACTATAAATTTTTCCCTTACATTTTGGAGTTTTATGCTTTTGTTTTCTCTTACCGACTTTAAGTCAAGCGAATAATGGTCCAGAATTCCTAGATATAAAGTTTCGATTGATCATAACGTCCTAAGCAGGAAGGAACGAAATCTCACGATTTGATTTGTTAGATTACCAGAATCACTAAGGATGGAATTATCAAGAATATATTTTCTTGATAAGTTCAAAGATGGAGTAGAATGAACGAGTCATGTAACATGACACATGATGACGGTATGATCTGTGAATCATCATGTCTTATTAGAACTTCCAGCATGACTTACTGTTCTAATGACCCGTCCTAATCTATCTGGACGAATACATTACATTTGGTTACATCGCGAGGTACTTGACCTCTATATGATACATTTTACAAACATTGCATTCGTTTTTAAGAGACAAACTTTCTTTACATTGAAAGTTGACAGCATGCATACCATTTCATAATATATCCAACTATAATTGACTTAATAATAATCTTGATGAACTCAACGACTCGAATGCAACGTCTTTTGAAATATGTCATGAATGACTCCAAGTAATATCTCTAAAATGAGCAAATGCATGGCGGAAGATTTCTTTCATACCTGAGAATAAAAATGCTTTAAAGTGTCAACCAAAAGGTTGGTGAGTTCATTAGTTTATCATAATCATTCATTTTCATCATTTTAATAGACCACAAGATTTTCATTTCTCATAAATACACATCTCGTATCAGGCATTTCGCAAACTGCATAGAGATAAAAAATCATTCATATGGATTGAACACCTGGTAATCGACGTTAACTTAATGCATAGAATATCCCCAAAACAGAACCTCTCGTCTGTATAATAATCTCGAAGTACTAAAGCATTCGTACCCCGAATGGGACTTGTCAAGGTCCATAGATCTATCCAGTGTTGTAAATCTCCCGAGATCTCCCCCGAGATCTCATTTTTAGAAGGCAAACAAGACGAGATGTTCATCTCCCGAGATTTCTTGGTCAACGGGGTCAAACTTAGTCAAAGCCATAATTTCTCGGGTTTTCTTGCTAATTTGTAAGATTTTCTTGTAAAATTCGTAATTTCTAAGATTTTCTCGCTCATTTCTCGGATATTTTTGTAAAATCTCGTAAAAACGTATATAAATATACATATATTTATGTTTTTATATATATTTTTATTAGAAAAACTATAAAGTCAACGTAAGTCAACGTCCGAGATCTCTCCGAGATTATTCCGAGATACCGAGATCTCCCTAAAAAAGTCCAAACGAGATCTCACGAGATCCGAATTCTCCAACCTTGGATCTATCTTTAGGATTCGTGTCAATCACGGGCCATTTCCCTAAATTCTTAGGTTACCAGACTTGATGGGCGATATTCGGTTAATAATCCAACCATAGAATGTAATTTTAAGTACTTGTGTCTATTTCGTAAAACATTTATAAAATTAGCGCATGTATTCTCAGTCCCAAATATATATATATATATATATATATATATATATATATATATATATATATATATATATATATATATATATATATATATATATATCAAAAGCATTTAAAAAGGGAGTAAATGAAACTCGCAATACTGTATTTTGTAGTAAAAATACATATGACGACATTGAACAAGTGTAGGGTTGGCCTTGGATTCACGAACCTATATCAAGTATATATATTAACACATATAATCACATAATTCCTCCTAAATAATATTTATATATTAAGTGTTGTAGTTATATAAATATGTATATACTTTATTTATATTTTAAATCTTCAGTTATATTTTATTTATATTTATTTTGTAAATAATCAATATTCATATATATAGTTATATTACAATATATATATTTTTGTAGTTGGTATTATATCAAAAATAAGTAATTTGTTATATGTAATATTTATATAATAATGTTATAATATTTGTTGTAAAAATAATAATAGTGTAATAATAATAATACTAATGATAATGTAAATAAAAATATATATAAAAATCATGTTAATAATAATAATGATGGTAATAATGATAATAATAATGATAGTTATAATTTCAATTAAAATATTAATTTTAATGTTAATGATAATAATAACAATAATAATAATAATAATAATAATAATAATAATAATAATAATAATAATAATAATAATAAAATGTATTATTTTTATAATAATAATAATAATAATAATAATAATAATAATAATAATAATAATAATAATAATAATAATAATAAGAATTTTACCATTATCAATAAATCATCATCATGATCATGCATCATTATCATGACTTCGTATCATCATCATCATTAACATCATAGCCATCATAGTTCTCAGTTATCATTATCAATTTACCACCTCATCATCATAATACCGAACCCATTATCATCATTATACATCGTAACAACTATCATCATCATTATAATCGACTGGAATCATCATTTAATCACTAAATTCATCATCATTCTCATACTAATCCAATCCTAACCCTAATTATCATCATAAACCTATAACACCCATTATCATATCATCGATGCTTTATCATTAACTTAACGTTATATTAAGAGTACTCGTAAGTCTATTTCTTGGCCAGGAACACGGCTCAAAACAAAAAAAAAATTAGCAGCCCAAACGATTTACTCGGCCCAAAAACTAAATATAAGTCCACGTTGTAGTGTTAAGTTACATAGTCCATTATCAAGCCCAAGAGACTATATAACCTAATCATTAGACCCAAACATATTCGTAAATCAATTAGCAGATTATTAGTTGTATACATGTGTGCTGATATCGACAGGAATTAGTGGTTGGTCTTCGGTTCCTTTTATAAATAATTAACTAAAACATCATCATTATCATTCTCACGTTCATCCTTTATTTATGTTACCTTTACAGCGAATTGGGTGATAGGGTGTAAAGTTGTGATGGTTGATTGTAAACGAAAAGAAAAGCATAATTATGGCAGAAATCATAATAGCTTACGATGGTGGGTCTGGTTCGATATGAAACAGAAGGGGAAACAGTGTTGTAGCAGTAGTTGGTTATGAGATTGTGAACTGAAACAGTAACAGAAGTATTGCATCTGCAGTCTTCGAAGGAAAACAGGAAAAAAAAATATCAAGTGGTTTTGATGGTTTGATGGTTTGATAAAGTGGTGATCGAACCCATTCAATAGGAATAAGGAAAATGGTTTGGGTATATGTGGGTCTTGTTGAACGAAGCCTTCCATCATGATGATAGTTATATGGTGATCGGAATAGAAAAAAAAAGATAGGTATTTAATTGTTAACAACAGCTAGCATCCTTACTTCATCATTACGTACCTTAATATTATTCTTCCATCACCTCATGTTATTTCATGTATCTTTATTTTTATCATTTCATCTTTGTAATTACTTCTTCGTGATTGTAACCGAAGCAAGGACAAGAAACAGGAATTCACCAATGTTATGAGTTTTGTGTTGGTAACCATAAACAGGAACAATTACATGGTGGTTCGATTGGTGGGTTGTGATAGAGTGTGATCATGGTGTTGATCTGAGCAAGAAGGAATCGAGCAGGAAATATATTGAGTTTTTGGTTTAGGCTGTTTATTAATTGAATGAAGAAAGAAAGATGGACCAATAAGAAAGAAAAGATATAATGCTCTCGTGATGTATTGTCTATAAACTATAACACATGTATATGTATATCTAATCCGTACATTGTAGATAGTGGGGAAAAGGAATTAGCATCCAATAATGAATTCAATTAGGTAGAGTAAAAACCAATCCTTCAATCAATTAGGTATAGGATTGTGATTATAATAATATTTGAAATGTAAACGTGGAAAACTTGAGCAGCCTCTATAATTTCTACCGACAGTTTTATTAGAGATAATAATTCGTATTTCGTTGTAGATCAGTGACAAATAAAAGTCTTTAATTGATTAAATATAAAATAAATCAACTATCCGCATTCGATCCTGAGTAAAATATAAAAAGTGTTAAAATCTAATAATTAGATTCTGAATATACTTTTAATAAGCCTATACATTATATTACTCTTTTTTGGATCACTGTTTATATTTAAAATAATATTAGTTCGTATTTTACTCATGTAATATCCATCGAATGGCAATTGAGTATAACAGTCGTTTACTAAATAGATTCGAAATCACAAAATATATATTTAATGTACTTTATATATATATATATATATATATATATATATATATATATATATATAATATTTTGTTAAATAATTATCATGATATCATTTTTATTTTTTTTTACATAATTACTTTTAATAAGAGCAACCTATAATATTTTATATATATATATATATATATATATATATATATATATATATATATATATATATATATATATATACACACACATATCTATTTACAATTAATTGTTCGTGAATCGTCTGAACTGGTCGAAGGTCAATTGAATATATGAAACAGTTCAAAATTTTTTAAGACTTCAACATTACAGACTTTGCTTATCGTGTCGAAAACATATAAAGATTAAGTTTAAATTTGGTCGAAAATTTCCGGGTCGTCACAGTATCTACTCGTTAAAGAAATTTCGTCCCGAAATTTGAGTGAGGTGGTTATGGCTAACAATAAAAATATTTTCATGACGAATATGAGTTAATGAATAGAGTTTTATCATCATCGAGTAATATGGATAAAACAATTCGATTATTTGAAGAGCACGAATGAAGCTATCGCAAAATAGTGAAATGAGAAAATTAAAGATTCGTCATAACTTTTGATGTAGTCACGTTTGGATTTAGAAAATAAGGTGTGTCTGGTGATGTGCAGCGGGGGTACGAAATAGTATTATTTTTTTGATACGAAAAGCGATACAGATTACACAAGTTTTAATTATTTATAGAGTGGATATACCTAAACCTTGCTACAACACTATAGGCAGTGTACCTAATCGTAGAGTAGTGTAGTTTTTAGTAAGTCCGGTTCGTTCCACAGGGAGCTGGTGATACTTACTATATTTTTAACTATATTTATACAAAATATATATAATTATATAAGTAGTAATATTATTATAAAAGGGGGGTTTTACCGTTTAATGACCGGTTTGTCGATTCTATATTTTAAGCGTAAAGATAAATGACGATAATTAAAGTGCGTAAAATAATGACAATAAATAAAATGACAGTAAATAAAATTGCGAGTAATAAAATGACAGTAAATAAAGATACGATGAGAAATATAATAAAAGAATTATGCTTATTTAAACTTCCGTAATTATGATGTTTGACGTGTTGATTTTAATTTATTACCATGGGTTAATTGTCCTTTGTCCTGGTTTATTTGATACGTCTATCTGGTTTTTGTCCATAATAGTCTATCGGTCATAAATATAAAGTGCGAGTATCCTCGTCAAATTACTCTTATACCCGAAGTCAAATATTCCAACTGATTAAGAATTTAAACTGTGACGCAGTTATCACTTCTGTCAACAATTACACCAGTTATCACTGTATGTAATCCACCCCTGTTTTAATTAGTTTATGAATATTAATTCATCCACTTGATCAGAATGAATAATCAATTACCCAACCCAATTGATTAATTAAATGATTATAACAGATTCCATATGAACATCACTAAATAGGACAACCATAATCATTATTAATTATTAGGTTAATTAATTTGAAGATAGGTTCGACAGACTCCAATGAGTTGTCACTCAATTAGACAATACCCCCCATCTATTAATAGTCAATAGTTCAATTTCCACAAGTGTCGGTCTTTTGCCCAAACCTTAATTATGGTCCAAAGTTTAATAACCCCTTCTTAATATTTTAGCCCAACATCACGATTACTTCGGCTCAAATAAGCATAATAATAACTTAGTTACGATACATTAATATAAAAAGGTTGAACATAACTTACAATGATTAAAAATAGCGTAGCGTTACACGGACAGAATTTTGACTTACACACTCAAACGATCTCTATCATAAATCTTATTATTATCATAATTTAAAATTAAAATTAAGATTATTGTTATATCTTATTAAGTTAACATTATGATAGAGATATAGAATATAGATATTGATAATTGATATTGATAAATAAGAAAAAGATAGAAAAAGGTGTGTTTTTACATTACGATTACAAAGCCTTTTATAGGCGAATTTAGAAATTGAATTTTCACTTATGACCCCTGAACTATGCTCAATTAACAACTTTTTATTATTTAATATTATTCTTATTATGAATTATTTAAATATTATATTTTATTCTTGTGCATAGTTGACTCGTAATTTTTACACCGTTGCGTCGAGCGTTGAGAGTTGACTCTGGTCCCGGTTCCGGATTTTCGAACGTCCTTGCGTACAATTTTATATTTTGTACTTTGCGTTTTGTAACTTGTACTCTTGTCATTTTTAGACGTTCCTCATCAATAATTTGAACCTTTTTGATTGTATCTTGTACTTTTGAGCTTTTTGGACCTTTGTGTCTTCAATTCGTCGTTTTCGCCTTTTGTCTTCGCACTTATTTAAAATAAACGAATATTACTTGAAAATGGAACAATTGCAACTAAAATCTTGTCTTTCTTGGGGGATTTTGCTATGAAATATATGTTCCTTTTTAGCCTTATCAATATCCCCACACTTGAGCGTTGCTTGTCCTCAAGCAATATAGTCTTGAAATAATATAATACATCACACGAATCACTTCTTTATTCTTCACACTTTGTACATCAGTGATTTTGATAGAGCGGTATAAACAATGATAGTAACGATATGGTTAAAGGTGGGTGTGTCATCCACAGTTGCCTTGGGTTTAGGACAACGACACTTGCAATCAAATAGCCGATTTACTTTCGGTTTCCAAAGCAAAGTGCACATTTGAAAGGCGGTTTACAGTCCCACATGACTATAAAAATTTAGATCCTTTAAGGAAATTGGATCTTTATGAAAACATTTGATCTTTTGAAAATTCAAGCTAGATTTTACCCTAGACAAGTTTTCTGATTTGATCCATCATCGGTGTTGCAAAATATATTTGTGGATCAATATTTTGGCTAAAACTTTTAGGTTCGTGTAATCCACTGCTATCCCGGTATCGGAAAGTACACATCCAGTTTACTTGTTCCGTATATTATCTTTCGGTAAACTACCGTCCGGTTGTAAAGGAAAGCGATGAACAAGAAACTGTTAAGGCAATGTCCCGTGACATGCAGATGATTATGGTCTTTTAACGTGTCGGATGCTAGAACTATCCTTGGTAGGAGCGATAGTAAAGATCATCCTATGATTTTTCGGTCTGGCACAAGGTCCTGTCTCCGACCATGCTATGCAACCACCGTTCTTACGGTTGACACCCGATTTGGTTCAGGTGACCTAATGAATTCCAGGTGAATTCCTAGGATTTTACGTTCAATGGTAATGAACGCATTGAAAATGGGTTTTCAGAAAACAAATCGGTTTGTATTTTTGATCAAAATATTTTCTCGTTCAAGCTCGAGTTTAGATATCATTGAATTCCATGAGTTTGAATTCTCAATCTTTAAGGTCAATCTCAAGGATTGAGTAATATCATTCTTAAAAGCTAATTTTTAATCTTTAAGGAGATTATCCTTTCTGGGGATCTGATTCATTAGTCTTATCAAGCTAATTTGCACGGTGCCTCCCCATTGTACGAGATAAATCCTTCTCATGGTTAGGATAAATCTGACCACTTGGCGACCCTGTTTGATGCTGAGGTCCATGGATTTCCTGCTGATTTTAGAGATGACTTTTCTAGATTTTTCGTCAACCTACAGCTGGTCTGGACGACAACTTCTTGACCTAAATCAAGAAGCGCGTGTCTTTTTCGGAAGACTTTACTTCCTTTTAATGATGGAATTGATTCATCGTGTAGATCCATCTTTCTTTCAAATATATTACAGTAAACCGGGTAAAACTGATTAGTATCATCCAAAACAAAAGTACCTGCAATAATCTTGTACAAAGATATGTGATAGATAATTTTTAATTGAATAACTTGGTACATTCTCCCCACACTTAGTTTCTTTCTTTGCCTTTTTATTCTCCTTTATTCCATTTTAAATGAATTCAAGCATTTTAGGTTGTTTCTCAATTTATGTCCTTTCCGAGGTAACGATAATTTCGGCATTAACACCTAGTTTTATCGTTCATAAATATGTATAAACATGATTTTGAATTCATTTAGTTAAAAAATTTTAAAATTTTCATAATATTTAGAAAATAAGCCAAGTATAAACCCGAGAGAATTTATAACCCTTCCCCACACTTGAGATCATGCAATGCCCTCATTTGCATGAAATCAGACTATAATTATTAATTCATGAGGGTTATTAGTGTAGAAAAGTGATTAAAAATACCCAGTTTGTAATTACAAAGCTCGTCGAATGATAGATGGCGCGCCTCATCGTTCATTCCTTCATTTATTATATCACATTTGTTGTTTTGCATCTTGTCGTCAAAATCAGTACCTTTTGCTGAACTTAATGTTAGTCTTTGAAAGTGCGTTGTTTTACCCTGTTGTTTACATGATAAAATACGAACATATATACATATTTTTAAAGTTGGGTATATTACCCCACGTTCAAAAATTTATAAAATCAAATATATTTTTTTTTGGCATACTTTAAATCAATAAAATTAAAAATAATGATGAAAAAAAATTTCGCCCCGCCCTCGGGTAAAGTAATTTCGGCTCAACGGCCTAGTCTTCAACTCACGACGAATTTTAGAAATCATTTTTTTTCAACTTAATGAAATAAAGTAAATTTTTGTTTTTAAATTCACACAAAACTTAAAAAGAAAACATATTAATTTCATATAAAACCTAAAAAACAAAAAAAATTCAGAATGGGGGGAGAAAACTAGTTCTTTAGTGTCTGCTAGCGGAAAAGACCAATCGAATTCCATTCTCGGAACTACACGAGAACAGAACAACTAACTCCAAACAGCATTTTCTTTTTAGAATATTTGAATCTCCTCACACTTAGGTAGATGTGGTGTCGAAATTGTGATTAACTTCATCGTCAATTTCTCTTGGACCATAATCAACTTGCATATCTGTGACTTTTGCTTTAAGCCAGTGACCAGCTTTTTCCGTAATATCCACAAATTCAACTAGCTTCGCCTTTTCTTTAGGCGACAGATTGGATACTAACCGGTTATATAACCTAAAGGTTCCCTTACTTTTAGCATCAATAACCCGTTTAAAAAGTTTCTTCATTGAACTGTTAATAACGGGGTTATTTAATTTCGTATCAACTATGGGGTTCTTTATTATCAAGTCATCATTAGGTGTTACTTCATTTTCCCCACACTTAGGCGTTCTATTATTGTTAAGCATTACCGTTGGAGTTGGTAAAACAACATGGTTCTTACCAATCGTTTTTGTCGGTTCAACGGTTTTGGTTTGTGGATATTTAGACTTTCGAATCATAAAGGTGATCGATTTCTCATCATTACTAAGTGTCATTCTACCCTTTCTTACATCAAATAACGCCCCGGTGGACGCTAAGAATGGTCGACCTAAAATTAGAGGAACGTTTGAGTCCTCTTCTATGTCAATGACAATGAATTCGACTAGAAAGGTTAAATTACCTACTTGAACGGGTAGGTTGTCAGCAATTCCAACTGGGTCCTTAATGGTTTGATCAAGGAGTCGAACACTCATATCCGTTGGAGTTAACTCACCTACACCTAATCTCTTATATAATGAAAGAGGCATAACACTCACACTTGAACCTAAATCTGCTAGTGCATCATACATGACACAGTCACTAAGTAGACAAGGAACAATAAATTCACCCGGATCACCTACCCTAGGTGGAGGATTTGGTGGAACTGTCTTCACCGGGTTTACTTCTACTGTTTTTGTTTCTTGCACTTTTTTATTCTTCTTCTTCTTCTTTCCAGAGGTATCACAAATTTTATTACCTATTACTTGCTCATACTCAACTCCTTTTCTTGGAAACGGGATGGGTGGTCTGTATGGTGCCACCACTGGCTTTACATACTCGGGTGGTGGTGGTGGTGTAACTTCTTCATTGTTACTTACATCTAAAACTTTCCCATCTTCTGGTATTGGTTTTTCAGAATTTGTTGATATCATGTTAACATTTTCATTCCGAGGATTTACTTCATTATTACTCGGTAGCTTTCCTTGTTCCCTTTCACTCATCAATCTAACAAGAGTACCTACTTGTTTTTCTAGATTCAAAATGGAAGCTTGTTGAGTTCTAAATGACTGCTCAAACCTCTCATTCGTTTGGGTTTGAGTTTCAATAAATTGTGTTTGAGATTCAACTAGCTTAAATACCACTTCTTCCAGATTTGACTTCTTCTCGTCGGTTTGTTGTGGTGGTTTATACAAGCCAGGTCTTTGTTGATTGAAAGTGTTGTTTTGAGTTGGTTGGTTATTCGGACCTTGTTGGTTATACGAGTTATTGTCGGGTCCTTTTGGATTGTAAAGAATGTTTTGATTTCGATTGAAGTTTGGCCTTGGCGGTTGATAATTATTCTGATAACTATTTTCCAGCCTTTGGTTCATGTAGACAACATTCTCACGTTGTTCCATCGTTTGTTCAATGTGACAGTCTTTCATTAAGTGTGGTCCACCGCATTGCTCACAACTGATTCGTATTGCGTGAATATCTTTATTCATCTTTTCCATTCATCTTTCGAAAGCATCTATTTTTGCGGAAACGGAATCAAAGTCATGGCTAGAATCGGCTCTAGCCGCTTTAGATGAACGAAAAATATCTTTTTCTTGATGCCACTCATGAGAGTGGGAGGCTGTGTTATCAATAATTTTGTAAGCTTCAGTTGCGGTTTTCCTCATAATGGAACCACCAGCTGTTATGTCGATGTCTTTTCGTGTAGCAACGTTGACACCTTGGTAGAATATTTGTACTATTTGATAAGTGTCTAAACCGTGTTGAGGACATCCTCTCAACAACTTTCCAAATCTTGTCCACGCCTCATATAGAGTTTCATTTGGCTTTTGCGCGAACGTAACAATTTCTCCTTGAAGTCTCACGGCTTTGGATGCCGGAAAGAATTGTTTAAGAAATTTTTCAACTAAAACATCCCATGTGTCAATCGCCCCTTCAGGTAACGATTCTAACCAATCTTTGGCTTCTCCCTTTAAAGTCCAGGGAAACAACATGAGATAGATTTGCTCATCTTCCACTTCTCGGATTTTGAATAGTGTACAAATTCTTTTAAACGTACGAAGGTGTTCGTTAGGATCTTCATTCGGTGCACCACTGAATTGGCATTGGTTAGTTACCATGTGTAGAATTTGTCCTTTGATTTCATAATCTGGCGCATTAACTTCTGGCTTAATAATGGCGTGACCTTGGCCCGTGCGTGTGGCTCTCATTCGATCTTCCATACTTAGAGGTTCCGTTACTTCCATAATTGAATTTGTTGAATACGAATCACTAGAGGATTCTGATTTAATGGTTTGTGGCTCAGGAGGAATAATTAGTGGTTCAAGATCTTGGAATTGTCCTTGAATATGCTTCGGGTTCTTAATTGTGAAGTCGGGTTCAAAAGATGGATTATCGGAAATTTGAGTTGGAGTTCTTGGTCGACTAGATGATGATTCTAAAGAAAAATCAACGGCGACAATATTGGCTAGATGTCTTGATCGAGTTATAGGTGGTGAACGTATGAAAGGTGGTGAACGTTTTACTCGGTGCATTCACTGAATATCCTATTAGTTTTTAAAAGGAAAGAAAAATTATATAAGTTATCCAATTAATAGACTTTTCTGATTTTGCCCACGTTTCGAATAGCCAAAAGATGCAGCAGAGGGGCAGGATTCGTTTGGTCTCAATATAATTGAGTACTGTTTGGCTCCAATAACCCGGTCCACGTACAAATCCAACTATTACTACGAACCAGAAAATTTTGATGTCTATCAATTTAACCACTTAAAATAAATTTTCGTAATTTTAAGAAATTTAGATAAGAAGTATAGAAAATTCTAAGCCCTAAAAACTAGAGTATCGAGAAATAAGGAAGAAATAGATTGCGCGTCGAAAAATGTTGAAAAATAAAAAGGTCGAAAAATAGGCGTCGAAAAATAAAAATAAGAAAGTAGTGCGAAATACGGCGTCGTAAAATTCTAAAGCACCTAAAACTTAGTCTAAGGAATAAGCACTTAAGGGATTTTACGGCAAAGCCTAAAAATTCTAGAAGTAAAAATAACTATGGCAAAACTAAACTTAATACTAAAAGTTGCGACTATAGTCTAAAAATCTAAAGGTAATAAAACTAAAAAAACATTTTTTTTTTATAGACAAAATCTTAAAAAAAATATATTTTTTTTTAATAATTTTTTTTTTTTACGGTTTTTTTTTTTTTTTTTTACGTTTTTTTTTTTTTTTACGTTTTTTTTTTAAAAACGAATTTTTTTTTTAAAAAAAAACGTTTTTTTTTACAATTTTTTTTTTAAAAAAATGATTTTTTTTACAAATTAATACTTTTTTTATAATTATTATTTTTTTTTCAAAACTTTTTTTTAATTCATTTACTATTCATGAATAGTAAATGAAAAGAAATTAATTAATTTACTATTCACATGAAAGCGACATGATAGAAATTATTAATTACAATTTACATAATATACCCCTGAAGTATTTAATAAATACGACTTTTTAAAACTTCTACGATTCAAAATATATTCTAAAATATTATTATATTATTATATTCTATTTCAATATTATTATATTATTATATTCTATTTCAATATTATTATATTATTATATTTTATTTCAATATTATTATAATTAAAAATATAGCGTTTTAGCGCTCCCCGGCAGCGGCGCCAAAAACTTGGTGATGTGCAGCGGGGGTACGAAATAGTATTATTTTTTTGATACGAAAAGCGATACAGATTACACAAGTTTTAATTATTTATAGAGTGGATATACCTAAACCTTGCTACAACACTATAGGCAGTGTACCTAATCGTAGAGTAGTGTAGTTTTTAGTAAGTCCGGTTCGTTCCACAGGGAGCTGGTGATACTTACTATATTTTTAACTATATTTATACAAAATATATATAATTATATAAGTAGTAATATTATTATAAAAGGGGGGTTTTACCGTTTAATGACCGGTTTGTCGATTCTATATTTTAAGCGTAAAGATAAATGACGATAATTAAAGTGCGTAAAATAATGACAATAAATAAAATGACAGTAAATAAAATTGCGAGTAATAAAATGACAGTAAATAAAGATACGATGAGAAATATAATAAAAGAATTATGCTTATTTAAACTTCCGTAATCATGATGTTTGACGTGTTGATTTTAATTTATTACCATGGGTTAATTGTCCTTTGTCCTGGTTTATTTGATACGTCTATCTGGTTTTTGTCCATAATAGTCTATCGGTCATAAATATAAAGTGCGAGTATCCTCGTCAAATTACTCTTATACCCGAAGTCAAATATTCCAACTGATTAAGAATTTAAACTGTGACGCAGTTATCACTTCTGTCAACAATTACACCAGTTATCACTGTATGTAATCCACCCCTGTTTTAATTAGTTTATGAATATTAATTCATCCACTTGATCAGAATGAATAATCAATTACCCAACCCAATTGATTAATTAAATGATTATAACAGATTCCATATGAACATCACTAAATAGGACAACCATAATCATTATTAATTATTAGGTTAATTAATTTGAAGATAGGTTCGACAGACTCCAATGAGTTGTCACTCAATTAGACAATACCCCCCATCTATTAATAGTCAATAGTTCAATTTCCACAAGTGTCGGTCTTTTGCCCAAACCTTAATTATGGTCCAAAGTTTAATAACCCCTTCTTAATATTTTAGCCCAACATCACGATTACTTCGGCTCAAATAAGCATAATAATAACTTAGTTACGATACATTAATATAAAAAGGTTGAACATAACTTACAATGATTAAAAATAGCGTAGCGTTACACGGACAGAATTTTGACTTACACACTCAAACGATCTCTATCATAAATCTTATTATTATCATAATTTAAAATTAAAATTAAGATTATTGTTATATCTTATTAAGTTAACATTATGATAGAGATATAGAATATAGATATTGATAATTGATATTGATAAATAAGAAAAAGATAGAAAAAGGTGTGTTTTTACATTACGATTACAAAGCCTTTTATAGGCGAATTTAGAAATTGAATTTTCACTTATGACCCCTGAACTATGCTCAATTAACAACTTTTTATTATTTAATATTATTCTTATTATGAATTATTTAAATATTATATTTTATTCTTGTGCATAGTTGACTCGTAAGTTTTACACCGTTGCGTCGAGCGTTGAGAGTTGACTCTGGTCCCGGTTCCGGATTTTCGAACGTCCTTGCGTACAATTTTATATTTTGTACTTTGCGTTTTGTAACTTGTACTCTTGTCATTTTTAGACGTTCCTCATCAATAATTTGAACCTTTTTGATTGTATCTTGTACTTTTGAGCTTTTTGGACCTTTGTGTCTTCAATTCGTCATTTTCGCCTTTTGTCTTCGCACTTATTTAAAATAAACGAATATTACTTGAAAATGGAACAATTGCAACTAAAATCTTGTCTTTCTTGGGGGATTTTGCTATGAAATATATGTTCCTTTTTAGCCTTATCAGTGTCTTAACTTTTGACGTTGTCTTGGTTGAATTCCGAAATTCAAGGGATTTAAAGAAAATCTTCGAAATCTAAATGAGATATGATTCTTCGGTAAATGAGAAAATTAGGATCTCTTTAATTAAATGCGATAATCTTCCTCGATTTCTTTATTAGATATTTCACTATAAATTAACTTCTTCCGTTCCATTACTTTTACCACTCCTATACTAAATTCTCAAATTCAAAAGATTGTGAAAATGCTTAATCCAGTTCCGTTCCATTACTTTTACCACTCCTATACTAAATTCCCAAATTCAAAAGATTGTGAAAATTCTTAATCCAGTTCCGATCCTTGTCCTTATCCTGACTATCGCAACAATCATTCTCCTTTTCCAACTTCCACCAGAGGAATCTGTTTACTTCTACTTCGCCCTTGGGGTTATAGTATTTTTAATTCTCCCGTGTCTTTATGTTGTGATAAACATTGATATACACGGTTTGTAATTTATGTGTTGTTATCGGGCTTTATATTCTCCCTTATATTTTGGAGTTTCGTCCTTTTGTTTTCTCTTCTCGACTTTAAGTCAAGCGAATAATGTTCTAGAATTCGTAGATATGAATTTTTGAGTGAACATGACTAATGTTCTAAGAATGAGATAGTAATAGCACGATCTTGATTGGTTAAATTATCAGAATTCAGGAGAAAAGATAGAACTATTAAGAAAATATGTTCTTGATATGTTTGTAGATCGGATAGAATGTAAGAGTCGTGTAACATGGCACATGATGACGTTATGATCTGTGAATCATCATGTTCCATTTAGAAACTCAGCATGACTTACTGTAATATAATCACGTTGATCAAGTGTTATTATATTATACTAACTCATGCATCAATCTCCAACACTACTTCAAAATCATTCATAATTCAAGCTCAAATTTTAAAGAAATTTAGAAACTAAAGTAGTTTCCTTTATGATGTAATATAGATAGCACGAAGAGATAAATAATTTCGGACGAGAATATTTATGAAAATATCTTCAGAAATATCGAAGATATTTATGATGATATTTTGGAATTTCTAAGTTCGGTGGTTGATGAAGAAAGATTTTCCGCAAGATTTCAACATGAGTACGGAGCAAGATATTCGTTGAAGGTTTCACCTGATCTAGAATTACCTGGTTTCTTTGAATATATGGTATGGTCCTTGTATTTGGCCTTGGTCTCCTTCATGGTTTGCTCAATCTGTTTTTCAGTACCAAATTTTCTATCGAGCGTTCCTAACACTCCCTACTTTATCATCAAACTTTTGGCCGTTTAGACCATCTACACTTTTTCTGTTTCCTCTGCATTAAATGCTACAATATCTGAATCATCGGTTATCAATCCGAGGTGGTTTCAGGAGAATTGTGTTTTTAGATGATTAAACGCTGATGGTAATATGGTGAAATATAAAAGGTTTCCCGATAACAATAAAAGAGCACACATATATATCAAGGTGTTAATAAGGTTGTTTCGAATGAAAAGTCGAAGTTGACTTGCTAGAGCTGTGACAAAATTTGCTACTTTGAAAAGGGATTACCAAGTTATTTTGGATAATAATAACACTAAGGAATTAGCACAGCTACGTGTTAAACGTTTACTCAGTTGACGAGAGTTTCTCAGGTGCATAACTATATGCATCAATATTTTATTCCGTAGATGAAGTGCGGTTGGTTCCTCTTCTCGATTGAGGTGTTTTCAAGAATCATAAAAGGTTTGAACGCGAATTGTAATCGTCATGATAAAAATGAGGTTTAAGATGAAATGAAGTGGCAAACTTGAAGAAATGTTTAGTTTCATATGTTAAAATCAATATTTTAATTCATTTTAATTGTCCAATGTTGGTAGTCCACAGTTACTAATTCAATAATTCATATATAGTTTATAATATTCGAATTAATTAATACGTATCGTGACCCGTGTACATGTCTCAGACTCGATCACAACTCAAAGTATATATATTATTATAGAATCAACCTCAACTCTGTATAGCTAACTCCAGCATTACTGCATATAGAGTGTCTATGGTTATTCCAAATAATATATATAGATGGGTCGATATGATATGTCAAAACCTTGTATACATGTCCTGATATTTAAAGTGCGTAAATTAAATAACAGAAATTAAATGACGATAAATAAAATTGCGAGAATTTAAATTGTGATAAATAAATTACGATAATTAAATTGTGATAAATAAATTGCGATAAATAAAATGTAATATGGAATTAATCAGTTAGCAAGGAACAGTTAGCTAGGAACAGTTAGCGTGGATTCTTATTAAAATTCTTCTCATAATTAAATTGTTTGCTTCTAACAAGTTTTATTTTTGTCCAACGTTTTCTTCATTATGCCATTTGTTGGATTCTGATAGTTCAAAATCCAAATATGAAATTGAATGAAAATGGTTGTTCTGCGGTGAACGGATTCGTATCTTTGTAGATGTAAGTAGGATAGTAAATGAATGTTGAATCAGATTTGAAGAATGTACAGTGTAACTTATTAATGTGAAATCTAAATATTCCTCGGGTATTACCTACCCGTTAAAATATTTTCACCATTAACAGTTTGTTCGAAAGAATTTTATTTACAATCTTTATGAAAAAATATATATACCTATATATTTTCTTCAGATGTAATCATGGATTTAATGAGTCAATATGATATTAAACTCATTTGATTTACCATTAGAATAAGAATATATAATCTCTAAAACATTAGAGATTACATAATCGCTATGTCGAACGAAGATAAATGATGTAGAACGTCATGTAGAACGATGATTATACTCGAGGTACAGAATGAGATGTCAAAGCTGGTGACGTGGATGTTGTTGTTGGTGGTACTAGTGCTGTTGGTGCTGAGACTGGTTATGTTACTGGTGTTGGTGATACTGCTGGTGCTTGCAAATTGTGTACCGTGCTCTCTAATGTTAACACTCGTGCTCGGAGTTCTTTAACTTCTTCTACTAACCCTGGTTGGTTATCAGTGTAAGGTAGAGGTCGGATATCTTCTCTAGTTCCGCTAATGGTAACCTCAAGAAGAAAAATTCTTGCAAAGAGGGTATAAACGGTGTTGCGAACGGGTTCGCCGGTGAGCGGGTCGAGTACTCCAAGGTTAGGTGGTAGATTTGGTTCATGATATGGAGTACCTTCTTCCCTTCTCCATAGGGTGAGTATGTCGCGAACTCACCCCCATTTTATCCAGTAATCGCGGTAGTTGATTGGTTGGTGTGCTCCTGTCACGCTGTCTTCGGAGTCAGAGGAACGTGGTCGATTCGTAGAGGCCATCTAACGCGATCACAGTAAAGATTTTTGGTATGAAGTGTTTAGTGACAGCAATTGATAGTTGGATGTATTCTCAATGCATAATATGTATAGATATATATATATAGTACCAGGATCCTTTAAATTAAGGAGAAATTTACGAGAGATATCAGGCAAGGTCTACAGTAACAGATACGCTAAGATATGAATTTTGTCTATACACTATTCATGCAGTCAATGCAGTAAAACGTGTCTAGACTAAGAATAATGAGCAAGTAATTTCCTAAGGATGATAAGCAGATGATTTCTGACAAAAATGATAAGCAAAACTTTTGACATGCAGACACGGTCGAAGTCCAGACTCACTAATGCATCTAAACAACTATCAGTTAGACACACTAATGCAAGACCTGGTTCGCTAAGACCACCGCTCTGATACCAACTCTAATGACCCGTCCTAATCAATCTGGACAAATACATTACATTTGGTTACATCGCGAGGTACTTGACCTCTATATGATACATTTTACAAACATTGCATTCGTTTTTAAAAGACAAACTTTCTTTACATTGAAAGTTGACAGCATGCATACCATTTCATAATATATCCAACTATAATTGACTTAATAATAATCTTGATGAACTCAACGACTCGAATGCAACGTCTTTTGAAATATGTCATGAATGACTCCAAGTAATATCTCTAAAATGAGCAAATGCACAGCGGAAGATTTCTTTCATACCTGAGAATAAACATGCTTTAAAGTGTCAACCAAAAGGTTGGTGAGTTCATTAGTTTATCATAATCATTCATTTTCATCATTTTAATAGACCACAAGATTTTCATTTCTCATAAATACACATCTCGTATCAGGCATTTCGCAAACTGCATAGAGATAAAAAATCAGTCATATGGATTGAACACCTGGTAACCGACGTTAACTTAATGCATAGAATATCCCCAAAACAGAACCTCTCGTCTGTATAATAATCTCGAAGTACTAAAGCATTCGTATCCCGAATGGGACTTGTCAAGGTCCATAGATCTATCTTTAGGATTCGCGTCAATCAGGGGCCATTTCCTAAATTCTTAGGTTACCAGACTTGAAGGGCGATATTCGGTTAATAATCCAACCATAGAATGTAATTATAAGTACTTGTGTCTATTTCGTAAAACATTTATAAAATCAGCGCATGTATTCTCAGTCCTAAAAATATATATATATCAAAAGCATTTAAAAAGGGAGCAAATGAAACTCACAATACTGTATTTTGTAGTAAAAATACATATGACGACATTGAACAAGTGTAGGGTTGGCCTTGAATTTACGAACCTATATCAAGTATATATATTAACACATATAATCACATAATTCCTCCTAAATAATATTTATATATTAAGTGTTGTAGTTATATAAATATGTATATACTTTATTTATATTTTAAATCTTCAGTTATATTTTATTTATATTTATTTTGTAAATAATCAATATTCATATATATAGTTATATTACAATATATATATATATATATATATATATATATATATATATATATATATATATATATATATATATATATATATATATATATATATATATATATATATATATATATTTGTAGTTGGTATTATATCAAAAATCAGTAATTTGTTATATGTAATATTTATATAATAATGTTACTATGTTTGTTGTAAAAATAATAATACTGTAATAATAATAATACTAATGATAATGTAAATAAAATTATATATAAAAATCATGTTAATAATAATAATGATGGTGATAATGATAATAATAATGATAGTTATAATTTCAATTAAAATATTAATCTTAATGTTAATGATAATAATAACAATAATAATAATAATAATAATAATAATAATAATAATAATAATAATAATATTAATATTAATATTAATGACAATAATAATAAAATGTATTATTTTTATAATAATAATAATAATAATAATAATAAGAATTTTACCATTATCAATAAATCATCATCATGATCATGCATCATTATCATGACTTCGTATCATCATCATCATTAACATCATAACCATTATAGTTCTCAGTTATCATTATCAATTTATCACCTCATCATCATAATACCGAACCCATTGTCATCATTATACATCGTAACAACCATCATCATCATTATAATCGACTGGAATCATCATTTAATCACTAAATTCATCATCATTCTCATTCTAATCCAATCCTAACCCTAATTATCATCATAAACCTACAACACCCATCATCATATCATCGATGCTTTATCATTAACTTAACGTTATATTAAGAGTACTCGTAAGTCTATTTCTTGGCCAGGAACACGGTTCAAAATAATAAAAAAAATTAGCAGCCTAAACGATTTACTCGGCCCAACAACTAAAAATAAGTCCACATTGTAGTGTTAAGTTACATAGTCCATTATCAAGCCCAAGAGACTATATAACCTAATCATTAGACCCAAACATATTCGTAAATCAATTAGCAGATTATTAGCTGTATACATGTTTGCTGATGTCGACAGGAATTAGTGGTTGGTCTTCGGTTCCTTTTATAAATAATTAACTAAATCATCATCATTATCATTCTCACGTTCATCCTTTATTTATGTTACCTTTACAGCGAATTGGGTGATAGGGTGTAAAGTTGTGATGGTGGATTGTAAACGAAAAGAAAATCATAATTATGGCAGAAATCATAATAGCTTACGGTGGTGGGTCTGGTTCGATATGAAACAGAAGGGGAAACAGTGTTGTAACAGTAGTTGGTTGTGAGATTGTGAACTGAAGCAGTATCAGAAGTATTGTATCTGCAGTCTTCGAAGGAAAATAGGAAAAAAATTATCAAGCGGTTTTGATGGTTTGATAAAGTGGTGATCGAACCCATTCAATAGGAACAAGGAAAATGGTTTGGGTATATGTGGGTCTTGTTGAACGAAGCCTTCCATCATGATGATAGTTATATGGTGATCGGAATAGAAAAAAAAATGATAGGTATTTAATTGTTAACAACAACTAGCATCCTTACTTCATCATTACGTACCTTAATATTATTCTTCCATCACCTCATGTTATTTCATGTATCGTTATTTTTATCATTTCATCTTTGTAATTACTTCTTCGTGATTGTAACCGAAGCAAGGACAAGAAGCAGGAATTCACCAATGTTATGATTTTTGTGTTGGTAACCATAAACAGGAACAATTACATGGTGGTTCAATTGGTGGGTTGTGATAGAGTGTGATCATGGTGTTGATCCTCGGATGATGGTGAGCAAGAAGGAATCGAGCAGAAAATATATTGAGTTTTTGGTTTAGGCTGTTTATTAATTGAATGAAGAAAGAAAGATGGACCAATAAGAAAGAAGAGATATAATGCTCTCGTGATGTATTGTCTATAAACTATAACACATGTATATGTATATCTAATCCGTGCATTGTAGATAGTGGGGAAAAGGAATTAGCATCCAATACTGAATTCAATTAGGTACAGTAAAAACCAATCCTTCAATCAATTAGGCATAGGATTGTGATTATTATAATATTTGAAATGTAAACGTGGAAAACTTAAGCAGCCTCTATAATTTCTACCGACAGTTTTATTAGACATATTAATTTATATTCCGTTGTAGATCAGTGACAAATAAAAGTCTTTAATTGATTAAATATAAAATAAATCAACTATCCGCATTCGATCCTGAGTAAAATATAAAAAGTGTTAAAATCTAATAATTAGATTCTGAATATACTTTTAATAAGCCTATACATTATGTTACTCATTTTTGGATCACCGTTTAATATTAAAATAATATTAGTTCGTATTTTACTCATGTAATATCCATCGAATGGCAATTGAGTATAACAGTCGTTTACTAAATAGATTCGAAATCACAAAATATATATTTAATGTACTTTATTTATATATATATATATATATAAATATGTTCTTAAATAATTATCATAATATCATTTTTATTTTTTTTTACATAATTACTTTTAATAAGAGCAACCTATAATATTTTAAATCAATATATATATATATATATATATATATATATATATATATATATATATATATATATATATATATATATATATATATATATATAAAGGATGGTTTAAGATAGAATCAAGTGGATTTGGGCAGTATTGTTAATGATTGCTGAATCTGAATCGAGGAATGTACAGTGTAACTTATTAATGTGAAATCTAAATATTCCTCGGGTATTGCCTACCCGTTAAAATATTTTCACCATTAATAGTTTGTACAAAAGAATTTTTAATTACAATCTTTATGAAAACATATATATATATATATATATATATATATATATATATATATTTTCTTCTGATGTAATCATGGATTTAATGAGTTAATATGATATTAAACTCATATGATTTTCGGTTTGAGCTAGAATAAGTAATCTCTAAAACTATTAGGAACCACATATTCTTCGCAGAATATTTCTTCAATGAAATTATGGATCAATACTTCATCGTTAACTATTAGGAACCACATATTCTTCGCAGAATATTTCTTCAATGAAGTTATGGATCAATACTTCATCGTTCATTGTTGTTGGTACTCCTTGGTATCTATGGTGCGTATGATGTAGATGTTCGAGGTATAGATTGTGATGTCGAGACGTATGATGTTGAAACTTCGGTTGTTGGTGGTACTGGTATTGATGTTGCTGAAGCTGGTAACTTTTGCACCATATTCTCCAAATTGATTACTCGAGCGCGAAGCTCGTTGACTTCTTCCATTACTCCAGGATGATTGTCGGTCGAAACGAGCGGATGAATAAGGTTTAGAATTTGGGATATCATATAATCATTGTGAGGTATCCTGGAAATGAGGGTGAATATGATGTTTCGAACAGGTTCGCCGGTAAGTGCTTCAGGTTCTTCGCCAAGAGGGCAATGTGATGGATGAAAGGGATCACCTTCTTCGTGTCTCCAATGATTTAGTAGACTACGAACCCATCAGATGAATTGGGGATGGTTGATTGGTTGATTCATTTTGGTGACGCTGCTTTACGGAGCTTCGGTGAACATCCATGTCGGAATAGCTGTCGGATTCTGAAGAACTTGAACTAGTAACGAGTTCCATGTCGCACGATTGAGTAAAGGATTTTTTGATAGGAAATGATTTCCGACTATCGGAAGGTATTCTACATACATAGAATATCTATATATATAGAACAAAAGATTTCGTAGATTACGGAGGGATTTACGGAATATGCCAGGCAAAGTTTACAGTAACAGATACGCTAAGATATGAGTTAGCAGATACGCTAAGATATGAATTTTGTCTATACACTATTCATGTAATAAATGTAGTAAGATGTGTCTAGACTAAGAATGATAAGTAGTAATTTCTTAAGGGTGGTAAGTAGATGATTTCCGACTAGAAATGATAAGCAAAACTTTTGACATGCAGACACGGTCGAAGTCCAGACTCACTAATGCATCTAAACAACTATCAGTTAGACACACTAATGCAAGACCTGGTTTTCTAAGACCACTGCTCTGATACCACCTGTCATACCCCGTCCTAATCCACCTAGACGAAGTCTTCAGCAGATGGTCCCATTACGAGGTTCTGACCTCTATATATGCCATGAACGACTCCATGTAATATGAGCAAATGCACAGTGGAAGATTTCTTTCATACCTGAGAATAAACATGCTTAAAAGTGTCAACCAAAAGGTTGGTGAGTTCATAGGTTTATCATAAATAGTAAAATTCATCATTTTGATAGACCACAAGATTTAAATGCTGCATGGTACAAATGGGCCCGAATTCTATACTCACCTGTAATGTACATGCGATATCTTTTAAATACAGTACACCTTTCTCGTGTATGAAATCATCTTTTATAAATCTTAGTAACCGTACACATATCTCGTGCACAAAAATAACATACACATAACCTGTGTATAAAAATCATTCTCTCGATACATAACTTTCACATCAATTGGTACCAATTATCATGTTCACATAATTCAATGGTGGTAATTATCATGTCCACATAATTTCAATAGTGGCAATTATCATGTCCACATAATTTCAATGGTGGCAATTATCATGTTCACATAATTTCAATGGTGGCAATTATCATGTCCACATAATTCAATGGTGGCAATTTTCATGTCCACATAATTCAATGGTGGCAATTATCATGTCCACATAATTCATTTGAGAAATGTTTTGCTTGTGTCTATCTCGTCAAACATTTATAAAAGCAATTCATGTATTCTCAGTTCAAAATATATTTCAAAAGCATTTAATAGAGCAGTTATAAAAGCAGCGCATGTATTCTCAGTCCCAAAAATGTAGAGAGAAAAAGGGAATCAAATGAACTCACTATACGATATTTTGTAGTAAAAATATGCATACGACGATACTGAACAATGCAGGGTTGGCCTCGGATTCACGAACCTATATCATTTACATGTATATTAACACATATAATGGTAATCGAACAAATTTGGGTATTATTATTAATAATTGTTATTTTAGTAATTTGTACGTTTCATTAATAACTAAATTAACTATATTTATTTTTATATACATTAAATAGATAATTAATATTTATTACAAACATATTAATAATATATTTTTATATAGAAAATCTTTATTTGATATATTAATAATACTAATAATAATAATGATAAAAATAATAATATTAGTGTTAGAAATAATAATAAAAATGATAATAAAAATAATAATGATAAAAATAATGATAATTCTAATAATAATAATAATAATGATAACTCTAAAATGATAATTTTGATAAAAAGTTAGTTTCAACAATAATACTACTTACATTAAAAATGATGATGATAATAATAATAATAATAATAATAATAATAATAATAATAATAATAATAATAATAATAATAATAATAATAATAATAATATTATTATTATTATTATTATTATTATTATTATTATTATTAAGTGATAAGTAAACTACCTCAAAAGAGTAGCCCTTAAAAATATGCCTAAGTCCGGGTTTGAACCCGCGACGTCCTGCTAACCTGATAATATCCTTAACCATCCAAGCAATTCTGTTTTTCCTATATTTATTCTTTTCATTCTATATATCACCCGTATATATTTTCTAGTGGCTTTCTTCTTCTTCTCAAAAATATTTTTCAATCGAGCCAAATAGCACTTCATATTATTATACGTATATCACAACTACATCCCTCATTTCAGTTTTTGGTCGGCCCAATCACCAATCCATAGCTCACGGCCCAATCAAATATCATTATAGGGCTACGGTCCATATTGTTTGAAAGTGGAAATCGTATGGAAATGAGGTAATCAGCCAACAACTAGCCACCTGCATGCTTTCACTTTAATATTATTTTTTACTTATTTATTTATTATTATTATTTTTTTCGGAAGTGGAGTCACCACTTTATCCACCTTTTGAGTTTTGTACTTCCAATCACTACAATATGTGTCGGCCATGATGCACGTTTTTGTCCCACATACACCTCATATATTCGATCTTTATCATGCTTTTATAAATAAGCTTTAATGCATTAACTTGACAACTTTAAGTTGTGAACGTATGTGATTCGTTTAATCACTTTAAATGGCTCTAAAAAAACAACGAAGAGGAAAAAAAATGGCAGGTGACGTGATGGTTTTGCTCGAACAGCAGAAGGTTAAAATGGTGCAGTAGGTTGTGGGCTTGTAAGGAAGAAGAAGAGAGAAAGAAGAGAGAGAGGTGTTTGTGATCACGGTGGTTCGAGTTGATATTGGTTGAGATTGTGTTGTGATTCTGAAGTGATCGAGAGTGATGGCTTGCGAGGGTTTTCTATAAATTTATGTATATAATCTTTATGTTTATGTTTACATAATTATAGAGAAAGGGTGATTGATTGAAAACAAAAAGAAAAAAAAATAACGATGGAGATAAATGGGTGATTAAATGGATATGGGTTTGGGTTCATCAAAACATATTTAAAGAAGGTGGTCGTGGTCCACAGTGATTGTACTCGGTGATGGTGATCATGAAGTAAAGAGAAACATGAAAAGTGATGATTGGTTATATGGTTTTGTGGTTCTTATGGTTGGTGATAGTGGAGATCACGGTGGTGATGGAAGGTTGTGGTTTCTAATCGAAATAGTAGTATCCAATATGGGTTTCTTGGTTTATCCAAACAACAAGGGAATTTCAGCTTATAACTCGGGTGGGTGATAGTTGGTAAGTGTTTTTCATTTATGTCTTTGTATAAGTCTAAACTCATGTACATATGTAAGGGAGTGTTTGAGTTACACTATAACAAAAATTGATTGTTTGCTGTATAGATTGGTTGCAATCGATAATAAGAATCAATCCGTAGAGATACCAACAAAATAATAAAAGAAAGCGGATTGAGAATGTTGTCAGAAATATTCGAGCAAGGAGGAGAAAACAAAGAAAAATATAAAGTAGATTATGACTGGTAACAATTTTGTACATTTTTCTGATATTTATTTCTAACAGATTTGTACGATTGATTTGAATGTATAACAAATTTTGTAAGTGTCTTCTATTTTCTTGTTCTCTCTTTTCATTTAAATTTGCAGTCATATCATCTATAGATGGATTGAAGACTTGAGGTATATTCCAAATGATTTGTGAAGTGGACGTATAACAAATTACAGACAGGAATCTAATTTGTGCAGTAGTAGAAAGAATTAAAGCAGATAATATTAATAGAAATTGTATAGTTGAAATTGATCTTAAACTGATTTTGGATGTATTGTGATATGAATTTGACATGTAACAGTTTGCAGACACAAACAAAATTATATAAAGGTTAAAAAGGTTGCTAACAATTTCACGTAATTATTTATCTATCATATTTGATATTAATAATATAAATGCAAAGATATTTAATAATAATAATAATATTAATATCCAAATAATACTTGTAATATTAATATTAACGATAAAAGTAATAAAAATCCTGATACTGATAATTTTTAATAGAAATAATAATTTTTAGTAATAATAATAATATTATTCATAATAATTATAATTTTACTACTAATAATGACAACAATGATATTAGTAATTGAATATATCAAATTTTATATTTATGTATTATATATAGTAATAATAATAACACTGATATTAGTATTTAATATTTATTTTAATAATAGTAATGAATGTAATAATAATATTACTATAGCAACTATATTTTAACTTGTAATAAAATTTCATATAATAACCTTACATATTATTAATTATGTAATACTTATGTTATATAATAACATATTTGAATACTTAATATTTATATGTTTTATATATAATCTAATATACATATATTATAGAAGTCATATATATATATATATATATATATATATATATATATATATATATATATATATATATATATATATATATATATATATATATATATATATATATATATATATATATATATATATATATATATTATAATAACAACTTAACTATTCTATATATTGTTTTACATAGTTATTTATAATAATTTCATATAAATGATTAATAACATTTATTATATGAATATATTTATTTATATATATATATACATATATATTTACAAATAGTTGTTCGTGAATCGTCGGGAACAGTCGAAGGTCCAATGAATGTACAAAAACAGTTCAAAATTTTGAGACTCATGATAACAGACTTTGCTTATCGTGTCGAAATCATATAAAGATCAAGTTTAAATTTGGTCGAAAATTTCCGGGTCGTCACAGAGGATGCTTCAGTAGAAAGTTCCTTGTGAGTAATTTTAATAATTACACGATGGTCGATTCTAGACCGGTCTTGGAACAATACAATGAGCTCATTTATATACTTGGTCAATTCACACAACATAAAATGAATATGGATGAGTCTATTAAAGTCTCAAGTATAATTGATAAACTACCTCAATCTTGGAAAGAATTTAAACATTCTTTGAAACATAAGAAGGAGGAGTTAACTCTTGTTGAGTTAGGTAGTCATCTGCGTATTGAGGAAGGCCTCAGGTTGCAGGATAATGACAAACCAAAAAGCAACGAAGTTGCTGGTACGTCCGCTATCAATATGGTGGAACACAAAAGGTTCATTGGTAATAATGACAAAAAGGGAAAACGTAAACATCAAGGTAATAACAAAGTTGATGCTAATAAGAAGTCTAAATTGACTTGTTGGAAGTGTGATAAATCTGGACACTTGAAGAGGGATTGCAAGGTTATTTTTAGCACTAACAATGCTAAGGGATCTAGCACAAATGGTTCGGGCAATGGTTCGAACAACCAAGCCCCGAAAGGTCAGAATATATTTAATAATTCAATTGAGAATTATTATGTTTCGTATATATCTGAGATTTTTTTTGTGCAGGATGATGATGTTGCGTGGTGGGTTGACTCAGGAGCTACTATTCATGTATGTAAGGATAGATGTTGGTTCAAGACTTACGAGTCAGTGACTGATGGATCAATTCTTCATATGGGAAATGAGTCGACAGCCTCTATTCATGGACGTGGTCGTGTGGATTTAATCTTTAGTTCTGGAAAGATTGTTTCTTTATTTAATGTATTGCATGTACCACAAATTAGGAAAAATTTGGTTTCAAGTAGTATGTTGAATAATTGTGGTTATAAGTAAGCTATTGAATCTGACAAATTTGTTCTATCTAAAAATGGTTTATTTGTTAGATTTGGTTATTTGAGTAATGGAATGTTTAGACTAAACATTGAACATGTAAGTGTTGATATTGCTTGTATGTCTACTACTAGCATAAATAATTCTATTCTTTGGCATGCTAGACTAGGACATGTACACTTTAAAAGAATGCAAGATATGTCTAAAGATGGTGATGTGCGTAGAGGTGTATATAAAATAGTTTATATTTTACAAGGAAAATACTATTAAATACGATACAATTTTACACAAGTTATTTATTTATTTATAGAGTGGATATACCTAAACCTTGCTACAACACTTATAGGCAGTGTACCTAATCGTACAGTAGTGTAGTTTTTAGTAAGTCCGGTTCGTCCACAGGGAACTCGCCAAGTTTAACGCTATATTTTTAACAAATTTAATAATATATATGTAGTATTATTATTATAAAAAGGGGGTTTTTACCGTTTAATGTCCGGTTTGTCGATTTTAAAACTTAAGTCGCAGTTAAAACCGAATGTAAAATATTAAATATATAAAAGACTTAATTTAAAGCGTAAAGTAAATAACAATAATGAAATTGCGATAAATAAAAGTGCGATAAATAAAATTGCGATAAAATAAAAGTACGATAATTAAAAGTGCAATAAAATGACAGTAAATAAAAGTGCGATAATTAAAAGTGCAATTAAATATGAAATAAAGGAAATTAAATATGAAATAAAGGAATTATGCTTATTTAAACTTCCGTAATCATGATGTTTGACGTGTTGATTTTAGTTTATTACCATGGGTTAATTGTCCTTTGTCCTGGATTATTCGATATGTCCATACGGATTTGTCCATAATAGTCCATCAGTCATAATCATAAAGTGCGGAAGTCTTCGTCAAATTATTCTTATTCCCGAAGTCAAATATTCCAACTAATTGGGGATTCGAATTGTAACAAGGTCTTAATACTTTGTTTAATGAATACACCAGGTTATCGACTGCGTGTAAACCAAGGTTTTACTACTTTGTTAACAATTACACCAATTACCCTTGAATGTAATCCACCCCTGTTTCAACAAGTCTATTAACTATTAATCCAGTTCCGCGTCTGGTAAAATGAACAATTATTGGTATTTATAGATATCCCGCCTACCGTACCCAGTCAAGCGTATGTGATTATATATAAATACGTCAAATTATAAGTCTATATATTAAATCAACGAGGTATCATTTAGTTAATATAAAGCCCATTAATAGCCCATAGTATAATTTCCACAAGTGTCGTTCTTTTATCCAAACCCCAAATATGGTCCAAAGCCAAATTACCCAATTTTAATATTTAGCCCAACATCACGATTACTTCGGTTTAAATAAGCATAATAATAACTTAGCTACGAGACATTAATTTAAAAAGGTTGAACATAACTTACAATTATTGAAAATAGCGTAGCGTTACACGGACATAATTTCGACTTACACCCTTACAACATTCGCTAACATACCCTTATTATTAGAATTTAAAATTAAAATTAAAATTATAATATATATATATATATATATATATATTATACGAGTGAGATAGAGAGATAGATGAAAAAGATATATATAAGTTCGCTCAAAAACTGCGAAATTTATAGACATGTGGCCACAAAAAGTGGCCCATGCGATTGCATGGATATTAAGCCTACAGGCCATGCGATCGCATGGAGGTAGGTACCAGCTCACATTGCTTTGTTTTCTTTCTTGCCGACGGTTTTTATAAATAAATATAACATATAAATAATTTTAAGAATTATTTAAATATTATATTATATTTATGTCCATAGTTGACTTGTAATTTTTAGTCCGTTGCGTCGAGCGTTGAGAGTTGACTCTGGTTCCAGTTCCGGATTTTCGAACATCCTTGCATACAATTTAATATCTTGTATTTTGCGTTTTGCGTCTTGTACTCTTGTAATTTCGAGATGTTTCTCATCAATAATTTGAACCACTTTGATTGTACTTTGTACTTTTGAGCTTTTTGGTCGTTTGCGTCTTCAATTCGTCGAATCTGTCTTTTGTCTTCACCTTTTATTATTTAAACTAATATTACTTGTAAATAGAACAATTGCAACTAAAAGCTTGTCATTCTTGATTGATAATGCTATGAAATATATGTTCGTTTTTAGCATTATCAAATATTCCCACACTTGAGCGTTGCTTGTCCTCAAGCAATATAGTCGTGAAAAAAAAAAAATACTAGAATTACTTCTTTATTCTTCACACTTTGTACATCAGTGATTTCTATACGGCGGTATGAACAATGGTAGTAACGATGTGGTTTACAGTCCCACATGACTATAAAAATTTAGATCCTTTAGGAAATTGGATCTTTATGAAAACATTTGATCTTTTGAAAATTAAATCTAGCTTTCATCCTAGATAAGTTTTCCGGAATAACCCTTCATCGGTGTTTGTAAAATGTTTTTGTGGGTTTGGTGGGTTTCAGATTTGAAAATTTTAGCTCAAAACTTGCGGTTTTGTGTCACCCACTTGCTAACCTTGTATTGGAAAAGCAACACGTCCAGTATACTTGTTCCGTATATTACCTTTCGGTAAACTACTGTCCGGTTGTAAAGGAAAGCGTTGAACAAGCAACTGTTAAGGCAATGTCCCATGACATGCTTTTAATTATGGTCTATAACGTGTCGGATGAAATTACTATCCTTTGTAGGAGCAATAGTAAACTCACCCTTATGGTTTTTCGGTCTGGCACAAGGTCCCGTCTTTGACCATGCTATGCAACCACCGTTCTTACGGTTGACACCCGATTTGGTTCAGGTGACCTGATGAATTCCAGGTGAATTCCTAGGATTTTACGTTCAATGGTAATGAACGCATTAAAAATGAGTTTTCAGAAAACAAATCGGTTTGTAATTTGATCAAAATATTTTCTCGTTCAAGCTCGAGTTTAGATATCATCGGATTCCATGAGTTTGTAATTCTCAATCTTTAAAGTCAATCTCAAGGATTGAGTAATATCAGTCTTAAAAGCTGATTTTTGATCTTTTAAGGAGATTATCCTTTCTGGGGATCTGATTCATTAGTCTTATCAAGCTAATTTGCACGATGCCCTCCCCATTTTACGAGACAGATCCTCTCATGGTTAGGATAAGTCTGACCACTTGGCGACCCTGTTTGATGATGAGGTCCGTGGATTTCCAGCTGATTTTCGAGAAAATTTTTCAAGGTTTTTCGTAGACTCTACAACTGGTCTGGACGACAACTTCTTGACCTAAATCAAGAAGCGCGTGTCTTTTTCGGAAGACTTTACTTCCTTTTAATGATGGAATTGATTCATCGTGTAGATCCATCTTTCTTTCAAACATATTACAGTTTATCGGGTAAAACGGTTAATTTTGTCCAAAACAAAAGTATCTTCAGTTATTTGTAAAAAAATATGTGATATATGTTTTAAATAACTTGGTAAATTTTTCTCACACTTGGCTTTTATTTTCCTTTCTTTGCCTTTTTATTGTCCTCTATTCCATTTTAAATGAATTCTAACATTTTTGGTTGTTTCTCAATTTATGTCCTTTCCGAGGTAACAATAATTTCGGTGTCAACACCTAGTTTTATCGTTCATAAATATGTATAAACATGATTTTGAGTTCATTTAATTGAAGATTTTGAAAAATTTTACTAGAATTGGGTAGTCAGTATATAAGACTAGGGCTGTTCTTTATTATCAGAGAGCACTAGATTCTAATACAACTACTGCCTTACTAGTATTTCTAATGGTAACCAAGTGTTTAAATAAAAATTTTTTTTAAAATCCGAAAGAATTTAACCCCTTCCCACACTTAAGATCTTGCAATGCCCTCATTTGCAAGAAATCAGTAACAATTTAAATTATTGAGGGTGATTAGCGTAGAAAAAATGATTAAATTTTACCAAAGTTTCTAAACATATTGGCGTTTGTTTGTTGAATGATAAATGGTGCACATCATTTGTTCATTCCGTCTTATTGTTACATCACATTTGTTTTTCGTTTTGTCGTCAAAATCAGTAGCTTTTGCTGAACTTAATGCCAGTCTTTGAAAATGCGCTGTTTTACCCTGTTGTGTACATTAAATAAAATACATACAATACAAATATAAACATGCATGGTAATTTGAAATGGGACTTAAAATCCCACTTTCAAATCAAATATGAAATATTAGTACAACAAATAAAAATATTAAACATTACAATAAAAGTATCAAAATATAATGTGTTTAAGCATAAATAAATAGAAATAATAAAAAGATAAAAATCATAGAAATCACCAACAGGAACTATATCAATCTGGATAGGGGTTCCAGTTCATGTCGTCGTCCGGGTTCCATGGTTGGTGATAGGTGTACTGGTAGGCCTGGTTAGGGTCGTAGAGAGTATATGGTGGTCTCATCTCGGGCTGGTGTGGAGGATAGTAAGCGGGTCGGGTTGGAATGTAGTGATCCTGAGGTGACAGCCGGCTCATGATCTGACGCTGATGATAGTCCCATCTATCATGCTGTCATTGCCTGGAATGCTCGTAATCATTCCGGGCTTGCCACTGCTCCATCCGACTAAATCTCTCCCCGTTTGTCATATCTACCTCATCTGCACGCTGTTAGACGTCAGTCATAGCCTCCCTAATGTCATCCGCTTCCTCCATTTCCTCATCTGATCCTCTCTCTACCTGAGGATGACTACCAACATAGGGTATTGCCTGATTGCGTCTGCTTTTTAATACCTTAGCATCCTGATAGACCCTCAATCCTAAAGGCTCAACCTGTTCCCTACATTCCAAAAGTGGATCCCCTTGGTCCCTATCTACACCCAAATACTCTCCAATGAGAGTAACAAAAATACCTCCTCCTATTATTTCCCCTTCCTGTATTCCTTCTACCATCTTAGCCAAATAAAAACCAACACAGTAAGGGATATTAACAAAGCCTCTTGGGTCTCGAATACACTTTAGGTAAAATAAATCATGTAAGGTCATTTTCTCCTTATTGTGACCTCTCTGTGTAATCGAGTTAGCCAAAAATCTATGAATTATACGAAGCTCGGCTTTGTTAATATGTAAGTAGGAGTGTTTTCCTCCCAGCGTAAAAACATTATAATCTGACATACGCCTCCAGACTGCGTTCACGTCAAAATTCCTATCTACCCTTTCACCATGATAAATCAAATTCATACAATAGGGTAGTAGTAATTCACCAGGAGTATATATCTGCAAAGCCCTGGCCATGTCCAGTATGGACATCCTGTACATCCTACGGCCAAGTATAAATCTAAGAAAACTTCTATCATCTAATCTATCTACATCTGTATTTAATGCTATAGTACTCATAAGCTCAATACACCATTCCTTATATACAGGTCTACGAATGGTGAATAAACGTTCCCAATCGGAAAAAAAAGAACTGCCATACCTTTGGATCAGATGCTCCCTAACTGAGTTAACTAGTTGGACCCTTTCTAAAGGCTCCCAAACGATTACCCTCGGCACTTCTACATTTTTCGGTATCAGTTTGAATTTGTTACTTTGATATGTCGGGTAATCTCTCCAGCTTCTATCAAATCTTAGATTAGGATGCAACGTGTGTTCAGGAATCGTTGGGTATTCTACAGGCGGATGCATCTGGAATACTATAAAGGCATCAACAAATTGTAGCGGATCATAATAAGGTACGTGTTGATCAGGTTGCTGTTGTTGTTCCTGTTGTGGTTCTTGTTCGGGTTCTGGCTCGTATTGCATTTCTGGTTCAGGTTCTGGAGCAGGTTGTCTAGATGATGATGATGCACCATCAGTATTAGTAAATCTCTGCAAAACACATTAAACACAAAATTTGTGCATCCAAATATGCATTAGTGTTAGCAAAATAACAACTTGAAACAATTACAATAACATGTTTAATCAAAATTAAACTTATACACATTTTCACAATTTTAACAATTCCACACTTTTTCAAATAAGCATATATGAAAATGTTTACAAAGTTCATAAGCATTCAACTCAAATAACATGTTAAAATAACCATTACTAGCAATTAAACAAGTTTCAAATGGCATTTATATCAATTTAATCAAGTTCATGAATTTTATACCTAAAAAGTCCACTTTAATTCTCAAAAATTATGTTTTAGGATCAAAGTTTGGATCATTTAGCTACCTAAACATGTTACACTACTTAATTTAGCAATAATTCATGACAAAAATCGGCTATAACCTGTTTATATCAAAAAGCCCCAAATTGCTCAAGAACACAAACCCTATATTCCTGAAAATTTTGAAGTTTTTGGCTTCAAATCATGTTAAATAGCATCAATCTAGGTTATACATGCATAAAATACTAACAATTTAACTCTAATTACACTAGAAATTAACAAAATCAAATTAGGAAAAATATAGCTCAAGAACACTAAAAATTAAATTTAAAGAGGTTTAGAGATGAAATTGTTACCCTTCTTGATAAACTTCTTATCAAATTCATGATTAGAGCGGATTATAGTGAGAAATTTGGTGAAAAAAATGATGAAATTTGAGAGGTTTTTGGAGAGTGCTCGTGTTTTGTGTGTGTGTGTTTTGTGGACAGAAGCAGACTCGCTTGGTTTTATGATTCTGACCAAAAATTAGGCCTCATGCGATCGCATGAGGTTGAAGGCCAAACCCCATGCGATCGCATGGGGGTCTGGTATTTTTTTTTTGTTTTTTTTTAAATATAAAAACCATTACTTTTAACACAAAATAATTAATTAAAATTTAAAAATTTTGTTTTCCTTTTTAGGAGTGAGGGCGTTTCGGATCGTTGTCCTAGTCCGTCTCTCAACAAAGTTTTAAAATTTGTTACTTTTTTTTAAGCGTCGTTTTAAAAGCAAAGATTTTTGAGTTTTTTTAAATGTTTTTGGCATACTTTAATTCAATAAGATTAAAAATAATGATAATAAAAATTCTCGTCCCTCCCTTGGGTAGAGCAATTTCGGTTCAACGACCTAGTTTTCAACTCACGATGAATTTTAAAAATCATATTTTTAACTTAGTGAAACAAAGTAGATTTTTGCTTTTAAATTCACACCAAACTTAAATTTAAAATGCATAAAATTAAAAATTCATATAAATATCATTTTTATACATACAAACTTATATTAAAAATATTAATTTTTCAAATATTTACAAACTTAAATATATTGATTTTAAAAAGTTTACAATAATAATTTAATATTTATATTAATTTTAAGAAACAAGGTAAAAATTCAAAATTCAAAATCTTTTTGGTCTTTTATCTCACTTTAATCAATCAAATATTATCAAAAATATACGCCCCTCTTTTCGGTAAAGTAATTTTGGTTCAACGACCTAGTTTTACTCCTGACGAATTTCTGAAATATTTTGGGTTGATTGATTAAAGATATTTATACCTTAAGAATAAACGGTAAATTTCGCAGTGATATAATAAATTTTTGTATGATATCAATAATTTCGGTTACGCATACCTAATTTTATTGAATACCAATTTAATACTTTATTGTGAACGATTCAGCGTTTATTATTAAAAGGTTAAAAGCAATAAAAATAAAAATAAAAAACTGTACATACTTACATGTGAGAAAGAATTCTCAGAGACTTGCTTTAGCCGACTCATAGGAGAGTCGTGTGATTTGGTTCTCCATAGCTACGTAAGCATAACCTCGAATCTTCAATATCTTTTCTTCTAAACATATAAACGGTCCTTCTCTGCATAGAGTAACAAATTCGATATTTGAATATGTTTGATTATTTGAACATTTACCTTCATGTGACCATTTTCCGTATTTATAACATCTTTCAAGGTGTCGTGCTCTTCTTTTCGTTGCGGATTTTGATTTTCCTTTACCAAAATATATCTTATGATGATCTTTTCTGAGTTCTTTTCTTACCCCGTCCATTTTTTCTCTTATGAATGATACCAGTTCACTCGGAAGTGTGTCATTATTACGTTTAGTAATCATAGCATGTAGCATTAGACCATGGTTCAGATCAAAGAAATTCTTCATCTCGTAAAACCTAAAAAAAATAAAAAATTCAGAATGGGGGGAGAAGACTGGTTCTTTAGGGTCTGCTAGGGAAAGACCATTCGGATTCCATTCTCGAGAACTACACGAAAATAGAAAATCTAACTCTAACAGAAATATATATTACCCTAAAAATATTTGATTCTCCCCACACTTAGTTAGCTGTGGTATCAAAATTATGATTGACTTCATTGTCAACTTCCATCGGACCATGTATGTAATGTTTAACTCTGTGACTATTAACTTTAAATTCAATCCAATTTGAATTTATTAACTCTATTGTTCCGTATGGGAAAACTCTTTTGACTATAAATGGTCCAGACCATCTTGATTTCAATTTTCCAGGAAATAGCTTGAATATTGAATTGAAAAGAAGAACTCTGTCTCCTTCTTTAAATTCTTTTGAACTTCTGATTCTTTTATCATGCCATTTCTTCGTTCTTTCTTTATAGATTAACGAATTTTCGTATGCTTCATGTCTTAATTCTTCTAATTCGTTTAGTTTTCTTAACCGTAGACGTCCGGCTTCATGTAAATCAAGATTACATGTCTTCAAAGCCCAAAATGCTTTGTGTTCAATTTCTACTAGAAGAAGACATGCTTTTCCGTAAACGAGTTTAAAAGGTGTGGTTCCAATTGGAGTTTTGTAGGCTGTTCTAAAAGCCCAGAGTGCATCCTCCAATTTCATGGACCATTCCTTCGGATTTGATCCTACGGTTTTCTCTAGAATTCTTTTTAATGCTCGGTTGGTATTTTCAACTTGTCCACTTGTTTGTGGATGATAAGCGGTTGAGATTTTATGAGTTACTCCATATCTTTTGAGAACTTTCTCAAGTTGATTGTTACAAAAATGAGTACCCCGATCACTTATTAAAGCTTTCGGTGTTCTAAACCTTGCAAAAAGACGTTTTAAAAAGTTGACTACAACTCGTGCATCGTTAGTCGGAAGAGCTTGTGCTTCCGCCCATTTAAATACATAATTAATGGCAACGAGAATGTAGAGATTATTATGAGATTTTGGAAATGGACCCATAAAGTCAATACCCCAAATGTCAAATACTTCACATATTTGAATGACATTTTGTGGCATTTCATCCGTTGACTTATTTTTTCGGCCCTTTGACATGCATCACAGGATTTGCAAAGAAGGTGTGCATCTTTGAAAATTGTAGGCCAATAGAATCCAGCATCGTAAACTTTTCTTGCTGTAAGTTGAGGCCCATAATGCCCTTCTGTTGGTCCTGTGTGACAATGGTTTAAGATTTGACTGGCTTCATCTCCGAATACACATCGGCGTATTATTCCATCGGGACAACTTTTAAATAAATGTTCTTCCCAGAAATAGTGTTTTATATCACTAAAGAATTTCTTTCGTTTTTGGTACGACAACCCTTTTTCAAGAAATTCACATACTAAGTAGTTTGCATAGTCTGCAAACCATGGAATTTCATTATAATCTATCTTTAATAGATATTCATCAGGAAAGTTGTCTTGTATGACCGATTTATTTAGAACTTCTAATTCAGGATTTTCAAGACGAGAAAGATGATCAGCTGCGAGATTTTCTGCTCCTTTTTTGTCTCGGATTTCAATATCGAACTCTTGTAAGAGTAAGATCCAACGGATTAATCTTGGTTTAGCATCTTTTTTCGAAAATAGGTATCTAAGAGCAGAATGGTCGGTATAGACCACCGTTTTAGCTAGAACGAGATATGAACGAAATTTGTCAAAAGCAAAGACAATAGCAAGGAGTTCTTTTTCAGTAGTTGTGTAATTCGTTTGTGCTCCTTGTAACATCTTACTAGCATAATAAATAGGTTGAAATCATTTTTCAATCCTTTGTCCTAAAACGACTCCCATTGCAAAATCACTTGCATCGCACATAAGTTCAAACGGTAGATTCCAATTTGGAGTTATTATGATCGGCGCATTAGTAAGTTTTTCTTTAAGAATATTAAAAGATTTGATGCATTCATCTGAAAAGATGAATGGCGCATCCTTTTCTAGGAGTTTATTCATAGGAGTGGCAATTTTAGAAAAAACTTTTATAAAACGTCGGTAAAAACTGACATGCCCTAGAAAACTCCTAACTCCTCTAACATTGGTGGGATGTGGAAGTTTAGCAATTATATCTACTTTAGCTCTATCCACTTCAATTCCTTCCTTTGAAATTTTATGACCAAGAACGATGCCTTCTTTAACTATGAAATGACATTTCTCCCAATTAAGAACTAGATTTGATTGTTCGCATCTAATAAGCATTCGTTCAAGATTAACTAGACATGATTCAAATGTATCACCGAAGACTGAAAAGTCATCCATGAAAACTTCCATGCATTCTTCTATCATGTCGGGAAAAATCGCCATCATGCACCTTTGAAAGGTTGCAGGGGCGTTGCAAAGTCCAAATGGCATGCGTTTATAAGCAAAAGTACCATAAGGGCACGTGAACGTGGTTTTCTCTTGGTCCTCGGGTGCTATTGGAATTTGAAAATATCCGGAAAAACCATTAAGAAAACAATAGTAACTATTTCCGGCTAATCTTTCCAACATTTGATCCATAAAAGGTAAGGGAAAGTGATCTATTCTGATGGCGTCATTTAATTTTCTATAATCAATACAAACACGCCATCCTGTTACAGTCCTAGTAGGAATAAGCTCATTTTTCTCATTTGTGATGACAGTCATGCCACCCTTCTTAGGTACACATTAAACTGGGCTTACCCATAGACTATCAGAGATTGGATAAATTAAACCTGCATCTAGCAGTTTAATAATTTCTTTCTTAACAACATCTTGCATATTAGGATTTAGTCTTCGTTGGTGTTGCACATACGTTTTATGACCTTCTTCCATAAGGATTTTATGTGTGCAATACGAAGGACTTATTCCATTAATATCATGAATCTTCCATGCAATGGCTGGTTTATGAGCTTTTAGCACAGAAATGAGTTGAGATTTTTCATTTTCAGTAAGAGAAGACGATATTATTACAGGTAATTCAGATTCACCATGTAAATAAGCATATTCCAAATGGTTTGGAAGTGGCTTTAACTCTAATGTCGGTTGTTCTTCTATCGATGATTTATATCGATATCTGTCTTCTTCTTTTAGCATTTGAATTTCTTCTGTTGTTAGTTCATATCCATTAACCATAAGTGTAGCTAACATTTCAGTTTCATCAATTGGTTCAGTTCCTTCTCCTAAAGAACATTCTCATGTTCCTTGTAATTCTGGAAATTCTTCTAACAATTCTGCATGTGAATCTATAGTTTGAATATAATAACATGTATCATCTGCAGATTGCGGTTGTTGCATTGCTCTATCAACAGAAAAGGTAACACTCTCGTCCTCTATACTTAGGGTCTGTTTCTTACCAAACACGTCTATTATTGCTTTAGCCGTGTTTAAGAATGGTCTTCCTAATATGAGAGGAACTCGAGAATCTTCTTCCATATCCAGAATAAAAAAATCTACTGGAAATACTAAAGTACCAACTTTAACTAGCATGTTCTCCATTATCCCTCTAGGATATTTTACTGATCGATCGGCTAGTTGTATACTTATTCGTGTTGGTTTCAATTCTCCAAGGTCTAGTTTAGCGTATAGTGAATACGGCATTAGATTTATACTAGCACCTAAGTCTGCCAATGCTTCTATTGAACTAAGACTACCCAGAAAACATGGAATTGTGAAACTTCCTGGATCAGATAATTTTTCTGGTATCTTATTCAACAGTACTGCAGAAAAATTAGCATTCATAGTAACAGCCGAGAGTTCTTCCATTTTCTTTCTATTTGTGATTAGATCTTTCAAAAATTTAGCGTATCTAGGCATTCCTGAAATTACATCAATGAAAGGAAGATTAACATTTATCTGTTTAAACATATCCAAGAATTTGGATTGCTCGGCTTCAAGTCTCTCTTTTCTCATTTTACTCGGGTAAGGAAGTGGTGGTTGGTATGGTTTAACATAAGGTTTAGCCTTAACTGTGTTATCTTCATTAACCTTTTCAACTACCGGTTATGTTTCTTTATCTTGCTCAGATTGTGGTTCTTGTGGAGTAGGAATAGAGTCATCAAAAATTACAGGTATTTCAGGTGGTTTAAGTGTAATACCACTTCTTGTGATAATAGCTTTAGCTGTTTCATTCTGGGGGTTAGCATTTGTATCACTAGTTAGACTTCCCGGTTTTCTTTCACCTATCAACCTTGCTAGGTTACTTACTTCTTGTTCCAAATTTTGAATAGAAGCTTGTTGATTTCTAAATGCTTGAGCATTTTGTTCATTGGTTTGTTTCTGAGATGTGAAAAATTGCGTTTGAGATTCAACTAGCTTCAACATCATGTCTTCTAAATTTGGCTTTTTATCATCGGTTTGTGGTGGTTTATTTTGAAAAATAGGTCTTTGCTGATTGTAAGTATTATTAGGTACTTGTTGATTACTAGGACCTTGTTGGTTATTGTATGGAACATTTCGGTTATAATTCTGATTTTGATTGTAGATTGGTCTTGGCGGTTGATAATTATTCTGATAATTATTTCCAGGCCTTTGGTTTAGATATGAAACATTCTCTCTTTGTTCCATTGTTAGTTCAATACTGAGACAATCTTTTGTCAAATGTGGTCCTCCACACTGCTCACAACTAATTCGTATTGAGTGGATATCTTTAGTCATCTTTTCCATTCGTCTCTCGACAGCATCTATCTTTGCGGAAATGGAATCAAAGTCATGGCTAGAATCGGCTCTAGCTGCTTTAGATGATCTAACGATATTTTTTCTTGGTGCCACTCATGTGAGTGGGAAGCAGTGTTATCAATAATTTTGTAAGCGTCAGTTACTGTTTTCTTCATAATGGAACCACCAGCTGCTATATCGATGTCTTTTCTTAAAGTGATGTCGCATCCTTGGTAGAATATTTGTACTATTTGACAGGTGTCTAAACCATGTTGCGGACATCCTCTTAATAACTTTCCAAACCTTGTCCACGCCTCATAAAGAGTTTCATTTGGCTTTTGTGTGAACGTAACAATTTCTCCTTGAAGTCTCACAGCTTTAGATGCCGGAAAGAATTGTTTAAGAAATTTTTCAACTAAAATGTCCCATGTATCAATCGCCCCTTCAGGTAACGATTCTAACCAATCTTTGACTTCTCCCTTTAAAGTCCAGGGAAATAACATGAGATATATCTGTTCATCCTCCACGTCTCTTATTTTAAATAGAGTACAGATCCTATTAAATGTACGAAGATGTTCGTTTGGATCTTCCTTCGGCGCACCACTAAATTGGCATTGATTAGTTACCATGTGTAGGATTTGTCCTTTAATTTCATAATCTGGCGCATTAATGTCTGGTTGAGTAATTACGTGACCTTGGCCAGTGCGTTTAGCTCGCATTCGGTCTTCCATACTTAGAGGTTCCAGATTTTTCCATGATTGAATTTGTTGAATCTGAATCACTAGAGGATTCTGATTTAATGGGTTGTTCCTCGACAATTTCCGTTTGAATGATTGGTGGTTCCGGAGGAAAGATTAATGGTTCAGGATCTCTGAATTGTCCCTGAATATTCTCCGGATTCTCAATTGTGAGATCGGGTTCAAAAAATGGATTATCGAAAATTTGAATTGGAGTACTTGGTCGACTGGATGACATTTCTAAAGAAAAATCAACGGCGACAATATTGGCTAGATGTCTTGATCGAGTTACAGGTGGTGAACGTATAAAAGGTGGTGAACGTTTTGCTCGGTGCATTCACTGAATATCCTATTAGTTATAAAAGATAAAAAATTATATAAGTTATCAAATTAATAGACTTTTCTGATTTTGCCCACATTTCGAATAGCCAATAGATGCAGCAGGTAGCCAGGACCCTTTAAATCGGAAGCCCACAACTCGCCACTAACAAATCCAACTATTACTACGAACCAGAAAATTTTGGATGTCTATCAATTTAACCACTTAAAATAATTTTCGGTTGAAATTTAAAGAAATTTAGAGAAGAAATAGAAAAAAATCTAAGTCCTAAAAATTAGAGTGTCGAGAAATAAGAAAGAAAAAGAGCGCGTCGAAAAACGTCAAAAAATAAAAGGTCGAAAAAAATAATAGGCGTCCAAAAATAAAAATAAGAAAGTAGCGCGTCGAAACTTAAAAAGGAACTAAAAACTAAGAATTAAAAGTTGCGTCTAAAAATATTAAAGCTTACAAGAAATTCTATATCCAAAATGGCAAAAACTTAAAAAGGTACTAAAATATAAAAACGGCGTCGCAAAATTCTAAAGCACCTAAATCATAGTCTAAAGAAAAAGTACTTAAGGGATTTTATGGCAAAGCCTAAGAATCTAGAAATAAAAATAACTATGGCAAAAACTATGACTTAAAACTAAATACGAACGAAAAATACAAATACTACGCTAAAACAAATAAAAGGATACAAAATATAAAAATAAACTTAAAGTTGTAAAAAGTACAATTTTTATAAAAATATTATTTTTATATTATTTATTTTATAAAACTATTAATTTTATATATTAATTAAAACTAGATTAAAACTAAATAAAACAAACTAAATAATAAAACTAAACTAAATAATTAAATAATTATAACCTAATTAGAGTTTTAATAATAATTATAATTAATTTAAACCCTAAACTGGTCGGACTAGGTTACCAGACCAGTCAAATCACCTCATGCGATCGCATGAGGTGTTAGTTGGTTTTCCATGCGATCGCATGGCTTGCGAATTCGGGCCAGACTTTGGGCTGCAACAGTGATCGGGCCGAGTGGTTTTTACTACTTTTTTTTTTTAAATTCTGTTTTAATATCTATATAAAATATTTATATAAATTAAATAAAAACTTATATTTTTACAAACAAAAAAATAGAAATATAAATATTTATAATTTATATATTTTATCAAACTCTTAAAAATATAAATATATTGTTATTCTTTTTATGGTTTTTATATTTTTAATAATTAAAACGTATTTTTACAAAAGCGTATTTTTACAAAAGTAAATTAAAAAGAAGTAAAGTCTTTTTTTTCAAATTTTTTTTATATATATAGCGTTTCGCTTTCGGTGTTTTAGTGTCCCCGGCAGCGGCGCCAAAAATACTTGATGTGCGTAGAGGTGTATATAAAATAGTTTATATTTTATAAGGAAAATACTATTAAATACGATACAATTTTACACAAGTTATTTATTTATTAATAGAGTGGATATACCTAAACCTTGCTACAACACTTATAGGCAGTGTACCTAATCGTACAGTAGTGTAGTTTTTAGTAAGTCCGGTTCGTCCACAGGGAACTCGCCAAGTTTAACGCTATATTTTTAAAACTATATTTGTAAAAGTATAAATATAAATATAAATATAAAAAGACTTAATGTAAAATATTAAATATATAAAAGATTTAATTTAAAGCGTAAAGTAAATAATAATAATGAAATTGCGATAAATAAAAGTGCGATAAAATAAAAGTACGATAATTAAAAGTGCAATAAAATGACAGTAAATAAAAGTGCGATAATTAAAAGTGCAATTAAATATGAAATAAAGGAAATTAAATATGAAATAAAAGAATTATGCTTATTTAAACTTCCGTAATCATGATGTTTGACGTGTTAATTTTAGTTTATTACCATGGGTTAATTGTCCTTTGTCCTGGATTATTCGATATGTCCATACGGATTTGTCCATAAAAGTCCATCAGTCATAATCATAAAGTGCGGAAGTCTTCGTCAAATTATTCTTATTCCCGAAGTCAAATATTCCAACTAATTGGGGATTCGAATTGTAACAAGGTCTTAATACTTTGTTTAATGAATACACCAGGTTATCGACTGCGTGTAAACCAAGGTTTTACTACTTTGTTAACAATTACACCAATTACCCTTGAATGTAATCCACCCCTGTTTCAACAAGTCTATTAACTATTAATCCAGTTTCGTGTCCGGTAAAATGAACAATTATTGGTATTTATAGATATCCCGCCCACCGTACCCAGTCAAGCGTATGTGGTTATATATAAATACGTCAAATTATAAGTCTATATATTAAATCAATGAGGTATCATTTAGTTAATATAAAGCCCATTAATAGCCCATAGTCTAATTTCCACAAGTGTCGTTCTTTTATCCAAACCCCAATTATGGTCCAAAGCCCAATTACCCAATTTTAATATTTAGCCCAACATCACGATTACTTCGGTTTAAATAAGCATAATAATAACTTAGCTACGAGACATTAATTTAAAAAGGTTGAACATAACTTACAATGATTGAAAATAGCGTAGCGTTACACGGACAGAATTTCGACTTACACCCTTACAACATTCGCTAACATACCCTTATTATTAGAATTTAAAATTAAAATTAAAATTATAATATATATATATATATATATATATATATATATATATATATATATATTATACGAGTGAGATAGAGAGATAGATGAAAAAGATATATATAAGTTCGCTCAAAACTGCGAAATTTATAGGCATGTGGCCACAAAAAGTGGCCCATGCGATCGCATGGATATTAAGCCTACAGGCCATGCGATCGCATGGAGGTAGGTACCAGCTCACATTGCTTTGTTTTCTTTCTTTCCGACGGTTTTTATAAATATAATATATAAATAATTTTAAGAATTATTTAAATATTATATTATATTTATGTGCATAGTTGACTTGTAATTTTTAGTCCGTTGCGTCGAGCGTTGAGAGATGACTCTGGTTCCGATTCCGGATTTTCAAACGTCCTTGCGTACAATTTAATATCTTGTATTTTGCGTTTTGCCTCTTGTACTCTTGTAATTTCGAGACGTTTCTCATCAATAATTTGAACCACTTTGATTGTACTTTGTACTTTTGAGCTTTTTGGTCGTTTGCGTCTTCAATTCATCGAATCTGTCTTTTGTCTTCACCTTTTATTATTTAAACTAATATTACTTGTAAATAGAATAATTGCAACTAAAAGCTTGTCTTTCTTGAGGGATAATGCTACGAAATATATGTCATTTTTAGCATTATCAGATGGTTTAATACCGGCCTTTGATGTGAGCAATGAAAAGTGTAAAACGTGTATGTTGACAAAGATCACTAAGAAACCTTTTCAAAATATACATCGTGATACTGAGATTTTGGAATTAATACATAGTGATTTATGTGATTTGCATGCAACTCCTACTTTAGGGAACAAGAAATATTTTGTGACTTTTATTGATGATGCTTCTAGGTTATGCTATGTTTATTTGTTACATACTAAGGATGAAGCATTAGATAAATTTAAAATATTTAAAACTAAATTAGAATTACAACAAAAGGCTTTGATTAAAAGACTTAGAACGGATAGGGGAGGTGAATACATAGACCAATTGTATTTCCAATCCGTTGGTATTATCCATGAGACCACAGCTCCTTATACTCCACAAAAAATGGTATATCTGAAAGGAAGAATAGGGTCCTTAAGGAGATGGTAAATTCCATGTTATATTATTCGGGTTTAAGTGAAGGATTTTGGGAGGAAGCTATGTTAACAGCTTGTTATTTGCTTAATAGAGTTCCTAACAAAAGAAACAGGATTACACCTAATGAACTTTGGAATAAAAGGAAACCTAACTTGAATTATCTTCGGGTATGGGGTTGTAGGGCGATCGTAAGACTGCCTGATCCCAAGAAGAAAATTTTAGGTGAAAGAGGTATAGATTGCATATTTGTTGGATATGTTGAACATTCCAAGGCATATAGGTTTTATGTAATAGAGCATAATGAGTTTGTCTCAATCAATTATGTGATTGATTCAAGGGATGTAATCTTTGATGAAAATCGATTTTCATCTATACATAGACCAAAGGATATGATTTCAAGTAACAATGGAATCAACAAGGATTGTAATGATGAAGTCTCTGAAAAGGCTGTTGATCAGTCACTTGGGCTTCGAAAAAGCAAAAGAGAAAGGAAACCTAAATCATTTGGACCAGATTTTTAACTATACTTAGTTGAAGGTTCCAGGGATGATGTTTCTACCCAATATTCGTATTGTTTCAATGTTATGATGATCCCAAAACATATGATGAAGCAATGAGATCTCAGGATGTTGCATTCTGGAAAGAGGCAATTAATGATGAGATGGATTCCATCATGGGCAATAACACTTGGGTGTTAGCTGATCTACCTCCTGGTTGCAAACCTTTGGGTTGCAAATGGATCTTCAAAAAGAAGATGAAGGTGGATGGAACTATTAAAAAGTTCAAGGCAAGGTTAGTCATTCAAGGCTTTAGACAAAAGTCTGGAATTGACTATTTTGATACTTATGCTCATGTGGCACGTATCACTACCATTAGACTGCTGAATGCTTTGGCTACAATTCACAATCTGTTTATTCACCAGATGGATGTGAAGACAGCATTCTTGAATGGTAAATTAGATGAGGAGGTTTATATGAACCAACCTCAGGGCTTTGTCATGCCAGGAAATGAAATCAAGGTGTGCAAACTTGTGAAGTCCTTATATGGTTTGAAACAAGCACCTAAGCAATGGCATCAGAAGTTTGATGAAGTGGTTTTATCTAGTGGTTTTAAATTAAACCAAGCAGATAAATGTGTATATAATAAATTTGATGACTCTATTAAAGGAGTTATAATTTGTCTATATGTTGATGACATGTTAATCTTTGGGACTGACCAAAGTCAGGTTGATTTAACAAAAGAATTTTTATCATCAAAATTCTCCATGAAAGATATGGGGGAGGCTGACGTTATCCTTGGCATTAGGATCAAACGTGAAAGCAAAGGAATTTCGATTTGTCAATCTCATTATATTGAGAAGGTGTTGAAAAAGTTCAATTGCTTTGAATGTACTCCTGTGAGTACCTCTGTGGATCCAAGTGAGAAGTTTATGCCTAATCAAGGTGAAGCTGTATCACAACTTGAGTATTCTCAGGTGATTGGCTGTTTGATGTACGCCATGACTTGTACAAGGCCGGATATTGCTTTTTCAATGGAAAAACTGAGTAGATATACTAGTAATCCTATTACTCATCACTGGCAAGCAATGAGGCGGGTACTGAAGTACTTGAAGAAAACTATGGACTATAGTTTATCTTACAATGGGTTTCCTTCGGTAATAGAAGGATATTCTGATGCGAGTTGGAAAACCAATATTGAAGATCATTCTTCAACGAGTGGTGGGTGTTCTTGCTTGGGGGAGGTGCTATTTCATGAGCTTCTAAGAAGCAGACATGTATTACCAACTCAACGATGGAATCCGAGTTTGTTGTTTTAGCTGCTGCTGGTAAAGAAGCAGAATGGCTTAGAAACTTGATTCATGAGATACCATTATGGCCTAAACCTATAGCACCCATGTCTATTCATTGTGATAGTGCTGCGACATTGGGAAATGATTATAGCCAGATGTACAATGGAAAGTCTAGACACTTAGGTGTCAGACATAGCATGATTCGTGAACTTATCATGAATGGGGTGATTTCGATAGTGTTCGTGAGGTCACAACAGAATTTAGCTGATCACTTGATGAAGGGATTGGCAAGAGACTTGGTTGACAAGTCTGCTATGAGGATGGGTTTAAAGTCCACATAAATTTCTAATTATAAGATACCCAATTCCCTTCTGATGAAAATCAGAAGCTGAATTCAATGTGGAAGGCTTATACTTAGAAATTTGGAGTATATAAATTTTATATCATCCCAAGGTAAGGTATGTACTCGGACCTGCTGAAGGTGAGGTTGAAGTCTAGCTTCTTAATAGTTCATTTGAAAAAGTGCATGAGCAGGTGCATGACTGAAATGAAGTACCTATGTGAATGTGAAGTTTTGCCGCTTCAACAAAGCTTGGACTTTAGCTTTATATACATTCATGAAAGGATATGGACACATGGCTTGTAAAGTGTCAGGATAGCTTTAGAGTATTTGAAAACTTATGTGTATATTATTTTCAGTTATTCAAATGAGTTGAAGGGTTCAATTCTTAGAACACCCCGATTCTCGAATATTTGGAATGTGTAATGTACTAAGGTGAAAATTCAATCTTCAAGATATTTTCATTTATGCATGAGTTTTTGTTTTAATTTGTTTAATTCTCATGAAACAAATTGCACTAAATTGGGGAGGATTGTTGAAAATTTAGTGTAATTGAGGGATTTAATCTACACTTGTAAATGGGTTATTAGGTACGGAGTGTACACCCATTAAGTGATAGATTACCCGGACTCGAAATGGTTTTCCATTATCACAAATTTGAGTGATTACGGAAGTATTATTCCTGCACCCACTTTTGCTGTTAAAAATTTGGTGAAACATCTCCATCGTGGAGTAGGTGAAACATCTCTATCGTGGAGTTAGTGAAACATCTCTATCGTGGAGTTAGTGAAACATCTCCATCGTGGAGTTAGTGAAACATCTCTATCGTGGAGTAGGTGAAACATCTCCATCGTGGAATAATACTTGTTTTTGGGTGCCTATAAATATGGACTATCATTCATGAGAATAAAAGTACACACAAACACCGTAATACTCTTATGCATAAGAGTTCTTGTTTACTGCCAATAACAAGAACTAATCTCTGTCTTATCCCAAAGTGATATTCGTGTAACCCAGGCAATAAGGGTCGAATAATTACTTTCGGAAAGTGATACCACGATTCAGTGATTTATCCGGCTATCGATTATTTTTACCATATACGAAAATTTTAATAAAACCTCCAACATAAAACACAACCAAAAACTACCAATTCAAAAGTAAATGGGTTGAAATTGTCATTTAAGATGATAATGATAGAAGATTTACCAAGATAATTTGCCTCGACATCGACAAGCCCAAGGAGTAAATAATAGTACCATTTTGCCTGCAAACATATACATAAAACGTAAAAAGAATTATACATTGTCGAATTGTAGAATGATTAAAAGTGTTTGCAGGGACAGAGCTGCATAGACTCAAGTGGGTTCAGTTGAACCCACTCAATTAAATGGATTTTTGTAAATGGGATAAATTCAAGGTTTGAAGGTTACTAACCGTCATCTTTTTCTTTCTACCGATCAAAATTGCACCATAAATGATTGCCAATAGCACATAGTTTGTTAAAGATTGCGATGTTGGTGCATTAATGCCTGAGTGAAACAGAATGACATAAGTTAGTACATACAGGTATGGTTGTTCTATTTCATTTATTTGAATTTATAATCAATTTGATTACCTGCTCTGAAAAACAAGCAAGTTTTATTATATAATATTAACACACATAATGGTGCAGGTAATTTCAGTATCCAACATGATAGGCCTAGAAATCAAGCTGATAATGTGATCATGTCACAGCCATTAAAAAAAATAAAAAATGTGTGATCGTGTCGCATGACAAATGAAGTGATAAAGTTAAGAAGATTGGAAGTTTATAAACCATTTGTTAACCATTAAACAAATGTCTAATGATATACTCGCCGTTCAAATTTATAAATTAACGTATAATTTTGATGAATTTATTATTTGGACGGTGAAATATCAACCCTCAAAACAAATAGCCAAATAGGCATACTTGTTAACTTTGCAGATATATAAAATTAATATTTTCTAACGACAACTCTAAGTCAATCAGTTGTATATGGCGGTTTATTTTGACTTTTATAAGGCGCTTATTGAAGTTTACAAGCATTTTTTCACGTTGACGACCACTCTAAAGACAGTCGTTAACAAAATCTATAAAATTATTTAGTTTTCATTATTATTATTGTATATATATATATATCATATAATCATATATATTAGTATTAGTATTACTATAATATATTTAATATCATTAAAGATTTAAAGATGATCAACATACCACTATTTTTAGCCATACATCAATAAATGAATAAATGTCTAAATGTGGCATCACTAAATTGTGCGACAATCTGAATCGTGTATGGCTAAAACTAGTGGTTTAAAGACGGCTCCATGTTACTATTACTACTATTTTTAAAAGTGATCATGATTATACAAAAGAAATACGAAAATACAAACCTTTTCTAGCAAGCACGGATGATGAGAATCCAGTAGAGGTGACAAAAAGAGATAGAACCTGACCCAGAAAAAGGCTAAACAATGTTTTCTTTGTAAAAACACACACCATTATTATTATTATTCAATACAAGTTTCTTTTTTTTTCTTTTTTTACAAGATCTTCAGAAATGCTTGACAAGAATATCAAAATCAAGAAACCTCACAATTTCAAAATCATAAAAGCCAGTTTTTTTTTTTTTTTTCTTTCGAGACCAAAAATGTGTAACTTTTTATCATATTAATTGAGAATATGAAATACCCACATTAGAATTATATGTGGGTATACTTGAAATTGAAACACACGTACAAGAAATCAATTACTACCAAAGATTAAAAATCTTATACTATCAAGAAACGGAGGTAGGGTTTACAAGTGTTTTTCTACGTATTATTAATAGGTGGAAAATCTGAAATACGTATTTGTCCACTTTAAAGTTTAAACCCAATAAAATACTATCAAATCAAATAAACGCAAATATTAACTTAAAAAATATCATATCATATATGTTCGAATTCTGAATTTTGTTATACTACCTAGTAAAAGTATTGATTATTAAATATTAAATAATTAAATAATACAGTAAATTTTTTTTAATAATATCACTATCAGTCTATCACTTCACTATTTGATATTTGTACTTTTGTAGTGTTTAAGTTGGAAAAATGTGTAATTCTCCCCCCGGACCCGGATGACCAAAACTGAATTTCGTAATCTCTTCAAATATCTACTTTCAGTATCCTGATTGCAACATGCTTCTTATATTATTCACGAGCTGTATAAGATTGACTTTTAATTCGAATAGGGATTAAATTTATATAAATAAATAAATTATGTTGTAAATGTAACTGATAATCCTTAATCAATTAACCAACCGATCCAAAATATTCTAAACTGATCATAAAATAATCAATAAAATTATGTGATATAAGCATAATATATTTACAAATAAATTAATGGGTGATTAAATCAATTAAATAATCTGATGAATAATAATCAAATGTGCTTAAATGATATATTGATATATTGTAATTAAATTATGAATAATAATCAAATGTGCTTAAATGACCATTTACAATCATGATACCATAAGACTATTACATTAACGCCTATTTCAGCATTTCATTCATAAATCTTTCTCATTAAAAACTATCACTCCTAATCACCATACACTCACTCAACCACTATAAATTAATTAAATAAACGAGAGTACAAACCTTAAAACAAAATATACAAGTATTTAAAACAATACATCCGTGCCAATTATTATATCAAAACTTCTTAACTCGACTGGTATTAAATCAATTTTAAACGTTTCATTCCCCAGTTTAATTTCTCTCTCCCGACATATATTATCTGCTGAAATTAATTTACCGTTTTCTAATTCGAGTAAAAATTTACTATCCAAAGGCGTCAATGGGCAACTTAATTTAGCACAAAATTATGTACTCATATAGCTTCTATCCGCACCCAATCAAATAAAACATAAGCAGATTTATCGTCAATAAGAAACGTACCCGTAACAAGCTCCGGGTCTTCCTGTGCTTCTACTGCATTAATATTGAAAACTCTTCCACGACCCTGCCCATTGGTATTCCCCTGATTCGGGCAATTTCTAATAATGTGGCCCGGTTTTCCACATTTATAACAAACAACGTTGGTATTACTTGCTCCGACACTATTCGTTTCGGTATTACTTGTTCCTACATTATTTGTTCCTTTAGTTCTGTTAAACTTTGGTCCGTAGACCTCACACTTTATCGTGCTATGACCATTTCTTTTACACCTGTTGCAAAATGTCATGCAAAACCCCTGATTATTTTCTTCACACCTATGACATGGCTGTTTTTGGTTTTTGTTGCCATTGTTGTTATTGAGGTTGTTGTTGGGATTGTTATTGTTGTTGAAATGGTTGTTGTAGTTGTTGTTGTTGTTGGGATGTTTGTTGTAGTTATTGTTAGAATTGCGGTTATTGTTGCGATAGTTGTTGCGGTTGTTGGGATAGTTGTTGCGATTGTTATTGTAATTGTTGTTGTTGTTGTACTGGTGACTCTTGTCACCGTTTTTCTCCCACTTCCTCTTGAGTTGTTTCGTGTTGGCTTCTTCGGCCGCCTGCTCTTTAATTCTTCCCTCAATTTGATTTATGAGCCATTCGACTTGCCTTCTTTATAGAAGCGGGCTCGTGTGAACTTACATCTTCTTGAATCCTTACTGGTAACCCTTTTACAAACGCGTCGATCTTCTCTTCTTCATCTTCGAATGCTCCCGGACACAATAGGCACAACTCTGTGAATCGTCGTTCATATGTGGTAACGTCGAACCCTTGTGTTCGTAACTCTCTAAGTTCTGCTTTGAGTTTATTGACTTCGTTTCTAGGACGGTACTGCTCGTTCATCAATTGCTTGAACACCGACCACGGTAGTGCGTAAGCAGCATTTTATCCTACCTGTTCAAGATAGGTGTTCCACCACGTTAACGCAGTACCTGTGAAGGTATGCGTAGCGTACTTAACTTTGTCCTCTTCAGTACACTTACTTATGGTAAACACCGATTCGACTTTCTCGGTCCACCGTTTCAATCCAATTGGTCCTTCGGTTCCATCAAATTCCAAAGGTTTGCAGGCAGTGAATTCTTTATAGGTGCATCCTACACGATTTCTTGAGCCGTTAGCTGCATTGCTAGATTCAGAGTTATTGTTGGTATGTAGCGCAGCCTGTACTGCAGCTATGTTTGCAGCAAGAAAAGTACGAAATTCCTCTTCGCTCATATTCATGGTTTGTCGCGTAGTCGGTGCCATTTCCTTCAAAATAGTCAACTGAATCGAGTTAATCATACAGAATATTAAGAGTAGTCAATAGTATTTCATAGCATAATATGAACTCATTTATAAAAGCTTTTTCTTCATATTAGCGTTTTATAAGTTTAAATTCGGGTACTACCTATCCGTTAAGTTCATACTTAGTAGCTAATATACAATTCAACTACTACAATTCCATATGAAAAACTGATTATAATAATATATCACATACAAATATCCTTCAAACTTACAACTTCGCTATATTACATATAACATGAAATATAGTACACTTTGATACAAGACAGTTTTGAAGATAAATCTAGTTAATACGCAAGTTGTTCAGCAAAGGAAATAAAGACACGTAATTCATAAGTCCAGAAACAAGTCATGCATTTCGGTTTTACTAAGACGACTTCCCATCCTTGGTCTTGTAGAAAATAAACGTTATGACCATTGGCTAGGCAGCATGTTGTAATGTGATCAAAAGGATGAGGGTTTCGTAATGTCCAACAGCCCCGTAATAATCTAAAAACCTTGTTTCTCACCTCAACTACTGAATCCGTCACTTGTGGAAAGGTTTTATTTAAAAGTTGTAATCCGATATTCTTTTTCTCACTTTGGTAAGAAGCGAACATCACTAACCCGTAAGTATAACATGCTTCTTTATGTTGCATGTTAGAAGCACTTTCTAACTCGCGAAATCCTATGTTGGGATATGTTGAGTCAAAATAGGTTCTTAACCCGTAGTGTAAAATTGCATTTGGGTTCCCCGCATTTAATGCTTTAAAAAAAACACGGCGTAACTTACGTGTGATGCCCCGTACAAAATCATCGTGTACGAATCATCAACAACAGGATCATTACAAGGTTAAGTACTATATGCTGTAATAAAAGAAGTTGCATTCACGATAAAAAAGGTGACGTCATAACCGACGTCAATTGTTTTACACCAACAGTATGCTTCTACGAATAGCAAGCATGAATGCAAGATAAACAGTTCATGCGGTGATAACACTAGAGCAGCGGGTGTCTACGGTAAGACTAGCATGACAGCGGAAGCAAATAACCTTAAGCACCTGAGAAAAACATGCTTAAAAATGTCAACACAAAGGTTGGTGAGCTATAGTTTAAGTATAACAGTATGTAAGGTAGGCCACGAGATTTCAGTGCTACAAAGAGCGTTTCAAAACAGTATGATAAAGTATATGTTAACCGTGGGCACTTGGTAACTAACTTAACGTTTATACCCCCTGAAAGTACAATTGGCAAGTGCGTATGTCTACGAAGTATTAAACACTCGTTAAATGCTAGCGTTACTAGCCCGAGTGGGGATGTCAAACCCTATGGATCCATATCTAAGATTCGCGTTCACGGTTCAAAAACCAATGATTAAACGTTACCGAGCTAAAGGGAATGTTTATGCCGTTGTATAACCCACACATATATAAGTTTAAGTACTCGTGCCTAGTATGTAAAACATAAAATCCGCATGTATTCTCAGTTCCCAAAATAAGTTAAAGTAAAAAGGGAATGCTATAACTCACAATGATAAAGTAGCGGTAAAGTATGACTCGGAAAGTAAGCAAGTAATGAAGGTTGTCCAAACGGGTCCTCAACCTAAGGCAAATAGTACTAAGTCAGTAAATCGTCCGAATAGGTTTAAAAGTATGTAAATAAGGTCTTAAGGGTCATCATCATTCATCATCAAACAAAAGGCGTAAAGTAAGTTTCGTTAATGAAAGTAGTTTAAAAGAAAGGCTGACTTCGATCAGTCACCACGGCCTCTACCCTTACTGAATTTAGGTGAGAACAGTGGCCATGGCTCCATATATGAGTCCTTTAAGTGTGGTAAAATTTACAGAAGCAAACTCGTCTTCGTTTGACCGTGGTGACGGTCTAAGTGCGAGTAGGTCAGAAATTTCTGCACAATGTTAAAAGGACATAGTGACGATCGGAGGGCCATAAATCCTAAACTGTAACTCGGATTAAGACGAGTCCTATATGAAAAATTATCTACTCGAAAAGATATATCTGAAAATCAAGGTTACAGTAGCCCAGGTGTACTAGTCTGTTACAGAACCTAGAAAACAGTAGGCAGAAGACAGAAAACAGAAAAATAGTGGGTTCCGGTGGTCTTGGTGCTCGATGCTTATCACGGTTCTCATCCTTGATGCATATAGCTTTAAGTGTACAACTCATTGATGTGTTTGCATCATTTTCACCAAGGTTTGACCATCATAACCCAAGTGTAAGTCTAAGACATGAAGCACAACCCACTTAAGTGTTGCAAGTGTTTTGATGAACCAAAGTTACATCAAAGTCTTAGATTCAACACATACATGAAATGTAAAAGTAATATTAACCAAGTTTTGACTATTATGACACAAGTGTAGGTCTAAGACATGTAGCACAACTCACTTAAGAGTTGTATGAAGTTTGATGAACCAAAGTTGCATCAAAGTCTTAGATCTAACACATACATGAACTTTAAAACTAATAATAAGTTACAAACTTGAAAGTAAACTTATGAAATCAAGATCTTGAGTTGTAGAACATAGTTCTTAGTTTGATCTTGAAGATCCAAGACTCAAAAGTCTAGATCAAACATAAGTGTACAAAGTTATAATTAAAAAGTTTCATTTACATGTTCTTGAACTAGTAAAGTTAACTTTTAGTTCAAGAGAAATGAGATCAAGACTAACTTGTAGTACTTGACCAACAACAATCAAAATCACAAAATTAAAGTGCATAAAATGAAGACATAAACTAAGTAAACAAGTAACTAGTTCATTGTTGTTCATACTTTAAAGATTCAAACCAAAGTTTGATCTTTAAGAAAGTAAACTTTAAAGTTTACTAACATGAATTACAAGTATGAGTTTAACAACTATGAACTTACAATCTTTTGATACATTAAGTGTAGAATATAAACTAGTAAGTTTATGTTCTTGAGTGTAGAATAATGAAACTAGTAAGTTTGATTCTTGAAACCAAGTAAGTAAGTAACAAACAACTACTAGTAATCAACACAAGTAACAAAAGATTGAAACAAACAAAGAATGATGATGATTAAGGGTGTTCTTGATTTCGGTTTTAACAAGAAAAGAAGAAAGAAAGAAAGTTCAAGTTACTTACTAAGTATAGAGAGAAAAAGAGAGTAAAAGAGTTGCAAGTATGAGAGTGTTTTGTGTGTGAGAAAAAGAGAGCAAAATGCAAGTAGAAGCAATACAAAAAAAAAACAAATTTGAACTCCCTCCACTCCTTGGAAGCCCACGGCTGCAGCAGAAAAAAAAGAGGGAGGCAAGAGTTCAATGGTTCCTTGTATGTAAAGCCTTAAAAGTGTGGATAAAAGATGGGTTTACATGGGGATTATATGTTAACTAGATTCCAATGTTCTTAACTAACTAGTTTCCATTTACAAGTAATACTTACACATGGTAGGTTGGGCTAAAAGGTCCATTAAGAAGTAGGTTGGGCTTATAAGTCCTCATTCAAGAGTCCATTAACATTAACAAGGCCCAAGTTCAATTAATTAACAAATTAATCCATTTAAAGCCCATGTAACTAACTAATAACCTTAGTTAATTAAAATGATTAATAAAACTAATCATGAATGTAAATAATATCTGAAAATATTATTTGTGTGAGTTTCGGGTGTCACAAATACGTTTCGGGCAATTAAAGTCAAGTACGGTTAATCATGGCATCAAGTAAATGTAATAACATACATTCGTTTAATCACAAGTATTAATAATAATAATTATTAATAAATAAACATTGGAAAATCCAGGGTCGTTACATTACCCACCTGTTAAAGAAAATTTCGTCCCGAAATTTAAGCTGAGGTAGATGGAGGAGTCGGGAAAAGGTGAGGATACTTCCGCATCATTTGATCCTCTCGCTCTCAAGTAAACTCAGGTCCTCATTTGGCATTCCATCGTACTCAGACGATCGGAATCTTGTTGCATTTCAAAGTTTTGATCTCACGATCCATAATTTCAACGGGTTCCTCCACAAAGTGGAGTTTGTCGTCAATCGTAAGTTCTTCCAGTGGTATGATAAGTTCGGGTGCAGCAAGACACTTCTTCAAGTTTGACACATGGAAAGTAGGATGAACTGAGCTCAATTGTGCTAGTAGATCCAAACAGTAAGCAACGGGTCCAACACGTTCCAAGATTTCAAAAGGACCAATGTATCGTGGGTTTAACTTTCCACGTTTTCCAAAACGAATCACACCTTTCCAAGGTGCAACCTTCAACATTACATGATCACCAACGCTGAATTCAAAGTCTTTACGTTTAAGATCGGCATAACTCTTGTGACGATCGCGGACAATCTTAAGTCTCGCTTGAATCTGAGCAATCTTCTCCATCGTTTCGTGGACTACCTCGGGTCCGGTGATTTGCTTTTCGCCTACTTCAGCCCAACAAATAGGAGATCGGCACTTGCGGTCATACAATGCTTCAAAAGGTGCAGCATTAATGCTCGAGTGATAACTGTTGTTGCACGAGAATTCGGCTAACGGCAAATGCCTTTCCCAGGCCTTTCCGAAATCAATGACACATGCACGCAACATGTCTTCCAAGGTCTGAATCGTTCGTTCACTTTGCCTGTCGGCTTGTGGAAGATATGTTGTACTCATGTCGAGACGAGTTCCCATGGCTTCTTGCAAAGAACGCCAAAATCTAGAAGCAAAACGGGGGTCGCGATCTGAGATGATCGATAAAGGTACACCATGACGAGATACAACCTCCTTGATGTACAGTTGAGCAAGTCTTTCCATCGTATCTATTTTTTTCATCGCTAAGAAATGTGCAGATTTGGTGAGGCGGTCAACAATAACCCAAATAGTATCATATCCGCCCACCGTCTTTAGTAGCTTGGTGATGAAATCCATCGTTATCCTTTCCCACTTCCATTGTGGGATTTCCGGTTGTTGAAGTAAACCAGAAGGTCTCTGATGCTCGGCTTTAACCTTCGAGCAAGTCAAACACTTACCAATATAAGTTGCAACGTCCTTCTTAAGATTCGGCCACCAATACTGTTCTTTAAGGTCGTGGTACATCTTGCCCGCTCTGGGGTGAATCGAATATCTCGACTTGTGGGCTTCATCAAGTATAAGGTTCCGTAGATCTCCATAAAGAGGTACCCAAATTCTTCTGGCATAACATCGGAGTCCAGATTCCCTAACCTCGAATCGAGAGACAAGAATATTCAAATGTTCATGAGTTATATTCTCCTCCTTGAGAGCCTCATCTTGGGCTACTCTGATCTGGCTGTTGAGGTTCGAATGGATGGTGATGTTCAGAGCCCTAACACGAAGAGGTGCCATCCTCTCCTTTCGGCTCAAAGCGTCAGCTACAACATTGGCCTTGCCAGGATGATAGCGAAGTTCACAATCGTAGTCGTTGAGCGTCTCGATCCATCGACGCTGTCTCATATTCAGTTGCTTCTGATCGAAGATGTGCTGGAGGCTCTTGTGATCGGTGAAGATAGTACTCTTAGTTCCATACAAATAGTGTCTCCACAATTTGAGCGCAAAGACAACGGCTCCAAGTTCAAGATCGTGAGTAGTGTAGTTCCGCTCGTGAATCTTCAATTAGCGGGAGGCATAGGAAATAACTTTTGATCGTTGCATCAGTACACAACCAAAACCACTCTTCGATGCATCACAATAAACAATAAAGTCGTCACTGCCCTCAGGAAGTGATAGGATAGGTGCGGTGGTTAACTTCTTCTTCAAAGTTTGGAATGCTGATTCGTGTACGGGTTCCCAAATGAACTTCTTACCCTTGTGAGTCAGTGCGGTCAAAGGACGCATAATCAGAGAAAATCCTTCAATGAACCTTCGGTAGTAACCGGCGAGACCTAGGAATTGGCGAATATGAGTTGGAGTAGTGGGAGTCTCCCACTTGCTGATAGCTTCAATCTTGGTGGGATCAACTTTGATACCCTGGTCGCTCACAGCATGACCCAGAAATTGGACTTCCTTCAACCAAAATTCACACTTGGAGAATTTGGCGTAAAGTTGCTCTTGTCTCAGGAGTTCAAGTACTAGTCGGAGGTGTTGTTCATGCTCTTCTTCGCTCTTAGAGTAGATGAGGATATCATCTATGAAGACGATAACAAACTTATCCAAGTACGGCTTGCAGACACGATTCATGAGGTCCATGAACACGGCAGGTGCATTTGTCAAACCGAATGGCATCACGAGAAACTCATAATGACCATAACGGGTCCTGAATGCAGTTTTCATTACATCACTTTCCTTCACCCTCAACTGGTGATAATCGGATCGCAAATCGATCTTTGAGTAAACGCTCGATCCTTGTAGTTGATCAAAAAGATCATCAATTCGTGGAAGAGGATACCGATTCTTGATAGTCAATTTGTTGAGTTCACGGTAGTCGATACACATACAGAAGGATCCATCCTTCTTCTTCACAAACAACACAGGTGCACCCCAAGGTGAGAAACTTGGTTGCATAAATCCACGGTCTAACAGTTCTTGTAGTTGGCTCTGTAATTCTTGCATCTCGGAAGGTGCGAGTCTATAAGGTGCGCGAGCTACAAGTGCAGCTCCTGGCACTAAGTCAATTTGAAACTCTACTGCTCTCTGCGGCGGAAATCCCGGCAATTCCTCAGGGAAGACATCGGAAAATTCGTTCACAATTCGAACGTCGTTCACACTCTTCACCTCAGTTTCTACCGTTTTCACATGCGCTAGGACAGCAAGACGTCCCTTCTTCATAATCTTTTGCGCTTTCATGCAACTAATGAGGTTCAACTTCGAGGTACATCTCTCTCTGTAGATAACCAGTGACTCACCGTCTCCTTGTGGTATACGAAGTGCTTTATCTCCACAGATAATATCAGCCCTTATCTTGCTCAACCAATCCATACCGACGATCATGTCAAAACTTCCCAATTTGATGGGTATCAAATCAATTTCGAAATCTGCACCAGCTATGTTGATAATAGCTCCTCGACTAATATGGTCAACTTTCTCAAGTTTTCCATTGGCGACCTCGACAAGCATACTCTCTTTTAACGGGACTAATGACCAATTAATCTTATCGTAAAAATGTCTACATACATAACTTCTATCCGCACCAGTATCAAACAAGACAGAAGCTAAAAGATTGTTGATTTTGAATATACCTGTCACCAAGTCCGGGTTTTCGCGTGCGTCCCTTGCATTAACATTGAAAGCTCTAGCGCGCGGTGGTCCGCCATCTTTTCTCTTATTTGGACACGCATTTCTGAAATGGCTTGTCTGCCCGCATTCGTAACACTTCCTTGGCCCTGTGGGGTTTGGCTTCCCATTCAAACTGGTGACCTTGCAGTCTTTTCCAACATGCCCAGACCGTTGGCACCTCTCGCAGACAACATTGCAATACCCAGTGTGGTGTTTGTAACACCTCTTGCATTGAGGTAGGGTTCCCTTGTAGTTCGAGTTGGAGTTGGTGTTGTTGTTGGGGTTTGGGTTTCCACCGTTGTTGTTTCCTCTGAAACCCTCATGTCGTTTTGCTGGGTTCTGTTCATAGTTTCTTCCCCTGTTATTGTTGTTGTTGTTGTTGTTGTGGTTATCCCATTTGCGCTTCTCACTAGTACCCGCTTTAGATTTAGTTTTCTCCGGTTCATCGATAGTTATTTGATTCATTAAAGTATGCGCCATGCGCATCGCTTCGGGAACATTTGGTGGTTTGGATGAGGTGACGTTTCCCTTAATGCTCTTAGGGAGTCCCCAGAAGTATCTCTCCATTCACTTGAATTCTAGGGTGACCATTGTCGGACACATCAGGGCTAGTTCCAAAAATCTCCTGTTGTAACCATCAAGGTCGTTCCTAACGGCCTTTAACTGCATGAATTCCATTTCCATCTTTTGGATTTCAGTTCTCAGACAATACTCCTCAATCATGGCACATTTAAATTCTTCCCATGGCGTAGCACATGCCTCATCAATGCCTTGTGCCTGTGCCATTGTGTTCCACCACGTGAGCGCGCCGTCAGATAGCGTGCAAGAAGCAAATTTTGTTTTGCTGTCCTTCGAACAGTTGCTAACTCGGAATACTGATTCAAGTTTCTCGAACCATCTGGTGAGACCAACCGGTCCCTCATTGCCGCTGAAGTTATGTGGTTTACAGCTCTGGAATTCCTTGTAAGTACACCTATTTCGAACGGGTTGAATAACCGGTGGTGGTGGCGGTGGCGGTGGAGCTTGGGGTTGCATTTTCGTAATGGATGCGGCTACACGTTCTTGGACCATCTCTTCAATTTGAGCTGCAGTAGGTGTGGATCGACCGTTAGCCATGGTGTTCTATACAAACATTTTGACTCAAGTCAAAATCCAGCATTCAATATATAATAATATAGTATATAACAACCAACATGTAAACAGCACAACACATGTTAATTAAGTAACGCAAGTTGATACAAGTACCGCAAAACACCATACAGTAACGTAAATAGAACACTTGTGCAAAAAGTAACATCACAAAGCTTCCATTCATTAATAATAAGTTTCATACATCTTGATAGATTCGTACAATACATAAGTGAAATATAAAACTACAACTAGATTACATCATGAAATCTAATACAAAAGGTCCTACGGTGAAGGTGGGTGTAGGATGTCTAAAACCTGAGCCAACTGCTCCTCGAGCTCAGTAACCCGAGCTCGGAGGATTCCCACCTCCCTCCTCAGTTCCTCGTTAGAGGGAGATGGTGGGGCAGGCGGTGCAGGTGGTGCGGGTGGTGCGGGTGGTGCCGGTGGTGTGGGTGGTGCAGACCGCACGAAACGGGGTGCAGACGTTCCGGTTCCATAAATAGTCAGTACGTAACGGGGTGTCTAACGCACTTGTGGGTCGGCAGGGTACGGCACAAGCCGCTTACGAGCAGTAACCCTACGACGTCGACCAAACGCGTCAGTGAAGGCACGACCTCCGTTGATCCCCGAAATAATGGTACCGTCGAAGCGATATCGCTTCTTCGGTGGGGTGGAGGGTGGCTGAATAGGTATATCGGCAGGGTCCTCATCATCACTGGAGTCGTCTGAGGAGGTGTCGTCGGATGAAGCATCAGTGGATGACGGGTCGTCCGAATCATGTGGTGGCTGTACGGGTGGCTGAACTGGCAGTCCGTGGGCGGCCATCATCTGTCTGTATCTGTCTGGCGGAATCGGCACTAAACGTCCATTAGGAGCGCGTCGGCATGGCATGCACATATGGTTATGGAATGGCCCTTCCCCGAACTCCGCGGGAATCACAACACCACCGATGCGGGGCCGTGGCTCCGAGGGTCCGGGAGCAGACGGAGCTGGAATCTCCGTAGGGTCCACGTGTCCATCAATAGACACTTGGCAAGTGCGTATGTCTACGAAGTATTAAACACTCGTTAAATTCTAGCGCTACTAGCTCGAGTGGGGATGTCAAACCCTATGGATCCATATCTAAGATTCGCGTTCACGGTTCAAAAACCAATGATTAAACGTTACCGAGCTAAAGGGAATGTTTATGCCGTTGTATAACCCACACATATATAAGTTTAAGTACTCGTGCCTAGTATGTAAAACACAAAATCCGCATGTATTCTCAGTTCCCAAAATAAGTTAAAGTAAAAAGGGAATGCTATAACTCACAATGATAAAGTAGCGGTAAAGTATGACTCGGAAAGTAAGCAAGTAATGAAGGTTGTTCAAATGGGTCCTCAACCTAAGTCAAATAGTACTAAGTCAGTAAATCGTCCGAATAGGTTTAAAGGTATGTAAATAAGGTCTTAAGGGTCATCATCATTCATCATCAAACAAAAGGCGTAAAGTAAGTTTCGTTCATGAAAGTAGTTTAAAACAAAGGCTGACTTCGATCAGTCACCACGGCCTCTACCCTTACTGAATTAAGATGAGACCAGTGGTCATGGCTCCGTAAATGAGTCCTTTAAGTGTGGTAAAATTTACAGAAGCAAACTCGTCTTTTTTTGACCGTGGCGACGGTCTAAGTGCGAGTAGGTCAGAAATTTCTGCACAACGTTAAAAGGACATAGTGACGATCGGAGGGCCATAAATCCTAAACCGTAACTCGGATTAAGACGAGTCCTATATGAAAAATTATCTACTTGAAAAGATATATCTGAAAATCAATGATTTCAGTTGCCCAGGTCTACTGGTATGTTACAGAACCCAGAAAACAGTAGGCAGAAGACAGAAAACAGAAAAATAGTGGGTTCCGGTGGTCTTGGTGCTCGATGCTTATCACGGTTCTCATCCTTGATACATATAGCTTCAAGTGTACAACTCATTGATGTGTTTACATCATTTTCACCAAGGTTTGACCATCATAACCCAAGTGTAAGTCTAAGACATGAAGCACAACCCACTTAAGTGTTGCAAGTGTTTTGATGAACCAAAGTTACATCAAAGTCTTAGATTCAACACATACATGAAATGTAAAAGTAATATTAACCAAGTTTTGGCTATTATGACACAAGTGTAGGTCTAAGACATGTAGCACAACTCACTTAAGAGTTGTATGAAGTTTGATGAACCAAAGTTGCATCAAAGTCTTAGATCTAACACATACATGAACTTTAAAACTAATAATAAGTTACAAACTTGAAAGTAAACTTATGAAATCAAGATCTTGAGTTGTAGAACATAGTTCTTTGTTTGATCTTGAAGATCCAAGACTCAAAAGTCTAGATCAAACATAAGTGTACAAAGTTATAATTAAAAAGTTTCATTTACATGTTCTTAAACTAGTAAAGTTAACTTTTAGTTCAAGAGAAATGAGATCAAGACTAACTTGTAGTACTTGACCAACAACAATCAAAATCACAAAATTAAAGTGCATAAAATGAAGACATAAACTAAGTAAACAAGTAACTAGTTCATTGTTGTTCATACTTTAAAGATTCAAACCAAAGTTTGATCTTTAAGAAAGTAAACTTTAAAGTTTACTAACATGAATTACAAGTATGAGTTTAACAACTATGAACTTACAATCTTTTGATACATTAAGTGTAGAACATAAACTAGTAAGTTTATGTTCTTGAGTGTTCTTTTAAAAACAAGATAAAAGAGGAATGAAACTAGTAAGTTTGATTCTTGAAACCAAGTAAGTAAGTAACAAACAACTACTAGTAATCAACACAAGTAACAAAAGATTGAAACAAACAAAGAATGATGATGATTAATGGTGTTCTTGATTTCGGTTTTAACAAGAAAAGAAGAAAGAAAGAAAGTTCAAGTTACTTACTAAGTATAGAGAGAAAAAGAGAGTAAAAGAGTTGCAAGTATGAGAGTGTTTTGTGTGTGAGAAAAAGAGAGCAAAATGCAAGTAGAAGTAATAAAAAAAAAAAGAATTTGAACTCCCTCCACTCCTTGGAAGCCCACGGCTGCAGCAGAAAAAAAAGAGGGAGGCAAGAGTTCAATGGTTCCTTGTATGTAAAGCCTTAAAAGTGTGGATAAAAGATGGGTTTACATGGGGATTATATGTTAACTAGATTTCAATGTTCTTAACTAACTAGTTTCCATTTACAAGTAATACTTACACATGGTAGGTTAGGCTAAAAGGTCCATTAAGAAGTAGGTTGGGCTTATAAGTCCTCATTCAAGACTCCATTAACATTAACAAGGCCCAAGTTCAATTAATTAACAAATTAATCCATTTAAAGCCCATGTAACTAACTAATAACCTTAGTTAATTAAAATGATTGATAAAACTAATCATGAATGTAAATAATATCTGAAAATATTATTCGTGTAAGTTTCGGGTGTCACAAAGACGTTTCGGGCAATTAAAGTCAAGTACGGTTAATCATGGCATCAAGTAAATGTAATAACATACATTCGTTTAATCACAAGTATTAATAATAATAATAATTATTAATAAATAAACGTTGGAAAATCCAGGGTCGTTACATTACGGTCTCCCCAATGTGATATACCTCACCTATCAAAGGAAAGCCTTTTTTAAACTAAGGCATTTCTGGAAAGTCTTTCAAATGTTTGAAAAGTTAATTTCGCCATAACTAAAATATTCGGTTGTCTACCCTTAACGTCCATTTTGTTTTTATACTGTAAAATAGACAAGGATTAGATTCATAAAAGATAATTAAAAAACAATACAAGCAATTTTTACATAGAACATAAAAGTACAAGCACACTACAATACATATAATACACAACATGATTACAACTCCCTAATCTGAATCACTGGTTTCTTCTTGTTCGGACTTGGTTCGCTTTCCTAATTTTCTAGGGATATATGGTGTTCCTCTAATACGAGCCGTCGTTTTCCACAATGGTTTAGAAAAACCTGGTGGTTTAGAGGTTCCCGGGTTATTGTTACACTTTAGGAAATACAGATGTTGCCGATACATATAAAGCTCATCGGGGTTGGAATCAGGTTTCTCTATTTTTATACCTTTTCCCTTATTATTTTCTTTTGCTATATTAAATTGGGTCGAGGTGATTTCTATAACATCATCGGAATCCTCATCGGGATCCAATTCATCGAAAAATTGGTAATCTTCCCAATATTTTGCTTCCTCGGCAGAAACACCATTGACCATTTTTAACGTTGGTCCGTTGGTTGAGGATTTTCTTTTATTTAAACGATTTACTGTAGGTATCACTATTTCTTCCTCCGGAACCTCTTCTTCTTCTGGTTCCTCCTCTTCCGATTCATCCACTTCTGGTTCCCCTTCTTCCGGTTCCTCCTCTTCTGGTTCCTCTTCGGGAATTTGTGAATCTTCCCAAAATATATTCGATTCTTCATTATTATTAGGTGAATCAATGGGATTTGCACTAGAGGTAGACATCTATCACACCATATCAAACACATTAAGAGGTTAATATATCACATAATATTTACATGTTAATAATATATAGTTTCCAACAACAAAAAAATGTTAAGCAATCGTTTTTGAAGAAAAACACGGTCGAAGTCCAGACTCACTAATGCATCCTAACAAACTCGGTAAGACACACTAATGCAATTTTATGGTTCTCTAAGACCAACGCTCTGATACCAACTGAAATGTCCCGTTCATATTGATTATAAACGTTCCATATTAATTGATTTCGTCGCGAGGTTTTGACCTCTATATGAGACGTTTTTCAAAGACTGCATTCATTTTTAAAACAACCATAACCTTTATTTTATCTATAATGTTTTAAAAAGCATTACGTAGATTATCAAATAATGATAATCTAAAATATACCGATTACACATGACCATTACATAATGGTTTACAATAAGAATATATTACATCAAAAATAAGTTTCTTGAATGCAGTTTTTACATAATATCATACAAGCATGGACTCCAAATCTTGTCCTTATTTTAGTATGCAACAGCGGAAGCTCTTAATAATCACCTGAGAATAAACATGCTTAAAACGTCAACAAAAATGTTGGTGAGTTATAGGTTTAACCTATATATTATCAAATCATAATAATAGACCACAAGATTTCATATTTCAATATACATCCCATACATAGAGATAAAAATCATTCATATGGTGAACACCTGGTAACCGAAATTAACAAGATGCATATAAGAATATCCCCTATCATTCCGGGAAATCCTTCAGACATGATAAAACAACATCGAAGTACTAAAGCATCCGGTACTTTGGATGGGGTTCGTTAGGCCCAATAGATCTATCTTTAGGATTCGCGTTAATTAGTAGATCAGTTTACTAATTCTTAGGTTACCAAGCAAAAGGGGCATATTCGGCTTCGATCATTCACCCATATAATGTAGTTTCATTTACTTGTGTCTATTTCGTAAAACATTTATAAAACTGCATGTATTCTCATCCCAAAATATTAGATTTTAAAAGTGGGACTATAACTCACTTTCACAGATTTTTACTTCGTCGGGAAGTAAGACTTGGCCACTGGTCGATTCACGAACCTATACAAATATGTACATATATATCAAAGTATGATCAAAATATATTTACCACATTTTTTATTACGTTTTATTGATTTGAGTTTGTTAAGTCAGCAGTCCTCGTTAGTAACCTACAGCTAGTTGTCCACAGTTAGATGTACAGAAATAAATAAATATAAATTATCTTGGATCAATCCATGACCCAGTGTATACAAGCCTCAGGCTAGACCACAACTCAAACTATATATATTATTTTGGAATCAACCTCAACCCTGTATAGCTAACTCCAATATTACTGCATATAGAGTGTCTATGGTTGTTCCAAAATATATAGATGGGTCGATATGATATGTCAAAACATTGTATACGTGTCTATGGTATCCCAAGATTACATAATATATATTAGAATACATGAATACTACAATATAAGTTAGCTAGGATATGATTTGTATAGAATTGTTACAATATTTCCCGTAGCTACAACAATCAAAAATATCCAAACTTGTTTTACCCATAACTTCTTCGTTTTAAATCCGTTTTGAGTGAATCAAATTGCTATGGTTTCATATTGAACTCTATTTTATGAATCTAAATAGAAAAAGTATAGGTTTATAGTCAGAAATATAAGTTACAAGTCGTTTTTGTAAGAGGTTGTCATTTCAGTCGAAAGAACGACGTCTTGATGACCATTTTGAAAAACATACTTCCACTTTGAGTTTAACCATGATTTTTGGATATAGTTTCATGTTCATAAGAAAAATCATTTTTACAGGAGAACAACTTTTAAATCAAAGTTTATCATAGTTTTTAATTATCAAACCCAAAACAGCCCGCGGTGTTACTACGACGGCGTATATCCGGTTTTACGGTGTTTTTCGTGTTTCCAGGTTTTAAATCATTAAGTTAGCATATCATATAGATATATAACATGTGTTTAGTTGATTTTAAAAGTCAAGTTAGAAGGATTAACTTTTGTTTGCGAACAAGTTTAGAATTAACTAAACTATGTTCTAGTGATTACGAGTTTAAACCTTCGAATAAGATAGTTTTATATATATGAATCGAATGATGTTATGAACATCATTACTACCTCAAGTTTAGTAGGTAAAACTACTGGAAGTGACAAGAAATGATCTAGCTTCAAAGGATCTTGGATGGCTTGAAAGTTCTTGAAGTAGGATCATGACACAAAAACAAGTTCAAGTAAGATTTTTACTCGAATTAAGATAGTTTATAGTTATAGAAATTGAATCAAAGTTTGAATATGAATATTACCTTGAATAAGAAAGATAAACTACTGTAAATAACAAAGGTTTCTTGATCTTAGATGATTACTTGGAATGGATTAGAAAGCTTGGATGTAAACTAGTAAACTTGAAAGGATTTTCAAATTGTTCTTGAAGTGTTCTTCCTATGATGATTATAGCTTGATTCTTGAAGTAATTTTTGATGAAGATGATGATTAGCTACTGGAAAAATTCGTTCATAAGTGTGTGTGTATGTTGAGAGAGAATTAGAAAGAGAATTGGAAGTGAAATGGAGTGAATGATGAGTGGTAAGTGGTGAGTGTGGTTAAAAGGAGTTCTAGTTAGTTGACTAGTTCATGGTAGAATTTAAAATTGATTAGTCATACACGACATAATCAAGAGTGGAATCCCATGCTAGTTCCTATTGGTATATACCCACAGTAAGTACGTCTAGAAGCTGTGTATAATACGGGTATGAATACGACTAGAATTCTTGATGGAAAAAGAATGGGAATGTAACTGTACCCATTTTCGTTAAGTATGAGTGTTTTGATATATGTCTTGAAGTCTTCCAAAAGTATATTAATACATCTAAATACACTACATGTATATACATTTTAACTGAGTCGTTAAGTCATCGTTAGTCGTTACATGTAAGTGTTGTTTTGAAACCTTTAAGTTAACGATCTCATTTAATGTTGTTAACCCATTGTTTATTATATCTAATGAGATGTTAAATTATTATCTTATCATGATATTATGATATATTAATATATCTTAATATGATATATATACATTTAAATGTCGTTACAACGATAATCGTTACATATATGTCTCGTTTCGAAATCCTTAAGTTAGTAGTCTTGTTTTTACATATGTAGTTCATTGTTAACATAATTAATGATATATATATAATTATCAGTTTATCATGTTAAATATAGTGTAACAATATCTTAATATGATACATATGTATTTAATAAGACGTTGTAATAACGATAATCGTTATATATATCGTTTCGAGTTTCTTAACTTAGTAGTCTCATTTTTATGTATATAACTCATTGTTAATATATTTATGGAGATACTTACTTATCATAATCTCATGTTAACTATATGTATATTCATATATATATCGTCATGTCGTTTTTACAAGTTTTAACGTTCGTGAATCGTCGGTCAACTTGGGTGGTCAATTTTCTACATGAAACTCATTTCAAATAATCAAGTCTTAACAATTTGATTGCTTAACATGTTGGAAACACTTAATCATGTAAAAATCAATTTCATTTAATATATATTAACATGGAAAAGTTCGGGTCACTACAATATATATATATATATATATATATATATATATATATATATATATATATATATATATAATAAAAATACAAATAAAAATTTTGAAAAGGATATCTTGATTCACGAGATTAGTAGCATCTTATGATGCAGTTCACTTTATTATTTGTACACGTTTTAAAAAAAAATTATTATTATATTCATTAAATTATTATTAATATATTAATTTTATTATTATTATTAATGGGTTATAAAATGGAACTAGTTGGTTTCAATGTTAGTACTACACACACAATCAACAATCTATCTCTCAATCTCTCTGATCTCTATATTACTCCGTATTTATTTTATTTATTTTATTATTTATATTAATTATTATTATTAATCCAAATATATTATTAGTAGTATTAGCATTATTATTATTAGTACTATACATAAAATATGACGACAAGGTCATGAGCGAGTTATTTCCCAAAACGGGTTTTAGTGAGCGGAATGAAGCTATGGAATTATGGGTTATAGCTATGGAGGTTATGGGTAATGTTCGTGGGTACCATGGGAGAATCAAAGGCTAATATTTCATTTGTCTTCTCCATTGCGTCTGCATACTTTTCTTACAATATTGAACCACAATATTTATACGTGAGTTTATAGATCCCTTTTTAAATGCTTTAAATATTTTTGGGCTGAGAATACATGCAATTTATTTTAAACGCAATGAACACAAGTTCATACATAATTCTACACTGAGTTTGAACCGAAAATCCCTTAGCTTTGGTAACTAGTAACTGCCGGTTATAAGAACTGGTGGGCGCGAGCAATTCCATGAGGATTTACAAGAGCGCACGTTAAGGCGCGGCGCGCTAATATGGCAACCATGGAGCCAATCCCATCCGCGCGCATTGGCAGCATCCACATGTCAGACGATGCCGAAGCTGGCAGAGGACACCTGGCAGACAAAAGGCATGTCTGACAAGAACACTTTTTGCTTTGGTCGGATCAGCCTGCTCAAAGATGTACTATTGGCAGGCCACGATCTTTTTAACCTTATTACGTGGCGATAGAAGACAAGAAGAATTTCCCTATAAATACAGGACTTCATCCACAACATAGAGGGATCCCCAGAATTTACTTTACACGTATATACTCTAAGAACAGCAGCGCATAGCGCAATTATACCCGCGCTACCGGACTTTTAGCACTTCACTAGACATCCTTGATATACAGGTAACGTTCCATGAACATAAACCCTACAACTTAGCGCGAGCCATCGCTGACCGGACTACCCGCCGATGGTGGGTCTACGTCTAACCACCCCTGTTGAGATCCTCATCTCACGAGGGGTTATTCATGGTACTCCGGATGGGAGAGTTAAACTCAATTGACCCTTAAATCCCCTTTCATTGATGTCAAGCATGGACTGAACCCGACCCGATTATTCTATGCTTGATCATTTGGCGCCATCCGTGGGACACTCAAGTTAAAAGATTTTGATTTGATCTTTTTTCTGTATGTCCACTAATGAATTGCTTGTTTCTTTTTGATACAGTAATAGGTGTTAAAATGACTAGCAAGCAAGAAATACCTAAACCCGCGTAAGCGCGAGCTACCTCACCCACAAGACCTAAGCCAGCCACCAAGGGATCGGCGGGAACTTCTGATAGCGCGCCATCAAGAGGCGCCCAGATGCCTCCCCCTAGTGCATCGACGTCATCTTTCAAGACCCCAGAAGCGATTAGGCCGATACCATGGGCCTCGAACACCACAAGCACGGGATTCGTACCCATCTACCCAATGACTGAATCTGCGCGAAATAGCCCTAGCTATACTAGCAGTCCTGCTGGCTCACTGGGCGCGCGACCTCCACCTTCACCTTGGAGGGATGCCTCCCCAACCACCCCAGGATCTAGTGCTATGACTTTTGCGCAGGGAACTTCGTCTGCAGGAAGAGGTTCATCCACAGAATCACCAGCTCAGACACGCGAACAACACGCCCACAGCCGAGCTAATCTGATCTACACTTTGATGAATGCCGCGCTAGATGATATGGTGCATGAGTTCGAGCAACCCGGAAAGGCCGAGCTCATGATCAAAAACGTGTATGCGGGAATGAAAGGAGTACCAGTCAAACCCTCTTTTGAAACGGCTCCCCCTGGAGAAAAGTTCTCGGCGCACATCCTGAGACATGTTTCGACACCACTGCCCGTGATACCACTAACCTTGGGATACTATGAAGGATTCTTAGACCCTGATGACTTCTTGCAAAAGTACGAAGGAATAGCGCGAAACCAGCGCTGGGCCGACGAGACAAAATGCACGGAGTTCCCACCGCTACTTGAAGGCGTAGCTCGGCAGTGGTTTAACAACCTGCCAGCGCCAGTTATAAGTTGTTATGATGATCTCCGAATGCGTTTCCTGCTTAACTTTCATAACATGCGCGCAACTCAAAGGATGCATGTTGAATGTCATGACATCAAGCATGAGCGAGGGGAATCCTTAGGACAGTTCATCGACAGGTACTGCCAAGAGGTAGCCAGGATCCCTAACTGCGCCGAATCATTAAAAGTATCCGGTTTCATATACAGAATCTGTCGGGAATGCCACCTAACGTTGTGGCAGAGACTTAGGAAGCATCCTCCAGAGACACTTGCAGAAGCGATAAGAGAAGCACACGAGTACATGCGCGCTGAAGAAGACACTACCAGGTACTCGAGTTGTCGAGGTTCGGAAAGTGGTCGGCGCGATGGCTATGACTCGCCAAGGGGTGGGCGCTCATTAGGCGGTTTTGAGAGAAACTAACATGACTCTAGCCCCTACCGCCACCACGGTAACAATCATCACAGTGATAGGAAACACCAACGAAATCACCAAGGAAACAACAACAACCAGCAACATCATCGGAACAGGGATAGCGGCACCAGGGAAAACAAGCAAGCTTTGATCAGAAGCCTCACCAAGAGTTTGAAAGAAATCTATGTGACTGAGCCTATCTCAAAAAAGTTTGAGAAACTAGCGCGCATGTCTGAGTACGCGCGACGCGACTTTCACGATGACTTCGGACATGAAACCAATTGTTGCAAAGCGTTGGTTGATAAGGTGGTCGTTTGCTTCGAGCGCGGAGAGTTAAAACACTTAAAACCAGGGAAGGATGAATCAGGTGGACATAAGAAGGAAAACGAAGGAGTTGAGAAAGACAAGGTCATCTATGTCATTTCGTGGGAGAAAAAGAAGAAAGTTGAGAAAGAGCCATTGTTGCCGTATGAAACCCTCAAGGCGCACCTCCCACGCGAGCCCATTTATGAAAGGAAATGTGCTCCGCTAGTGGTAGAAGGTTACTTGCCTGAATGCACTCAACACATTGAAAAAATTCTCATTGATACTGGTAGCTATGTTAATGTCATGTTCTTTCACTGTTTCGAGAACCTAGCCTACAAAGTGAAGCGCAACCTAAGAAAGGTAAAGCAACAGTTTAGGGAAATAAGCGGGGACCCCGCTTGGTTAAAAGGGATACTTGGGGCAGTGTTAACCTTGCGGGACGATCAACACAAGGAAAGGGCGCACGCGACAGTGGTTGACTTTAAAGTGATACGCGCTGAATCAGAATACGATGCTATCCTCGGACAACCGTCGTTATCGCACTTCGCCATCAGCACTTGCCTTTACCAAGGGATCATAACGCTACCCACCCCACTAGGAGAAGCCACACTCAAGTCTAAAGTGACCGCAGAGGACTATCGACTTCGACAGGTACGCATAAACATATGTAGCTAATCGTTTCGAAAATTATAATCACAGATCACGCGTGTGACGACCTGGGAATTTCTGACCAAATTTAAACTTAATCTTAATATGAAATCGACACGATAAGCAAAGTCTGTAATGTTGAGTCTCAAAATCATTGGAATTATATTCATGTAATCAATTACCCATTTGACTATTTCCGATGATTCACGAACCTTTAATCGTAAATAGAAATGTTTATATATAAATAACTATACATGTAAATAATTATGATATAAATTAAAATAGATTAATAAACTATTATGTGATTAGATATTATGAAAGAAAACTTAAAACACAATTAAATATGTAGTAGTTGAAATATATATATATATATATATATATATATATATATATATATATATATATATATATATATATATATATATATATATATATATTAGTAAATATATATTGTAATATATAAAGTGTGTAAATATTCAATTATATATTATATAATTAGTAAACATTACATAAATAATAAATTGTAACATTAACATATTAGAAGTAGTTACAAGAAACAATATAGTTATTAATATTATTACTTTCATTATGATTAAAGATAAATGTTACCATTATTAGTATCATTATAAATTTAATTATTATTAGGGTTATTAAAAGTATTATTTAACTTGATTAATAAAATTGTCATTTTATTATAGTCATTATTCTTATTAGTATTACTATGATCTTAATATCATTAATATTATTATTTTCTCTAATTAATTATTATTATTACTAGTTTTATTATTATTATTATTATTATTATTATTATTATTATTATTATTATTATTATTATTATTATTATTATTATTATTATTATTATTATTATTATTATTATTATTAATATTAAATATTAAATATTAAAGTTTGTATTATAAATAATAATATAGTTCCTGTAAAATACTGATTTAATTTAACTAAATAGATATATAGATATGTCATACAGGTATATACAGATTTCATATATACAAATATATAAAACAAATATATAAATTATATAAATATATACGGGTATATATATACAAATACTGTAAATACTAAATTTATACACAAAAAAAAACGTATTCTGTTTTAAATCCCTATCAACCTGTAGATGATTTCTTTCCTGTTCAAATTAGTACAAATCATGACTATATGATCACAATAACAGCCAAAGTCTGTTAGCCATCTCCATCCCTTTTTATTTTTTTATTTATTTCTCTGTACTCGAAAATCTTTCCTGTCGACACCTATGATTTTTTTTTTATTTAAGTCATTCAATTCAATTGGCTGTGGAATCATCTAATTCTCATCTATTATCAATTTACAATCACCCTTCATTTTTTAATTTAAACAGAAGAAAGAAACAAGGACGATACCCTGTTCTTGGTTCAAATATTCAAAAGCAAGAAAACGAATCGAAATTAAAAATATGTTAATGCAGTTTTGTTAGGATTCCTTCATTTTAACTGTCTATAAAATCTTAGATTCAAATTCGTTTTATTGATTGAGAATTCTCGAGTCAAAGATTAAAATTCAAAAAGTCAAACGACCTGCTATTGGTAAAATTCGAAGTTGTTTTTGAGTTTAAGGAGCAACTGACGATTTGTAATGTTTCTGTTAAGGATTTAAAATAAGTTTCATGTTGTAACTAAAAGGTAAAACAGTTTTGAATTCGAGTTTGATGATTCAGTTTAATGGGTTCATCAGCGAGATATTATAGCTCTTTTTTTTCTTTATATTTTTTTCTTTGCTTTAATTAATTTAATCATCCACTAAACTGGTTTTGTATCAATTTCAAATAATAAAATAAATAAGTAATTTGTTAGTGGTTTGGTTTGATCCTGGTTCGATTTTGATTTTTAAAGAAGAAGGGAAGTGTTAACAGAAAACAAACGGGTTATATAATATAGAAATGGGTACAAATCATAAAATGGGCAGCAGCCCAATGGTCAAGCGTTGTTCGTGTGAGCGGGAGGTCACGGGTTTGAGCCCGGATTCGGGCGTTTTCTTTTTAGAAAGGCTTTTGAGGTAGTCTACAATTTTAAAAAATTAATGTTATTACTATTATTATTATTATTGTTAATATTATTTTTATTATTGTTATTATTGGTATTAAAATAATAATTGTTAGTATTATCATTATTGTTAGTAATATTATTAAGTATGATGAACCTTAGGATTATTATTATGGTTATCATTATTAATTATTGTTATTATTACAAGTATTATAATTATTAACACAATTATTAATACTAATATATGTAGTACTATTATTATTGTTATTATTAGGATTATTATTAGTGTTATGATGAAAATAATAAAAGTTACTAACATTTTAAAATTTAGTATTAGTATTATTTTGGAATTATTAATATTAATACAAGTATTATTATCAAGATTACTATAAGTAATAAGATTGTTACAATTATTATGACTAAATATTAAGTACTACCATCAAAAAGTATTATTTTCATTATCATTATTATTAAATTTTTCATTTTATTAAAACAACTTTATTATCATTATTATAAGATTTATTATTAAAACTAACATTATTACCAACAATAAAATCATTAATTGTAGTATCATTATTATTAATATTAACATTATTATTATTTCTATCATTACTAGTATTATTTTAGTATTACAATTACTACTTTTAACAAATCAATGATATATATATATAAATATATTTCATATATATAACATAACAAAAAAAATATTTTTATTTATTTAAAATATATAAAATGAATAAATAATGAAACATATAAGTTATTGATATAAAAATTATGTCACTAATAATCATATATATATATATATATATATTTGTTCGATTACGATTATATGTGTTAATTTATATATACAAATGATATAGTTTCGTGAATCCAAGGCCAACCCTGCATTGTTCAATGTCGTCATATGTATTTTTACTACAAAATACAGTATTGTGAGTTTCATTTGCTCCCTTTTTAAATGCTTTTACAATATATTTTTGGGACTGAGAATACATGCGCAACTTTTAAAAATGTTTGACGAGATAGACACAAGTACTTAAAAACATTCTACGAATGAGTTATGAGTACACCGGATATCACCCCTTTTAGTCTGGTAATCTGAAAATTTGGAAACCGAGACCCAAATTGACGCGAATCCTAAAGATAGATCTATGGGCACTAACAAGCCCCAGTCAGAGAATTTGAACTGCTTTAGTACTTCAAATTAGGTATACAACCGTCTGCTTTAAAAGATATGATCTGTTTGTGAGGTGTACACTGTGACAACCCGAAAATTTTCGATCAAATTTAAACTTAATCTTTATATGATTTTGACACGATAAGCAAAGTATGTAATGTTGAGTCTCAAAAAGTTTGAACTGTTTCATCTATTCAATTGACCTTCGACTTTTCCCGACGATTCACGAACCATTATGTGTAAATAAATATATAAATAAATAAATAAATATATTTATATACATTAATTATTATAAATTAAAATATTATATGAGTTAATTAACTATGTAAATAAAATAATATATGATATTAAAATAAATCTATATATATATATATATATATATATATATATGTATATATATGTATATATATATATATGTATATATATATATATATATATATATATATATATATATATATATATATATATATATATATATATATATATATATATATATATATATATATATATGTGTGTGTGTTTGTAAGATATATTGAATGTATATTTATATGGTTTCAAATTTATTTAGTAAACGATAATAGCACTCGTTTGTCAGTCGACTGATATTAGACAAGTTTAATTCAAACTTATATGATTTTAAAATAAATGGTGATCCGAAAATGAGCTTTATAAATTTTAGGCTTATTAATAATATATTTAGATGTTGTTGTCAAATTTTAAAACTTTTTATATTTTACTTGGGGGATGGGAGTGAATAATTAATGTATTTTTTATTTAATAATTTATGATTGAATTTTATACCATAATGACTAAAATAAATAAATATAGTTAATTTAAAATTTTGGGATTTTTCTGTGAACTTTTATCCGTCACTGATTATCAGTGGAGTACGAAATGGTATCCGAAAAACTTGATGTCTACCAAATATTCTAAAGGGTGGCGGCTAACTATTTATTCTGTTGCCTTTCATTCTCATGAAGCATTATTCAACATTATTAATTATTTAGTATTATTAATTATTATTAATTATATATATAATTAGATATATAGATGAACATCAAAACCCACTGCATATTCACTTTCTTCTTTGGCAACCTTGGCCATCACCACCGAGAACCACCACTATAACCATCGGGTGTCACTACAACCTCCACTCCATCACCTTCTACAACCAAACCACCACAATCATAACAACCATATTATCACCCCCTTAACCCACACACACCACACGAACTCATTTGTGTATTATTATGTTTCAAACACCTATCATCAAAAGGTTGTAGCCATGGTTAACTACTAACTAGTTCGTGTTTTTGCTGCATCAGACCGAGACCCAAACACCATCGAAGACCACCACCTTCGATCACAACCCACCATCAATCAATCACCACGCAAACTGTTTTTAAATATTGTTTCCTGCTATTCATTTCGGTTGGAACCAAACCCAAACCACCTTTAGTCGTTTGTTGTAATTCCTCTAATATTTCGTTTTCTGGTTCTTAAATCAATCACCAAGAATACCACCCATAGCCACCACCATCTTTTTACAATCACCTAAACCTCCATAACTGCTACCATCCTGCTTCTGTTCGAATCATCATTCAAAAATGAAACCCACTTGTTTAGCTACTGTTCGACGAGTTCCATTCCCACACATACTCATACTCGATCCCTCGGTCAATTTTTCTCAAAGGTATAAACCAAAATCCAAACTTTTTACTTTAATACTTTGATGAGATGATTATATGAAGGTAACCACATATTGTACATGTATATAATTGAAGCATTAAATAAAACTTGGCTTGCTCCGTTCTAATTTCGTTCCTGATTTAAGAAAGAAGATGATTCTTAATATTTTTATTTTAACCTCTGAACTAAAACCATATTTAAAAACTACCCCTAAAATAACTAAAATATAAATATACATGTACTCCTTTATGTAGCGATTAAAAAAAAGTTAAAAAGATGACAAGTACTCTCTGTTGTACATCATACGTCAAAATCAAGTGCAAGTAGGTGATAATATTAATTCAATATTACGTATTTAGTCCCTAGGTTTTTAACTTTTTTACAAATTTAATATAAATAATATGTATACTTGCTTTGTGCTGGTGTACTGAAGGTTAAAAAGAATCAATATTTTTAAAACATATGTATCTATGCACTTGTGGCATTTGGGGTTTATAAAGCAAATAATTTATATTCACTCGGAGTAGAAAATAGGACAAACATGAAAAGAAGATGAAAGTATATATGTATATGTATTATGTTCAAACCTAATATATGATGACTAGAATGTAACTATGATCATGTATATGTAATATAAGTATTATCATATATTTATATGTATCACTACCACTAATAACTTGATAATAAGATAAGACTAATAATAATATGATAAGTATAAATAAAATAAATGGATTTAATTGATAAAAGATAAATATAGCACTTAAAATATACAATTTAAAAGTATTATGATATAGTTATGCTATTATGAATTTTGTAATTATTATCATTAATATTAATATTATTATCATTAACATTATTATCACTATAATTATTATTAAAATTGTTAATACTAATACTATTATCATTATTTTTATGATTATTATTACTATTATTGAAATATTTTTAATAAAAATTTAACATATTAACATTAATGATTTACTTTTTAAATTAACATTAAAAATATATATTAATTAATTATTTCAAATATTGAAAATAAATATATTTAAATTAAATAATAATATAACATATAAAGAATACATATAAATAAAGTATATGCTAAAAAAAAATTATATAAGACTTTTATAAAAACTTGTTTAATTATTGTTATAAGTCTTTAATATATAAACTTGATATAGGTTCGTGAATCCGAGACCAACCCTACACTTGTTCAATGACGTCATATGTATTTTTACTACAAAATACAGTATTGTGAGTTTCATTTGCTCCCTTTTTAAATGCTTTTGCAATATATATTTTTGGGACTGAGAATACATGCGCTGCTTTTATAAATGTTTTATGAAATAGACACAAGTAATCGAAACTACATTATATGGTTGAATGATCGAAGCCGAATATGCCCCTTTTGCTTGGTAACCTAAGAATTAGTAAACCGATCTACTAATTGACGCGAATCCTAAAGATAGATCTATTGGGCCTAACGAACCCCATCCGTTGTAGCGGATGCTTTAGTACTTTGATGTTGTTTTATATCATGTCTGAAGGGTTTCCCAGAATGATAGGGGATATTTTTATATGCATCTTGTTAATGTCGGTTACCAGGTGTTCAATCCATATGAATAATTTTTGTCTCTATGCATGGGACGAATATTTATGAGAAATGAAAATCTTGTGGTCTATTAAAATGATGGAAATGATTATTTATGTTAAACTAATGAACTCACCAACCATTTGGTTGACACTTGAAAGCATGTTTATTCTCAGGTATTCAAGAAATCTTCCGTTGTGCATTTGCTCATTTTAGAGATATTACTTGGAGTCATTCATGACATATTTAAAATGATGTTGCATTCGAGTCGTTGAGTTCATAAAGATTATTGTTAAGTCGTTTATAGTTGGATATATTATGAAATGGTATGCATGTCTGTCAACTTTCAATGAAATGAAAGTTTGTCTTTTAAAAACGAATGCAATGTTTGTAAAATGTATCATATAGAGGTCAAGTACCTCGCGATGTAACCAATTGTAATGTATTCGTCCAGATGGATTAGGACGGGTCATCACAACGCGCAATCACACAACAACAAAATTGGCGCTTGCATACTTCGCCGGATGAAATGCAATAAACGTGCAACCAGTCTGCGCGCTTACCGCATTAAAATGAGAACAATCTTACATAATCCGAAACATAAGACGCATACTAGAGTGCGCTCGCACACATACTCGTGCATTCGTTGATTTGTAACACTGTTTGACTGGTATCCACAGATCCGAAGTATTCAAGCCGCGGCAAAGGCAACGAAAGATGGGACCGGCTCTTCTGGATCTGGAAATGACTAGGGAGACGAGATTGCCGGCGTTGACTATGAGTATGAAGAACACAAGGATGAGAAGTTGAGGGAAAGAGCATGTGGCTACAATTATGATCAAGGTGGATACAGCTATTATTGTTATTAGAAAGTTTGGAAGTTCTTAAGCGCACCCTGTTTAGCGCATGTTTAAAAATCTGTACTGATGAAACAATGTCTCTTAAGCGCTTTGTGCGCAAGTTTATCTATGTTTAATTATTGCCTTCAAGTTATCGTCTTCCATAATCTTTGTACCATTATATGTAAAGTAGCTCTCTAACTTGAAAGTGGTGCACACAATCTCTTAGGTAGTAAACTCCTGCCTTTGAAGGGTTGCTTTCTCCGGCACCCGTGCAGCAAAAGATTGTTTGGCGACAAGCTAGTCTATTATAACCGGACGGTTTAGCGTCATTGGATTGACCTAACCAACCTGCGCAGAACTCGAGATCTGCAAGTCATGACTATAAACGACAGCGTTGGTCGCGCCTGACCTCAATCTAAGTGTTGGTGCACTTAGAAGACTCCCGATGCGCACACAAGGATGCTTAACTTAAGCATATATTGTGTGCACAATAATATATGTGATAAGTTAAATGTTGACATGCCTCGAGTATAATTACGATGAAAATCAATGAAAACTTAGCCAAACATTTTAACAAACGATCTTACGCGCATGATCGTACTATAGCCACAAGCAAAACCCACATACCTGGTCGCACTAATACTTAACAATTGTCACTTAGACAAACGTGCAAATCACAAAGGATAAAGTCATATCTAGCGCGAATATGTCGTCTACGACTAACAATGATAAAATATGCTCAAGTATAAATCGCTGACGCGCACTTGTAAACTTTAACGCATTACGACATACAAGCCATACACAATGGAGAGAAGTCAACAAGATAAAAATTTTATTCCCAAAAGAGTAATTACATGATTAAGAAAAATTACAAGTTACAATGGATCGTTCAACAAGCGGTAAGCATAAGCAGTAGGGTCATTGGACAAAGCTACCAGTGAAGGGACCATGATATTCACCAGCGTCGGCTCTACTTTCTTGCTCTTCTACACCACAAGAGGATCCTCTTCCTTGGCAATGATAGCATTATTTAAAGCCTCAGAAGGTTGGACATGAGGCTGGATCTTCTTCCAGAAAGCAAGCTTCTCATCCTCTTTGAAAGCGGGAATTGCGTCAACAAGAAGATCGCTCACATATTTAGAATCGTAAGCGCGAGTAACAAGCATAGGGAGACCCTTCTTTAAGGTCTCAAACTGACACTTTGCAGTGTCACGGTCAACCTGGCAAGAAGTTAAGCGATCAATCAAATTTTCGCGCTCTTCTTCCAGAGAGCTCTTTTCAGACTCAAGGGACTTGACCTTTTCAGTCAAACCCTCAACCTGAGAAGCTAAAGATGCCTTCTCCGTAGCTAGAGCAGATGAGGTGCTGATAGCCTCTTCACGCGCCTTTTCTGACTGCTCGAGATTTGACTTCAGATGTACGGTGCGGTCATGCATCTGTTCAGCAGTCAGTGCGCCTGGTGTAGAAGAGCCGGCACCATCCAAACGAGCTTTTGCTTCCTTAAGGCAACATTTAGCGCGCATCAAGTTCAACATAGCCAATTGAACATCAAAATGCCACGCTGCCTCGGCGATAGGTGCCCAAAGTAATTGGGGAGTTTGATACCCTCCAAGTAGTTAAATTGAGAAGTCGCAGTCTTCTCTGGTATGGACCGCAGATCATTCATACCATAAAACTGCAAGCGCGCCTCTGCAAGTAAACAGGTAATCAATTAATAACATAATTAGTAGCGCGAGTATTCATAACTTAGGCAAAAACGAAGCTACCTTTTACCTTCTTCTCGCACTTGAGCTTACCCCCACTCTCCGTTGGGGGCTCAATCACTTTGGCCCCTTCAGCATCCGTTTGATGAGAATCGTCACCTGCACGACCCTAGCACTGGTTGGCATCATCGGAACCACCGGCGCCAACAGTAGCATCACCATGAGATTGCTCGTCAACATCCATGTCCTGCTCGCCCTCATTGCCAGTTCCGGGTGTCTCGGTGTGAAAACCCTCAATTTCAAGCGAAGCAAGAAGCCTGTCTAGATGCATCTCTGCAAATTCAACAAGTTAAATTAGATGAAAGTAATGAAAGGAGAACAAGTACAAAAATAATGCCCATCTACCGCCTACCATTATCATCGGCATCTTTGGTAACTGGCAGGGCAGGCGGATAGGGGCACATGTCAGTAATCCTTAAAATATCTGAGCTATATTGGCGGATGGGGAGTTCGCGGTTGTAGAAATGCCAGAGTCTCTGCTGATCGTCTGGGAAAGGGGAGGCCTAACATTTAACCGCGCATTTGTAGCGTCCGTGTGCCATGCGCAAATATTTCTATACGCGAGAGGGATAAAATGTGACGACCCGGAAATTTTTGACCAAATTTAAACTTGATCTTTAATTGATTTTGACACGATAAGCAAAGTCTGTAATGTTGAAGTCTCAAAAACTTTGAACTGTGTTCATGTATACATTTGACCTTTGAACTATTTATATGAATTCAGTTAACATGTGACCATTCCCGACGATTCACGAACAATTATTGTAAATAAATATGTATATATATATATATATATATATATATATATATATATATATATATATATATATATATAGTATAAAAATAAGTAAATATATTAAATTGAAATAATAAAAATACAATTTAATCATTTAAATTAATTATATAAAATAGTATACAAAAATAATTAAGTTGCTATCTATATATATACGATTCTATACAAAAATTAATGTTGTATGTATATTATAATATAAAATGACATATGTAATATTAATAAATTAAATAAAATTTCAAGTTTAAATATAGTGATATATATATATATATATATATATATATATATATATATATATATATATATATTAATATTATTAACCTCATTATTATTAATAATATTAATTGTAATTTGTATTATTAATATTATTAAAATATGTATTTTGTAGATATGAAAAATGAAACATGTAACTTGTTATTACTAGTATTATCATTAAAAATTATCATTTTTATCATTAATATTATTATATAAAGTATGTATACATATATAAAAAATTTGATAAGTATAAGCTGTTATATTATTATGGTTAATACTATTATTATCATTAATAAAATTTATATTATTATAATTAGTATTATTATTAGTATCATTAATAAGATTATTATTATCATTGTCATCATTATTATTAGTTATTATTAAATTTAATAATATTATCATATCTGTGTTATTATTGTTATTTATTTTGATATTATTATTATTATTACTAATATAATTATTAGTATTATTATAGTATTATAAATAATTTTATTATTTTTATTATTAGTATTAATATTTTTATTAATAACATTATCAATACTAAAATTTATGAATTATATATATATATGTATAATCAAATATATAATCAGATATATAAAATACACACACATATATATATATATATATATATATATATATATATATATATATATATATATATATATATATATATATATATATATATATATATATATATATATATATATATATATATATAAAATACTGTTATATATATATAAATACGTATACTGATATATAAATTTATACAAATACGATTAAAATACATATATAACAGTATAAAATCACGAATACAGTTTCCATCCTTTTCAAACTGTAATTAATTTGTACTTTTATATCTAATCATTGATATTAATTCAACAATTGGTACGATTCTGTTAACAATCTACATCCGCTTTTTATTTTTTATTTTAATTATCTGTACCTGATGATTCTTCATATCGAGTTTATTAGCTATAAAACAATTGAGTTACTCGACGTTATTCATTAATTTTTCCACTCAACCATTTTCACTATCACATAAAATTTATTACAGCTGTTATACGATGAAGTTTAACAGAAAATTTAAATGAAACCAGTCCGACATCCATGTTCTTGATAAATTTTCCAAAAACATCGAATTCAAGTTTAAATTCAAAATCCTTTATTACAGTTAAGTTATAAATTTTTCTTTTAAACTATCTGCAAAGTTTCGAAGTCCAACTTTTCCTATCGACCCTTAATTTTGAAGTCAAACTTTCAAAATTTAAAAGTCAACTATCAGTTCATCACAAAATTCGTAAAAGTGTTGAAGTTCCTGTTTCAATTGAGAATTGAGAAAGTTTATAAGAGCTGATAATGCTAAAAACGAACATATATTTCATAGCATTATCCCTCAAGAAAGACAAGCTTTTAGTTGCAATTGTTCTATTTACAAGTGATATTCGTTTAAATAATAAAAGGTGAAGACAAAAGACAGATTCGATGAATTGAAGACGCAAATGACCAAAAAGCTCAAAAGTACAAAATACAATCAAAGAGGTTCCAATTATTGATGAGAAACGTCTCAAAATTACAAGAGTACAAGATTCGAAACACAAAATACAAGATATTAAATTGTACGCAAGGACGTTCGAAAATCCGGAACCGGGACCAGAGTCAACTCTCAACGCTCGACGCAACGAACTAAAAATTACAAGTCAACTATGCGCATGAATATAATATAATATATAATTAATTCTTAAAAATAATATATATATTATATTATATTATAAAACCGTCGGCAGAAGAAAACAACCAAATGTGAGCCTCCCCAGCTGGCCATACGATCGCATGGCCTTAAAGGGCAAAGCTCATGCAATCGCATGAGCCCCTTTTTCTAGTCACAGGCCTATAAAACTCGCGTTTTTGGTGATCATAAAACACATCTTTTTCTCATTCATCATACGTAAAATATATATATATATATATATATATATATATATATATATATATATATATATATATATATATATATTTAATTTTAATTTTAAATCCTAATAATAAGGGTATGTTAGTGAATATTGTAAGAGTGTAAGTCGAAATTCTGTCCGTGTAACGCTACGCTATTTTTAATCATTGTAAGTTATGTTCAACCTTTTTACATTAATGTCTCGTAGCTAAGTTATTATTATGCTTATTTAAAACGAAGTAATCATGATGTTGGGCTAAAATACTAAAATTGGGTAATTGGGCTTTGTACCATAATTGGGCTTTGTACCATAATTGGGGTTTGGACAAAAGAACGACACTTGTGGAAATTAGACTATGGGCTATTAATGGGTTTTATATTTGTTTAACTAAATGATAGTTTGTTAATTTTAATATAAAGATTTACAATTGGATGTACCTATAAATAACCACATACACTCGATCGGACACGATGGGCGGGATATTTATATGTACGAATAATCGTTCATTTAACCGGACACGGGAATGGATTAATAGTCTATGGAATTATTAAAACAAGGGTGAAATTATGTACAAGGACACTTGGCATAATTGATAACAAAGTATTAAAACCTTGGGTAACACGCAGTCGATATCCTGGTGTAATTATTAAACAAAAGTATTAAGACCTTGTTACAGTTTAAGTCCCCAATTAGTTGGAATATTTGAGTTCGGGTATAAGGATAATTTGACGAGGACACTCGCACTTTATATTTATGACTGATGGACTGTTATGGACAAAAACCAGACGGACATATTAAATAATCCAGGACAAAGAACAATTAACCCATGGGAATAAACTAAAATCAACACGTCAAACTTCATGATTACGGAAGTTTAAATAAGCATAATTCCTTTATTTTCATATTTAATTGCACTTCTAATTATCGCACTTTTATTTATTGTCATTATATTTAATTGCACTTTTAATTATCGTACTTTTTAATTATCGCAATTTTATTTTATCGCACTTGTATTTATCGCAATTTCATTATCGTTATTTACTTTACGCTTTAATTTAAGTCTTTTATTTATTTAATATTTTACATTAGGTTTTAACTGCGACTAAAGTTTTAAAAATCGACAAACCGGTCATTAAACGGTAAAACCCCCTTTTTATAATAATAATATTACTTATATATATTTGTATTTTTATAAAATAAAACTAATATAGCGTTAAGCTTTGTTTAAAAGATTTCCCTGTGGAACGAACCGAACTTACTAAAAACTACATCACTGTATGATTAGGTACACTGCCTATAAGTGTTGTAGCAAGGTTTAGGTATATCCATTCTATATATAAATAAATATCTTGTGTAAAATTGTATCATATTTAATAGTATTTCCTAGTAAAAATAAAGCTATTTCATATACACCTCGCATAACATCAAGTATTTTTGGCGCCGCTGCCGGGGAACATATCTGCTAAAACGCCGGAAGCGCAACGCTAATATAAAAAAAAGATTTTTATTAATTTTTTAGTTTACTTTTATAAAAATACGTTTTTGCAAAAATACGTTTTAAATATTCGAAAATATAAAAAGAAAAACAAAAATTATTTTTAAGAGTTTGTTAAATATTTAAGTTTTATAAAGTTTCTTTATTTCTATTTTTAGTTTGTAAAAATATAAGTTTTATTTAATTTATATAAATATATTATAAATATAATTCAGCAAAACAGAAAAAAAAATATTAAAACTCTCGGCCTGGTACTGTAGCAGCCCGTAACCTGGCCTAAAACCCTGGCTCATGCGATCGCATGAGCCCGAAGGCATAACTTCATGCGATCGCATGAAGGCACCTGACACGCCACAGTAAAACCCTAACAGCATTAATTACGGGTTATTATTATTATTATTATTATTATTATTATTATTAGTAATTAAACCCTAACTAGGTTATTATTATTATAATATTTAGTTTTAATTTTATTATTTTGTATTATTTAGTTTTAATTAGTTTAATTAATTTATATAAAATTAATAGTTTTATAAAATAAATAATATAAAAATAATATTTTTATAAAAATTGTACTTTTTACAAATTTTAGTATATTTTTATATTTTGTCTCTTTATATTTGTTTTTAGCGTAATATTTGTATTTTTCACTCGTTTCTAGTTTTAAATCATAGTATTTGCCATAGTTATTTTTATTTCTAGATTTTTAGGCTTTGCCGTAAAATCCCTTAAGTGCTTTTTTTTAGACTAAGATTTAGGTGCTTTAGAATTTTACGACGCCATTTTTTTATTTTAGTACCTTTTTAAACTATTGCCATTTGGGATATAGTTTTACTTGTAAGCTTTAATATTTTTAGACGCAACTTTTAATTCTTAGTTTTTAGTTCCTTTTTAAGTTTCAACGCGCTACTTTCTTATTTTTATTTTTTGACGCCTTTTACCTATGTATCAATTATCACTCCAATTAGTAGTCTCAATTTGCAATTTTAATTTTAAGTTAGTGATAATAATAAGGTTGGGTTAGTCAAGTGTTTTAAAGTTTATAAGTCACTCTTTTTCTTTCTTATTTCTCCAATTTTAATACCGACGCGCTCTTTTTCTTTCTTATTTCTCGCCATTCTAGTTTTTAGGACATAGAATTTTCCACTTCTTCTCTAAATTTTTTTAAATTACGAAAATTTATTTTAAGTGGTTAAATTGATAGACATCAAAATTTTCTGGTTCGTAGTAATAGTTGGATTTGTACGTGGACCGGGTTATTGGAGCCAAACAGTACTCAATTATATTGAGACCAAACGAATCCTGCCCCTCTGCTGCATCTTTTGGCTATTCGAAACGTGGGCAAAATCATAAAAGTCTATTAATTGGATAACTTATATAATTTTTCTTTCTTTTTAAAAACTAATAGGATATTCAGTGAATGCACCGAGCAAAACGTTCACCACCTTTTGTACGTTCACCACCTGTAACTCGATCAAGACATCTAGCAAATATTATCGCCGTTGATTTTTCTTTAGAATCGTCATCCAGTCGACCAAGTACTACAATTCAAATTTACGATAATCCATTTTTTGAACCCGACCTCACAATTGAGAATCCGGAGAATATTCAAGGACAATTCATAGATCCTGAACCACTAATCTTTCCTCCGGAACCACCAATCATTCAAACAGAGATTGTTGAGAAACGAACCATTAAATCAGAATCCTCTAGTGATTCAGATTCAACAAATTCAATTATGGAGAATCTGGAACCTTTAAGTATGAAAGACCGAATGAGATCTAAACGCACTGGCCAAGGTCACGCAATTACTCAACCTGACATTAATGCGTCAGATTATGAAATCAAAGGACAAATTCTACACATGGTAACTAATCAATGCCAATTTAGTGGTGCGCCGAAGGAAGATCCAAATGAACATCTTCGTACCTTTAATAGGATCTGCACTCTATTTAAAAAAAGAGAAGTTGAAGATGAAAAGATATATCTCATGTTATTTCCCTGGACTTTAAAGGGAGAAGCCAAAGATTGGTTGGAATCGCTACCTGAAGGGGCGATTGATACATGGGACGTTTTAGTTGAAAAATTTCTTAAACAATTCTTTCCGGCATCTAAAGCCGTAAGACTTCAAGGAGAAATTGTTACGTTCACACAGAAGCCAAATGAAACTCTATATGAGGCATGGACCAGATTTGGAAAGTTATTGAGTGGATGTCCGCAACATGGTTTAGACACCTGTCAAATAGTACAAATATTCTACCAAGGATGCGACATCACTACAAGGAAAGACATCGATATAGCAGCTGGTGGTTCCATTATGAAGAAAACAGAAACTGATGCTTACAAAATTATTGATAACACTGCTTCCCACTCACATGAGTGGCACCAAGAAAAAGATATCGTTAGATCATCTAAAGAAGCTAGAGCCGATTCTAGCCATGACTTAGATTCCATTTCTGCAAAGATAGATGCTGTCAGGAGACGAATGGAAAAGATGACTAAGGATATACACTCAATACGAATTAGTTGTGAGCAGTGTGGAGGACCACATTTGACAAAAGATTGTCTCAGTATTGAACTAACAATGGAACAAAGAGAGAATGTTTCATATCTAAACCAAAGGCCTGGAAATAATTATCAGAATAATTATCAACCGCCAAGACCAATTTACAATCAAAACCAGAATTATAATCGAAATGTTCCATACAACAACCAATAAGGTCCTAGTAATCAACAAGTATCCAATAATACTTACAATCAGCAAAGACCTAATTTTCAAAACAAACCACCACAAACCGATGATAAAAAGCTAAATTTAGAAGATATGATGACGAAGCTAGTTGAATCTCAAACACAGTTTTTCATATCTCAGAAACAAACCAATGAACAAAATGCTCAAGCATTTAGAAATCAACAAGCTTCTATTCAAAATCTGGAACAAGAAGTAAGTAACCTAGCAAGGTTAATAGGTGAAAGAAAACCGGGAAGTTTACCTAGTGATACAAATGCTAACCCCCGGAATGAAACATCTAAAGCTATTACCATAAGAAGTGGTACAACACTTAAACCACCTGAAATACCTGTAATTTCTGATGAAGCTATTCCTACTCCACAAGAACCACAACGTGAACAAGATAAGGAAAAAGAACCGGTAGTTGAAAAGGTTAATGAAGATAACACAGTTAAAGCTAAACCTTATGTTAAACCATACCAACCACCACTTCCTTACCCGAGTAAAATGAGAAAAGAGAGACTTGAAGCCGAGCAATCCAAATTCTTGGATATGTTTAAATAGATAAATGTAAATCTTCCTTTCATTGATGTAATTTCAGGAATGCCTAGATATGCTAAATTTCTGAAAGATCTAATCTCAAATAGAAAGAAAATGGAAGAACTCTCGGCCGTTACTAAGAATGCTAATTGTTCAGCAGTGCTGTTGAATAAGATACCAGAAAAATTATCAGATCCAGGAAGTTTCACAATTCCATGTTTTCTGGGTAGTCTTAGTTCAATAGAAGCATTGGCAGACTTAGGTGCTAGTATAAATTTAATGCCGTATTCACTATACACTAAACTAGACCTTGGAGAATTGAAACCAACACGAATAAGCATACAACTAGCCGATAGATTAGTAAAATATCCTAGAGGGATAATGGAGAACATGCTAGTTAAAGTTGGTACTTTAGTATTTCCAGTAGATTTTATTGTTCTGGACATGGAAGAAGATTCTCAAGTTCCTCTCATATTAGGAAGACCATTCTTAAACACGGCTAAAGCAATGATAGACATGTTTGGTAAGAAACTGACCCTAAGTATAGAGGACGAGAGTGTTACCTTTTCAGTTGATAGAGCAATGCAACAACCGCAATCTGCAGATGATACATGTTACTATATTCAAACTATAGAATCACATGCAGAATTGTTAGAAGAATTTCCAGAATTACAAGGAACAGGAGAATGTTCTTTAGGAGAAGGAACTGAACCAATTGATGAAACTGAAATGTTAGCTACACTTATGGCTAATGGATATGAACCAATAACAGAAGAAATTCAAATGTTAAAAGAAGAAGACAGATATCGATATAAATCATCGATAGAAGAACCATCGACATTAGAGTTAAAGCCACTTCCAAACCATTTGGAATATGCTTATTTACATGGTGAATCTGAATTACCTGTAATAATATCGTCTTCTCTTACTGAAAATGAAAAATCTCAACTTATTTCTGTGTTAAAAGCTCATAAACCAGCTATTGCATGGAAGATTCATGATATTAAAGGAATAAGTCCTTCGTATTGCACACATAAAATCCTTATAGAAGAAGGTCATAAAACATATGTGCAACGCCAACGAAGACTAAATCCTAATATGCAAGATGTTGTGAAGAAAGAAATTATTAAACTGCTAGATGCAGGTTTAATTTATCCAATTTCTGATAGTCCATGGGTAAGCCCAGTTCAATGCGTGCCTAAGAAGGGTGGCATGACTGTCATTACAAATGAGAAAAATGAGCTTATTCCTACTAGGACTGTAACAGGATGGCGTGTATGTATTGATTATAGAAAATTAAATGACGCCACCAGAAAAGATCACTTTCCCTTACCTTTTATTGATCAAATGTTAGAAAGATTAGCCGGAAATAGTTACTATTGTTTTCTTGATGGTTTTTCCTGATATTTTCAAATTCCAATAGCACCCGAAGACCAAGAGAAAACCAAATTCACGTGCCCTTATGGTACTTTTGCTTACAAACGCATGCCATTTGGACTTTGCAACGCCCCTGCAACCTTTCAAAGGTGCATGATGGCGATTTTTCACGACATGATAGAAGAATGCATGGAAGTTTTCATGGATGACTTTTCAGTCTTCGGGGATACTTTTGAATCATGTCTAGTTAATCTTGAACGAATGCTTATTAGATGTGAACAATCAAATCTAGTTCTTAATTGGGAGAAATGCCATTTCATGGTTAAAGAAGGCATCGTTCTTGGACATAAAATTTCAAAGGAAGGAATTGAAGTGGATAGAGCTAAAGTAGATGTAATTGCTAAACTTCCACATCCCACCAATGTTAGAGGAGTTAGGAGTTTTCTAGGGCATGCCGATTTTTACCGACGTTTCATAAAAGATTTTTCTAAAATTGCCACTCCTATGAATAAACTCCTAGAAAAGGATGCTCCATTCATCTTTTCAGATGAATGTATCAAATCTTTTAATATTCTTAAAGAAAAACTCACTAATGCGCCGATCATGATAACACCAAATTGGAATCTACCGTTTGAACTTATGTGCGATGCAAGTGATTTTGCAATGGGAGCCGTTTTAGGATAAAGGATTGAAAAACGATTTCAACCAATATATTATGCTAGTAAGACGTTACTAGGAGCACAAACAAATTACACAACTACTGAAAAAGAACTCCTTGCTATTGTCTTTGCTTTTGACAAATTTCGTTCATATCTCGTTCTAGCTAAAACGGTGGTCTATACCGACCATTCTGCTCTTAGATACCTATTTTCGAAACAAGATGCTAAACCAAGATTAATCCGTTGGATCTTACTCTTACAAGTGTTCGATATTGAAATCCGAGATAAAAGAGGAGCAGAAAATCTCGCCGCTGATCATCTTTCTCGTCTTGAAAATCCCGAATTAGAAGTTCTAAATGAATCGGCCATACAAGACAACTTTCCTGATGAATATCTATTGAAGATAGATTATAATGAAATTCCATGGTTTGCAGACTATGCAAACTACTTAGTATGTGGATTCCTTGAAAAAGGATTATCGTACCAAAAACGAAAGAAATTCTTTAGTGATATAAAACACTATTTCTGGGAAGATCCACATTTGTTTAAAAGTTGTCCCGATGGAATAATATGCCGATGTGTATTCAGAGATGAAGCTAGTAAAATCTTAAACCATTGTCACACAGGACCAACAGGAGGGTATTATGGGCCTCAACTAACAGCAAGAAAAGTTTACGATGCTGGATTCTATTGGCCTACAATTTACAAAGACGCACACCTTCTTTGCAAATCCTGTGATGCTTGTCAAAGGGCCAGAAAAATAAGTCAACGTGATGAAATGCCACAAAATATCATTCAAGTATGTGAAGTATTTGACATTTGGGGTATTGACTTTATGGGTCCATTTCCAAAATCTCATAATAATCTATATATTCTCGTAGCCATTGATTATGTATCTAAATGGGCGGAAGCACAAGCTCTCCCAAATAATGATGCACGAGTTGTAGTCAACTTTTTAAAACGTCTTTTTGCAAGGTTTGGAACACCGAAAGCTATAATAAGTGATCGGGGTACTCATTTCTGTAATAATCAACTTGAGAAAGTTCTCAAAAGATATGGAGTAACTCATAAAATCTCCACTGCTTATCATCCACAGACAAGTGGACAAGTTGAAAATACCAACCGAGCTTTAAAACGTATTCTAGATAAAATCGTAGGATCAAATCCGAAGGAATGGTCCATTAAATTGGAGGATGCACTCTGGGCTTTTAGAACAGCCTACAAAACTCCAATTGGAACCACACCTTTTAAACTCGTTTACGGAAAAGCATGTCATCTTCCAGTAGAAATTGAACACAAAGCATTTTGGGCTTTGAAGACATGTAATCTTGATTTACATGAAGCTGGACGTCTACGGTTAAGTCAACTAAACGAATTAGAAGAATTAAGACATGAAGCATACGAAAATTCGTTAATCTATAAGGAAAGAACGAAGAAATGGCATGATAAAAGAATCAAAAGTTCAAAAGAATTTAAAGAAGGAGACAGAGTTCTTCTTTTCAATTCACGATTCAAGCTATTTTCTGGAAAATTGAAATCAAGATGGTCTGGACCATTCATAGTCAAAAGAGTTTTCCCATATGGAACAGTAGAATTAATAAATTCAAATGGGATTGAATTTAAGGTTAATGGTCACAGAGTTAAACATTACATAGATAGTCCGATGGAAGTCGACAAAGAAGTTAATCACAATTTCGACACCACAGCTAACTAAGTGTGGGGAGAATCAAGTCTTTAAAGGATAATATGTATTTCTGTTAGAGTTAGATTTTCTATTTTCGTGTAGTTCTCAAAAATGGAACCCGAATGGTCTTTCCCTAGCAGACCCTAAAGAACTAGTCTTCTTCCCCCATTCTGAATTTTTATTTTTTTAGGTTTTACGAGATGAAGACTTCCTGTGAATTAAACCATGGTCTAATGCTACACGCTTTGATGACTAAACGTAATAATGACACACTTCCAAGTGAATTGGTATCATTAATCAGAGGTAAATTGGACGGAGTAAGAAAAGAATCCAGATGCGAAGATAATAAGTTACAATTTGGTAAAGGAAAATCAAAATCCGCAGCGAAAAGAAGAGCATGACACCTTGAAAGATGTCACAAATGCGGAAAATGGTCACACGAAGGAAAATGCTCGACGAATCAGACATATTCCAATACCGAATTTGTTACTTTATGCAGAGATGGACCGTTCATATATTTAGAAGAAAAAACGATAAATGCTCGAGGTTACGCCTATGTAGCTATGGAAAACCAATTAGTCCGACTATCTTATGAGTGGGCTAGAGCATATCACTAAGAAATATATTTCACATGTAAGTTTGTACAGTTTTCATTTTTATTTTTATTTTTATTTTTAACCTTTTGATAAGAAACGCTAATTTGTTCGCTATAAAGTATTAAATTGGTATTCGATAAAATTAGGTCTTGCGACCGAAATTATTGATATCATACAAAAATTTATTACATCACTGCGAAATTTACCGTTTATTCTTAAGGTATAAATATCTTTAATCAATCAACCCAAAATATTTCAAAAATTCATCATGAGTTAAATTAGGTCATGGAACCGAAATTACTTTACTGAAAAGAGGGGCGTATATTTTTGATAATATTTGATTGATTAAAGTGGGATAAAAGACCAAAAAGATTTTTAATTTTATTTTTACTTTGTTTTTAAAATTAATATTAAAATAATATTGTAAACTTTTTAAATTAATATATATTTAAAATTGTAAATATTTGAAAAATTAATATTTTTAATATAAGTTTGTATGTATAAAAACAAAAATATAATTTAAGTTTGGTGTGAATTTTTAAAATATGAAATTTTTTAATAATATGAATTTTTAATTTAAGTTTGGTGTAAATTTAAAAACAAAAATTTACTTTATTTTGCTAAGTTAAAAATATGATTTTTAAAATTCGTCGTGAGTTGAAGACTAGGTCGTTGAACCGAAATTGCTTTACCCGAGGGAGGGACGAGAACTTTTATTATCATTATTTTTAATCTTATTGAATTAAAGTATGCCAAAAACATTAAAAAAAAAAACCCAAAAATCTTTGCTTTTAAAACCGCGCTTAAAAATGACAAATTTTAAAATTTTTGTCGAGGGACGGACTAGGACATTGTTCCGAAACACCCTCATCCTAAAAAGAAACAAAATTTTAAATTTAATTAATTATATGTTCTAAAAGTGTAAGGTTTTATAAAAAAAATGAAAAACAAATGTGATGTAACAACAAGACGGAATGAACAAATGATGTGCACCATTTATCATTCAACAAACAAACGCCAATATGTTTGGAAACTTTGATAAAATTTAATCATTTTTCTACGCTAATCACCCTCAATAATTTAAATTGTTACTGATTTCTTGCAAATGAGGTCATTGCAAGATCTTAAGTGTGGAAAGGGGTTAAATTCTTTCGGATTTTTAAAATTTTTAACTTAAACACTTGGTTACCATTAAAAATACTAGTAACGTAGTAGTTGTATTAGAATTTGGTGCTCTCTGATAAGAAAGAACAGCCCTAGTCTTATATACCGACTACCCACTTCTAGTAAAAATTTTCAAAATTTTCAATTAAATGAATTCAAAATCATGTTTATACATATTTATGAACGATAAAACTAGGTGTTAACACCGAAATTATTGTTATCTCGGAAAGGACATAAATTGAGAAACAAACCAAAATGTTAGAATCCATTTAAAATGGAATAGAGGACAATAAAAAGGCAAATAAAAGAAAATAAAGCCAAGTGTGGGAAAATTTACCAAGTTATCTTAAACATATGTCACATATTTCTGTAACAAATAACTGAAGATACTTTTGCTTTGGACTAAACTAAACAGTTTTACCCGATTTACTGTAAGAAAGATGGATCTACACGATGAATCAATTCCATCGTTAAAATGAAGTAAAGTCTTCCGAAAAAGAAACGCGCTTCTTGATTTAGGTCATGAAGTTGTCGTCCAGACCAGCTGTAGGTTGACGAAAAATCTAGATCCACGGACCTCAGAATCAAACAGGGTCGCCAAGTGGTCAGACTTATCCTAACCATGAGAGGATCTGTCTTGTAAAATGGGGAGGACGCCGTGCAAATTAGCTGGATAAGACTAATGAATCAGACCCCCAGAAAGGATAATCTCCTTAAAAGATCAAAAATCAGCTTTTAAGCCTGATATTACTCAATCCTAGAGATTGACCTTAAAGATTAAGAATTACAAACTCATGGAATTCGATGATATCTAAACTCGAGCTTGAACGAGAAAATATTTTGATAAAAATTACAAACCGATTTGTTTTCTGAAAACCCATTTTCAATGCGTTCATTACCATTAAACGTAAAATCCTGAGAATTCACCTGGAATTCATTAGGTCACCTGAACCAAATCGGGTGTCAACCGTAAGAACGGTGGTTGCATAGCATGGTCAAAGATAGGACCTTGTGCCAGACCGGAAAATTATAAGGGTGAGCTTTACTATTGCTCCTACAAAGGATAGTAATTACGTCCGACAAGTTATAGACCATAATTAAAAGCATGTCAGGGGACATTGCCTTAACAGTTGCTTGTTCAACGCTTTCCTTTACAACCGGACGGTAGTTTATCGAAAGGTAATATACGGAGCAAGTATACTGGACGTGTTGCTTTCCCAATACAAGGTTAGCAAGTGGGTGACACAAAACCACAAGTTTTGAGCTAAAATTTTCAAATCTGAAACCCACCAAACCCACAAAAAGAATTTGCAAACACCGGTGAAGGGTTATTCCGGAAAACTTATCTAGGGTAAAAACTAGATTTAATTTTTAAAAGATCAAATGTTTTCATAAAGATCCAATTTCCTTAAAGGATCTAAATTTTTATAGTCATGTGGGACTGTAAACCACATCGTTACTACCATTGTTTATACCGCCGTATAGAAATCACTGATGTACAAAGTGTGAAGAATAAAGAAGTGATTCTAGTATATTTCAAGACTATATTGCTTGAGGACAAGCAACGCTCAAGTGTGGAAATATTTGATAATGCTAAAAACGAACATATATTTCATAGCATTATCCCTCAAGAAAGACAAGCTTTTAGTTGCAATTGTTCTATTTACAAGTGATATTCGTTTAAATAATAAAAGGTGAAGACAAAAGACAGATTCGACGAATTGAAGATGCAAACGACCAAAAAGCTCAAAAGTGCAAAATACAATCAAAGAGGTTCCAATTATTGATGAGAAACGTCTCAAAATTACAAGAGTACAAGATTCGAAACACAAAATACAAGATATTAAATTGTTCGCAAGGACGTTCGAAAATCCGAAACCGGGACCAGAGTCAACTCTCAACGCTCGATGCAACGGACTAAAAATTACAAGTCAACTATGCACATGAATATAATATAATATAGAATTAATTCTTAAAAATAATATATATATTATATTATATTATAAAACCGTCGGCAGAAGAAAACAACCAAATGTGAGCCTCCCCAGCTGGCCATGCGATCGTATGGCCTTAAAGGGCAAAGCTCATGCGATCGCATGAGCCCCTTTTTCTGGTCACAGGCTTATAAAACTCTCGTTTTTGGTGATCATAAAACACATCTTTTTCTCATTCATCATACGTAAAATATATATATATATATATATATATATATATATATATATATATATATATATATATATATATATATATATATATATATATATATATATATATATATATATATATATATATATATATATATATTAATTTTAATTTTAATTTTAAATCCTAATAATAAGGGTATGTTAGCGAATATTGTAAGGGTGTAAGTCGAAATTCTGTCCGTGTAACGCTACGCTATTTTTAATCATTGTAAGTTATGTTCAACCTTTTTACATTAATGTCTCGTAGCTAAGTTATTATTATGCTTATTTAAAACGAAGTAATCATGATGTTGGGCTAAAATACTAAAATTGGGTAATTGGGCTTTGTACCATAATTGGGCTTTGTACCATAATTGAGGTTTGGACAAAAGAACGACACTTGTGGAAATTAGACTATGGGCTATTAATGGGCTTTATATTTGTTTAACTAAATGATAGTTTGTTAATTTTAATATAAAGATTTACAATTGAATGTACCTATAAATAACCACATATACTCGATCGGACACGATGGGCGGGATATTTATATGTACGAATAATCGTTCATTTAACCGGGCACGGGAATGGATTAATAGTCTATGGAATTATTAAAACAGGGGTGAAATTATGTACAAGGACACTTGGCATAATTGATAACAAAGTATTAAAACCTTGGGTTACACGCAGTCGATATCCTGGTGTAATTATTAAACAAAAGTATTAAGACCTTGTTACAGTTTAAGTCCCCAATTAGTTGGAATATTTGACTTCGGGTATAAGGATAATTTGACGAGGACACTCGCACTTTATATTTATGACTGATGGACTGTTATGGACAAAAACCAGACGGACATATTAAATAATCCAGGACAAAGAACAATTAACCCATGGGAATAAACTAAAATCAACACGTCAAACATCATGATTACGGAAGTTTAAATAAGCATAATTCCTTTATTTTCATATTTAATTGCACTTCTAATTATCGCACTTTTATTTATTGTCATTATATTTAATTGCACTTTTAATTATCGTACTTTTTAATTATCGCAATTTTATTTTATCGCACTTGTATTTATCGCAATTTCATTATCGTTATTTACTTTACGCTTTAATTTAAGTCTTTTATTTATTTAATATTTTACATTAGGTTTTAACTGCGACTAAAGTTTTAAAAATCGACAAACCGGTCATTAAACGGTAATACCCCCTTTTTATAATAATAATATTACTTATATATATTTGTATTTTTATAAAATAAAAATAATATAGCGTTAAGCTTTGTTTAAAAGATTTCCCCGTGGAACGAACCGGACTTACTAAAAACTACACTACTGTACGATTAGGTACACTGCCTATAAGTGTTGTAGCAAGGTTTACGTATATCCATTCTATATATAAATAAATATCTTGTGTAAAATTGTATCATATTTAATTGGATTTCCTAGTAAAAAATAAAGCTATTTCATATACACCTCGCATAACATCAAAAGCGAATTGGAACCTTTTTCATGTTATAACTATAGTCTAAAATGTTCTCAATATTAAAATCAAGGTTTGAGTTCATGTTCTTCATAAAAACGCTGCAATAAATAAATCTGTTTAATTTGTTTTCTGTTTTGATAATTCACATACATCCTAAACGTTTCTGTTTCTGTTATACAATCTAAAACAACCTGGTAATTAGTGTATATGATTATACTGGGTATTGATCGACTGAATTTTGATGATGAAGAAGAAAAGGGAAGTAAATTAATACGGGTTATATTTATATGGAATCTGTTTTAAATCAGAAAAAAACATCACGGATCAGATGGTTGGGTATGTTTGCGGGTAGCGAGAGGTCACGTGTTCGAGCCCGGTCTTGGGCAATTCTTTTTAGAATGGTTTCTTAAAGGGTATACACTTCATTTTTATTATTTTTATTATTATTATTATTATTATTATTATTATTATTATTATTATTATTATTATTATTATTATTATTATTATTATTATTATTATTATTATTATTATTATTATTATTATTATTATTATTATTATTATTATTATTATTATTATTAATATTATTATTATTATTTGTATTGTTATTATGATTATTATGATTATTATCATTATTACACTTATCATTATTGTTAATATTATTATTATCATAAAGTATTAGAATTATTAATATTATTATTATTATTATTATTATTATTATTAAGTATTATGAATATTATCATTATTATTTATTATTAATATTGTTACAATTATTAGTATTATAATTATTATTATTATTACTAATATAAGTACCATGATAAAGATTATCATTTATCATGATTATTATGATTACAGTTACAAACTTGATTAATTATATTATTATTGTTATAAAAATAATAAAATTCATTATTAGTTTCATTAAAATTTATACTTGTATCATTTTATAATTAATAGTAATATTATTATTATTATTATTATTATTATTATTATTATTATTATTATTATTATTATTATTAGCATTATAATTAATATTAGTATTATAATTATCATTATAAGTATCATAATCATTATTATTATTATTATCATTATAAGTATTATTATTTATATTATAATGAGTATTATTATTATGTAATTACTAAAATCACTATCATAACTATCATTAACAATAAAATTAATATTTTTACGATATCATTATTATTATCATTAATAGAATTATTAACATTATTATATTTATTAGTAATATTAAGTATTTTAATTATTATCATTTTTACCATTATTAATATTATATTAGTATTATTATAATTATTATATTTTAACAAACAAACGATATATATATATATATATATATATATATATATATATATATATATATACATATAACAAAATTAATATTTTCATATACAAAATGAATATATGAAACATATATATATTTTTAATATAAAAATGATATAACTAATAAATTTATATATATATTGTTCGATTACAATAATATGTATTAATAAATAAACAAATGATATAGGTTCGTGAATCCAAGGCAAACCCTACATTGTTCAATATCGTCATATGTATTTTTACTACAAAATACATTATTGTGAGTTTCATTTGCTCCCTTTTTAAATGCTTTTGCAATATATATTTTTGGGACTGAGAATACATGCGCTGCTTTTATAAATGTTTTACGAAATAGACACAAATAATCGAAACTACATTCTATGGTTGGATTATCGAATCGAATATCACCCTTTTTAGTTTGGTAATCTAAGAATTAGGGAACAGACACCCTAATTGACGCGAATCCTAAAGATAGATCTATTGGGCCTAACAAACCCCATTCGGGTTACAGATGCTTTAGTACTTCAATTTTATCATGTCCGATGAGAGTCCCAGAATGATGGGGATATTCTAGACGCTTTTGTTAATGTCGATTACCAGGTGTTCACCATATGAATGATTTTTATCTCTATGCAGTTTGTACGAAATGCCTGATATGAGATGATGTTTATGAAAAATGAAAATAGAAATCTTGAGGTCTATTAAAATTATGGAAATGATTGATTACGATAAACTAATGAACTCACCAACCTTTTGGTTGACACTTTAAAGCATGTTTATTCTCAGGAATGAAAGAAATCTTCCGCTGTGCATTTGCTCATTTTAGAGATATTACTTGGAGTCATTCATGACATATTTCAAAAAACGTTGCATTCGAGTCGTTGAGTTCATCAAGATTATTATTAAGTCAGTGATAGTTTGATATATTATGAAATGGTATGCATTCCTGTCAACTTTCGATGAAATGAAAGTTTGTCTTTTAAAAATGAATGCAATGTTTGTAAAATGTATCATTTAGAGGTCAAATACCTGGCAATGTAATCATATGTTATTGTATTCGTCCTTATGGATTAGGACGGGTCGTCTCATGTGGTATCAAAGCGGTGGTCTTAGTGAACCAGGTCTTGCATTAGTGTGTGTAACTGATAGTTGTTTAGATGCATTTATGGGTCTGGATTTCGACCGTGTCTGCATGTCAAAAGTTTTGCTTATAATTTCGTGTAGAAAATTATTTGCTTATCATCCTTAAAGTCTAGACACATTTTACTGCATTGATTGCATGAATAGTGTATAGACGAGATTCATATCTTAGCGTATCTGCTATTTCATATCTTAGCGTAGTTGTTACTGTAAACTTTGCCTGACATATTTCGTAAATTCTTTCGCAATCTACGAAATCTTTTGTTCTATATATATATATATATATATATATATATATATATATATATATATATATATATATATATATAGATATTCTATGTAATTAGAATACCATTCGATAGCTAAAAATTATTTCATATCGAAAAACCTTTTATCTAACCGTACAAGATGGAACTCGCAACTAGTTCAAATCCCTTAGATTCCGACAATCATTCTGATATGAATTTCCACTCGAGCTCCGAAAGCAGTGTAACCGGAATGGATCAACCAATCAGCCATCATCAATTCTGGATGAATTGGGGATGGGTTCGTAGCCTACTTAATCATTGGAGACAAGAAGAAGGTGATTCCTTCCATCCACCACATTCCCCTCTTGGCGAAGAACCTAAAGCACTTACCGGCGAACCAGTCTGAAATACCATTTTCTCTCTCATTTCCAGAGTATCTCGTCATGATTATATACTATCTCAAATACTAGATCTTATTCATCCGCTCGTCCGAACCGCCAATCATTCCGGAGTAATAGAAGAAGTCAACGAGCTTCGCGCTCGAGTACTGACTTTGGAAAATGTGATGCACAACTTGCAGGCATCACAGACAGTACCATCCGTACCAGCAACATCATCAGCATCAGCACCAGTACCATCAACAATCACATCCACACCACAAACCTCAACTTCACAATCTATCCCACGAGCATCAACGTTGTATGCATCATAGATACCAAGGAGTACCAACAACAACAATTGATGAAGTATTAATCTATAACATCATTGGAGAAACATTCTGTGACGATTATGTAATCTCTAAAGTTTTAGAGATTATTTTTTCTAGTTCCAACCGAAAAATCAAATGAGATTAATATCATATTAACTCATTAAATCTATATTACATCTGAAGAAAATATATATATGTAAGTATATTTTCATAAAGATTGTAATTAAAAATTCTTTTATACAAACTGTTAATGGTGAAAATATTTTAACGGGTAGGTAATACCCGAGGAATATTTAGTTTCACATTAATAAGTTACACTGTACATTCTTTCAATCTGATTCAACGGTCTTTTACTATCCTACTTACATCCAGAGATATACATATCCGTTCACCGCAGAATAACCATTTTCATTCAATTTCATATTTGGATTTTGACATATCAGAATCCAACAAGTGGCATAATGAAGAAAATATTGGACAAAAATAAAATTTGTTACAAACAAACAAATTAACTATGAGAAATTTTGTTAAGAATCCACGCTAATAATATCCTAGCTAACTGTATCTAGCTAACTGTTCCTAATTCCTTATTACATTTTAATTATAGCAATTTATTTATCGTAATTTATTTATCGTAATTTATTTATCGCAATTTTAATTCTCGCAATTTTATTTATCGTCATTTAATTTCTGTTATTTATTTTACGCACTTTATTTATCGTCATCTAAATACTGTTATTTACGCATTTTAAATATCAGGACACGTATATAATGTTTTGACATATCATATCGACGTAATCTATATATATTATTTGGAATAACCATAGACACTCTATATGCAGTAATGCTCGAGTTAGCTATACAGGGTTGAGGTTGATTCTAAAATAATATATATACTTTGAGTTGTGATCGAGTCTGAGACATGTATACAATGAGTCACGATACGTATTAATTAATTTGAATATTATATATTAAACTATATATGAATAATTGAATTACTAACTATGGACTACTAACATTAGACAATTAAAATAAATTAAAATATTGATTATAACATATGAAACTAAACATTTCTTCAAGTTTGACACTTGATTTCATCTTAAACCTCATTTGTATCTTGACGATTACAATCTACATTCAAACCTTTCATAATTCTTGAAAACACCTCAATCGAGAGAATGAACCAACTGCATCTCATCTACGGAAGGAAAGATTTATGCATATAGTTGAAATGTCCCGTTCATATCGATTTATAAACGTTCCATATTAATTGATTTCGTTGCGAGGTTTTGAACTCTATATGAGACGTTTTTCAAAGACTGCATTCGATTTTAAAACAAACCATAACCTTTATTTTATCGATAAAGGTTCAAAAATAATACGACGATTATCAAATAATGATAATCTAAAATATAGCATTTTCACACGATTATTACATAATGGTTACAATAATATTACACATCAATTTAAGTCTTCGAATGCGGTTTTTAAACAATATTATACAAGCATGCTGACTCCAACTCTTGTCCATAAATTAGCATGCAACAGCGGAAGCTCTTAATAATCACCTGAGAATAAACATGCTTTAAACGTCAACAAAAATGTTGGTGAGTTATAGGTTTAACCTATATATTTATCAAATCGTAATAATAGACCACAAGATTTCATATTTCCATTTCTCATAAACAACATGCAATCTGCATAAAAATCATTCATATGATGAACACCTGGTAACCGACCTTAACATGATGCATATAGAATATCCCCATCATTCCAGGACTCTCATCGGACATGATAAATCGAAGTACTAAAGCATCCGTAACTCGGATGAGGCTTGTTGGGCCAAATAGATCTATCTTTAGGATTCACGTCAATTGGTGGCAATTATAATAAACACCAATTCTTAGGCTACCAAGCTAAAAAGGGGCATATTCGGTTCGATAATTCAACATAGAATGTAATTTTGATCACTTGTGTCTATTTTGTAAAACATTTATAAAACTGCATGTATTCTCATCCCAAAAATAATAGATTTTAAAAGTGGGACTATAACTCACTTTCACAGATTTTTTACTTCGTCGGGAAGTAAGACTTGGCCACTGGTTGATTCACGAACCTATAACAAATATGTACATATATATCAAAGTATGTTCAAAATATATTTACAACATTTTTAATAAGTTTTAATGTTTTATGTTTATTAAGTCGGCTGTCCTCGTTAGTAACCTACAACTAGTTGTCCACAGTTAGATGTACAGAAAAATAAATTGATATATATTATCTTGAATCAATCCACGACCCAGTGTATACACGTCTCAGGCTAGATCACAACTCAAAGTATATATATTTTTGGAATCAACCTCAACCCTGTATAGCTAACTCAATCATTACTGTATATAGAGTGTCTATGGTTGTTCCAAATAATATATATACATGGGTCGATATGATATGTCAAAACATTTGCATACGTGTCTATGGTATCCCAAGATTACATAATATATTAGAATACATGTATGATACAATATAAGTTAGCTAGGATATGATTAATATAGATTTGTTACCAATATTCACGTAGCTAAAACTAGTAAAAATATTCAATTTTGTTTTACCCATAACTTCTTCGTTTTAAATCCATTTTGAGTGATTCAAGTTGCTATGGTTTCATATTGAACTTAAGTTTATGAATCTAAATAGAAAAAGGATAAGTTTATAGTCGGAAATACAGGTTACAAGTCGTTTTTGTAAAGGTAGTCATTTCAGTCGAAAGAACGACGTCTAGATGACCATTTTGGAAAACATACTTCCACTTTGAGTTTAACCATGATTTTTGGATATAGTTTCATGTTCATAAGAAAAATCATTTTCCCAGAAGAACAACTTTTAAATCAAAGTTTATCATAGTTTTTAATTAACTAACCCAAAACAGCCCGCGTGTTACTACGACGGCGTATATCCAGTTTTACGATGTTTTTCGTGTTTTCAGGTTTTAAATCATTAAGTTAACATATCATATAGATATAGAACATGTGTTTAGTTGATTTTAAAAGTCAAGTTAGAAGAATTAACTTTTGTTTGCGAACAAGTTTAGAATTAACTAAACTATGTTCTAGTGATTACATGTTCAAATCTTCGAATAAGATAGTTATACATATATGAATCGAAGGATATTATGAACATCATTACTACCTCAATTTTAATAGGTAAACCTACCGGAAATGATGAAAAAATAACTTGAGCTTCAAAGGATCTTTGATGGCTTGAAAGTTCTTGAAATAGAATCATGACACAAAAACAAGTTCAAGTAAGTTTATTACTCGAATTAAGATAGTTATAGTTATAGAAATTGAATCAAAGCTTGAATATGAATATTACCTTGATTTATAAAGATAACCTACTGTAAATAACAAATGTTTCTTGATCTTAGATGATTGCTTGGAATAGATTAGGAAACTTGGAAGTAAACTTGTAAACTTGGAAGTGTTCTTGATGTGTTCTTGAGTAATTGTTTTTATGATGATTATAGGTAATAACTAAAGCTTGTATTTGATATTTTTGCTGGAAAAATAGTAACTTAGACGTTCATGGAAGAGTGTGTGTGCTTTGAGAGAGAATTGGGAAGAAAATTGGAAGTGAAATGGAGTAGGTGGTGAGTGGTGAAGGTGAGTGGGGTTAAAAGGAGTTCTTGTTTTTGTTTCCTTGCTCATAAGTCATGCTAGATGTTAAATGATGGTTCTCACATGGTTAGGTGACTCACATGGGCTGCTAAGAGCTGATCATTGGAGTGTATATACCAATAGTAAATACATTTAGAAGCTGTGTATTGTACAAGTACAAATACGAGTGCATACGAGTAGAATTGTTGATGAAAATGAATGAGGATATAATCGTAAGCATTTTTGTTAAGTAGAAATACTTGGATAAGTGTCTTGAATTCTTTCAAAAGTGTATGAATACATATTAAAACACTACATGTATATACATTTTAACTGAGTCGTTAAGTCATCGTTAGTCGTTACATGTAAATGTTGTTTTGAAACCTTTAAGTTAACGATCTTGTTAAATGTTGTTAACATATTGTTTATTATATCTAATGAGATGTTAAATTATTACATTATCATGATCTAATGATGTATTAATATATCTTAATATATATATATATATATATATATATATATATATATATATATATATATATATATATATATATACAGTTAAATGTCGTTACAACGATAATCGTTACATATATGTCTCGTTTCGAAATCCTTAAGTTAGTAGTCTTGTTTTTACATAAGTAGTTCATTGTTATTATACTTAATGATATGTTTACTTATCATTTAACATGTTTATATATAGTATATCAATATCTTAAAATGATTCATATGTACTTAGTAAGACGTTGTTATAACGATAATCGTTATATATACCGTTTTCAAGTTTCTTAATTCAATAGTCTCATTTTTATGTATATAACTCATTGTTAAAATACTTAATGAGGTACATAGTTATCATAATATCATGATAACTATATATATATCCATATGTATGTCATCATATAGTTTTTACAAGTTTTAACGTTCGTGAATCGCCGGTCAACTTGGGTGGTCAATTGTCTATATAAAACCTATTTCAATTAATCAAGTCTTAACAAGTTTGATTGCTTAACATGTTGGAAACACTTAATCATGTAAATATCAATTTCATTTAATATATATAAACATGGAAAAGTTTGGGTCACTACAGTACCTACCCGTTAAATAAATTTCGTCCCGAAATTTTAAGCTGTTGAAGGTGTTGACGATTCTTCTGGAAATAGGTGCGGGTATTTCTTCTTCATCTGATCTTCATGCTCCCAAGTGAACTCGGGTCCCCTACGAGCATTCCATCGAACCTTAACAATTGGTATCTTGTTTTGCTTAAGTCTTTTAACCTCACAATCCATTATTTCGATGGCTTCTTCGATGAATTGAAGTTTTTCGTTGATTTGGATTTCGTCTAACGGAATAGTGAGATCTTCTTTAGCCAAAAATTTCTTCAAATTCGAGACATGGAAGGTGTTATGTACAGCCGCGAGTTTTTGAGGTAACTCAAGTCGATAAGCTACTTGTCTGACACGATCAATAATCTTGAATGGTCCAATGTACCTTGGATTTAATTTCCCTCGTTTACCAAATCGAACAACGCCTTTCCAAGGTGATGCCTTAAGCATGACCATCTCTCCAATTTCAAATTCTATATCTTTCCTTTTAAGGTCCGCGTAGCTCTTTTGTCGACTTTGGGCGGTTTTCAACCGTTGTTGAATTTGGATGATCTTCTCGGTAGTTTCTTGTATTATCTCTGGACTCGTAATCTGTCTATCCCCCACTTCACTCCAACAAATCGGAGATCTGCACTTTCTATCATAAAGTGCTTCAAACGGCGCCATCTCAATGCTTGAATGGTAGCTGTTGTTGTAGGAAAATTCTGCTAACGGTAGATGTCGATCCCAACTGTTTCCGAAATTAATAATACATGCTCGTAGCATGTATTCAAGCGTTTGTATCATCCTTTCGCTCTGCGCGTCAGTTTGTGGATGATAGGCAGTACTCATGTCTAGACGAGTTCCTAATGCTTGCTGTAATGTCTGCCAGAATCTTGAAATAAATCTGTCATCTCTATCATAGATAATAGAGATTGGTATTCCATGTCTGGAGATGACTTCCTTCAAATACAGTCGTGCTAACTTCTCCATCTTGTCATCTTCTCTTATTGGCAGGAAGTGTGCTGATTTGGTGAGACGATCAACTATTACCCAAATAGTATCAAATCCACTTGCAGTCCTTGGCAATTTAGTGTTGAAATCCATGGTAATGTTTTCCCATTTCCATTCCGGGATTTCGGGTTATTGAAGTAGACCTGATGGTTTCTGATGCTCAGCTTTGACCTTAGAACACGTCAAACATTCTCCTACGTATTTAGCAACATCGGCTTTCATACCCGGCCACTAAAAATGTTTCTTGAGATCCTTGTACATCTTCCCTTTTCCAGGATGTATTAAGTATCTGGTTTTATGAGCTTCTCTAAGTACCATTTCTCTCATATCTCCAAATTTTGGTATCCAAATCCTTTCAGCCCTATACCGGGTTCCGTCTTCCCGTATATTAAGATGCTTCTTCAATCCTTTGGGTGTTTCATCCTTTAAATTTCCTTCTTTTAAAACCCCTTGTTGCGCCTCCTTTATTTGGGTAGTAAGGTTATTGTGAATCATTATATTCATAGCTTTACTCGAATGGGTTCTCTGTCCTTTCTGGCATCGGCTACCACATTTGCCTTCCCCGGGTGGTAACGAATCTCGAAATCGTAACATTTAATAACTCAATCCACCTACGTTGTCTCATGTTTAGTTGTTTCTGATTAAATATGTGTTGAAGGCTTTTGTGATCGGTATATATAATACTTTTGACCCTATATAAGTAGTGCCTCCAAGTCTTTAATATAAAAACAACCGCGCCTAATTCCAAATCATGCGTCGTATAATTCTGCTCGTGAATCTTCAATTGTCTAGGCACATAAGCAATTACCTTCGTTCGTTGCATTATTACACAATCGAGACCTTGCTTTGAGGCGTCACAATATATCACAAAATCATCATTGCCTTCAGGCAATGACAATATAGGTGCCGTAGTTAACTTTTTCTTCAACAATTGAAACGCTTTCTCCTACTCATCCTTCCATTCGAATTTCTTCCCTTTATGCATTAATGCAGTCAATGGTTTTGCTATTTTGGAAAAATCTTGAAAGAATCTTTTGTAGTAACCAGCCAATCCTAAAAATTGGCGTATATGTTTAGGAGTTTTCGGGGTTTCCCATTTTTCAACAGTTTCAATCTTCGCCGGATCCACCTGAATACCTTCTTTGTTCACTATGTGACCGAGGAATTGAACTTCTTCCAACCAAAATGCACACTTTGAAAATTTAGCGTACAGTTTTTCTTTCCTCAACAACTCTAGCACTTTTCTCAAATGTTCTTCATGCTCTTGATCATTCTTTGTCTAAATAAGTATGTCATCGATGAAAACAATGACAAACTTGTCAAGGTATGGTCTACACACTCGATTCATGAGGTCCATGAACACATCAGGTGCGTTAGTCAACCCAAATGGCATAACCATAAACTCGTAATGACCGTAACGCGTTCTGAAAGTAGTCTTCGGAATATCATCCTCCTTTACCCGCATTTGATGATATCCGGAACGTAAATCAATCTTCGAATAAACTGACGAACCTTGTAATTGATCAAATAAGTCGTCGATTCTCGGTAGTGGGTAACGGTTCTTGATGGTAAGTTTGTTCAACTCTAGGTAGTCGATACACTACCTGAATGTACCATCTTTCTTCTTGACAAACAAAACAGGAGCTCCCCATGGTGATGTACTTAGTCGTACGAAACCACGTTCTAAAAGTTCTTGTAGTTGGCTTTTGAGTTCCTTCATTTCACTGGGTGCGAGTCTGTATGGAGCACGAGCTATTGGTGCAGCTCCTTCTACAAGATCTATTTGAAATTCAACCGATCGGTGTGGAGGTAGTCCCGGTAATTCTTTCGGAAATACATCGGGAAATTCTTTTGCAACGAGAAAATCATTGATGTTATTTTATTCGGTTTGTACTTTCTCGACATGTGCTAGCATAGCATAGCAACCTTTTCTTATTAGCTTTTGTGCCTTCAAGTTACTAATAAGGTTTAGCTTCGCGTTGCTCTTTTCTCCGTACACCATTAAGGGTTTTCCTTCTTCTTGTACAATGCAAATTGCATTTTTATAACATACAATCTCTGCTCTCTCCTTTTTCAACCAGTACATGCCAATTATCACATCAAAACTCCCTAACTCTACTGGTATCAAATCAATCTTAAACGTTTCGCTAACCAGTTTAATTTCTCGATTCCGACATATTTTATCTGCCGAAATTAATTTACCGTTTTCTAATTCGAGTAAAAATTTATTATTCATAGACATCAATGGACCACTTAATTTAGCAAAAAAATCTCTACTCATATAGCTTCTATCCCACCCGAATAAAATAAAACATAAGCAGGTTTTTCATCGATAAGAAGCGTACCCGTAACAAGCTCCGGGTCTTCCTGCACTTCTTCCGCATTAATGATAAAAACTCTCCTACGGCTTTGCCCATTATTATTTCCCTTGTTTGGGCACGTAGTTTTGTAGTGGCCCTTCTTTCCGCATCCGAAACAAATAATGTAGGCAGTATTTGTTCTTTTAGTCACTGGTCCGAATGCTTCACATTTCGCTGCAGCATGACCCTTCCTATTACATTTGGTACATACTACTTTACAAAATTTACCATGATGATATCCTTCACACCTATAGCATGGAATTTTCTGATTGTTGTTGTCATTGTTGTTATTGAGATTGCTATTGGGATTGATGTGGTTGTTATTGTTGTTGGGATGTTTGGTGAAGTTATTGTTGTTGGGACGCTTGTTGTAGTTGTTATTGGGATTGCGATTGTTGTTGTAGCGATTGATGTTGCGGTTGTTGGGATAGTTGTTGCGATTGTGGTTGTGATTGTTGTTGTTGTTGTATTGGTAACTCTTGTCACTGTTTTCCTCCCACTTTCTCTTGACTTGTTTCATATTGGCCTCTTCGGCTGCCTGTTCTTTAATCCTTCCCTCAATCTGATTTATGAGTTTGTGAGCCATTCGACTTGCCTTTTGTATGGAGGCGGGCTCGTGTGAACTCACATATTCTTGAATCCTTTCTGGTAACCCTTTTACAAATGCGTCAATCTTCTCCTCTTCATCTTCGAACGCTCTTGGACACAATAGGCTCAACTCTGTGAATCTTCGTTCGTACGTGGTGATGTCGAAACCTTGCATTCATAATCCTCTAAGCTCTACGTTAAGCTTATTGACCTCATTTCTGGGACGATACTGCTCGTTCATCAAGTGCTTGAATGCTGACCACGGTAGTGCGTAAGCCGCATCTTGTCCCACCTGCTCGAGATAGGTGTTCCACCATGTTAACGAAGTACCTGTGAAGGTACGCGTAGCGTACTTTACTTTGTATTCTTCAGTACATTTACTTATGGCAAACACCGATTCAACCTTTTCGGTCCATCGTTTCAATCGGATTGGACCCTCGGTTCCATCGAATTCCAAAGGTTTGCAGGCAGTGAATTCTTTGTAGGAGCATCCTACACGAGTTCTTGTGGAATTTGTTCCACTGCTAGAACCAGAGTTATTGTTGTTATTTTGCATTGCGGCTTGCACCACAACTATGTTCGCAGTAAGAAAAACACGGAAGTCTTCCTCGCTCATGTTCAAGTTCTGACGAGTAGTCGGTGCCATTTCCTTCAAAAATAGCCAAAAGAATTAAGTTAATCATATAGAATATTAAGAGTAGTCAATAGTATTTCGTAGCATAATATGAACTTATTTATAAAAGCTTTTTCTTCATATTAGCGTTTTATAGTTTTAATTCGGGTAGTACCTACCCGTTAAGTTCATACTTAGTAGCTAATATACAATTCAACTACTACAATTCTATATGAAAAACTGATTACAATAATATTTCACATTCAAATTTATATACAATATTTTGCAAACTTACAATACCGCTATTTTACATATAGCATGAAATATAGCACATAAAAACTTTGATACAAAGCAGTTGTGATAACAATCCTAGTTAATACGCAAGTCGTTCAGCAAAGGCAATAAAAACACGTAATTCATACGTCCAGAAACAAGCCATGCATTCTGGTTTTACTAAGACTACTTCCCATCCTTGGTCTTGTAGAACATAACCGTTGTGGCCGTTGACAAGACATCATGTTGTAACATCGTCGAAGGGACGAGGGTTTCGTAATGTCCAACAACCCCGTAATAATCTAAAAACCTTGTTTCTCACCCCAACTACTGAATCCGTCACTTGTGGGAAGGTTTTATTTAAAAGTTGAAATCCGATGTTCTTTTTCTCACTTTGGTGAGAAGCGAACATCACTAACCCGTAAGCATAGCATGCTTCTTTATGTTGCATGTTAGCAGCACTTTCTAAAGTTCGAAGTCCTATGTTGGGATATGTTGAGTCAAAATAGGTTTTTAACCCGTAGCGTAAAATTGCATTTGAGTTCCCCGCATTTAACGCTTTAAAGAAAACACGGCGTAACTTACGGTCTCCCCAATGTGATATACCCCATCTATCAAAGGAAAGCCTTTTATAAACTAAGGCATTTCTGGAAAGTTTTTCAAATGTTTGACAAGTTAATTTCGCCATAACTAAATGTGCTGATGAATTCTGACCGACTCTAGACAAAATTTCCTCAATCATATCCTCTGGTAGGTCTTCTAAAATATTCGGTTGTCTACCCTTAACATCCATTTTGTTTTTATACTGTAAAATAGACAAGGATTAGATTCGTAAAAGATAATTAACAAACAATACAAGCAATTTTTACATAGAACATAAAAGTACAGGCACACTACAATACATATAATACACAACATGATTACAACCCTCTCCTAATGCCCCGTCCTAATCCATCTGGACGAATACATTACATTTGGTTACATCGCGAGGTACTTGACCTCTATATGATACATTTTACAAATATTGCATTCGTTTTTAAAAGACAAACTTTCATTACATCGAAAGTTGACGGCATGCATACCATTTCAGAATATATCCAATCTATAATTGACTTAATAATAATCTTGTTGATCTCAATGACTCGAATGCAACGTCTTTTGAAATATGCCATGAATGACTCCAACTAATATCTCTAAAATGAGCAAATGCACAGCGGAAGATTTCTTTAACACCTGAGAATAAACATGCTTTAAAGTGTCAATCAAAAGGTTGGTAAGTTCATTAGTTTATCATAATCATTCATTTCCATTATTTTAATAGACCACAAGAATTTCATTTCCAGTTCTCATAAATATACGTCCCATGCATACAGACAAAAATCATTCATATGTTGAACACCTGGTAACCGACATTAACAAGATGCATATAAGAATATCCCCTATCATTTCGAGAAATCCTTCGGACATGATAAAAACAAATTCGAAGTACTAAAGCATCCGGTACTTTGGATGGGGTTCGTTAGGCCCAATAGATCTATCTTTAGAATTCGCGTCAATTAGTACACTGGTTTACTAATTCTTAGGTTACCAAGTAAAAAGGGGCATTTCGGCTTCGATCATTCAACCATATAATGTAGTTTCGATTACTTGTATCTATTTCGTAAAACATTTATAAAAATTGTGCATGTATTCTCAGCCCAAAAATATAAAGGGTAAAAAGGCAAATGAAACTCACCATACTGTATTTCGTAGTAAAAATACATATAACGTCATTGAACAAGTGCAAGGTTGGCCTCGGATTCACGAACCTAAATTAATTATATATATTTATGTGTTGGTCAATATTTGTCTAACAAATTAGGTCAAGTCATAGTGTATCACAATCCTAAGGCTCGAGAATAATATGTAAAGGTCAACAAAAGTCAATTTGACTCAAAATAATTTTCAAAATCTATACATGATTAATATATAGTTTAAATATCATCGTTTTATATTTTTAAATATTTTTAAAAGATTTATTAGAGTAAATAATATAATTCATTTATTAATAAATAAAATTTTATATTAAAATTTATATAATAAAATATACTTTTATATATATTAAGTAATAAAATTTATAGAGTTAATTTAATATCATAAAGATAATATGATAGGTATTATTAAAGTAATTTTATTACACGTTGTAAAATATGTTTGTATCACATATTTATTTGATAAAATAATATCTATAATAATAGTAAGTAAAAGTTATATTATTTTGTAATAATAATTATTATTATTCTATTAATAAAAATATCAATATTTATAATTACTAAAAATGACATTATGATAAAATGATAATTCTAATTATGATAACTTTAATATTTACGATACTTTTTAATATTAACTTTAAAATAATAATTCTATTTAAAATGATAATAATAATAATGATATTTTATAATAACAATGACATTTCTATTAAAATGATAATTTTTGTTAAAATGATAGTTTTTAATACTAACGATACTTTTAATAATAATAGTAATGATAAAAATAATAAGAATGATAATTTTATCTAAATCAATATCTTATAATATTTCAATTTCATCATGATACTCATACTCATTATTTCCTAATCGTTTCATTTAATAGCTTTTAATCGTCTTTTATATCGTGTTCATAATAATGATAATAATAGTAATCAAAATAATTAGGTGTTACTAATATTAGTTTTAATTACAATAATACTAATAATGATAATTACTATGATATTATTAACGATAATACTAATAACTATTTTAATGGTAATAATTAATAATAATAATAACAAAAACAATAACCATTTTTAAATAATGATATATATATATATATATATATATATATATATATATATATATATATATATATATATATATATATATATATATATATTAATAATGATAATAATAATAATAGTTAGATGATAATAATAATAATAATAATAATAATAATAATAATTATAACTTTAACGCTAATAACGATAGTAATAATAATAAAAATAACAATTTTTAATGATAATTCCTTTTATTGATAATGATAATAGTAATAATAATATAAAACTAGAACGACGATAATAATAATCATTTTTAATAATAATACAAAAATTCAATTGACTATAACTTCAAATCCGTTCATCGAAAGCATTCGAGATCTAAATGAAAAGTTCTTAATTATTCGCTAGCTTTCCAACGACATGCATATCTTATACCTTATCTCAACCGCATACGTAACTAATTCATGATTCAACATATCCTATCTAATGGCAATATCAAAAGTACAAGCATGCATAATCCTATATTCTCGAGCACTAGTCAGGGATACACTATTAATATATAAAAATTAAATTATGAGTACTCACGTATCAATATTGAGATTCAATATTGCAGGAAAAGTACGTAGACGCAACGGAGATGATAAACACTAGTTTGACTTACGAGCAATACTCCCGAACCATACCCATAACCTCCATAGCTATAACCCATAATTTTCTTTAGCTCTATCCCGCTCGAAAAATAATTTCGAAATCACTCGGACAGCACTCCGTCGTAATATTTTATGTATACTAATAATATTTTGAAATAATACGGAGTAAATATATATATGTATATCGATTGAGAGAGTTTAGAGAAAATATTTTCAAGTTTCTATTAAATAATGAAACCTATTGAATTCTATTTTTAATAGATTTTTGAATTATTAAAGTGAATTATTAAAGTATGAATTATTAAAGTGAATTATTAAAGTATGAATTATTAAAGTAAATTATTAAAGTTAAAGTAAAGTAAAAATAAAGTAAAGGTAAAGTTTAAATATAGTAAAAGTATAAAACTATATACGTATAATACGCGTATAAATATATATAACATTAATTTAAATCGTTATATATACTTAATAAAATAAAATATAAATATCGTTATCTTTATCATACTGGTTAAGTAATGAGTTGTCAAAAGTGGTTCTAGATATTTATAAAATTTATATACGTTTTAATAATAAAGTTCTTTTTAAACTGAAAACATTTTTGTACGTTTGAAACTAAATCAAATAAATATGATAATTTTGTTTTCCAAAACTAAATATATTTAAGAATTATTTTGTTTAAAGGTTAAAATAATGGAAATCGTTAAATCATAAAACGTTTTAGAAAAGTAGAATCATATATATTCATAATAGGTTTCAAGTTTTTAAATTACAGTCTGTTGGTGAAGCATGGGATAAAGTCCAAAGGTTAAATAAACGTATGAAATCATCTTAATGAAAAATGTCGAGTTACTTAACTTGTCGATATCCAACATCTAAGTTATTTACACTCCACGTTCTTACTTATAAGTCACTTTACCATTTTTTGAATGTTGTCAAAAAGAATAGATTTCTTAAATCATAGTTGGCCTCATAACATAGACCCGTAATCATATCACAATGTATCTGATAAATCAGTCATTTGATATTATCTTCTAATTCCGTTGATAACTATTAAAATATATTTTGAAACAAATACGTTTATATAAATTATTATACGCCTAATACTTTGTTAATGTTTTCAAGTTATAATATATACACATATACATATATAATCATGTTCGTTCAATTTAATGGTTCGTGAATCGTTGGAACTTGGTCGAGGTTTAAATGAATGTATGGACACAGTTTAAAATTCTTGAGATTCAACTTAACAAACTTTGCTTATCTTGTCAGAATAATATAAAGATAAAGTTTAAATTTGGTTGGAAATTTCCGGGTTGTCACACCTCTAATCTGAATCACTGGTTTCTTCTTCTTCGGACTTGGTTCGTTTTCCTAATTTTCTCGGGATATATGGTGTTCCTCTAATACGAGTCATCGTTTTACACAACGGTTTAGAAAAACCTGGTGGTTTAGAGGTTTTCGGGTTATTGTTACATTTTAGGAAATACGAATGTTGCCGATACATATAAAGTTCATCGGGGTTGGAATCAGGTTTCTCTATTCTTTTACCTTTTCCCCTATTATTTTCTTTTGCTTTATTAAATTGGGTCAAGGTAATTCTATAATATCATTGGAATCCTCATTGGGATCCGATTCATCGAAAAATTGGTAATCTTCCCAATATTTTGCTTCCTTGGCGGAAACACCATTGACCATTTTTAACTTTGGTCCGTTGGTTGAGGATTTTCTTTTATTTAATCGATTTACTGTAGGTATCAATATTTCTTCCTCCGGAACCTCTTCTTCTTCCGGTTCCTCCTCTTCCGGTTCCTCCTCTTTCGGTTTCTCCTCTTCCGGTTCCTCTTCGGGAATTTGTGAATCTTCCCAAAATATATTCGACTCTTCATTATTATTAGGTGAGTCAATGGGATTTGTACTAGAGGTAGACATCTATCACACAACATCAAACATGTTAAGAGATTAATTTATCACATAATATTTACATGTTAATAATATATAGTTTCCAACAAAAAATGTTAAGCAATCGTTTTTGAAGAAAAACACGGTCGAAGTCCAGACTCACTAATGCATCCTAACAAACTCGGTAAGACACACTAATGCAAAAATTCTGGTTCTCTAAGACCAACGCTCGGATACCAACTGAATGTCCCGTTCATATCGATTTATAAACGTTCCATATTAATTGATTTCGTTGCGAGGTTTTGACCTCTATATGAGACGTTTTTCAAAGACTGCATTCGATTTTAAAACAAACCATAACCTTTATTTTATCGATAAAGGTTTAAAAATAATACGACGATTATCAATTAATGATAATCTAAAATATAGCGTTTTCACACGATTATTACATAATAGTTTACAATAATATTACACATCAATTTAAGTCTTCGAATGCAGTTTTTAAACAATATTATACAAGCATGCTGACTCCAACTCTTGTCCATAAATTAGCATGCAACAGCGGAAGCTCTTAATTATCACCTAAGAATAAACATGCTTTAAACGTCAACAAAAATGTTGGTGAGTTTTAGGTTTAACCTATATATTTATCAAATCGTAATAATAGACCACAAGATTTCATATTTCCATTTCTCATAAACAACATGCAATCTGCATAAAAATCATTCATATGATGAACACCTGGTAATCGACCTTAACAGGATGCATATACAATATCCTCATCATTCCAGGACTCTCATCGGACATGATAAATCGAAGTACTAAAGCATCCGTAACTCGGATGAGGCTTGTTGGGCCAAATAGATCTATCTTTAGTATTCGCGTCAATTGGTGGCAATTATAATAAACACCAATTCTTAGGCTACCAAGCTAAAAAGGGGCATATTCAGTTCGATAATTCAACATAGAATGTAATTTTGATCACTTGTGTCTATTTTGTAAAACATTTATAAAACTGCATGTATTCTCATCCCAAAAAATAATAGATTTTAAAAGTGGGACTATAACTCACTTTCACAGGTTTTTTACTTCGTCGGGAGTAAGACTTGGCCACTGGTCGATTCACGAACATATAACAAATATGTACATATATATCAAAGTATGTTCAAAATATATTTACAATATTTTTAATACGTTTTAATGTTTTAAGTTTATTAAGTCAGCTGTCCTCGTTAGTATCCTACAACTAGTTGTCCACAGTTAGATGTACAGAAAAATAAATTGATATATATTATCTTGAATCAATCCACGACCCAGTGTATACACGTCTCAGGCTAGATCACAACTCAAAGTATATATATTTTTAGAATCAACATCAACCCTGTATAGCTAACTCAATCATTACTGCATATAGAGTGTCTATGGTTGTTCCAAATAATATATATATATATATGGGTCGATATGATATGTCAAAACATTTGCATACGTGTCTATGGTATCCTAAGATTACATAATATATTAGAATACATGTATGATACAATATAAGTTAGCTAGGATATGATTAATATAGATTTGTTACCAATTTTCACGTAGCTAAAACTAGTAAAAATATCCAATTTTGTTTTACCCATAACTTCTTCGTTTTAAATCCGTTTTGAGTGATTCAAGTTGCTATGGTTTTATATTGAACTTAAGTTTATGAATCTTAACAGAAAAAGTATAAGTTTATAGTCAGAAATACAGGTTACAAGTCATTTTTGTAAAGGTCGTCATTTCAGTCGAAAGAACGACGTCTATATGACCATTTTGGAAAACATACTTCCACTTTGAGTTTAACCATGATTTTTGGATATAGTTTCATGTTCATAAGAAAAATCATTTTTCCAGAAGAACAACTTTTAAATCAAAGTGTATCATAGTTTTTAATTAACTAACCCAAAACAGCCCGCGGTGTTACTACGACAGCGTATATCCAGTTTTACGGTGTTTTTCGTGTTTTCAGGTTTTAAATCATTAAGTTAGCATATCATATAGATATAGAACATGTGTTTAGTTGATTTTAAAAGTAAAGTTAGAAGGATTAACTTTTGTTTGCGAACAAGTTTAGAATTAACTAAACTATGTTCTAGTGATTACATGTTCAAATCTTCGAATAAGATAGTTATACATATATGAATCGAATGATGTTATGAACATCATTACTACCTCAATTTTAGTAGGTAAACCTACTGGAAATGATGAAAAAATAACTTGATCTTCAAAGGATCTTTGATGGCTTGGAAGTAATTGAAATAGAATCATGACACAAAAATAAGTTCAAGTAAGTTTATTACTCGAATTAAGATAGTTATAGTTATAGAAATTGAATTAAAGCTTGAATATGAATATTACCTTGATTTAGAAAGATAAACTACTGTAAATAACAAAGGTTTCTTGATCTTAGATGATTGCTTGGAATGGATTAGGAAACTTGGAAGTAAACTTGTAAACTTGGAAGTGTTCTTGATGTGTTCTTGAGTAATTGTTTTATGATGATTATAGGTAATAACCAAAGCTTGTATTTGATGATTTTTTCAAGAAAAATAGTAACTTAGACGTTCATGGAAGAGTGTGTGCTTTGAGAGAGAATTGGGAAGAAAATTGGAAGTGAAATGGAGTAGGTGGTGCGTGGTGAAGGTGAGTGGGGTTAAAAGGAATTCTTGTTTTTGTTTCCTTGTTCATAAGTCATGCTAGATGTTAAATGATGGTTCCCACATGGTTAGGTGACTAACATGGGCTGCTAAGAGCTGATCATTGGAGTGTATATACCAATAATAAATACATTTAGAAGTTGTGTATTGTACAAGTACAAATACGAGTGCATACGAGTAGAATTGTTGATGAAAATTAATGAGGTGTAATCGTAAGCATTTTTGTTAAGTAGAAGTACTTGGATAAGTGTCTTGAATTCTTTCAAAAGTGTATGAATACATATTAAAACACTACATGTATATACATTTTAACTGAGTCGTTAAGTCCTCGTTAGTCGTTACATGTAAATGTTGTTTTGAAACCTTTAAGTTAACGATCTTGTTAAATGTTGTTAACACATTGTTTATTATATCTAATGAGATGTTAAATTATTACATTATCATGATTTAATGATGTATTAATATATCTTAATATGATATATATATACAGTTAATTTTCGTTACAACGATAATCGTTACATATATGTCTCGTTTCGAAATCCTTAAGTTAGTAGTCTTGTTTTTACATAAGTAGTTCATTGTTATTATACTTAATGATATGTTTACTTATCATTTAACATGTTTATATATAGTGTATCAATATCTTAAAATGATTCATATGTAATTAGTAAGACGTTGTTATAACAATAATCGTTATATATACCGTTTTCAAGTTTCTTAATTCAATAGTCTCATTTTTATGTATATAACTCATTGTTAAAATACTTAATGAGGTACATACTTATCATAATATCATGATAACTATATTTATATCCATATGTATGTCATCATATAGTTTTTACAAGTTTTAACGTTCGTGAATCGTCGGTCAACTTGGGTGGTCAATTGTCTATATAAAACCTATTTCAATTAATCAAGTCTTAACAAGTTTGATTGCTTAACATGTTGGAAACACTTAATCATGTAAATATCAATCTCATTTAATATATATAAACATTGAAAAGTTCGGGTCACTACAATAGTTATGCACCTGAAAACACTCGAAACCTGAGTAAACGTTTAACACGTATTTGTGATAGCTCCTTTGGCATTGTTATTAACGAAAATAACATTGCAATTCTTTTTTAAATCAGCCAATTTTGTCACAGCTCAAACAAATCAACTTCAATTTTTCATTCGAATAAACCTTATTATAAAGATTACCCCTTCATCATCGTTATCGGAGAACCGTTTATATTCCACCACATTAGTAGTAAACTTACCAGCAACATCATTACTCATTGGCTTAAGTCTCTCTGAAGAACCATTATATCTGTTCATTAAAACCCTATCATGTACTCATCCGCATATTGTAACAAGAATTGCCTTACCAATTACCGGGAATCAGCAAATCTGTATTTTGAATCTCGCAACGTTTCTACATCAACGGTTATGTGTATAACATTTATCTCTTAGAATTATTATCTTCCATTCTGAAATTTCTGAAAAGCACTCCAGCTTACGAATCAACACTCTGAATTTTGAAAAGGCTGAATGAAGCAGCAGAAACTGTAGACAACCGTAACAGTCAAAAGTTTGATGATAAAGAATAGTGTGTTGGCAAGGCTCAGCAAAAGTTTGAAACTAAAAAAACGGATTGAGCAAACCATGAAGGAGGCTGTGGACAAATCACAAAGACTAAACCTGCCTTCAAAGAATCCAAATGATTCAGTATCTACTGAGGTCATTAACGAATACCTTGCTCCTGACTCTACACTTTTACTGACAAATCTTCTTCATCATCCATCGATATTAGAAATTCTAAGATATAATCGTATCTTTCATTATAAATATCTTCGATATTTCTGAAGATATTTTCATAACTATTTTTATCTGAAATCATTTATCTCTCCACGATATCAGTGTTACATCAGAAAGGAAACTATTTTAGCTTCTAAATTCTGAAAAGTTCAAATTTAAAATATGAATGTTATTGAAATAGTGTTGGGAACTAATGCATGAGTTAGTATAATATAATGACACTTGATCAACGTGATTATATTACAGTAAGTCATGCTGAGTTTCTAAATGGAACGTGATGATTCACAGACTATAATGTCATCATGTGCCATGTTACACGACTCTTACATTCTATCTAATCTATAAATATATCAAGAACATATTTTCTTGATAGTCCTCTCTTTTCCTTTGAATTCTGGTAATTTGACAAGTCAGATTGTGCTATTACTTTCTTAGAACATTAACTATGTTCATTCCGAAATTCATGTCTACGAATTCTGGACCATTATTCGCTTGACTTAAAGTCGGGAAGAGAAAACAAAAGAATAAAGATTCGAAATGGGAGTATAAATCACAGTAAATTGGAGAGAGTATTAACTGTGGATGTCAATGATTATAGAAAGGCAGAAGCAGAAGTAGAGACATCAAAATATAAGGGATGATATAAAACCCAACAACAACCCAGAAATTACAAACCGTATATATCGATGCATATAGCAACATAAAGACTATAAAAACACTATAAAACCAAGAGTATAGTAGAAGTAAATAGATTCTCCTGGCGGCAGATGAAAAAGAAGAATGACATATTTGAAAGTTAGAAGTATATCAAGAATTAGAATTGGATGGAACATATTGACGAATGTTTTAAAAATATGAATTGAGAAAGAAAGTATAGAAGATGGGAGTGTGGAAACAAGGAAATGAAGGGAGTGAATTTATAGCAAAAATTCTGACAGAGCAATCAAGACAATTTTATGCATTTAACCAAAGAAGATCCTAATTTCCTTGATTACCGAATAACCAAATCTTATTACGAAGATTTTCTCTAAATCCCTTAAACTCTTGAAATCAATCTTATCTACGTCAAAAGATATGACGAAGCTACATTTACTCATTTCACTCATTTGCGATAGCTCCACTTGTACACTTCTAGTAATCTAATTGTTTTATCCATATTACTCAATGATGATAAAACTCTATTTATCAACTCATTTTCGTCATGAAAACATTTTTATTGGTAGCCATGACGACCTCGATCAAATTTCGGGGACGAAATTTCTTTAACGGGTAGGTACTGTGTGAGGACCCGTCCTTATCCCCTGGACGAAATCATCAACATTTGGTCCCATTGCGATGATCGACTCCAAGTAATGTCTTTAAAATGAGCAAATGCATAGCGGAAGATTTAATTCGTACCTGAGAATAAACATGCTTAAAAGTGTCAACCAAAAGGTTGGTGAGTTCATAGGTTTATCATAACAATCTTTTTAATATATTAATAGACCACAAGATTTCATAATCATAAACATAATACACTCGCAAGTGTATGTAAAGCATTCTAAGTGGTTGAGCACTTGGTAACCATACTTAACTATTAATCAACGTCACGTGTTCCCTTTATTATGAAATCTCACTACACTGTACCAAGTGTAGCCTACAAAACGAAGTACTGTGCAACCGTTGAATACTGGTCGTCCAGTTCGGTTGGGGTTGTCAGGCCTGATAGATCTATCAACAGGATTCGCGTTTACAATACGCATGTAAATAGTAGTTACCAAGCTACAGGGAAATATGCCAGTGGTACAACTCAACGTAGAATATATTTTTAAGTACTTGTGTCTATTTCATAAACATTTATAAAAGCAGCGCATGTATTCTCAGCCCCAAAATATATATTGCAAAAGCAATTAAAAAGGGAGCAAATGAAACTCACCATACGATATTTTGTAGTAAAAATATGCATACGACGATACTGAACAAAGCAAGGTTGACCTCGGATTCACGAACCTATATCAGTTTTATATATATCAAAACCTATAATGAACATATAATGGTATTCAACTTGGTTTATAATTATTAATCATATAATATATTACTTATTTAAAATAGTAAATTAGATATACTTATGATATATGTATTAACCATATTTTTATATAAATATCTTTTAAAAAAAATACTACTAAAATAATGATAATAATAATAATGTTAATACTAATAATAGTAATGATAAAAACATTAATGATATTAATAATAATAATAATAATGTAACAGAAAAATAAAAAGATCATATTAATGATAATAATATTAAAATTGATACTTTTACTAATAATGATAATTTTAAGAATAATGTTATATTTAATAGTAATGTTAATACTATTAATAATGATAATTTTAATTTTTATAATAATGATCATAATAATGATAATAATAATAATAATAATAATAATAATAATAATAATAATAATAATAATAATAATAATAATAATAATAATAATAATAATAATAATAATAATAATAATAATAATAATAATAATAATAATATATTATTTATTTAATAAAAAAATAATAATAATAAAAAATAATAATAAGAATTATACCCTCATGAAATTTTATGTGATCATCATCATCATTCCCATTCTATCATCACTTATATACCCCGTTCATTATCATTTTATATCATCGCTAACGTCATTAAGATAACCCGATCATCATCATCATTTATATCATAATCATAATCATAATTATAATCATAATCATTCATCATTCGATCATATCTTTCATTTCTAATCATCATCATCAAATCATTCATTAAACCATCATATTATTATTAACCTTATCTTTTAACCGAATCCTTTTCCCTTAATCATCTCGTTACCATCATAACAATGATCAACATCAAAATCTCGTTTCTTTATCACCTTGCTAATATTATTTATCATTCTATTAGTTGTTTTAAGGCCCAACAAAAGGAAATATTGTGACCCAAGTACAACTAGTCCAATTGCAATCCAAATAAGATTTTGTGGGATGGTTTCCTATGATGCTTGACCCAAAAAAAAAAACAGCAGCCCAATCTCTAATAATTGCAATATATCGTTTTATAAAAAAAATCAAGTAGGGTTAATTAATTTGGTGGGTGTCGGCCATTAAGAAAAGAAGAAGAATGCGTGTAACAATCTCTTTCTTTTTGGATCAGTTTGAACAGGGAGATAATTGTGCAGCAATCATCATCATCATCCTTATCGATTAAAACAGAAAAAAAAATATAGAGATAAACCGAAGAGCAAGTATAGTCGAGCAGCAGAATAATTGCAGGTTTTAGTGGGTATTAAATGGTGGTTTGCGTTGGTGGTGGTGACATATGTTGTGATCTTCGATGGTGATTATGGTGGTTTGCACTCGTTGTAAACAGAAAACAGTAACTGTAGCATTTTGTTGATCGGTTTTTGGGTAGTCACGACTTGAACAGAAAGAGAAAAGAAAAGAAAGACGGTGGTGGTTTAAGGTTATATTTGTAGCTAAAACAGGAGCTGAATAGAAGCAGGGATCGAGCAGTTTTAATTGGTGATGAAGTGGTGTTCGCTTGGTTTGTTCGAAAAAAAAATGACAGAATTTAAAATAACATTTAAGAGGTGATCGTTTGATGTTTTTGTGGTGAACATGGTGGCTTATATATATGTGTGTGTGACGGAGGAATGATCAAGTTGGTGGTTGTTTCGAAGACGTACAAGAACAAAAATAACTCATGTAGTGGTTAAATGGTGGTGATTCTTGGATGGTTTACGGTTGTGGATTTTCGATTTAAAACAGAAGACAGGTACTAGCGTGGCACTAAGTTTTATATTGTGGTTTAATGAAGAGGATCAATAAAGAAAAAGAAGGGTGGTGTGTTCGGTTTCGGTTGAAGATAGTGATCAAGGAGATGGTTGCTAATACTTCTATGTATATGAATGTAATGTTTATATATTAATTTAAGTTTGTGTAAAACAAATTTCAGCACAGTATCATATCATCATTGCATCGGATTCTTGTATAATGAAAAGCCAAACATAATAACAAACAAGGAAATTGTAGTAGGATTGAAAGGTTTATGTTGTGTAGTGTGGATTATATGATCATATTTGATGTATGTAATTATAATAGTATTATTATATAAAAAATAAGAAAAAGGTGAAAGAATTTTAGCATCCATTTATGTTGAATTTATTCTACCGACAATTTTCACGGAATGTTATATCGTACCCCGTTGTTAAATCAGTGGCGGATAAAAGTTCTCGTAAAACTCCCAAATTTTTAGATTTATTTATTTTGATCATTATGGTATAAAATTCAATCATTAATTATTTTAAAAAATTAACTCACTGTCCACCCCCGATCTCATGTAAGATATAAAAAGTTTTAAAACTTACCAATTAGTTCCTAAATACATTTCTAATAAGTCTATAATTCTTAGAACTCAGTTTCAGATCACCGTTTATTTTAAAATCATATAAGTTCAACTTTAACTTGCTTAATATCAATCGGAACATCAAACAAGTATTACAATCATTTAATATACTTCCATATGTATATATATATATATATATATATATATATATATATATATATATATAGATTTTTTTAAATTATAATATCATATTTCCTAACAACAACATTTAATATTTCAAATTATACTTCCTAATATTATTTATATATATACACACATATCTGTTTACAAATAGTTGTTCGTGAATCGTCGGGAATAGTCGAAGGTCAATTGAATTCATATAACAGTTCAAACATTTTTGAGACTCAACATTACAGACTTTTCTTATCGTGTCAAAAATATTAAATCGTATCGAGAGTTTGGTTAAAATTAGTCGAAATTTTCCGGGTCGTGACATACTGTGACGACCCGGAAATTTTTGACCAAATTTAAACTTGATCTTTAATTGATTTTGACACGATAAGCAAAGTCTGTAATGTTGAAGTCTCAAAAACTTTGAACTGTGTTCATGTATACATTTGACTTTTGAACTATTTATATGGATTCAGTTAACATGTGACCATTCCCGACGATTCACGAACAATTGTTGTAAATAAATATGTATGTATGTATATATATATATATATATATATATATATATATATATATATAAGTATAAAAATAAGTAAATATATCAAATTGAAATAATAAAAATACAATTTAATCATTTGAATTAATTATATAAAATAGTAAATAAAAATAATTAAGTTACTATCTATATATATACGATTCTATACAAAAATTAATGTTGTATGTATATTATAATATAAAATGACATATGTAATATTAATAAATAAAATAAAATTTCAAGTTTAAATATAGTGATATATCTATATTAATATTATTAACCTCATTATTATTAATAATATTAATTGTAATTTGAATTATTGATATTATTAAAATATGTATTATGTAGATATGAAAAATGAAACATGTAACTTGTTATTACTAGTATTATCATTAAAAATTATCATTTTTATCATTAATATTATTATATAAAGTATGTACACATATATAAAAAATTTGATAAGTATAAGCTGTTATATTATTATGGTTAATACTATTATTATCATTAATAAAATTTATATGATTATAATTAGTATTATTATTAGTATCATTAATAAGATTATTATTATCATTGTCATCATTATTATTAGTTATTATTAAATTTAATAATATTATCATATCTGTGTTATTATTGTTATTTATTTTGATATTATTATTATTACTAATATAATTATTAGTATTATTATAGTATTATAAATATTTTTATTATTTGTATTATTAGTATTAATATTTTTATAAATAACATTATTAATACTAAAATTTATGAATTATATATATATATATATATATATATATATATATATATATATAATCAAATATATAAAATACATATATATATATATATATATATAAAATACTGTTATATATATAAATACGTATACTAATATATAAATTTATACAAATACGATTAAAATACATATATAACAGTATAAAATCACGAATACAGTTTCCATCCTTTTCAAACTGTAATTAATTTGAACTTTTGTATCTGATCATTGATATTAATTCAACAATTGGTACGATTCTGTTAACAATCTCCATCGGCTTTTTATTTTTTATTTTAATTATCTGTACCTGATGATTCTTCATGTCGAGTTTATTAGCTATAAAACAATTGAGTTACTTGACGTTATTCATTAATTTTTCCACTCAACCATTTTCACTATCACATAAAATTTATTACAGCTGTTATACGATGAAGTTTAACAGAAAATTTAAATGAAATCAGTCCGACATCCCTGTTCTTGATAAATTTTCCAAAAACAACGAATTTGAGTTTAAATTCAAAATCTTTTGTTGCAGTTAAGTTATAAATCTTTCTTTTAAACTATCTGCAAAGTTTCAAAGTCCAACTTTTCCTATCGACCCTTAATTTTGAAGTCAAACTTTCGAAATTTAAAAGTCAACTATCAGTTCATCACAAAATTTGTAAAAGTATGGAAGTTTCTGTTTCAATTGAGAATTGAGAAAGTTTATAAGAGCAAATTGGAACCTTTTTCATGTTATAACTATAGTCTAAAACGTTCTCAATATTAAAATCAAGGTTTGAGTTCATGTTCTCCATAAAAGCGCTGCAATAAATAAATCTGTTTAATTTGTTTTCTGTTTTTGATAATTCACATACATCCTAAACATTTCTGTTTCTATTATACAATCTAAAACAACCTGGTAATTAGTGTATATGATTATACTGGGTATTGATCGACTGAATTTTGATGATGATGAAGAAAAGGGAAGTAAATTAATACGGGTTATATTTATATGGAATCTGTTTTAAATCAGAAAAAACATCACGAATCAGATGGTTGGGTATGTTTGCGGGTAGCGAGAGGTCACGTGTTCGAGCCCGGTCTTGGACAATTCTTTTTAGAATGGTTTCTTAAAGGGTATACACTTCATTTTTATTATTATTATTATTATTATTATTATTATTATTATTATTATTATTATTATTATTATTATTATTATTATTATTATTAATATTATTTGTATTGTTATTATGATTATTATGAGTATTATCATTATTACACTTATTATTATTGTTAATATTATTATTATCATAAAGTGTTAGAATTATTAATAATAATATTATTATTATTAAGTATTATGAATATTATCATTATTATTATTACCATTATTATTTATTATTAATATTGTTACAATTATTAGCATTATAATTATTATTATTACTAATATAAGTACCATGATAAAGATTATCATTTATTCATGATTATTATGATTATAGTTACAAACCTGATTAATTATATTATTATTGTTATAAAAATAATAAAATTCATTATTAGTTTCATTAAAATTTATACTTGTATCATTTTATAATTAATAGTAATATTATTATTATTATTATTACTAGCATTATAATTAATATTAATAATATAATTATCATTATAAGTATCATAATCATTATTATTATTATTATTATTATTATCATTATAAGTATTATTATTTATATTATAATGAGTATTATTATTATTATTATTATTATGTAATTACTAAAATCACTATCATAACTATCATTAACAATAAAATTAATATTTTTACGATATCATTATTATTATCATTAATAGAATTATTAACATTATTATCTTTATTAGTAATATTAAGTATTATAATTATTATCATTTTTACCATTATTAATATTATATTAGTATTATTATAATTATTATATTTTAACAAACAAACGATATATATATATATATATATACATATATATATAAAATACATATAACAAAATTAATATTTTCATATACAAAATGAATATATGAAACATATATATATATATATATATATATATATATATATATATATATATATATATATATATATATATATATATATATATATATATATATATATATATATATATATATATATATATATTTGATATAAAAATGATATAACTAATAAATTTATATATATATTGTTCGATTACAATCATATGTATTAATAAATAAACAAATGATATAGGTTCGTGACTCCAAGGCCAACCCTGTATTGTTCAATATCGTCATATGTATTTTTACTACAAAATACATTATTGTGAGTTTCATTTGCTCCCTTTTTAAATGCTTTTGCAATATATATTTTTGGGACTGAGAATACATGCGGTGCTTTTATAAATGTTTTACGAAATAGACACAATTAATCGAAACTACATTCTATGGTTGGATTATCGAATCGAATATCACCCTTTTTAGTCTGGTAATCTAAGAATTAGGGAACAGACACCCTAATTGACGCGAATCCTAAAGATAGATCTATTGGGCGTAACAAACCCCATCCGGGTTACGGATGCTTTAGTACTTCGATTTTATCATGTCCGATGAGAGTCCTGGAATGATGGGAATATTCTAGACGCATTTTGTTAATGTCGATTACCAGGTGTTCACCATATGAATGATTTTTATCTCTATGCAGTTTGTGCGAAATGCTTGATATGAGATGATGTTTATGAAAAATGAAAATAGAAATCTTGTGGTCTATTAAAATTATGGAAATGATTGATTATGATAAACTAATGAACTCACCAACCTTTTGGTTGACACTTTAAAGCATGTTTATTCTCAGGTATGAAAGAAATCTTCCGCTGTGCATTTGCTAATTTTAGAGATATTACTTGGAGTCATTCATGACATATTTCAAAAGACGTTGCATTCGAGTCGTTGAGTTCATCAAGATTATTATTAAGTCAGTGATAGTTTGATATATTATGAAATTGTATGCATGCATGCCAACTTTTGATGAAATTAAAGTTTGTCTTTTAAAAATGAATGCAATGTTTGTAAAATGTATCATTTAGAGGTCAAATACCTCGCAATGTAATCATATGTTATTGTATTCGTCCTTATGGATTAGGACGGGTCGTCTCATAAAAGAATCATCGATAAAGAAGAACGAGTTCTTCCACTTCTTGCGCACCCGGGCTTTCAGGCGCTTCACGAAGTTAATCCTATCGTTAAAAGAGTACCAACTTTGTTGGTTTTTACGGTACGAAAATATGTTCTTAAACAAATTCAGCGATGGAGGAAATTGATAATAGCGGCAGATCATCTCAAAGAGGGTAACGCGACACGCGCTATAAGGGTGCAGCTGGCCAATACCGATATTGAAGTGGCTAAGGACCTCCATGAAGAAAGAAGTGGGAGGATAGCGCACATTCCCTTCTACCATAACTTGTCGATAAACGGTGACCTTACTGTCAATAACATCATTTGCGCGCTGGTCAGGCAGAGGCGCTGTAGGATTCATATCGGCCAAAGGTGGGTACCAGTCCACCAACAGCGCGATTTTGCGCTTTGTCATAACAGACCTAATAACCTCGTAGTTTGGAGGCTCAGAAGTAGACGAAGAAGATGCCATCTATTAACAACTAATTCAAAAGATTGTAAGAAAAGAGACTAAACGCGCGCTAACCTGTAAAAGCTAAAAAGGCAAGGTCGAAGTAATAAGCTGAGAAGATTTGCGCAGGATTAGAGAGCACAGATGAAGTAAAAACTGAAATAGATGATTATGAGGTATTTATAGGGGAGTAAAAACACGAAAGAGGCCTCAAGAGAAGTTGAAAAAGGGCGGTTAAAATATGAAAGGTGGGGATGGAGCCACGTGTCAAAAGATGGAAAGGAAAAAAGTACGAGGTAACCGAGGGCGGCAAAAATGGCAGAATGACAACTGTAGCAACTGACAAACGTCGCTTCGATTTCTTTGCATTTAATACAGCAGGACAAAAATATTTTGTGGATATATAAGTAGAAGAAAGCGGAGGCGCGTGAAAAAGAATGAACGGTGGTTAAGTTGAGTTCAACGCTATGCGCAGTATCATTGAACTGGGGGGACTTAATGATACGCATACCCAATCAACTCGTGTTGCGCATCAAACAGCATCGCCATGAGGATTTACAAGAGCGTGCATTAAGGCGCGGGCGCTAACATGGCAACCATGGTGCCAATCCCATCTGCGTGCATTGGCAGCATCCACATGTCAGACGATACTGAAGCTGGCAGAGAACACCTGGCAGACGAAAGGCATGGTCCAACAAGAACACTTTTTGCTTTTGTCAGATCAGCCTGCTCAAAGATGTACTATTGGTAGGCCATGATCTTTTTAACCTTATTATGTGGCGATAGAAGACAAGAAGAATTGCCCTATAAATACAGGACTTCGTCCACAGCATGGAGGGATCCCCAGAATTTACTTTACACGCATATACTCTGAGAACAGCAGTTCATAGCGCAATTATACCCGCGCTACCGGACGTATAGCACTTCACTGGACATCCTTGATATACAGGTAACGTTCCATGAACATAAACCCTACAACTTAGCACGAGCCATCGCTGACCGGACTACCCACTGTTGGTGGGTCTACATCTAACCACTCCTGTTGAGATCCTCATCTCACGAGGGGTTATTCACGGTACTCTGGACCGGAGAGTTAAACTCAATTGACCCTTAAATCCCCTTTCATTAATGTCAAGCATGCACCGAACCCGATCTGATTATTCTATGATTGATCAGAGACCCTAGCCTGAACTATAAATCAGACGTATGCTATTTGAGTTTAGTACACGTTGGTTTGCGTGTATTGTACATGTTGGTTGCATGTATGTTAAAACAGGGGTACTTAGTATATATACGTTAAGTTTAGTTACCAGAGTGCTCAATTTCGTAGAATATTTTGATAAATGTTTTGGATGAAATAACTAAAATCTTGTGTTCCACCTTTATATACAGATTATGCGCAATATTAAAACCATGAACTCACCAACCTTTGTGTTGACACTTTTAAGCATGTTTATTCTCAGGTCCCTAGAAGTCTTCCACTGTTTGCTTATACGTTATACAAGCTATGTGCATGGAGTCATACATGCTTTATTCGAGAAAACTTTGCATTCACAAAATCATCACCATGTATTTTATTTTGACTGCATTGTCAACGGATGTATTATTGTAAGCTATTATTTACGGTGATTGTCTATATTTAGAAATCATCAGATGTCAAAAACCTTAGATTTAAATATTCATTTATGGTGTGCCTTTTCAAAAGAATTCAATGTTTGTAAAACGTATCATATAGAGGTCAGTACCTCGTAATGAGACCAGATGTTGATATATTCGTCCAAGTGGATTTGGACGGGTCGTTACATGTGGTATCAGAGCGTTGGTCCTAGCGAACCAGGTCTTGCATTAGTGTGTCTAACTGATAGTTTTTAGGATACATTAGTGAGTCTGGACTTCGACCTTAGCTGCATGTCAAAAAGTTTTGCTTATCATTTCTTGTCGGAAATTACCTGCTTATCATTCTTAAATCTAGATACGTTTTTCTGTATTTATTGCATAGATAGTGTACAGACGAATTCATATCTTAGCATATGTATTACTGTAAACTTTGCCTGACAGCTTTCGTAAATTCCCACCATAATCTGCGGGATCTCTTGTACTATAAATATATATATATATATATATATATATATATATATATATATATATATATATATATATATATATATATATATATATATAGGTATTCAATGTAATTAGAATATCATCTGATATCCAAAAATCATTTCATACCCAAAAATCTTTTATCTAACCGTTTAAGATGAATTCCGCAACCAGTTCGAGTTCCTCGAATTCTGACAGCTATTCTGATATGGATTTCTTACTTGATTCCTCGAGCTCCAAAGGCAGTGTAACCGGAATGAATTAACCAATTAGTTATCATCAATTCTAGATAAATTGGGGATGGGTTCGTAGTCTACTTAATCATTGGAGACAAGAAGAAGGTGATCCTTTCCACCCACCAAATTTCCCTATTGGCGAAGAACCTGAAACACTTACCGGCGAACCAGTCCGAAACACCAGTTTCACTCTCATTTCCAGGATATCTCCCCATGATTATATAATATCTCAAATTCTAAATCTTATTCATCCCCTCGTTCCAACTGCCAATCATCCTGGAGTAATAGAAGAAATCAACGAGCTTCGCGTTCGAGTAGTCGTTTGGGAGAATATGGTGCAAAATTTACAAACACCAGCAGCATCACCAGCACCAACAGCACCACCAACATCATCACCAACGGTACCATTACCACCACCAACAACATCCGCATCGCAAGCCACAACTTCACAATCTGTCCCACGAGCATCAACGTCATACGCACCATAGATACCAAGGAGTACCAACAACAATAAACGATGAAGTATTGATTCATCACTTCATTGAAGAAATATTCTGCAGAGAATATGTAGTTTCTAAAAGTTTTAGAGATTATTCATTTCTAATTTCAGCCGAAAAATCAAATGAGCTTAATATTATATTAACTCATTAAATTTCTAATTACATCTGAAGAAGATATATATGTATGTATGTCTTCATAATGATTGTAATGAAAAATTCTTTTGTACAAACTATTAATTGTGAAAATATTTTAACGGGTACGTAATACCCGAGAAATATTTAGCTTTCACATTAATAAGCTACACTGTACATTCTTCAATTCTGATTCAACAATCATTAACTATACTCACTACTTTTACAACGAAATACATTCTTTCATAGAAATCGGAACAACCATTCTCATTCAAATTCAAACACATATTCTAATTTTAACAGATCAGGATCCAAGTCAAGATATAACAGATAGCATCACTCTTAGATCCCTACATCTTTCAAAGCTATACTTTGACTTCAAAACTGTGCTAGAACATCACTTCTATTCATAAAACCCAGAAAAATATTTCTATCATTCAAAATTCTAGAACATCATATGTATATTGACGATTACAATCTGCATTCAAACCCTTAATGATTATTGAAAATACCTCAATTTAGAAACAATCGAGAGGATGATCCAACCACACGTTATCTATGAAAAGAATGATTTATGCATATAGTCAAGGTTGCAAAATTCGCTATTCGGGGATTAATCGATCGAGACTTTGAAAGGATTAATCGGTAATTCGGAGATTAATCGGAGATTAATCGAATTGTACTGTATACATTTAAATATTAAATTTTAAAAATTATATGTTTAACTATAGAAAAAAACCATAAATATAACGATAATTTCTAACATAATTGTCTAAAATTGTTCATTTTGCTTCAAAACTATAAAATTCTAATTAAAATTTATGTTAAAATGTTAACCATTTTTTACTTAGACTGAATTTGATTACCAAATTCAATTTTGATCCATCAGTTGACGTTGACCGTTTAATTAAACGAATTTTTGGGAATCGGAACGAATTGCTTCTAAAAATGTTTAATCGGGGATTAATCGGTGAGTAATCGTGTTTTTTACAACACTGCATATAGTTATGCACCTGGAAAATTCTCGAAACTTAAGTAAAAGTTTAACACATATCCGTGTTAGTTCTTTAGCATTGTTATTACCAAAAATAACCTTGCAATTCCTTTTCAAGGTATCCAGTGTTATCACCCTTTCAACCAGCCAACTTCAACTTTTCAGATTAGCCTTATTATAACCTTGGTATATACGTTTTTGTTACCGGGGAACCTTTTATATTCCACCATATTAACAGTAAACGTACCAACAACTCATTACTCTTTGACTTAAGTCTCTCCGAAAAATCACTATATTTATTCATCAAAACCCTATCATGTACTCATCTGCATCTTGTAATGGTAGTTGCCATACCAAATACCGAGAAGCTTCAATCATTACTCTTAAATTTTGTAGCGTTTCTACGTCAACAGTTATATATATATATACATATAACGTCTATCTCTTGAACTTACGTACTTCAATTCTGAATTTATGAATAAGCACCCCAGTTTATAAATCAGTTCTCGGAATTTTGAAAAAGCTGACGAAGCAGCAAAAATTGTAAACGACCTTAATAGTTGAAAGTTTGATGATAAAGAATAGTGTGTTGAAAAAGCTCAGAAAATGAGAAAATTTGGTAGTGAAAAATAGATTGAGCAAACCATGAAGGAGGCTGTGGATAAACCACAAAGACTAAATCTACCTTCAAAGAATTCAGATGATTCAATATCCACTGAAGTCTTTAACAAATACTTTGCTCTTTACTTATTCTAAATTCTTGCGGAAAATTATTCTTCATCATCCTCTGATTTTATATATTTTAAAAATTCTAAAATATCATCGTATCTCTCAGTATAAATATCCTCGATATTTCTGAAGATATCTTCATAACTATCATTGTCCAAGATTATTTATCTCTTTGCGCTATCTGTGTTACATCATAAAGGAAACTGTTTTAATTTCTAAACTTCTGAAACCTTCGAGTTTAAAATATGAATATTTTTTGGAGAAGTGTTAGGAATTGAAGCATGAGTTAGTATAATATAATGATGCCTGGCCAACGTGGTTATATTACAGTAAGTCATGCTAAGTTTCTAATGGAACGTGATGATGGTTCACAGACCTTATGAAATGTCCCGTTCTTATTGATTAAAAACGTTCCATATTAATTGATTTCGTTGCGAGGTTTTGACCTCTATATGAGACGTTTTTCAAAGACTGCATTCATTTTAAAACAAACCATAACCTTTATTTCATCAATAAAGGTTTAAAAAGCTTTACGTAGATTATCAAATAATGATAATCTAAAATATCCTGTTTACACACAACCATTACATAATGGTTTACAATACAAATATGTTACAACAAAATAAGTTTCTTGAATGCAGTTTTTACACAATATCATACAAGCATGGACTCCAAATCTCGTCCTTATTTAAGTATGCGACAGCGGAAGCTCTTAATAATCACCTGAGAATAAACATGCTTAAAACGTCAACAAAAATGTTGGTGAGTTATAGGTTTAACCTATATATATCAAATCATAATAATAGACCACAAGATTTCATATTTCAATACACATCCCATACATAGAGATAAAAATTATTCATATGGTGAACACCTGGTAATCGACATTAACAAGATGCATATATAAGAATATCCCCATCATTCCGGGACACCCTTCGGATATGATATAAATTTCGAAATACTAAAGCATCCGGTACTTTGGATGGGGTTTGTTAGGCCCAATAGATCTATCTTTAGGATTCGCGTCAATTAGGGTGTCTGTTCCCTAATTCTTAGATTACCAGACTTAATAAAAAGGGGCATATTCGATTTCGATAATTCAACCATAGAATGTAGTTTCACGTACTTGTGTCTATTTTGTAAATCATTTATAAAACCTGCATGTATTCTCATCCCAAAAATATTAGATTTTAAAAGTGGGACTATAACTCACTTTCACGGATTTTTACTTCGTCGGGAAGTAAGACTTGGCCACTGGTTGATTCACGAACCTATAACAATATATACATATATATCAAAGTATGTTCAAAATATATTTACAACAAATATATTTTGATGTTTTAAGTTTATTAAGTCAGCTGTCCTCGTTAGTAACCTACAACTAGTTGTCCACAGTTAGATGTACAGAAATAAATCGATAAATATTATCTTGAATCAATCCACGACCCAGTGTATACGTATCTCAGTATTGATCACAACTCAAACTATATATATATTTTGGAATCAACCTCAACCCTGTATAGCTAACTCCAACATTCACATATAGAGTGTCTATGGTTGTTCCGAAATATATATAGATGTGTCGACATGATAGGTCGAAACATTGTATACGTGTCTATGGTATCTCAAGATTACATAATATACAATACAAGTTGATTAAGTTATGGTTGGAATAGATTTGTTACCAATTTTCACGTAGCTAAAATGAGAAAAATTATCCAATCTTGTTTTACCCATAACTTCTTCATTTTAAATCCGTTTTGAGTGAATCAAATTGCTATGGTTTCATATTGAACTCTATTTTATGAATCTAAACAGAAAAAGTATAGATTTATAGTCGGAAAAATAAGTTACAAGTCGTTTTTGTAAAGGTAGTCATTTCAGTCGAAAGAACGACGTCTAGATGACCATTTTAGAAAACATACTTCCACTTTGAGTTTAACCATAATTTTTGGATATAGTTTTATGTTCATAATAAAAATCATTTTCTCAGAATAACAACTTTTAAATCAAAGTTTATCATAGTTTTTAATTAACTAACCCAAAACAGCCCGCGGTGTTACTACGACGGCGTAAATCCGGTTTTACGGTGTTTTTCGTGTTTCCAGGTTTTAAATCATTAAGTTAGCATATCATATAGATATAGAACATGTGTTTAGTTGATTTTAAAAGTCAATTTAGAAGGATTAACTTTTGTTTGCGAATAAGTTTAGAATTAACTAAACTATGTTCTAGTGATTACAAGTTTAAACCTTCGAATAAGATAGCTTTATATGTATGAATTGAATGATGTTATGAACATCATTACTACCTTAAGTTCCTTGGATAAACCTACTGGAAAAGAAAAAAATGGATCTAGCTTCAACGGATCCTTGGATGGCTCGAAGTTCTTGAAGCAGAATCATGACACGAAAACAAGTTCAAGTAAGATCATCACTTGAAATAAGATTGCTATAGTTATAGAAATTGAACCAAAGTTTGAATATGATTATTACCTTGTATTAGAATGATAACCTACTGTAATAAACAAAGATTTCTTGAGGTTGGATGATCATCTTACAAGATTGGAAGTGAGCTAGCAAACTTGAAAGTATTCTTGATTTTATGTAACTAGAACTTGTAGAATATATGAAGAACACTTAGAACTTGAAGATAGAACTTGAGAGAGATCAATTAGATGAAGAAAATTTAAGAATGAAAGTGTTTGTAGGTGTTTTTGGTCGTTGGTGTATGGATTAGATATAAAGGATATGTAATTTTGTTTTCATGTAAATAAGTCATGAATGATTACTCATATTTTTGTAATTTTATGAGATATTTCATGCTAGTTGCCAAATGATGGTTCCCACATGTGGTAGGTGACTCACATGGGCTGCTAAGAGCTGATCATTGGAGTGTATATACCAATAGTACATACATCTAAAAGCTGTGTATTGTACGAGTACGAATACGGGTGCATACGAGTAGAATTGTTGATGAAACTGAACGAGGATGTAATTGTAAGCATTTTTGTTAAGTAGAAGTATTTTGATAAGTGTATTGAAGTCTTTCAAAAGTGTATAAATACATATTAAAACACTACATGTATATACATTTTAACTGAGTCGTTAAGTCATCGTTAGTCGTTACATGTAAGTGTTGTTTTGAAACCTTTAGGTTAACGATCTTGTTAAATGTTGTTAACCCAATGTTTATAATATCAAATGAGATTTTAAATTATTATATTATCATGATATTATCATGTATGAATATCTCTTAATATGATATATATATACATTAAATGTCTTTACAACGATAATCGTTACATATATGTCTCGTTTAAAAATCATTAAGTTAGTAGTCTTGTTTTTACATATGTAGTTCATTGTTAATATACTTAATGATATGTTTACTTATCATAGTATCATGTTAACTATATATATATCCATATATATGTCATCATATAGTTTTTACAAGTTTTAACGTTCGTGAATCACCGGTCAACTTGGGTGGTCAATTGTCTATATGAAACATATTTCAATTAATCAAGTCTTAACAATTTTGATTGCTTAACATGTTGGAAACATTTAATCATGTAAATATCAATCTCAATTAATATATATATAAACATGGAAAAGTTCGGGTCACTACACCTTACCCTCATCATGTTCCATGTTACATAACTCTTTCATTCTATTTAACCTCTAAACATATCAAGAAAATAATTTCTTGATAGTTCTATCTTGTCTGTGATTTTCTGGTAATTTAACAAATCAGATCGTGCTATTACCGTTTCCTTCTTAGAACATTAGTCATCTTCATTCGTAATTCAGAGATTTAGTCTACAAATCCGAGATGTCTTGATCGCTTTACTTAAAGTCGAGGAGAAAAACAAAAACACAAAGCCCTGAAATATAAGGGAATACAACATACAAATTACAAACCGTATATATCAATACGTATTGCAACGTAAAGACACGGGAGAATTAAAAATATTATAACCCCAAGGTAATAGTAGAAGAAAATAAATTCCTCCGGTGGCAGATGAAAAAGAAGAATGAAGGATAAGATAGCCAAGAAAATATCAAGAATCAGAACTGGATTAAGCATTTCACAATCTTTTGGAAGTTTGAATTGAGGAAGAAAAGAAAAGAGTGGTGAAAATAATGGAACGTAAGATGTAAATCTATAGCGAAATATCAGACAGAGCAATCGAGGTAGATTACCGCATTTAATCAAAGAGGATCGTAATTTCCTTAATTACCGAAGAATCAGATCTTATATAGATTACAAAAATTTTCTTGAAATCCCATGAATCCCGAAAATCAACCATGACTACGTCAAGAGTTAAGACAAACCTTTGATTTCTTCATCTCACTCTTTTGTGATAGCTTCTCTCATACGCTTCGAGTAATCAAATTTTTTTATCCATATTACTCAGTGGTGATAACACTCTAAATTTCAACTCATAGTCTTCATAAAAATATTTTTTTTTGGTCAACCATGACGACCTCTGTCAAATTTCGGGACGAAATTTCTTTAACGGGTAGGTACTGTGATAACCCGGAAAATTTTGACTTATTTTAAACTCGAATCTTTAAATGATTTAATGTTTTTGACACGATAAGCAAAGTCTGTAATGTTGAATCTCAAAAATTTTGAACTATTTTCACACATTCATTTAAACTCGACCAATTCCCACGATTCACAAACAATTCTATGTAAATAGATATGTATGTATATATATATATATATATATATATATATATATATATATATATATATATATATATATATATTAATTATAACTTGAAAACGTTAACAGACTTTTAAATGTATAATGCCTTACATTAAACTTATTTGTTTCAATATATATTTAATATATTTATCTACAAAATTAAAAGATAATACCAAACGATTGGATTAAAAGATATTCTTTTAGCATTTATCAAAATATTGTGATATTGTTACGGGTCTCTGTTGTGAGGACCACTTTGATTTAAGAAATCTTTCCCTTTTTAATAGTATTTAGAATAGATGGTAATGTAATCTACAAGTGAGAACAAAGTGTCAAATAACGGGAGTTAGACTAAAGTTAGTGGAGATTCATGCTTAGTTTCCAATGCATGCTTTACATTAATTTCCTCATGTCTCTTGATGTGTTAACTATTTAGCTTTCATAATATTTAATGTAAAGTGGAAAACATGGAGTGTATATATATATATATATATATATATATATATATATATATATATATATATATATATATATATATATATACATACTTTTGAATTAATATCGAATTAAATCCTACCTTAATAAAATTAGAGATTGATCAACGTTAAGCTTTTGATATTTAACTACGCCAACCTTATTTGACCTTTTCAACCGGTTTCACATCATGTATAGGTAAAGCTAGTACCAATTGTTTATTGTAGTTATCACCTATGTTCAGAACATCCAAAAATAAAACGAAGATTAGGAATAGTAATTATTTGTACCAAAAATACCATCTTTTGTCTATTTTTTTTAACTTATTGGGTACACTTTTTATGACTCATTTCTCAAACGTCATGACAAACTTATTTTTTCTAGGGTTATGGGACGGAGGATAGGTAATAAAATATGTAAATTTTAAGTTAATAAAAAAAGTTATATTTTTATTCTAAAATAGAAATTTTATATATTGTATTTTTAATATTTTGTCTATTTTAAATGGAACGGAGTACACGCGACAGACAAAAATAATTGACAACAAAATGTCACGGATAAAAACCAAGTGGGTGGTGGTTAGTCATAGCTTTTACCACGTTTTTTTATCTTTTAATTATTATTTATTATATATATATATATATATAATAAAAATAAAAATAAAAATTTTGAAAAGGACATCTTGATTCACAAGATTAGTAGCATCTTATGATGCAGTTCACTTTATGATCTGTACACGTTTTTATTTATTTTATTATATTCAATAAATTATTATTAATATATCAATTATATTAATATTATTAATGGGTTATAAAATGGAACTAGTTGGTTTCAATGTTAGTACTACACACACGATCAACAATCTATCTCTCGATCTCTCTGATCTCTATATTACTCCGTATTTATTTTATTTATTTTATTATTTTTATTAATTATTATTATTAATCCAAATATATTATTAGTAGTATTAGTATTATTATTAGTACTATTGTAACATCCCGTTTTTCTCGTACATATTTAAAGGTACAAACTAAATTATTAGCACGATTATACATGTTCGTTTATGTGATTAAATGAGCCAAAGTGTTAGTTTATGAGTAAATGTATAATTATATATATATACGTGAATGCGTGCGAATGAGTATATATAATGTGTCGCGATGGAGTTAAGTCGTGCGAGACTTAAGGTTGAAGCTTATGCGTGCATAGGAAGTGCGAATGAGGTGTGCTAGTTGTTTGAACCATCGTTTTGTGTTAAATGGTCGAAGTGACCAGGCTCAGGCAAACGCCGCGCCACGACGGGCGAGACTGCGCCGCGACGAACAAAGCAAACCTGGATCAGGGATTGGGATAAGAAGGGACTATTTTCCCTTTATGTGTCGCGCCGTGACGACTAAGGCCGCACCGCGACAGTTCTGCTGGACGGGTGTCGGACTTAGCTCATTTTAAGGGGTTTTAAGGGGCAAAATGGTAAATTAACATGTGGATCTGATGGGAGCATTAACTCTCCACCACATATTCATTTATTTCATTTCCTTTTCCATTTTCTTTCCAATTTCTCTCCCAAAACACAAAACCCACTTAGTTTAATCTTGAGATTTGGAATTGGAGATTTGTGAATCAAACCTAGGAGCGAGATTTAAAGTTGTTCTCCTTGTTACTAGCTACGAGAAGATAGTCTTGGTAAGTTCTAACTTTATGTTTTAAGTTTTAATTGGTTAAAGGCTAGGGTTTGGGTTACTAGAGATTTGTATGGCCCATTTGAGGGTAAAATGAGTGAGTTTGGGTTATGTTGTTGTTGTAATGAAACCCTAATAGCCACAATCTAGGGTTTTAGCCTTGTGATTTGGAGTTGTAAGTTGATAATGCTAAAAACGAACATATATTTCATAGCATTATTCCTCAAGAAAGACAAGCTTTTAGTTGCAATTGTTCTATTTAAAAAGGATATTCGTTTAAATAATAAAAGGTGAAGACAAAAGACAGATTCGACGAATTGAAGACGCAAACGACCAAAAAGCTCAAAAGTACAAAATACAATCAAAGAGGTTCCAATTATTGATAAGAAACGTCTCGAAATTACAAGAGTACAAGATTCAAAACGCAAAGTACAAGATATTAAATTGTACGCAAGGACGTTCGAAAATCCGGAACCGGGACATGAGTCAACTCTCAACGCTAGACGCAACGGACTAAAAATTACAAGTCAACTATGCACATAAATATAATATAATATTTAAATAATTCTTATAATTATTTAATATATTATATTTATTTATAAAACCGTCGGTAAACAAAGAGCCAAACTCGTGTGAGCTGTAAAAGCAAACTTCGCGACTCGCGGAGTTTGAAGGCCAAAAGGGCCGCGAGTCGCGGAGCCCCAAATTCTGAAACTCCCTATAAAGCTCGCGCATTCTGATCGTAAAAATCATCCTTTTTCTTCTTCTCTCATAAACGTATTATATATATATATATATATATATATATATATATATATTATAATTTTAATTTTAATTTTAATTTTAATTCTAATAATAAGGGTATGTTAGCGAATGTTGTAAGGGTGTAAGTCAAAATTCTGTCCGTATAACGCTACGCTATTTTTAATCATTGTAAGTTATGTTCAACCTTTTTACAATGTCTCGTAGCTAAGTTATTATTATGCTTATTTAATCCGAAGTAAACATGATGTTGGGCTAATTACTAAAATTGGGTAATTGGGCTTTGTACCATAATTGGGGTTTGAATAAAAGAACGACACTTGTGAAAATTAGACTATGGGTTATTAATGGGTTTTATATTAATTAAACAATACCTTGTTAATTTAATATACAAACTTATAAGTCGACGTATTTATATATAACCACATACGCTTTACTGGGTACGGTGGGCGGGATATCTATAAATACCAATAATTATTCATTTTACCGGATACGGAACTGGATTAATAGTTAATAGACTTGTTGAAACAGGGGTGAATTACATTCAAGGGTAATTGGTGTAATTGTTAACAAAGTAGTAAAACCTTGGTTTACACGCAGTCGATAACCTGGTGCATTCATTAAACAAAGTATTAAAACCTTGTTACAATTCGAATCCCCAATTAGTTGAAATATTTGACTTCGGGAATAAGAATAATTTGACGAAGGCTTTCGCTCTTTATATTTATGACTGATGGACTATTATGGACAAATCCGTATGGACATATTAAATAATCCAGGACAAAGGACAATTAACCCATGGGCATAAAACTAAAATCAACACGTCAAACATCATGATTACGGAAGTTTAAATAAGCATAATTCTTTTATTTCATATTTAATTTCCTTTATTTTATATTTAATTGCACTTCTAATTATCGCATTTTTATTGTTATTGTATTTAATTGCACTTTTAATTATCGTACTTTTTAATTATCGCAAGTTTATTTTATCGCACTTTTATTATTCGCAATTTCATTATTGTTATTTACTTTACGCTTTAATTTAAGTCTTGTATTTATATTTGTTATTTTACATTTGGTTTTAACTGCGACTAAAGTTTTAAAATCGACAAACCGGTCATTAAACGGTAAAAACCCCCTTTTATAATAATAATATTACTTATATATATATTTTTATTTTTATAAAAGTAAACTAATATAGTGTTAAGCTTTGTTTAAAAAGATTCCCTGTGGAACGAACCGGACTTACTAAAAACTACACTACTGTACGATTAGGTACACTGCCTATAAGTGTTGTAGCAAGGTTTAAGTATATCCATTCTATAAATAAATAAATATCTTGTGTAAAATTGTATCGTATTTAATAGTATTTCCTATAAAAATATAAGCTATTTCGTATACCCCGCTGCAAACATCAAGTATTTTTGGCGCCGCTGCCGGGGAACACTCTTAAACGCCGGAAGCGCAACGCTAATAAAAAAAAAGATTTTTAGTTTACTTTTATTAAAATTCATTTTTATAAAAATACGTTTTAAATATTCGAAAATATAAAAAGAAAAACAAAATTTTATATATTTTTAAGAGTTTGTTAAAAGTTTTATAAGTTTCTTTATTTTTATTTTAGTTTATAAAAATATAAGTTTTATTTAAATATCTTTTATTTATATAAAAACAAAAAAAAAAGTCAAATTTAAAACTGTTGCAGAGTTGAAATTTGGATCCCCGCGACTCGCGGGGTTTGCTGCATCGATTACCGCGACTCGCGGAGAAACTCTGACACCGACAGAAACCCTAAACATCATTAATTACGGATAATTATTAATTATTATTACTATTAACCCTAAATAATAATAATTATTATAATTAGTTTTATTATAATTAGTTTTACTTTTTATTTAATTTATATAATTAGTTATTTAAGTTTAATTAAATTATAAAATTAATAGTTTTAATAAATAAATAATATAAAAATAATATTTTTATAAAAATTGTAATTTTTACAACTTTTTGTATATTTTTATATTTTGTCCCTTTTTAATTGTTTTAGCGTAATATTTGTATTTTTAGCTCATATTTAGTTTTAAACTTAGTTTTTGCCATAGTTATTTTTACCTCTAGATTTTTAGGCTTTGCCGTAAAATCCCTTAAGTGCTTTTTCTTTAGAGTAAGATTTAGGTGCTTTAGAATTTTGCGACGCCTTTTTAAGTTTTAGTTTCTTTTTAAGTTATTTCCATTTGGGATTTAGTTTTTATTGTAAGCTTTAATATTTTTAGACGACTTTTACCTATGTATCAATTATCATTCCAATTAGTAATCTCAATTTGCGATTATAATTTTAAGTTAGTTGTAGTAATAATGTTAGGTTAGTCAAGTGTTTTTAAGTTTTTTAAGTTTCTTTTATTTTTCCGTCACCTTTTATTTTTCAACCATTTTTCTTTTTCGACCTTTTTCGACGAACTCTTTTTCTTTCTTATTTCTCGCTATTCTAGTTTTAGGACATAGATTTTTATTCTACTTCTTATCTAAATTTTCTTAAAATTACGAAAATTTATTTTAAGTGGTTAAATTGATAGACATCAAAATTTTCTGGTTCGTAGTAATAGTTGGATTTGTACGTGGACCGGGTTATTGGAGCCAAACAGTCCTCAATTATATTGAGACCAAACGAATCCTGCCCCTCTGCTGCATCTTTTGGCTATTCGAAACGTGGGCAAAATCAGAAAAGTCTATTGATTGGATAACTTATTATAATTTTTCTTTCCTTTTAAAAACTAGTAGGATATTCAGTGAATGCACCGAGCAAGACGTTCACCACCTTTTGTACGTTCACCACCTGTAACTAGATCAAGACATTTAGCAAATATTACTGCCGTTAATTTTTCTTTAGAATCGTCATCCAGTCGAACAAGTACTCCAGTTCAAATTTCCGATAATCCATTTTTTGAACCCGACCTCACAATTGAGAATCCGGAGAATATTCAGGAACGATTCGTAGATCCTGAACCACTAAACTTTCCTCCGGAACCACCAATCATTCAAACAGAGATTGTTGAGGAACGAACCATTAAATCAGAATCCTCTAGTGATTCCGATTCAACAAATTCAATTATGGAGAATCTGGAACCTTTAAGTATGGAAGACCGAATGAGAGCTAAATGCACTGGCCAAGGTCACGCAATTACTCATCCAGACATTAATGCGCCAGATTATGAAATCAAAGGACAAATTCTACACATGGTGACTAATCAATGCCAATTTAGTGGTGCGCCGAAGGAAGATCCAAATGAACATTTACGTACCTTTAATAGGATCTGCACACTATTTAAAATCCGAGAAGTGGAGGATGAACAGATATATCTCATGTTATTTCCCTGGACTTTAAAGGGAGAAGCCAAAGATTGGTTGGAATCGTTACCTGAAGGGGCGATTGATACATGGGATGTTTTAGTTGAAAAATTTCTTAAACAATTCTTTCCGGCATCTAAAGCCGTAAGACTTCAAGCAGAAATTGTTACGTTTACACAGAAGCCAAATGAAACTCTATATGAGGCGTGGACAAGATATGGAAAGTTGTTAAGAGGATGTCCGCAACATGGTTTAGACACCTGTCAAATAGTACAAATATTCTACCAAGGATGCGACATCACTACAAGGAAAGACATAGATATAGCAGCTGGTGGTTCTATTATGAAGAAAACCGAAACTGATGCTTACAAAATTATTGATAATACTGCTTCCCACTCACACGAGTGGCACCAAGAAAAAGATATCGTTAGATCATCTAAAGTAGCTAGAGCCGATTCTAGCCATGACTTAGATTCCATTTCTGCAAAGATAGATGCTGTCGAGAGACGAATGGAAAAGATGACTAAAGATATTCACTCAATACGAATTAGTTGTGAGCAGTGTGGAGGACCACATTTGACAAAAGATTGTCTCAGTATTGAATTAACAATGGAACAAAGAGAGAATATTTCATACATAAACCAAAGGCCTGGAAATAATTATCAGAATAATTATCAACCGCCAAGACCAATTTACAATCAAAACCAGAATTATAACCGAAATATTCCATACAACAACCAACAAGGTCCTAGCAATCAACAAGTATCCAATAATACTTATAATCAGCAAAGACCTAATTTTCAAAACAAACCACCACAACAAACCGATGATAAAAAGCCGAATTTAGAAGATATGATGACGAAGCTAGTTGAAACTCAAACGCAGTTTTTCACATCTCAAAAACAAACCAATGAACAAAATGCTCACTCATTTAGAAATCAACAAGCTTCTATTCAAAATCTGGAACAAGAAGTAAGTAACCTAGCAAGGTTAATAGGTGAAAGAAAACCGGGAAGTCTACCTAGTGATACAAATGCTAACCCCCGGAATGAAACAGCTAAAGCCATTACCACAAGAAGTGGTACAACGCTTAAACCACCTGAAATACCTGTAACTTCTGATGAAGCTATTCCTACTCCACAAGAACCACAACCTGATCAAGATAAGGAAAAAGAACCGGTAGTTGAAAAGGTTAATGAAGATAACACAGTTAAGGCTAAACCTTATGTTAAACCATACCAACCACCACTTCCTTACCCGAGTAAAATGAAGAAAGAGAAACTTGAAGCCGAGCAATCCAAATTCTTGGATATGTTTAAACAGATAAATGTAATTCTTCCTTTCATTGATGTGATTTCAGGAATGCCTAGATATGCTAAATTCTTGAAAGATCTAATCTCAAATAGAAAGAAAATGGAAGAATTCTCGGCTGTTACTATGAACGCTAATTGTTCAGCAGTGCTGTTGAATAAGATACCAGAAAAACTATCTGATGCAGGAAGTTTCACAATTCCATGTTTTCTGGGTAGTCTTAGTTCAATAGAAGCATTGGCAGACTTAGGTGCTAGTATAAATCTAATGCCGTATTCACTATACGCTAAACTAGACCTTGGAGAATTGAAACCAACCAGAATAAGCATACAACTAGCCGATAGATCAATAAAATATCCTAGAGGGATAATGGAGAACATGCTAGTTAAAGTTGGTACTTTAGTATTTCCAGTAGATTTTGTTGTTTTGGACATGGAAGAAGATTCTCAAGTTCCTCTCATATTAGGAAGACCATTCTTAAACACGGCTAAAGCAATGATAGACGTGTTCGGTAAGAAATTGACCCTAAGTATAGAGGATGAGAGTGTTACCTTTTCAGTTGATAGAGCAATGCAACAACCGCAATCTGCAGATGATACATGTTATTATATTCAAACTATAGATGCACATGCAGAATTATTAGAAGAATTTCCAGAATTACAAGGAACAGGAGAATGTTCTTTAGGAGAAGGTAATGAACCAATTGATGAAGCTGAAATGTTAGCTACACTTATAGCTAATGGATATGAACCAACAACAGAAGAAATTCAAATGCTAAAAGAAGAAGACAGATATCGATACAAATCATCGATAGAAGAACCTCCGAAATTAGAGTTAAAGCCACTTCCAAACCATTTGGAATACGCTTATTTACATGGTGAATCTGAATTACCTGTAATAATATCGTCTTCTCTTACTGAAAATGTGAAATCACAACTCATTTCTGTGTTGAAAGCCCATAAACCAGCCATTGCATGGAAGATTCATGATATTAAAGGAATAAGTCCTTCGTATTGCACACATAAAATCCTTATGGAAGAAGGTCATAAAACGTATATGCAACGCCAACGAAGACTAAATCCTAATATGCAAGATGTAGTTAAGAAAGAGATTATTAAACTGCTAGATGCAGGTCTAATTTATCCAATCTCTGATAGTCCATGGGTAAGCCCAGTTCAATGCGTGCCTAAGAAGGGTGGCATGACTGTCATTACAAATGAGAAAAATGAGCTTATTCCTACTAGGACTGTAACAGGATGGCGTGTGTGTATTGATTATAGAAAATTAAATGACGCCACCAGAAAATATCACTTTCCCTTACCTTTCATAGATCAAATATTGGAAAGATTAGCCGGAAATAGTTACTATTGTTTCCTAGATGGATTTTCCGGATATTTTCAAATTCCAATAGCACCCGAAGATCAAGAGAAAACCACATTCACGTGCCCTTATGGTACTTTTGCTTACAAACGCATGCCATTTGGACTTTGCAACGCCCCGGCAACCTTTCAAAGGTGTATGATGGCGATTTTTCACGACATGATAGAAGAATGCATGGAAGTTTTCATGGATGACTTTTCAGTCTTCGGTGATACATTTGAATCATGTCTAGTTAAACTTGAACGAATGCTTATTAGATGCGAACAATCAAATCTAGTACTTAATTGGGAGAAATGCCATTTCATGGTTAAAGAAGGCATCGTTCTTGGTCATAAAATTTCAAAAGAAGGAATTGAAGTGGATAGAGCTAAAGTAGATGTAATTGCTAAACTTCCACATCCCACCAATGTTATAGGAGTTAGGAGTTTTCTAGGGCATGCCGGTTTTTACCGACGTTTCATAAAAGATTTTTCTAAAATTGCCACTCCTATGAATAAACTACTAGAAAAGGATGCTCCATTCATCTTTTCAGATGAGTGTATCAAATCTTTTAATATTCTTAAAGAGAAACTCACTAATGCGCCGATCATGATAACACCAAATTGGAATCTACCATTTGAACTAATGTGCGATGCAAGTGATTTTGCAATGGGAGCCGTTTTAGGACAAAGGATTGAAAAACGATTTCAACCTATATATTATGCTAGTAAGACGTTACAAGGAGCACAAACGAACTATACAACTACTGAAAAAGAACTCCTTGCTATTGTCTTTGCTTTTGACAAATTTCGATCATATCTCGTTCTAGCAAAAACGGTGGTCTATACCGACCATTCTGCTCTTAGATACCTATTTTCAAAACAAGATGCTAAACCAAGATTAATACGTTGGATCTTACTCTTACAAGAGTTTGATATTGAAATCCGAGATAAAAGAGGAGCAGAAAATCTCGCCGCTGATCATCTTTCTCGTCTTGAAAATCCCGAATTAGAAGTTCTAAATGAATCGGCCATACAAGACAACTTTCCTAATGAATATCTATTGAAGATAGATTATAAAGAAATCCCATGGTTTGCAGACTATGCAAACTACTTAGTTTGTGGATTCCTTGAAAAAGGATTATCGTACCAAAGACGAAAGAAATTCTTCAGTGATATAAAACACTATTTTTGGGAAGATCCACATCTGTTTAAAAGTTGTCCCAATGGAATAATACGCCGATGTGTATTTGGAGATGAAGCTAGTAAAATATTAAACCATTGTCACACAGGACCAACAGGAGGGCATTATGGGCCTCAACTAACAGCAAGAAAAGTTTATGATGCTGGATTCTATTGGCCTACAATTTACAAAGACGCACACCTTCTTTGCAAATCCTGTGATGCTTGTCAAAGGGCTGGAAAAATAAGTCAACGTGATGAAATGCCACAAAATGTCATCCAAGTATGTGAAGTATTTGACATTTGGGGTATTGACTTTATGGGTCCATTTCCAAAATCTCATAATAATCTATATATACTCGTAGCCATTGATTATGTATCTAAATGGGCGGAAGCACAAGCTCTCCCAACTAACGATGCACGAGTTGTAGTCAACTTTTTAAAACGTCTTTTTGCAAGGTTTGGAACACCGAAAGCTTTAATAAGTGATCGGGGTACTCATTTCTGTAATAATCAACTTGAGAAAGTTCTTAAAAGATATGGAGTAACTCATAAAATCTCCACCGCATATCATCCACAAACAAGTGGACAAGTTGAAAATACCAACCGAGCTTTAAAACGTATTCTAGAGAAAACCGTAGGATCAAATCCGAAGGAATGGTCCATTAAATTAGAGGATGCACTCTGGGCTTTTAGAACAGCTTACAAAACTCCAATTGGAACCACACCTTTTAGACTTGTTTATGGAAAAGCATGTCATCTTCCAGTAGAAATTGAACACAAAGTATTTTGGGCTTTGAAGACATGTAATCTTGATTTACATGAAGCCGGACGTCTACGATTAAGTCAACTAAACGAATTAGAAGAATTAAGACATGAAGCATACGAAAATTCGTTAATCTATAAAGAAAGAACAAAAAAATGGCATGATAAAAGAATCGGAAGTTCAAAAGAATTTAAGGAAGGAGACAGAGTTCTTCTTTTCAATTCACGATTCAAGCTATTTCCTGGAAAATTGAAATCAAGATGGTCTGGACCATTCATAGTTAAAAGAGTTTTTCCATACGGAATGATAGAATTAATAAATTCAAATGGGATTGAATTTAAAGTTAATGGTCACAGAGTTAAACACTACATACATAGTCCGATGGAAGTCGACAACGAAGTTAATCACAATTTCGACACCACAGCTAACTAAGTGTGGGGAGAATCAAGTCTTTAAAGGATAATATGTATTTCTGTTAGAGATAAATTGTCTGTTTTCGTGTAGTTCTCGAAAATGGAACCCGAATGGTCTTTCCCTAGCAGACCCTAAAGAACTAGTCTTCTCCCCCCATTCTGAATTTTTATTTTTTTTTTAGGTTTTTACAAAATGAAGACTGCCTGTGAACTAAACCATGGTCTAATGCTACACGCTTTGATCACTAAACGTAATAATGACATACTACCGAGTGAAATAGTATCAGTAATCAGAGAAAGAATGGACGGAGTTAGAAAAGAATCCAGATGCGAAGATAATAAGTTACAATTTGGTAAAGGAAAATCAAAATCCGCAGCGAAAAGAAGAGCACGACACCTAGAAAGATGTCACAAATGCGGAAAATGGTCACATGGAGGTAAATGTTCAAATAATCAAACCTATTCAAACACTGAATTTGTTACTTTATGCAGAGACGGACCGTTCATATGTTTAGAAGAAAAGACACTGAATGCTCGAGGTTACGCCTATGTAGCCATGGAAAACCAATTAAACCGACTATCTTATGAATGGGATAGATCATATAACTAAGAATACTATCTCACAGGTAAGTCTGTACAGTCTTTATTTTTTTTTTTTTTAACCTTTTGATAATAAACGCTAATTTGTTCGCTAAAAAGTATTAAATTGGTATTGAATAAAATTAGGTTTGGCGACCGAAATTATTGATATCATTCAAAAATTTATTACATCACTGCGAAATTTAACGTTTATTCTTAAAGTATAAATATCTATAATCAATCAACCCAAAATATTTCAAAAATTCGTCATGAGTTAAATTAGGTCTTGGAACCGAAATTACTTTACCGAAAAGAGGGGCGCATATTTTTGATAATATTTGATTGATAAAAGTGGGATAAAAAGCCAAAAAGATTTTTAATTTTATTTTTACCATGTTTTTAAAATTAATATTTAAATCTTAAATTAATATTGTAAACTTTGTAAAATCAATATATTTAAAATTGTAAATATTAGAAAAATTAATATAAGTTTGGTGTGAATTTATAATATGAATTTTTAAATTAAGTTTGGTGTGAATTTTTAATTATTAAAATATGAATTTTTTATTTTATGCATTTTAAATTTTAAGTTTGGTGTGAATTTTTAATATTAATTTTGAATTTCATATTTAAGTTGTGTGAATTTAAAAACAAAAATTTACTTTATCTCATTAAGTTAAAAATATGATTTTTAAAATTCGTTGTAAGTTGAAGACTAGGTCTTTGAACCGAAATTGCTTTACCCGAGGGAGGGACGAGAACTTTTATTATCATTATTTTTAATCTTATTGAATTAAAGTATGCCAAAAACATTAAAAAAAACCCAAAAATCTTAGATTTTAAAACAATCGCTACAAAAAGACAAATTTTAAAATTTTGTCGAAGGACGGACTAGGACATCGATCCGAAACGACCTCGTCCTAAATAACAAGGGAAACAAAATTTTAAAATTAATTACTTAATTGTTTTAATTAGTATAAGATGTAAAAAAAAAAAACAAACTCCGCGACTCGCGGAGTTTGAAGGGTCCAAACACCGCGAGTCGCGGGAGGACCGAAATACAGAAAAAAATAAAACGCTAAGAACTGATCAGTCCACACTACCACCCACAAATACTGCGAAGAACACAGCGAAAAACCCTCGAAAATACACGAAAAAACACCCCCAAAATTACAATTTTTAACCGTTAATCATCAAATCTTTTACTAAAATCATGTTGAGAAGGATGCTATCAAGGAATTACTCAAGAAAAAAGGTAAATTTCTACACCTAAACACCATTTAATCCGAAAATTAGTGTTCTTGAGCAATTTTTTCCCCAATTTGATTTTGATGCTTTTTAGTGTAATTATGCTTAAATTGTTTATGTATTATGCTTGTATAACCTAGATTGATGCTATTTAACATGATTAGAAGCCTTAAACTTCAAATTTTGAGTAATCTAGGGTTTGTGTTCTTGAGCAAATTTGGGGCTTTTTGATATAAACAGGTTATGGCCGATTTTTGTCATGAATTGTTGCTAAATTAAGTAGTGTAACATGTTTAGGTAGTTAAATGATCCAAACTTTGAGCCTAAACATGATTTTGAGAATTAAAGTGGACTTTTTCAAGTCTAAAATTCATGAACTTGATTTTTGAGAGATAATGCCATTTGAAACTTGTTTAATTGCTAGTAATGATTATTTTAACATGTTATTTGAGTTGAATGCTTATGAACTTGGCTAACATTTTCGTATATGCTTATTTGAAAAAGTGTAGATTTGATAAAAATGTGAAAATAAGCTTAAGTTTGATATAAATTGATCATGTCATTGTAATTATTTTGATTGATGATTTTGCTGACACTAATGCATATTTGGATGCACAAATATTGTGTTTGATGTGTTTTGCAGACTGAAAGGGGTGAATCTTCATCCCAAGCTCGCAATGCTCCTGCTGAGAATGCGGAACAACAGGAGGTGGATAACTACTACAAGCAAGATATACCTCATCCAGTCATGACCTTTTCTGATATGCACTTGGAAGATTTGCACCCGAACCTGAGATTTGACAGACTTTGGATAGATTATCCAAAGTATCAAAGGGGTTTGCATACTCTTCATTCTAAAGTTGTTGAGGTACCTAGGGTCATAGAATGGGGACCCTTAGAAGCTGTAGAATTGTCCGGGCCAATTAGGGAATTACTTGTACAGAGGTATGGTAATTCTACTTTTAATGACTGAGTACGTTTATTCACCATGCGTAGACCTGTATATAAAGTATGGTGTGAAGAATTGTTGTGTAGTATGGAATTAAATGATCGGGTAGCTAGTTTAACCGACCGATCTTTTATTAGATTTTTGTTAGGAGGTTCGATGCGCCACATGTCTTTACTAGACATGGCTCAGGCTTTACGTATATATACGCCTGAGGAGTTAGCATCTGCCGATTGTAGAGGGTTGATACTAAATGGTAGAAAGATAGATGAAAATTTTGATACACACGGTGTATGGAGTCAAATGACAAGCCATCACCTATTCAAAGGGGGAAATTACTCTTATTTGGATATAGATAGAGCTGAATTAAGAGTGATTCATAGGTTTTTAGCTAATTCGATTACACAAAGAGGTAAGAACAAGGAAAAGGTAAATGAACAGGATTTGTTTTACCATATGTGTATTCGATACCCACAAAGCACTGTAAGTATACCTTATTGTGTGGGTTATTATTTATCAGCTATGGTTAGGGGGATGAGACCGCATAGCATAATAGGAGGTGGTATTTTTATTACTTTGATTGCTGAATATCTCGGTGTGGATATAAGTCGGGGGGGATTATTAGTCGAAGAACCAGAACCCCGCGATACTATAGGTTTAAATGTATACCATGGTGCGAAAGTTTTGAAGAGGCGAAATAACGCCGCAGTACAATACCATGGTAGACATCCACAGGTTGAGAGAAACCAACAGCAAGGTAATGTAGGAGGGGGAAATGAGATGCAAGAAATGCAAAGGTTTATAGCTTCACAGGAGTACGAAAATGCTAGACAGAGAGCATTTGAAGATTGTAAAGTTCATCAGAACTAAATCATAGCTCATTGCCAACATATAGGTAGAAACTATATTCCTACACCAAAACCCATATTCCCTCCCTGGTCTATTGAGATGCAACCACCGTATCCTACGTATAACCCTGCCGAAGCATTTTATAGCACCTATGGTTATGCTTGGAACCCCTATTGGTACCAGTATCATCCCTAGTCTACTTAGTTTTATTTTGTAATTTGTAATGTTGATACGTTTAATACTTATGTTAATATTGTAATAGTTTTTATAATTTTCTAACTTTTATTCTTAGATTTTAATAATTTTTTAATGTGGGGTAATATACCAAACTTCAAAAATATGTATATATGTTTGCAGTTTATCTTATGTACACAACAGGGTAAAACAACGCATTTTCAAAGACTGGCATTAAGTTCAGCAAAAGCAACTAATTTTGACGACAAGATGCAAAATATATGTGAAATAACAACGAGACGGAATGAACAAATGATGTGCACCATTTATCATTCAGCAAACAAACGCCAATATGTTTGGAAACTTTGGTAAAATTTAATCATTTTCACACAAATCACCCTCAATAATTTAAATTGTTACTGATTTCTTGCAAATGAGGGCATTGCAAGATCTTAAGTGTGGGAAGGGGTTAGATTCTTTCGGATTTTTAAAATTTTTACTTTATACACTTGGTTATCATTAGAAATACTAGTAAAGTAGTCGTTGTATTAGAATCTAGTGCTCTCTGATAATAAAGAACAGCCCTAGTCTTATATACTGACTACCCAATTCTAGTAAAATTTTACAAAATTAAATGAACTCAAAATCATGTTTATACATATTTATGAACGATAAAACTAGGTTTTAACACCGAAATTATTGTAACCTCGGAAAGGACATAAATTGAGAAACAAACCAAAATGTTAAAATTCATTTAAAATGGAATAGAGGACGATAAAAAGAAAAATAAAAGCCAAGTGTGGGAAAATTTACCAAGTTATCTTAAACATATGTCACATATTTTTATACAAATAACTGAAAATACTTTTGCTTTGAACTAAACTAAACTGTTTTACCTGATTTACTGTAAGAAAGATGGATCTACACGATGAATCAATTCCATCATTAAAAGGAAGTAAAGTCTTCCGAAAAAGAAACGCGCTTCTTGATTTAGGTCAAGAAGTTGTCGTCCAGACCAGCTGTAGGTTGACGAAAAATCTAGAAAAGTCATCACTAAAATCAGCAGGAAATCCACGGACCTCAGCATTAAACAGGGTCGCCAAGTGGTCAGATTTATCCTAACCATGAGAAGGATTTATCTCGTAAAATGGGGGGGGCACCATGCAAATTAGCTTGATAAGACTAATGAATCAGATCCCCAGAAAGGATAATCTCCTTAAAGATTAAAAATCAGCTTTTAATGCCTGATATTACTCAATCCTAGAGATTGACCTTAAAGATTGAGAATTACAAACTCATGGAATTCGATGATATCTAAACTCGAGCTTGAACGAGAAAATATTTTGATAAAAATTACAAACCGATTTGTTTTCTGAAAACCCTATTTTCAATGCGTTCATTACCATTGAACGTGAAATCCTAGGAATTCACCTGGAATTCATTAGGTCACCTGAACTAAATCGGGTCTCAACCGTAAGAACGGTGGTTGCATAGTGGTCAAAGACAGGACCTTGTGCCAGACCGAAAAATTATAAGGGTGAGCTGCTATTGCTCCTACCAAGGATAGTAATTGCGTCCGATACGTTATAGACCATAATTAAAAGCATGTCAGGGGACATTGCCTTAACAGTTGCTTGTTCAACGCTTTCCTTTACAACCGGACGGTAGTTTACCGAAAGGTAATATACGGGACAAGTAAACTGGACGTGTTGCTTTCCAAATACAAGGTTAGCAAGTGGGTGACACAAAACCGCAAGTTTTGAGCTAAAATTTTCAAATCTGAAACCCACCAAACCCACAAAAATATTTTGCAAACACCGGTGAAGGGTTATTCCGGAAAACTTATCTAGGGTAAAAGCTAGATTGAATTTTCAAAAGATCAAATATTTTCATAAAGATCCAATTTCCTTAAGGATCTACATTTTCATAGTCATGTGGGACTGTAAACCGCCTTTCAAATGTGCACTTTGCTTTGGAAACCGAAAGTAAATCGGCTATTTGATTGCAAGTGTCATTGACCTAAACCCGAGGCAACTGTGGATGACACACCCACCTTTAACCATGATTCTATCATTACTATCATTGTTTATACCGCCGTATAGAAATCACTGATGTACAAAGTGTGAAGAATAAAGAAGTGATTCTAGTATTTCAAGACGATATTGCTTGAGGACAAGCAACGCTCAAGTGTGGGAATATTTGATAATGCTAAAAACGAACATATATTTCATAGCATTATTCCTCAAGAAAGACAAGCTTTTAGTTGCAATTGTTCTATTTAAAAAGGATATTCGTTTAAATAATAAAAGGTGAAGACAAAAGACAGATTCGACGAATTGAAGACGCAAACGACCAAAAAGCTCAAAAGTACAAAATACAATCAAAGAGGTTCCAATTATTGATAAGAAACGTCTCGAAATTACAAGAGTACAAGATTCAAAACGCAAAGTACAAGATATTAAATTGTACGCAAGGACGTTCGAAAATCCGGAACCGGGACATGAGTCAACTCTCAACGCTCGACGCAACGGACTAAAAATTACAAGTCAACTATGCACATAAATATAATATAATATTTAAATAATTCTTATAATTATTTAATATATTATATTTATTTATAAAATCGTCGGTAAACAAAGAGCCAAACTCGTGTGAGCTGTAAAAGCAAACTCCGCGACTCGCGGAGTTTGAAGGCCAAAAGGGCCGCGAGTCGCGGAGCCCCAAATTCTGAAACTCCCTATAAAGCTCGCGCATTCTGATCGTAAAAATCATCCTTTTTCTTCTTCTCTCATAAACGTATTATATATATATATATATATATATATTATAATTTTAATTTTAATTCTAATAATAAGGGTATGTTAGCGAATGTTGTAAGGGTGTAAGTCGAAATTCTGTCCGTGTAACGCTACACTATTTTTAATCATTGTAAGTTATGTTCAACCTTTTTACATTAATGTCTCGTAGCTAAGTTATTATTATGCTTATTTAATCCGAAGTAAACATGATGTTGGGCTAATTACTAAAATTGGGTAATTGGGCTTTGTACCATAATTGGGGTTTGAATAAAAGAACGACACTTGTGAAAATTAGACTATGGGTTATTAATGGGTTTTATATTAATTAAACAATACCTTGTTAATTTAATATACAAACTTATAATTCGACGTATTTATATATAACCACATACGCTTTACTGGATACGGTGGGTGGGATATCTATAAATACCAATAATTATTCATTTTACTGGATACGGAATTGGATTAATAGTTAATAGACTTGTTGAAACAGGGGTGAATTACATTCAAGGGTAATTGGTGTAATTGTTAACAAAGTAGTAAAACCTTGGTTTACACGCAGTCGATAACCTGGTGTATTCATTAAACAAAGTATTAAAACCTTGTTACAATTTGAATCCCCAATTAGTTGGAATATTTGACTTCGGGAATAAGAATAATTTGACGAAGGCTTTCGCTCTTTATATTTATGACTGATGGACTATTATGGACAAATCCGTATGGACATATTAAATAATCCAGGACAAAGGACAATTAACCCATGGGCATAAAACTAAAATCAACACGTCAAACATCATGATTACGGAAGTTTAAATAAGCATAATTCTTTTATTTCATATTTAATTTCCTTTATTTTATATTTAATTGCACTTCTAATTATCGCATTTTTATTGTTATTGTATTTAATTGCACTTTTAATTATCGTACTTTTTAATTATCGCAAGTTTATTTTATCGCACTTTTATTATTCGCAATTTCATTATTGTTATTTACTTTACGCTTTAATTTAAGTCTTGTATTTATATTTGTTATTTTACATTTGGTTTTAACTGCGACTAAAGTTTTAAAATCGACAAACCGGTCATTAAACGGTAAAAACCCTATTTTATAATAATAATATTACTTATATATATATATATATATATATTTGTATTTTTATAAAAGTAAACTAATATAGCGTTAAGCTTTGTTTAAAAAGATTCCCTGTGGAACGAACCGGACTTACTAAAAACTACACTACTGTACGATTAGGTACACTGCCTATAAGTGTTGTAGCAAGGTTTAAGTATATCCATTCTATAAATAAATAAATATCTTGTGTAAAATTGTATCGTATTTAATAGTATTTCCTGTAAAAATATAAGCTATTTCGTATACCCCGCTGCAAACATCATAAGTGTCAATTGGTGTTGATAGTCACTAATGCCCTTTAAGATTTATGAAAGTCGAGTCTTGGCCATTTATGGGCGGTTGTGAGTAGTTGAGTAATTTAATGCAAATTGGGTCATTAACTGCTCAAGTGGGAGTATTGTGGTTAATCCCACTAGTTCTGAAATTGAATGTGCACTTAATGATTTAGGTACATTGCGTTGAAGCTCGGAAGTGCTAAATCATCATCCTTGTGACAAGGTGATTGGAATAATTATACGTTCATGTATATGGCGTGTTTATTTGTGAATGTTATGGTATGAACCATGTGCCGGTAGTGCCATAACATGTATGTGACGGATATAGGATGTGAACCACATGCCGGTAGCATCGAGTGTGAACCACGTGCCGGTATCACTATAAAATGAGGTGTGAACCACGTGCTGGTAGCGTCAGAGTGTGAACCACGTGCCGGTAGCACTATAAAATGAGGCGTGAACCACATGCTGGTAGCGTTAAAGTGTGAACCATGTGCCGGTAGCACTATAAAAGAGTGAGACTCAAATGCGTATGGTGTGAACCACGTGCCGGTAGCACCGTAGCGTTATGGTTAACCATATTGTGTTGTTATCGTTTAGCATTATATATATATATATATATATATATATATATATATATATATATATATATATATATATATATATATATATATATATGGTGTTGAGTATATGCTAATGAGATTTGGTGTCAATGTACGACTTGTTGGTATTTCGGGTATGATTGACTTGCTATGTGAGTTACATGTTCGTGCGAGGTATTTGGTATTTGTGATTGCAAATAGATGGGTTATATATATGTATGTATAACTATTGCATTCACTAAGCATTGCTTACCCTCTCGTTGTTTACCATTTTTATAGGTTCCGGCTTGGACAAGGGTAAGGGCATACGGTTGGATTAGTGGTCTCCCGTTTGTGTCGACAGGGGGTGCTTTTTGGATAGCTTTTGAAGTGGCCTAACGTTTTGGGTAGTTTAGCCCCAAACCATGCTCGAATGTCATTTGGATTATAAACTATCATTGTAGTAGGTCAAACTTGTATTAAACTTAATTACTGGCCTTCGTGCCTTTGGTAAACATTTAAACTGTTGTACGTTTAAATGGAACTTGTGGAATGGTTTACATATTTAATTGGCGCGTAAATGTGTATTGTATATAAAAAAAATATCGTATGAAATACGGGTTGGGTTGTTTCAAGTGGTATCAGAGCATGGTCTAAGGGATTTAGGCGACTCGAGATAGGTGCCTAGACTTAGACTTGATTGTGTGAGCCATTTATGCGGGACTTGTAGGACTTTGGGTCTAATCGGGAATTGTTAGTGCTTTGGTTTATGTGAACTAACCTTGTGCTAATTGTTTTATATTGTGTTTAGCAATCATCAAGCAAGACAGACGTTGTACTAGCGAGTTAATGCGACGTGCTCGCGTAACAACGATTAGCTACCGTTGTTACGGGTGCAAATCGTGTCAAACGAGTAATGTACGACGATTGTTGAGCAAGATGGGGTAGTGTGGTACGCATGTATATACTTACATGTTATGCTTTTCGTTCATGGTTTAACCCGTTCCGTTTTATAGAATGAAGACGAGAAACGGACACGATAATGATAACGGTGGTACGAGTGAGGATGTTGAACTCACGGCCAAGGTTGAGGCCATCTTTAAAAAGTTAAAGAAGGATTTTCTTGACGATGTTCGAAAGGTCTTCCAAGAGTCGGTAGATGGACAAGTGACCGAAATGATCAATGATCGAATGAAAGCTGCAATAGAGGAGGCTTTAGAGGCTAGAAACATTTATCCTCGAGGCGAAGGGGGTGAAGGTAATGGTGGGGGTGGAAGGCTGGACTTCCACTACAAAAATTTCAAGGATACTCAACCTCCGATGTTTAATGGGGTGAGGGATCCATTGAAAAGCACTTGCTGGATTTCCGATATCGAGGGAGCTTTCCGTACCGCGGAATGTCCTCCCGAGAAGAAGACGAGGTATGGGTCTAGCATGTTACGTGAAGAAGGCAAGTTGTGGTGGGACGATAAAATCAATTTGTATGGTGAAGAGCAATGTATGAGCTTGACATGGGAGGAGTTTAAGAAGGAATTTTTTCAAGAATACCGAACTTCTTCTGACCTTGATAGAATCCGGGACGAGTTGCATCATTTGCAACAAGGTTCAATGGACTTGGTTACTCTCAAGTCTACCTTTTTGGCAAAGACTCGTTTTTTCCCGGAATATGTTGGTGACGATCACAAGCTAATGAAAGATTTCTACCGTACCTTGAACGATGAGTTAAAGGGTAAGATTAGTCAGGGAATGGCTAAGACTTTTGAAGAGCTATTCGAGTTGGCTCGGGGTTTTTGAACTGGAGGTTCCGAGGAAGAGTGATTTCGCTTTTTCAAAGAGAAAGTTTGAAGGTTCGAGCCATTCGAACTTTTCAAATAAAAAGAACAAGAAAGGCTCCGAAAGCTTAAACAATGTGAAGAAGGGTTCTTCTGGGGGTTTCGGGCCCACGTGTTTTAACTGTAAACAAAGGGGACACATGGCCCGTGATTGTACCAATGGCCCGAACAAATTTACTTGCTATAATGTGGTAAAGAAGGACACCGAAAGTCAGAGTGTCCCGATTTGAACAACGATAATGTTAAAAGGCTAGAGAAGGCGGCGGGTACGGCTCGAGGTCGAAACTATTTGATGACTAACGACGAAGCCAAGCAATCCAACGAAGTTGTCTCAGGTACCTTCTTGGTTAATTCTAATCCGGCAAGGATTCTTTTTGATAGCGGTGCAAATTTGTCGTTTGTGTCTCCAAAATTTGTGCCTAAACTTGATAGACCGTTAGCTAAGTTAAGTCGTCCGATAGAAGTCGAAATAGCGGATGGCAAGACAGTTCTAGTGGTTGATGTGTGTAATAATTGTGATGTCGTTTTTGGTGCCGAAAACTTTAAAATTGATCTCATCCCTATGACTTTGGGCGATTTTGATATCGTTGTTGGTATGGATTGGCTCGATCAAAATAGAGCCGATATTGCATGCCATGAAAAGTTCATTCGTGTGAAGACCCCTAGTGGGGGAGAGTTAATTATTCACGGTGATAGACGAAGAAGACTTGTGCCGATATGTTCTTTTGCACGGGCACGTCGTTTTCTTGTTAGTGGTGGCATGGCTTTTCTTGGCCTTGTTGTTGATACTCGTGATGAGCCGCCACCTATTCGTGAAATTCCGGTGGTTAGTGAATTCGAAGACGTTTTTCCGGATGAGTTACCGGGTGTTCCGGCGGAAAGACAAGTTGAATTTCGCATTAAGTTGGTTCCGGGAGCTACTCCCATTGCTAAAACTTCTTATCGTTTAGCACCAACGAAAATGCAAGAGTTGTTAAATCAAACCCAAGAGTTGCTTGAGAAGGGTTTTATTCGACCGAGTGCTTCGCCGTGGGGCGCTCCGATTTTATTCGTGAAAAAGAAGGATGGTAGTATGCGGATGTGCATCGACTACAGGGAGTTGAATAAAGTGACAATCAAGAATCGTTATCCACTGCCTAGGATCGACGATTTGTTTGATCAACTCCAAGGTGCGACATATTTCTCTAAGATCGACCTACGGTCCGGCTATCACCAAATTCGGGTCCGTGAGGAAGATATTGAGAAAACGGCTTTTCGAACACGTTATGGGCATTTTGAGTTCGTAGTTATGCCTTTTGGTCTTACGAATGCACCGGCGGCATTCATGAATCTTATGAACCGAGTGTGCCAACCTATGTTGGACAAGTCGGTAATTGTGTTCATTGACGACATACTTGTTTATTCAAAGAGTATGAACGAACATGAACGTCATTTACATGAAGTATTGAAGACATTACGAAAGGAGAAGTTGTATGCTAAGTTCTCCAAATGTGAATTTTGGCTAAGGGAAGTTCAATTCCTTGGTCATATTGTGAACAAGGAGGGTATTCAAGTGGATCCGGGGAAGATAGAGACGGTGAAGAGTTGGAGACAACCGACTACGCCTACGGAGGTCCGAAGTTTTCTCGGATTGGCCGGTTATTATTGTAGTGACCCGAACTTTTCCATGTTTATATATATTAATTGAGATTGATATTTACATGATTAAATGTTTCCAACATGTTAAGCAATCAAACTTGTTAAGACTTGATTAATTGAAATATGTTTCATATAGACAATTGACCACCCAAGTTGACCGGCGATTCACGAACGTTAAAACTTGTAAAAACGACATGACGATATATATATATGGATATACATATGGTTAACATGAGATTATGATAAGTAAGTATCTCCATAAGTATATTAACAATGAGTTATATACATATAAACAAGACTACTAACTTAAGGATTTCGAAACGAGACATATATGTAACGATTATCGTTGTAACGACATTTAAATGTATATATATCATATTAAGATATATTAATATATCATAATATCATGATAATATAATAATTTAACATCTCATTAGATATAATAAACAATGGGTTAACAACATTAATTGAGATCGTTAACTTAAAGGTTTCAAAACAACACTTACATGTAACGACTAACGATGACTTAACGACTCAGTTAAAATGTATATACATGTAGTGTATTTAGATGTATTAAAATACTTTTGGAAGACTTCAAGACATATATCAAAACACTCATACTTAATGAAAATGGTTACAGTTACTTTCCCATTCTTTTCTTTCATCAAGAATTCTAGTCGTATTCTTACCCGTATTATACACAGCTTCAAAACGTACTTACTATGGGTATATACCAATAGGAACTAGCATGGGATTCCACTCTTGATTATGTCATGTATGACTAATCAATTTTAACTTCTACCATGAGCTAGTCAACTAACTAGAACTCCTTTTAACCCCACTCACCACTCACCAATTACCACTCATCATTCACTTCATTTCACTTCCAATTCTCTTTCTAATTCTCTCTCAACACACACACACTATTATGAACGTATTTTTCCAGTAGTTAATCATCATCTTCATCAAAAATCACTTCAAGAATCAAGCTATAATCATCATAGGAAGAACACTTCAAGAACACTTCAAAAATCCCTTCAAGTTTACTAATTTACTTCCAAGCTTTCTAATCCATTCCAAGTAATCATCTAAGATCAAGAAACCTTTGTTATATACAGTAGGTTATCTTTCTTATTCAAGGTAATATTCATATTCAAACTTTGATTCAATTTCTATAACTATAAACTATCTTAATTCGAGTAAAAATCTTACTTGAACTTGTTTTTGTGTCATGATCCTACTTCAAGAACTTTCAAGCCATCCAAGATCCTTTGAAGCTAGATCATTTCTTGTCACTTCCAGTAGGTTTACCTACTAAACTTGAGGTAGTAATGATGTTCATAACATCATTCGATTCATATATATAAAACTATCTTATTCGAAGGTTTAAACTCGTAATCACTAGAACATAGTTTAGTTAATTCTAAACTTGTTCGCAAACAAAAGTTAATCCTTCTAACTTGACTTTTAAAATTAACTAAACACATGTTCTATATCTATATGATATGCTAACTTAATGATTTAAAACCTGGAAACACGAAAAACACCGTAAAACCGAATTTACGCCGTCGTAGTAACACCGCGGGCTGTTTTGGGTTAGTTAATTAAAAACTATGATAAACTTTGATTTAAAAGTTGTTATTCTGAGAAAATGATTTTTATTATGAACATGAAACTATATCCAAAAATTATGGTTAAACTCAAAGTGGAAGTATGTTTTCTAAAATGGTCATCTAGACGTCGTTCTTTCGACTGAAATGACTACCTTTACAAAAATGACTTGTAACTTATTTTTCCGACAATAAACCTATACTTTTTCTGTTTAGATTCATAAAATAGAGTTCAATATGAAACCATAGCAATTTGATTCACTCAAAACGGATTTAAAATGAAGAAGTTATGGGTAAAACAAGATTGGATAATTTTTCTCATTTTAGCTACGTGAAAATTGGTAACAAATCTATTCCAACCATAACTTAATCAACTTGTATTGTATATTATGTAATCTTGAGATACCATAGACACGTATACAATATTTCGACCTATCATGTCGACACATCTATATATATTTCGGAACAACCATAGACACTCTATATGTGAATGTTGGAGTTAGCTATACAGGGTTGAGGTTGATTCCAAAATATATATAGTTTGAGTTGTGATCAATACTGAGATACATATACACTGGGTCGAGGATTGATTCAAGATAATATTTATCGATTTATTTCTGTACATCTAACTGTGGACAACTAGTTGTAGGTTACTAACGAGGACAGCTGACTTAATAAACTTAAAATATCAAAATATATTAAAAGTGTTGTAAATATATTTTGAACATACTTTAATATACATGTATATATTGTTATAGGTTCGTGAATCAACAGTGGCCAAGTCTTACTTCTCGACGAAGTAAAAATCTGTGAAAGTGAGTTATAGTCCCACTTTTAAAATCTAATATTTTTGGGATGAGAATACATGCAGGTTTTATAAATGATTTACAAAATAGACACAAGTACGTGAAACTACATTCTATGGTTGAACTATCGAAATCGAATATGCCCCTTTTTATTAAGTCTGGTAATCTAAGAATTAGGGAACAGACACCCTAATTGACGCGAATCCTAAAGATAGATCTATTGGGCCTAACAAACCCCATCCAAAGTATCGGATGCTTTAGTACTTCGAAATTTATATCATATCCGAAGGGTGTCCCGGAATGATGGGGATATTCTTATATATGCATCTTGTTAATGTCGGTTACCAGGTGTTCACCATATGAATGATTTTTATCTCTATGTATGGGATGTATATTGAAATATGAAATCTTGTGGTCTATTGTTACAATTTGATATATATAGGTTAAACCTATAACTCACCAACATTTTTGTTGACGTTTAAAGCATGTTTATTCTCAGGTTAATACTAAGAGCTTCCGCTGTTGCATACTAAAATAAGGACAAGATTTGGAGTCCATGTTTGTATGATACTGTGTAAAAACTGCATTCAAGAAACTGATTTCGATGTAACATATTTGTATTGTAAACCATTATGTAATGGTCGTGTGTAAATAGGATATTTTATATTATCATTATTTGATAATCTACGTAAAGCTTTTTAAACCTTTATTTATGAAATAAAGGTTATGGTTTGTTTTAAAAATGAATGCAGTCTTTGAAAAACGTCTCATATAGAGGTCAAAACCTCGCAACGAAATCAATTAATATGGAACGTTTTTAATCAATAAGAACGGGACATTTCAGTTGGTATCCGAGCGTTGGTCTTAGAGAACCAGAATTTTGCATTAGTGTGTCTTATCTAGTTTGTTAGGATGCATTAGTGAGTCTGGACTTCGACCGTGTTTACTTGAAAAATGATTGCTTAACAAATTTTGTTGGAAACTATATATTTTTAACATGTGAATATTATGTGATATATTAATCTCTTAACGCGTTTGATATTATGTGATAGATGTCTACCTCTAGAACAAGTCCCATTAACTCACCTAATAATAATGAAGAGTCAAATGTAAATTGGAATGATTCGTGGACTGATTCACAAGTTCCCGAAGAGGAACCGGAAGAAGAGTCGGAACCGGAAGAAGAATCGGAACCGGAAGAAGAATCGGAACCGGATGAAGAAATAGAACCGGTGGGGGAAATAATAAAACGGTTAAGTAAAAGAAAATCCTCAACCAACCGACCAAGGTTAATTATGGTCAATGGTGTTTCCGCTAAGGAAGCAAAATATTGGGAGGATTACCAATTCTCCGATGAATCGGATTCTGACGAGAATTCCGATGATGTTATAGTAATTACCCCAACTGAATTTAAAAAGGCAAAAGAAAATAATAAGGGAAATGGCAAAAAAAATAGAGAAATCTAATTCCAACCCCGATGAACTTTATATGTATCGTCAACCCCCGAAGTCCTTAAGTTGTAACAATGACCCGAGAACCTCTAAACCACCAGGTTTTTCTAAACCAATGTGGATAACGACGGCTCGTATTAGGGGAACATCATATATCCCTAGAAACTTGGCAAAACGAACCAAAACCGAAGAAGAAGAAACAAGTGAGTCGGAATAAGATAGTTGTATTCGTGTGGTGTAATATAAGTAATATAGTGTGCTTATGCTTTATGATATATGTAAAAATTGCTTGTATTAATAAGTATTTTTTTTATGAATCTAACTCTTGTCTATTTTACAGTATAAAAACACAAAATGGATAGACAACCCAATATTTTAAGAGACCTACCCGGAGACATGATTGATGAAATCTTGTCTAGAGTCGGTCAGAATTCTTCGGCACAACTATTTAAGGCGAGATCAGTTTGTAAGACATTCGAAGAACGTTCCAAGAATGCCTTGGTTTATAAAAGGCTTTCGTTCGAAAGATGGGGGATATCACATTGGGAAATCCATAAGTTACGATGTGTTTACTTTGACGCATATATTGCGGGGAACCCAAATGCTATTTTACGCAATGGGTTAAGAAATTATTTTGACTCAATATATCCGAATATTGGACTTCGTGATTTAGAAAAAGCGGCTAACATGCAACATAAAGAAGCATGTTATGCTTACGGATTAGTAATGTTCTCTTCTCACCAAAGTGAGAACAAGAACATCGGCCTACAACTATTAAACAAAACGTTCCCACAAGTGACGGAGTCGGTAATTGGGGTAAGAAATGAGGTTTTTAGATTGTTACGGGACTGTTGGACATTACGTAACCCTCGTCCCTTTGACGATGTTACAACACGCTGTCTTATCAACGGCCATAACGGTTATGTTCCACAAGACCAAGGATGGGAAGTAGTCCTAGTAAAACCAGAATGCATGACTTGTTTCTGGACGTATGAATTACGTGTCTTTATTGCCTTTGCTGAACGACTTGTGTACTAGCTAGAATTATCTTCACAACTATCTTGTATCAAAGTTATTGTGTGCTATATTTTTCATGCTTTATGTAAAATAAGCGGTATTGTAAGTTTGTAAAATATTGTATAAAAGTTTGAACGCGAAATATTATTATAATCAGTTTTTCATATAGAATTGTAGTAGTTGAATTGTATATTAGCTACTAAGTATGAACTTAACGGGTAGGTACTACCCGAATTTAAACTTATAAAACGCTAATATGAAGAAAAAGCTTTTATAAATGAGTTCATATTATGTTACGAAATACTATTAACTACTCTTAATATTCTGTATGATTAACTTGTTCCATTTGACTATTTTGAAGGAAATGGCACCGACTACTCGACACACCGTGAATATGAATGAAGAGGAATTCCGTACTTTTCTAGCTTCAAACATAGCCGTAGTACAGGCTGCGCTACATACCAACAATAACCTTGGATCTAGCAGTACAGGAAATCATGTAGGATGCACCTACAAAGAATTCACTGCCTGCAAACCTTTGGAATTTGATGGAATCGAAGGACCGATCGGATTGAAACGGTGGACCGAGAAGGTCGAATCGGTTTTTGCCATAAGTAAGTGTACTGAAGAGGACAAAGTGAAGTACGCTACGCATACCTTCACAGGTTCTGCGTTAACATGGTGGAATACCTATCTAGAGCAAGTGGGACAAGACGATGCGTACGCACTACCGTGGTCAGCATTCAAGCACTTGATGAACGAGAAGTACCGTCCCAGAACCGAGGTCAATAAGCTCAAGACAGAACTTAGAAGGTTACGAACCCAAGGATTTGATATTACCACGTACGAAAGACGATTCACAGAATTGTGCCTATTGTGTCCGGGAGCATTCGAAGATGAGGAAGAGAAGATCGACGCGTTTGTGAAAGGATTACCGGAAAGAATCCAAGAAGATATAAGTTCACACGAGCCCGCCTCCATACAACAGGCATGTAGAATGGCTCACAAACTAGTGAACCAGATTGAGGAAAGAATTAAAGAACAGATGGCTGAAGAGGCCAATGTGAAGCAAGTCAAAAGAAAGTGGGAGGAAAACGGTGATAAGAATCACCAATACAACAACAACAGCAATTACAACAATAATCGCAACAGTTATCCCAACAATCGCAACATCAATCGCAACTACAACAAACGGCCCAACAACAACAACAACAACAACAACAGCAACAACAACTACAACAATCAACCCAACAACAATAACAACCGCAACAACAACAATCAGAAGCAGCTATGCCAAAGGTGTGAAAAGTATCACTCGGGGTTCTGCACCAAATTTTGCAACAAGTGTAAAAGAAATGGTCATAGCGCGGCGAAGTGTGATGTCTACGGACCAGGGGTTAACAGAACGAAAGGAACAAATGGTGTCGGAACGAGTAATGGCGGAGCAAGTAGTGTCGGAGCAAGTTATGCCAATGTAGTTTGTTATAAATGTGGAAAACCGGGCCACATTATTAGAAATTGCCCGAACCAGGAGAACACGAATGGACAAGGCCGCGAAAGAGTTTTCAATATTAATGCGGCAGAGGCACAGGAAGACCCGGAGCTTGTTACGGGTACGTTTCTTATTGACAATAAATCTGCTTACGTTTTATTTGATTCGGGTGCGGATAGAAGCTATATGAGTAGAGATTTTTGTGCTAAATTAAGTTGTCCATTGACGCCTTTGGATAGTAAATTTTTACTCGAATTAGCAAATGGTAAATTAATTTCAGCAGATAATATATGTCGGAATCGAGAAATTAAACTGGTTAGCGAAACATTTAAGATTCATTTGATACCAGTAGAGTTAGGGAGTTTTGATGTGATAATCGGTATGGACTGGTTGAAAGAAGTGAAAGCAGAGATCGTTTGTTACAAAAATGCAATTCGCATTATACGAGAAAAAGGAAAACCCTTAATGGTGTACGGAGAAAAGGGCAACACGAAGCTACGTCTTATTAGTAATTTGAAGGCACAAAAACTAATAAGAAAAGGTTGCTATGCTGTTCTAGCACACGTCGAGAAAGTACAAACTGAAGAAAAGAGCATCAATGATGTTCCCATTGCAAAATAATTTCCCGATGTATTTCTGAAAGAATTACTGGGATTACCTCCACATCGATCCGTTGAATTTCAAATAGATCTTGTACCAGGAGCTGCACCAATAGCTCGTGCTCCTTACAGACTCGCACCCAGCGAGATGAAAGAACTGCAAAGCTAATTACAAGAACTTTTAGAGCGTGGTTTCATTCGACCAAGCACATCACCGTGGGGAGCTCCTGTTTTGTTTGTCAAGAAGAAAGATGGTACATTCAGGTTGTGTATCGACTACCGAGAGTTGAACAAACTTACCATCAAGAACCGCTACCCACTACCGAGAATCGACGACTTATTTGATCAACTACAAGGCTCGTCTGTTTATTCAAAGATTGACTTACGTTCCGGGTATCATCAAATGCGGGTGAAAGAAGATGATATTCCAAAGACTGCTTTCAGAACATGTTACGGTCATTACGAGTTTATGGTCATGCCATTTGGTTTAACTAATGCACTAGCTGTGTTCATGGACCTTATGAACCGAGTGTGTGGACCATACCTTGACAAGTTTGTCATTGTTTTCATTGATGACATACTTATTTACTCAAAGAATGACCAAGAACACGGTGAACATTTGAGAAAGGTGTTAGAAGTATTGAGGAAGGAAGAATTGTACGCTAAGTTTTCAAAGTGTGCATTTTGGTTGGAAGAAGTTCAATTCCTCGGTCACATAGTGAACAAAGAAGGTATTAAGGTGGATCCGGCAAAGATAGAAACTGTTGAAAAGTGAGAAACCCCGAAAACTCCGAAACACATACGCCAGTTTTTAGGGCTAGCTGGTTACTACAGAAGGTTCATCCAAGACTTTTCCAGAATAGCAAAACCCTTGACTGCATTAACACATAAAGGGAAGAAATTTGAATGGAATGATGAACAAGAGAAAGCGTTTCAGTTATTGAAGAAAAAGCTAACTACGGCACCTATATTGTCATTGCCTAAAGGGAATGATGATTTTGTGATTTATTGTGACGCATCAAAGCAAGGTCTCGGTTGTGTATTAATGCAACGAACGAAGGTGATTACTTATGCGTCTAGACAATTGAAGATTCACGAACAAAATTATACGACGCATGATTTGGAATTAGGCGCGGTTGTTTTTGCATTAAAGACTTGGGGGCACTACTTATATGGGGTCAAAAGTATTATATATACCGACCACAAAAGTCTTCAACACATATTTAATCAGAAACAACTGAATATGAGGCAGCGTAGGAGGATTGAATTGTTGAATGATTACGACTTTGAGATTCGTTACCACCCGGGAAAGGCAAATGTGGTAGCCGATGCCTTGAGCAGGAAGGACAGAGAACCCATTCGAGTAAAATCTATGAATATAATGATTCATAATAACCTTACTACTCAAATAAAGGAGGCGCAATAAGGAGTTTTAAAAGAGGGAAATTTAAAGGGATCGGAGAAGCATCTTAATATTCGGGAAGACGGAACCCGGTATAGAGCTGAAAGGATTTGGGTACCAAAATTTGGAGATATGAGAGAAATGGTACTTAGAGAAGCTCATAAAACCAGATACTCAATACATCCTGGAACGGGGAAGATGTACAAGGATCTCAAGAAACATTTTTGGTGGCCGGGTATGAAATCCGATGTTGCTAAATATGTAGGAGAATGTTTGACGTGTTCTAAGGTCAAAGCTGAGCATCAGAAACCATCAGGTCTACTTCAACAACCCGAAATCCCGGAATGGAAATGGGAAAACATTACCATGGATTTCATCACTAAATTGCCAAGGACTGCAAGTGGTTTTGATACTATTTGGGTAATAGTTGATCGTCTCACCAAATCAGAACACTTCCTGCCAATAAGAGAAGATGACAAGATGGAGAAGTTAGCACGACTGTATTTGAAGGAAGTCGTCTCCAGACATGGAATACCAATCTCTATTATCTCTGATAGGGATGGTAGATTTATTTCAAGATTCTGGCAGACATTACAGCAAGCATTAGGAACTCGTCTAGACATGAGTACTGCCTATCATCCACAAACTGATGGGCAGAGCGAAAGGACGATACAAATGCTTGAAGACATGCTACGAGCATGTGTTATTGATTTCGGAAATAGTTGGGATCGACATCTACCGTTAGCAGAATTTTCCTACAACAACAGCTACCATTCAAGCATTGAGATGGCACCGTTTGAAGCACTTTATGGTAGAAAGTGCAGGTCTCCGATTTGTTGAAGTGAAGTGGGGGATAGACAAATTACGGGTCCAGAGATTATACAAGAAACTACCGAGAAGATCATCCAAATTCAACAACGGTTGAAAACCGCCCAAAGTCGACAAAAGAGCTACGCTGACATTAAAAGAAAAGATATAGAATTTGAAATTGGAGAGATGGTCATGCTTAAAGTTTCACCTTGGAAAGGCGTTGTTCGATTTGGTAAACGAGGGAAATTAAATCCAAGGTATATTGGACCATTCAAGATTATTGATCGTGTCGGACCAGTAGCTTACCGACTTGAGTTACCTCAACAACTCGCGGCTGTACATAACACTTTCCACGTCTCGAATTTGAAGAAATGTTTTGCTAAAGAAGATCTCACTATTCAGTTAGATGAAATCCAAATCAACGAAAAACTTCAATTCATCGAAGAACCCGTCGAAATAATGGATCGTGAGGTTAAAAGACTTAAGCAAAACAAGATACCAATTGTTAAGGTTCGATGGAATGCTCGTAGAGGACCCGAGTTCACCTGGGAGCGTGAAGATCAGATGAAGAAGAAATACCCGCATCTATTTCCAGAAGATTCGTCAACACCTTCAACAGCTTAAAATTTCGGGACGAAATTTATTTAACGGGTAGGTACTGTAGTGACCCGAACTTTTCCATGTTTATATATATTAATTGAGTTTGATATTTACATGATTAAATGTTTCCAACATGTTAAGCAATCAAACTTGTTAAGACTTGATTAATTGAAATATGTTTCATATAGACAATTGACCACCCAAGTTGACCGGCGATTCACGAACGTTAAAACTTGTAAAAATGACATGATGATATATATATGGATATACATATGGTTAACATGAGATTATGATAAGTAAGTATCTCCATAAGTATTGATGTTGTAGCGTGAGGGTACGAAATAGTATTATTTTTACTAGGAAATACTACAAAATATGACACAAGTTTTATTAATTTACGGATGGGATATACCTAAACCTTGCTACAACACTATAGGCAGTGTACCTAATCGTAGAGTAGTGTAGTTTTTAGTAAATCCGGTTCGTTCCACAGGGAGCTAGTGATTACGTACTATATTTTTATAAAACTATATTTATATAAATATATATATATATATATATATATAAGTAGTAATATTATTATAAAAGGGGGGTTTTTACCGTTTAATGACCGGTTTGTCGATTTTATATTTTTAAGCGTAAAGATAAATGACAATAATTAAAGTGCGTAAAATAAATAAATGACGATAAATAAAATAACAATAAATAAAATTGCGATAGAATATGAAATAAAAGGATTATGCTTATTTAAACTTCCGTAATCATGATGTTTGACGTTTTGATTTTAATTAATTGTTACTCGGGTTAATTGTCCTTTGTCATGATTTATTTGATACCTATCTGGTTTTTATCCATAATAGTCCATCGGTCATAAATATAAAGTGCGAGTGTCCTCGTCAAATTACCCTTATACCCGAAGTCAAATATTCCAACTAATTAAGGATTTAAACTGTGACGCAGTTATCACTTCTGTCAACAATTACACCAGTTATCACTGTATGTAATCTACCCCTGTTTTGATTAGATATGAATATTAATTTACCCACTTGATCAGTTTGAATAATCAATTACCCAACCCGAATAATTAATTAAATGATTATAATAGATTCCATATGAACGTCACTAAATAGGACAACCATAATCATTATTAATTATTAGGATAATTAATTTGAAGATAGGTTCGACAGACTCCAATGAGTTGTCACTCAATTAGACAATACCCCCCATCTATTAATAGTCAATAGTCCAATTTCCACAAGTGTCGGTCTTTTGCCCAAACCTTAATTATGGTACAAAGCCCAATTACCCAATTTTAGTAATTAGCCCAACATCATGATTACTTCGTTTTAAATAAGCATAATAATAACTTAGCTACGAGACATTAATATAAAAAGGTTGAACATAACTTACAATGATTAAAAATAGTGTAGCGTTACACGGACAGAATTTCGACTTACACACTCAAACGATCTCTATCATAAATCTTATTATTATCATAATTTAAAATTAAAATTAAGATTATTGTTATATCTTATTACATTAACATTATGATAGAGATTTTTAGATATTGATATTGATAATTGATCGATATATAGATAAAAAAAGATAGAAAAATTTATCGTTCAATTGATCGTTACATAGCCTTTTATAGGCGAAATTAGAAATTGAATTTTCATTTACGACCCCTGAACTATGCTCAATTAACAACTTTTTATTATTTAATATTATTCTTATTATGAATTATTTAAATATTATATTTTATTCTTGTGCATAGTTGACTCGTAATTTTTACACCGTTGCGTCGAGCGCTGAAAGTTGGTTCATGCCTCGGTTCCGGATTTTCGAACGCCCTTTCGTACTATTTTATATCGTGTACTTTGCATTTTGTAACTTGTACTCTTGTCATTTTTAGACGTTCCTCATCAATAATTTGAACCTTTTTGATTGTATCTTGTACTTTTTAGCATTTTGGACCTTTTTGTCTTCAAATCTTCGTTTTCGCCTTTTGTCTTCGCACTTATTAAATATAAACGAATATTACTTGAAAATGGAACAATTGCAACTAAAATCTTGTCTTTCTTGGGGGATAATGCTATGAAATATATGTTCCTTTTTAGCCTGATCAATATCCCCACACTTGAGAGTTGCTTGTCCTCAAGCAATATAGTCTTGAAATACTAGAATCACTTCTTTATTCTTCACACTTTGTACATCAGTGATTTTGATATGGCGGTATAAACAATGGTAGTAACGATATGGTTTACAGTCCCACATGACTATAAAAATTTAGATCCATTAAGGAAATTGGATCTTTATGAAAACATTTGATCTTTTGAAAATTCATTCTAGCTTTTACCCTAGATAAGTTTTCTGATTTGATCCATCATCGGTGTTGCAAAATATATTTGTGGATCAATATTTTGGCTAAAACTTTTAGGTTCGTGTAATCCACTGCTATCCCGGTATCGGAAAGCACACATCCAGTTTACTTGTTCCGTATATTACCTTTCGGTAAACTACCGTCCGGTTGTAAAGGAAAGCGATGAACAAGAAACTGTTAAGGCAATGTCCCGTGACATGCAGATGATTATGGTCTTATTAACGTGTCGGATGCTAGAACTATCCTTGGTAGGAGCGATAGTAAAGATCATCCTATAATTTTTCGGTCTGGCACAAGGTCCTGTCTCTGACCATGCTATGCAACCACCGTTCTTACGGTTGACACCCGATTTGGTTCAGGTGACCTAATGAATTCCAGGTGAATTTCTTAGGATTTTACGTTCAATGGTAATGAACGCATTGAAAATGGTTTTTCAGAAAACAAATCGGTTTGTATTTTTGATCAAAATATTTTCTCGTTCATGCTTGAGTTTAGATATCATCGAATTCCATGAGTTTGAATTCTCAATCTTTAAGGTCAATCTCTAGGATTGAGTATTATCAGTCTTAAAAGCTGATTTTTAATCTTTAAGGAGATTATCCTTTTCTGGGGATCTGATTCATTAGTCTTATCAAGCTAATTTGCACGGTGCCTCCCCATTGTACGAGATAAATCCTTCTCATGGTTAGGATAAATCTGACCACTTGGCGACCCTGTTTGATGCTGAGGTCCGTGGATTTCCTGCTGATTTTAGTGATGACTTTTCTAGATTTTTCGTCAACCTACAGCTGGTCTGGACGACAACTTCATGACCTAAATCAAGAAGCGCGTGTCTTTTTCGGAAGACTTTACTTCCTTTTAATGATGGAATTGATTCATCGTGTAGATCCATCTTTCTTTCAAATGTATTACAGTAAACCGGGTAAAACTGATTAGTATCGTCCAAAGCAAAAGTACCTGCAATAATCTTGTACAAAAATATGTGATATATGTTTTAAATTGAATAACTTGGTACATTCTTCCCACACTTAGTTTCTTTCTTTGCCTTTTTATTTTCTTCTATTTCATTTTAAATGAATTCAAGCGTTTTAAGTTGTTTCTCAATTTATGTCCTTTTCGAGGTAACGATAATTTCGGCATTAACACCTAGTTTTCATCGTTCATAAATATGTATAAACATGATTTTTGACTTCATTTAGTTGAAAAATTTTCAAATTTTCACAAAATTTGGCAATTAAACCAAGTGTAAACCCGAGAGAATTTATAACCCTTCCCTACACTTAAGATCATGCAATACCCTCATTTGCATGAAATCAGACTATAATTATAAATTCATGAGGGTGATTAACGTAGAAAAGTGATTAAAAATACCGAGTTTGCAAACATATTGTTATTTCACATTTGATTTTTTGCGTCTTGTCAAAATCAGTAGCTTTTGCTGAACTTCATGACAGTCTTTGAAAGTGCGCTGTTTTTACCCTGTTGTGTACATAACATAAAATACAAACATATATATACATATTTTTGAAGTTTGGTACATAACCCCACGTTCAAAAATTTATAATATATAATATTTTTGGCATCCTTTAGATCAATAAAATTAAAAATAATGATAACAAAATTTGTCGCCCCGCCCTCGGGTAAAGCAATTTCGGCTCAACGACCTAGTCTTCAACTCACGACGAATTTTAGAAATCATTTTTTTTTTCAACTTAATGAAATAAAGTAAATTTTTTGTTTTTAAAAACTTAAATTAAAATGCATATTAATTTCATAAAAAAAAACCTACAAAACAAAAATTCAGAATGGAGGGAGAAAACTAGTTCTTTAGTGTCTGCTAGCGGAAAAGACCAATCGGGTTCCATTCTCGGAACTACACGAGAACAGAACAACTAACTCTAGATAGCATTTTCTTTTTAGAACATTAGAATCTCCCCACACTTAGGTAGCCGTGGTGTCAAAATTGTGATTAACTTCATCGTTAATTTCTCTTGGTCCATAATCAACTTGCATATCCGTGACTTTTTCTTTAAGCCATTGGTCGGATTCCTGTGTAATATCCACAATTTCAACTAGTTTCTCCTTTTCTTTAGGTGATAGATTGGATACTAACCGGTTACATAACTTAAAGTTCCCCTTGGTTCTAGCATCGCGAATCCGTTTAATAAGTTTCTTCATTGAACTATTAATAACGGGATCATTTAATTTCGTATCAACAACGGGGTTCTTTGTTATCATGTCATCATTAGGTGTTACTTCATTTTCCCCACACTTAGGCGTTTCATTATTGCTAAGTATTACCGTTGGAGTTGGTAAAACCACATGGTTCTTACCAATTGTTTTTACTGGTTCAACGGTTTTGGCTGGTGGAGATTTAGACTTTCGAATCATAAAGGTGATCGATTTGTCACCACTTTTAAGTGTCATTCTTCCATTTCCTACATCAAATAACGCCTTGGTGGACGCTAAGAATGGCCGACCTAAAATTAGAGGAATGTTTGGGTCCTCTTCTATGTCAATGACAATAAATTCGACTAGAAAGGTTAAATTGCCTACTTGAACGGGTAGGTTGTCAGCAATTCCAACTGGGTGCTTAATGGTTTGATCAAAGAGTCGAACACTCATATCCGTTGGACTTAACTTACCTACACCTAATCTCTTATATAAGGAAAGAGGCATAACACTTACACTTGCACCTAAATCTGCTAGTGCATCATACATGACACAATCACTAAGTAGACAAGGAACAATAAATTCACCCGGATCACCTACCCTAGGTGGAGGTTTTGGTGGAACTGTCTTCATCGGGTTTATATTTACGGCTTTTGTTTCTTGCACTTTCTTATTCTTTTTCTTCTTCTTCTTTCCAGAGGTATCACAATCTTTATTACCTATCACTTGCTCATACTCAACTCCTTTTCTTGGAAACGGGATGGGTGGTTTGTATGGTGCCACCACTGGCTTTACATACTCGGGTGGTGGTGGTGTAACTTCTTCATTGTTACTCTCATCTAAAACCTTCCCATCTTCTGGTGCTGGTTTTTCAGAATTCGTTGAAACCATATTAACATTCTCATTCCGAGGATTTACTTCAGTATTACTCGGTAGCTTTCCTTGTTCCCTCTCACTCATCATGCTAGCAAGAGTACCTACGTGTTTTTCAAGATTCAAAATGGAAGCTTGTTGAGTTCTTAATGACTGATCAAACCTCTCATTCGTTTGGGTTTGAGATGTAATAAATTGCGTTTGAGATTCAACTAGCTTGAATACCACGTCTTCCATATTTGACTTTTTCTCTTCGGTTTGTTGTTGTGGTTTATATAAGCCAGGTCTTTGTTGATTGAAAGTGTTGTTTTGAGTTGGTTGGTTATTCGGACCTTGTTGGTTATACCAGTTATTTTCGGGTCCTTTTGGATTGTAAAGAATGTTTTGATTTCGATTGAAGTTTAGCTTTGGCGGTTGATAATTATTTTGATAATTATTTCCCGGCCTTTGGTTCATATAGAAAACATTCTCTCGTTGTTCCATGGTTGGTTCAATGTGACAATCTTTCAATAAGTGTGGTCCACCGCATTGCTCACAACTGATTCGTATTGCGTGAATATCTTTATTCATCTTTTCCATTCGTCTTTCAAAAGCATCTATTTTTGCGGAAACGGAATCAAAGTCATGGCTAGAATCGGCTCTAGCCGCTTTAGATGATCGAAAGATATCTTTTTCTTGGTGCCACTCATGCGAGTGGGAGGCTGTGTTATCAATAATTTTGTAAGCTTCAGTTGCGGTTTTCTTCATAATGGATCCACCGGCTGTTATGTCGATGTCTTTTCGTGTAGCAACGTTGACACCTTGGTAGAATATTTGTACTATTTGGTAAGTGTCTAAACCGTGTTGAGGACATCCTCTCAACATCCTTCCGAATCTTGTCCACGCCTCATATAATGTTTCATTTGGCTTTTGCGTGAACGTAACAATTTCTCCTTGAAGTCTCACGGCTTTGGATGCCGGAAAGAATCGTTTAAGAAATTTTTCAACTAAAACATCCCATGTGTCAATCGCCCCTTCAGGTAACGATTCTAACCAATCTTTGGCTTCTCCCTTTAAAGTCCAGGGAAACAACATGAGATAGATCTGTTCATCCTCAACTTCTCGGATTTTGAATAGTGTACAGATCCTATTAAACGTACGAAGATGTTCGTTTGGATCTTCCTTCGGCGCACCACTGAATTGGCATTGGTTAGTTACCATGTGTAGAATTTGTCCTTTGATTTCATAATCTGGCGCATTAACTTCTGGCTTAATAATGGCGTGACCTTGGCTGGTGCGTTTGGCTCTCATTCGGTCTTCCATACTTAGAGGTTCTAGATTTTCCATGATTGGAAGTGTTGTATCCGAATCACTAGAGGTTTCTGATTTAATGGTTTCTTCCTCAGCAATCTCCGGATTCTCAATTGTGAGGTTGGGTTCAAAAAATGGATTATCGGAAATTTGAACTGAAGTACTTGGTCTACTGGATGATGATTCTAAAGAGAAATCAACGGCGGTTATATTTGTTAAATGTCTTGATCGAGTTACAGGTGGTGAACGTACAAAAGGTGGTGAACGTCTTGCTCGGTGCATTCACTGAATATCCTATTAGTTTTTTAAAAAGGAAAGAAAAATTATAATAAGTTATCCAATCAATAGACTTTTCTGATTTTGCCCACGTTTCGAATAGCCAAAAGATGCAGCAGAGGGGCAGGATTTGGTCTCAATATAATTGAGTACTGTTTGGCTCCAATAACCCGGTCCACGTACAAATCCAACTATTACTACGAACCAGAAAATTTTGATGTCTATCAATTTAACCACTTAAAATAAATTTTCGTAATTTTAAGAAATTTAGAGAAGAAGTAGAAAAAAAATCTAAGTCCTAAAAACTAGAATGGCGAGAAATAAGAGAGAAAAAGAGTGCGCGTCGAAAAATGTTGAAAAATAAAAAGGTCGAAAAATAGGCGTCGAAAAATAAAAATAAGAAAGTAGTGCGAAATACGGCGTCGTAAAATTCTAAAGCACCTAAAACTTAGTCTAAGGAATAAGCACTTAAGAGATTTTACGGCAAACCTAAAAATCTAAAAATAAAAATAACTACGGCAAAAATAAACTTAATACTAAAAGTTGCGACTATAGTCTAAAAAAAATTAAAGGTAATAAAACTTAAAATAATTTTTTTTATAGACAAAATCTTAAAAATATATAATTTTTTAAATTTTTTTTTTAAAAAAAACGAATTTTTTTTTCTTAAAAAAAACGTTTTTTTTTTTTTTTTTACGTTTTTTTTTTTTTTTTTTTAAGAAAAACGATAGTGGGAACAAAGATAGTGGTTTTTTTTTAAAAAAAAAAAACTAGTACAACAAAAGAGGGACAAAGCGTGTCATTTTTTTTTTTTTTTTTTTTTTTACAAATATAAATTAAAAATATAGTGTTTCGCCGAGTTCCCCGGCAGCGGCGCCAAAAACTTGATGTTGTAGCGTGAGGGTACGAAATAGTATTATTTTTACTAGGAAATACTGCAAAATATGACACAAGTTTTATTAATTTACGGATGGGATATACCTAAACCTTGCTACAACACTATAGGCAGTGTACCTAATCGTAGAGTAGTGTAGTTTTTAGTAAGTCCGGTTCGTTCCACAGGGAGCTAGTGATTACGTACTATATTTTTATAAAACTATATTTATATAAATATATATATATATATATATATATAAGTAGTAATATTATTATAAAAAGGGGGTTTTTACCGTTTAATGACCGGTTTGTCGATTTTATATTTTTAAGCGTAAAGATAAATGACAATAATTAAAGTGCGTAAAATAAATAAATGACGATAAATAAAATAACAATAAATAAAATTGCGATAGAATATGAAATAAAAGGATTATGCTTATTTAAACTTCCGTAATCATGATGTTTGACGTTTTGATTTTAATTAATTGTTACTCGGGTTAATTGTCCTTTGTCATGATTTATTTGATACCTATCTGGTTTTTATCCATAATAGTCCATCGGTCATAAATATAAAGTGCGAGTGTCCTCGTCAAATTACCCTTATACCCGAAGTCAAATATTCCAACTAATTAAGGATTTAAACTGTGACGCAGTTATCACTTCTGTCAACAATTACACCAGTTATCACTGTATGTAATCTACCCCTGTTTTGATTAGATATGAATATTAATTTACCCACTTGATCAGTTTGAATAATCAATTACCCAACCCGAATAATTAATTAAATGATTATAATAGATTCCATATGAACGTCACTAAATAGGACAACCATAATCATTATTAATTATTAGGATAATTAATTTGAAGATAGGTTCGACAGACTCCAATGAGTTGTCACTCAATTAGACAATACCCCCCATCTATTAATAGTCAATAGTCCAATTTCCACAAGTGTCGGTCTTTTGCCCAAACCTTAATTATGGTACAAAGCCCAATTACCCAATTTTAGTAATTAGCCCAACATCTTGATTACTTCGTTTTAAATAAGCATAATAATAACTTAGCTACGAGACATTAATATAAAAAGGTTGAACATAACTTACAATGATTAAAAATAGCGTAGCGTTACACGGACAGAATTTCGACTTACACACTCAAACGATCTCTATCATAAATCTTATTATTATCATAATTTAAAATTAAAATTAAGATTATTGTTATATCTTATTACATTAACATTATGATAGAGATTTTTAGATATTGATATTGATAATTGATCGATATATAGATAAAAAAAGATAGAAAAAGTTATCGTTCAATTGATCGTTACATAGCCTTTTATAGGCGAAATTAGAAATTGAATTTTCATTTACGACCCCTGAACTATGCTCAATTAACAACTTTTTATTATTTAATATTATTCTTATTATGAATTATTTAAATATTATATTTTATTCTTGTGCATAGTTGACTCGTAATTTTTACACCGTTGCGTCGAGCGCTGAAAGTTGGTTCATGCCTCGGTTCCGGATTTTCGAACGCCCTTTCGTACTATTTTATATCGTGTACTTTGCGTTTTGTAACTTGTACTCTTGTCATTTTTAGACGTTCCTCATCAATAATTTGAACCTTTTTGATTGTATCTTGTACTTTTTAGCATTTTGTACCTTTTTGTCTTCAAATCTTCGTTTTCGCCTTTTGTCTTCGCACTTATTAAATATAAACGAATATTACTTGAAAATGGAACAATTGCAACTAAAATCTTGTCTTTCTTGGGGGATAATGCTATGAAATATATGTTCCTTTTTAGCCTTATCAAGTATATTAACAATGAGTTATATACATATAAACAAGACTACTAACTTAAGGATTTCGAAACGAGACATATATGTAACGATTATCGTTGTAACGACATTTAAATGTATATATATCATATTAAAATATATTAATATATCATAATATCATGATAATATAATAATTTAACATCTCATTAGATATAATAAACAATGGGTTAACAACATTAATTGAGATCGTTAACTTAAAGGTTTCAAAACAACACTTACATGTAACGACTAACGATGACTTAACGACTCAGTTAAAATGTATATACATGTAGTGTATTTAGATGTATTAAAATACTTTTGGAAGACTTCAAGACATATATCAAAACACTCATACTTAACAAAAATGGTTACAGTTACTTTCCCATTCTTTTCTTTCATCAAGAATTCTAGTCGTATTCTTACCCGTATTATACACAGCTTCAAAACGTACTTACTATGGGTATATACCAATAGGAACTAGCATGGGATTCCAATCTTGATTATGTCATGTATGACTAATCAATTTTAACTTCTACCATAAGCTAGTCAACTAACTAGAACTCCTTTTAACCCCACTCACCACTCACCAATTACCACTCATCATTCACTTCATTTCACTTCCAATTCTCTTTCTAATTCTCTCTCAACACACACACACTATTATGAACGTATTTTTCCAGTATTTAATCATCAACTTCATCAAAAATCACTTCAAGAATCAAGCTATAATCATCATAGGAAGAACACTTCAAGAACACTTCAAAAATCCCTTCAAGTTTACTAATTTACTTCCAAGCTTTCTAATCCATTCCAAGTAATCATCTAAGATCAAGAAACCTTTGTTATATATAGTAGGTTATCTTTCTTATTCAAGGTAATATTCATATTCAAACTTTGATTCAATTTCTATAACTATAAACTATCTTAATTCGAGTAAAAATCTTACTTGAACTTGTTTTTGTGTCATGATCCTACTTCAAGAACTTTCAAGCCATCCAAGATACTTTGAAGCTAGATCATTTCTTGTCACTTCCAGTAGGTTTACCTACTAAACTTGAGGTAGTAATGATGTTCATAACATCATTCGATTCATATATATAAAACTATCTTATTCGAAGGTTTAAACTCGTAATCACTAGAACATAATTTAGTTAATTCTAAACTTGTTCGCAAACAAAAGTTAATCCTTCTAACTTGACTTTTAAAATTAACTAAACACATGTTCTATATCTATATTATATGCTAACTTAATGATTTAAAACCTGGAAACACGAAAAACACCGTAAAACCGGATTTACGCCGTCGTAGTAACACCGCGGGCTGTTTTGGGTTAGTTAATTAAAAACTATGATAAACTTTGATTTAAAAGTTGTTATTCTGAGAAAATGATTTTTATTATGAACATGAAACTATATCCAAAAATTATGGTTAAACTCAAAGTGGAAGTATGTTTTCTAAAATGGTCATCTAGACGTCGTTCTTTCGACTGAAATGACTACCTTTACAAAAATGACTTGTAACTTATTTTTCCGACTATAAACCTATACTTTTTCTGTTTAGATTCATAAAATAGAGTTTAATATGAAACCATAGCAATTTGATTCACTCAAAACGGATTTAAAATGAAGAAGTTATGGGTAAAACAAGATTGGATAATTTTTCTCATTTTAGCTACGTGAAAATTGGTAACAAATCTATTCCAACCATAACTTAATCAACTTGTATTGTATATTATGTAATCTTGAGATACCATAGACACGTATACAATGTTTCGACCTATCATGTCGACACATCTATATATATTTCGGAACAACCATAGACACTCTATATGTGAATGTTGGAGTTAGCTATACAGGGTTGAGGTTGATTCCAAAATATATATAGTTTGAGTTGTGATCAATACTGAGATACGTATACACTGGGTCGTGGATTGATTCAAGATAATATTTATCGATTTATTTCTGTACATCTAACTGTGGACAACTAGTTGTAGGTTACTAACGAGGACAGCTGACTTAATAAACTTAAAACATCAAAATATATTAAAAGTGTTGTAAATATATTTTGAACATACTTTAATATACATGTATATATTGTTATAGGTTCGTGAATCAACAGTGGCCAAGTCTTACTTCTCGACGAAGTAAAAATCTGTGAAAGTGAGTTATAGTCCCACTTTTAAAATCTAATATTTTTGGGATGAGAATACATGCAGGTTTTATAAATGATTTACAAAATAGACACAAGTACGTGAAACTACATTCTATGGTTGAACTATCGAAATTGAATATGCCCCTTTTTATTAAGTCTGGTAATCTAAGAATTAGGGAACAGACATCCTAATTGACGCGAATCCTAAAGATAGATCTATTGGGCCTAACAAACCCCATCCAAAGTATCGGATGCTTTAGTACTTCGAAATTTATATCATATCCGAAGGGTGTCCCGGAATGATGGGGATATTCTTATATATGCATCTTGTTAATGTCGGTTACCAGGTGTTCACCATATGAATGATTTTTATCTCTATGTATGGGATGTATATTGAAATATGAAATCTTGTGGTCTATTGTTACAATTTGATATATATAGGTTAAACCTATAACTCACCAACATTTTTGTTGACGTTTAAAGCATGTTTATTCTCAGGTTAATACTAAGAGCTTCCGCTGTTGCATACTAAAATAAGGACAAGATTTGGAGTCCATGTTTGTATGATACTGTGTAAAAACTGCATTCAAGAAACTGATTTCAATGTAACATATTTGTATTGTAAACCATTATGTAATGGTCGTGTGTAAACAGGATATTTTAGATTATCATTATTTGATAATCTACGTAAAGCTTTTTAAACCTTTATTTATGAAATAAAGGTTATGGTTTGTTTTAAAAATGAATGCAGTCTTTGAAAAACGTCTCATATAGAGGTCAAAACCTCGCAACGAAATCAATTAATATGGAACATTTTTAATCAATAAGAACGGGACATTTCAATTATCGTCGGTTTATCCAAGACTTTTCTAAGATCGCTTCTTCATTGACAAAGTTGACGAGGAAGAACGCGAGATTTAATTGGGAGGACGAGCAAGAAATTGATTTTCAATTGCTAAAAGAGAAGTTGTGTCAAGCTCCGGTGTTAGTTTTGCCGGAAGGGGTGGAAGACATGATGGTTTATTGTGATGTTTCGTTAAACGGACTCGGGTGTGTTCTAATGCAAAGAGGAAAAGTCATCGCTTATGCCTCTCGAAAATTAAAGGAACACGAGACGAGATATCCGACTCATGATCTTGAGTTGGCGGCGGTTGTGCATGCGTTGAAAATTTGGCGCCATTACTTGTATGGTGTCAAGTGTACGATTTATTCGGATCATAAGAGTTTGAAACATCTCTTTAATCAACGAGATTTGAATTATCGTCAACGTAGGTGGATGGATGTGGTAAAAGACTATGATTGTGAGATACTTTATCATCCAGGCAAGGCGAATGTGGTCGCGGATGCGTTAAGTCGAAAGAGTCATCACCCGGCGTTACGATTTGGATTGTTACGTATGATTATTACTAACGATTTTCTTGAAAAACTCGCGTGATTCAAATAGAGGCTTACGTTCACAACAAGCATGCGGAGCGAATTATGGGACAATCGGAGTTCATTACTATGGGCTCGCGGGGTTTGTTGTCTTTTCAAGGAAGAGTGTGGGTGCCTAAGATGGGTGATTACCGACAAGTGCTACTCGATGAAGCACATAAGTCAAAGTATTCCATTCATCCGGGCGCGACGAAAATGTATCTTGATTTAAGGAAAGATTATTGGTGGTCGGGCATGAAACGTGATGTTGTGAAGTATGTTGAGCAATGCGTCTCGTGTTTGCAAGTTAAAGCCGAGCACCAAAAGCCGTATGGTAAGTTACAACCGTTAGAAATCCTGAAATGGAAATGGGAGCACATTACCATGGATTTCATCACAAAGTTACCTAAAACGGCAAGAACCCAATTTGATTCGATTTGGGTTATAGTAGATCGATTGACGAAAAGCGCTTTGTTTCTTCCCATTAAGGAAGCGATATCGTCGGAGACCTTGGCTAAGTTGTTTATCAAGGAAGTCATCTCTCGACACGGCGTTCCTATATCGATTGTTTCGGATCGAGATACTCGTTTTACATCTCGATTTTGGGAAAAGTTTCATGAGGATATGGGTACACAATTGAAATTGAGCACGGCATATCATCCTCAAACGGACGGTCAAACCGAACGTACGAATCAAACTTTGGAAGATATGTTACGCGCGTGCATTATCGATTTTGGTGGTAGTTGGGACGAGCACTTACCTTTGGTGAAATTCTCGTACAATAATAGTTATCATACTAGTATTGGGATGCCACCTTATGAGATGCTTTATGGGCGTAGGTGTCGAACCCCGATTTGTTGGGGTGAAGTGGGACAAAAGGAAATCGAGAGTACCGATTTGGTTTTAGAGACGAATAGAAAGATTGATGTGATTCGAGAGCATTTGAAAAAGGCTCAAGATAGGAAAAAATCTTATGCCGATAAACGTAGACGAACGATCGAATTTCAAGAAGGTGACATGGTGATGCTCAAAGTTTCGCCATGGAAGGGTATTATTCGATTTCGGAAATGAGGAAAGTTAGCTCCTCGGTTTATTGGGCCGTTTAAGGTTTTAGCTCGTGTTGGTGAGGTCGTGTATCGTTTGGAATTACCCGAAGAGCTTGCAGGGATCCATAATACATTTCATGTTTCCCACCTCCGTAAGTGTCTTGCGGATGATTCATCATGGGTGCCATTAGACGAGATTGAGCTAAATAATAAGTTAGAGTATATCAAGGAACCGATTGCCATACTCGATGAGAAGGTCAAAAGATTGAGACATAAAGAGGTAAAGACTTTTAAAGTTCAATGGCATCGTAGTAAGGGTTCCGAGTTCACTTGGGAGCCCGAAGAGTTTGTGTTGGTTTATCTTCCTTCTTGTCATGTGGCTTGGATCGCGAGGACGCGCTCCGATTCAAGTGGGGGAGAGTTGTAACATCCCATTTTTCCCGTACATATTTAAAGGTACAAACTAAATTATTAGCACGATTATACATGTTCGTTTATGTGATTAAATGAGCCAAAGTGTTAGTTTATGAGTAAATGTATAATTGTATATATATACGTGAATGCGTGCGTATGAGTATATATAATGTGTCGCGATGGAGTATATATAATGTGTCGCGATGGAGTTGAGTCGTGCGAGACTTAAGGTTGAAGCTTAGGCGTGCATAGGAAGTGTGAATGAGGTGTGCTAGTTGTTTGAACCATCGTTTTGTGTTAAATGGTCGAAGTGACCAGGCTCAGGCAAACGCCACACCGCGACGGGCGAGACCGCGCCGCGACGAACAAAGCAAACCTGGATCAGGGATTGGGTTAAGAAGGGACTATTTTCCCTTTATGTGTCGCGCTGTGACGACTAAGTCCGCGCCGTGATAGTTCTGCTGGACTGGTGTCGGACTTAGCTCATTTTAAGGGGTTTTAAGGGGCAAAATGGTAAATTAACATGTGGATCTGATGGGAGCATTAACTCTCCACCACATATTCATTTATTTCATTTCCTTTTCCATTTTCTTTCCAATTTCTCTCCCAAAACACAAAACCCACTTAGTTTAATCTTGAGATTTGGAGTTGGAGATTTGTTAATCAAACCTAGGAGCGAGATTTAAAGTTGTTCTCCTTGTTACTAGCTACGAGAAGATAGTCTTGGTAAGTTCTAACTTTATGTTTTAAGTTTTAATTGGTTAAAGGCTAGGGTTTGGGTTACTAGAGATTTGTATGACCCATTTGAGGGTAAAATGGGTGAGTTTGGGTTATGTTGTTGTAATGAAACCCTAATAGCCACAATCTAGGGTTTTGGCCTTGTGATTTGGAGTTGTAAGTGTCAATTGGTGTTGATAGTCACTAATGCACTTTAAGATTTATGAAAGTCGAGTCTTGGCCATTTATGCGCGGTTGTGAGTAGTTGAGTAATTTAATGCAAATTGGGTCATTAAATGCTCAAGTGGGAGTATTGTGGTTAATCCCACTAGTTGTGAAATTGAATGTGCACTTAATGATTTAGGTACATTGCGTTGAAGCTCGGAAGTGCTAAATCATCATCCTTGTGACAAGGTGAGTGGAATAATTATACGTTCATGTATATGGCGTGTTTATTTGTGAATGTTATGGTATGAACCATGTACCGGTAGTGCTATAACATTTATGTGACGGATATAGGATGTGAACCACGTGCCGGTAGCATCGAGTGTGAACCACGTGCTGGTATCACTATAAAATGAGGCGTGAACCACGTGCCGGTAACGTCAGAGTGTAAACCACGTGCCGGTAGCACTATAAAATGAGGCGTGAACCACGTGCCGGTAGCGTCAAAGTGTGAACCATGTGCCGGTAGCACTATAAAAGAGTGAGACTCAAATGCGTATGGTGTGAACCACGTGCCGGTAGCACCGTAGCGTTATGGTTAACCATATTGTGTTGTTATCGTTTAGCATTACATATATATATATATATATATATATATATATATATATATATATATATATATATATATATATATATATATATATATATATATATATATATATATATATATATATATGGTGTTGAGTATATGCTAATGAGATTTGGTGTCAATGTACGACTTGTTGGTATTTCGGGTATGATTGACTTGCTATGTGAGTTACATGTTCGTGCGAGGTATTTGGTATTTGTGATTGCAAATAGATGGGTTATATATATGTATGTATAACTATTGCATTCACTAAGCATTGCTTACCCTCTCGTTGTTTACCATTTTTATAGGTTCCGGCTTGGACAAGGGTAAGGGCATACGGTTGGATTAGTGGTCTCCCGTTTGTGTCGACAGGGGGTGCTTTTTGGATAGCTTTTGAAGTGGCCTAACGTTTTGGGTAGTTTAGCCCCAAACCATGCTCGAATGTCGTTTGGATTATAAACTATCATTGTAGTAGGTCAAACTTGTATTAAACTTAATTACTGGCCTTCGTGCCTTTGGTAAACATTTAAACTGTTGTACGTTTAAATGGAACTTGTGGAATGGTTTACATATTTAATTGGCGCGTAAATGTGTATTGTATATAAAAAAAAATTATCGTATGAAATACGGGTTGGGTTGTTTCAACTATACACAAAATATGACGACAAGGTCATGAGCGAGTTATTTTCTAAAACGGGTTTTAGTGAGCGGAATGAAGCTATGGAATTATGGTGTGATGACCCGGAAATTTTCGAACAAATTTAAACTTTAATCTTTATATTATTCCGACACGATAAGCAAAGTTTGTTAAGTTGAATCTCAAGAATTTTAAACTATGTTTATACATTCATTTAACCGCGACCAAATTCCAATGATTCACGAACCATTATATGAACGGACATGATTATATATGTATATGTGAATATATTATAACTTGAAAACGTTAACAAAGTATTAGACGTATAATACTTTACACGAATGTATTTGTTTCGATATAGGTTTAATATAATTATCAACGAAATTAAAAGATAATATCAAATGATTGATTTATCATATACATTGTATGATCGTGAGTCTCTATTGAGAGGTCCACTTTGATTTAGGAAACCTTTCCTTTTTAACGATATTCGGAATAAATGGTAAAGTGACCTACAAGTAAGAACAAATATGTCAATTAACGATTACTGGACAAAGGTTAGTAGAGATTAACTTTCAACACAATGATTGTCTCGTGTCTCTTGATAAAGTTAACTATTTAGTTTTCTTAATATTGAAAACGTTTTACGATATAGATGAAACCTTTTAAAGAATGATTTTGAATATAACTAATTCTGGAAAACTAAATTATATTTATTCGATTTAGTTCAAATATATGAAAGCATTCTTCGAAATAATAGATTTTTAATTATTATAACGTTTCGATAAAAAGATGTAAATGTAATTAGTTTTAGAGAACTATAGTTATTCGATTTAGTATGGACACGTTTTTTGATATAATAGAATTTTAATGTTAAAATGTTTTTATGGATTTTCAATGATATGAAAATGAAAATAAAGATAAAATAAAGGTTTCTAATGAGCACTAAAAGACTACAACATTTCATCTCAAGATTTCAAGTTAAAATGATGGAAATCACTAAACCTGCGCACTTGCACGAGAAAAATCATAACTAAATCATACTGACTCGAAAAAGGGTGATTCTGGTGTCCAGACGTCCGTAACTCAAAAATCTACAACTTTCGTGAAGACACCATACGCGAACCGCGTACCTATCTACGCGAAACGCGTAATGTTTGTCGACATAAAAAGTTTGTCGACATAAAAAGTGATGGCGGCTTATTATTATATTATATATTATATTATTATATTATTATTTTACATATATATATATATATATATATATGAACGAAGTACTTGTAATTAGGAACTTAAAAACACGCACACAATCACATAAATAAATCACTCTGTATATTTCCTAGCTTAAATTTTAAATTAGTAGTATGGTACTGTAACAAGTGATACACGGATATTTTTATTCGGGTTACAAACCGATTATAACTAAGGAAACTATGGGTTATTGCCAAGGAGGTTATGGGTAATATTCGGGGATATATTTATGAATCAAACCTAGTGTTTATCATCTCCGTTACGTCTACGTACTTTCCTACAATATTGAATCTCAATATTGATATGTTGAGATCTACGGTTAATTTTGCATTCCGAGTTTCGGTCACTTTTTGGTGAATGACCTTATGTGCTGCTAAGGTGAGTTTCATATGATCCCTTTTACTCAATATATTTTTGGGCTGAGAATACATGCGACTGTTTATAAATACTGAAAATACTAGATTTATATGCGTGAGTTTCATTGCTCCCTTTTTAATTGCTTTTGCAATCTATATTTTTGGGCTGAGAATACATGCACTTTATTTTAAACAAAATGGATACAAGTACATACTAAATTCTACACTGAGTTTGAACCGAAAATCCCTTAGCTTTGGTAACTAGTAACTGCCGGTTATAAGAACTGGTGGGCGCGGGTAGTAGTATATGGATCCATAGGGCTTGATATCCCCGTCCGAGCTACAGCACTAGCCTTTTAACGGACGTATGCTATTTGAGAAGTGTACACGTTGGTTTGCGTGTATTATTAAGATGATTATACAAAGGGTACAAATTATATATACGTTAAGTTTAGTTACCAGGGTGCTCAATTTCGTAGAATATTTTGATAAACGTTTCTGGATGAAACAACTGAAATCTTGTGATCCACTTTTATATACAGATTATACGAAACACTAAAACTATGAACTCACCAACCTTTGTGTTGACACTTGTTAGCATGTTTATTCTCAGGTTTCCTAGAAGTCTTCCGCTGTTTGCTTATATGATAGACAAGCTATGTGCATGGAGTCTTACATGGCATATTTTTCAAGAAAACGTTGCATTCACCAAATCATCACCATGTATCTTATTTTGACTTCATTGTCAACGGAAGTACTGTTGTAAACTATTATTTACGGTGATTGTCTATATGTAGAAATCATCAGATGTCGAAAACCTTTAATTTAAATATTCATATATGGTGTGCCTTTTCAAAAGAATGCAATGTTTACAAAACGTATCATATAGAGGTCAAATACCTCGCAATGAAATCAATGAATGACGTGTTCGTCCATATAGATTTGGAGCGATCGTCACAGTTGGTATCAGAGCGTTGGTCCTAGCGAACCAGGTCTTGCATGAGTGTGTCTAACTGATAGTTGTTAGGATGCATTAGTAAGTCTGGACTTCGACCATGTCTGCATGTCAAAAGTTTTGCTTATCATTTTTGTCGGAAATTACCCGCTTATCATTCCTAGTCTAGAAACGTTTTACTGCATTGATTGTATGAATAGCGTATAGACAAAATTCATATCTTAGCGTATCTGTTACTGTAAACTTTTCCTGACATCTTCCGAAAATTTCTCCGTGATTTATGGAATTTGGTATTATATATACATATGTAAATTATGTATTGAAGAATACCAAACTACATTCTATAATCTAATTCATATAAAAAAATCATCTCCCTAATTATACAAGATGGATCCCGTATCTAGTTCAAATTCCTTAAACTCTGACAGCTATTCCGATATGGATATTCACCTGAATTCCGAAGACAGTGTAACCGGAATGGATCAACCAATTAGCCATCATCTATTCTGGATGAATTGGGGATGGGTTCGTAGCCTACTTAATTATTGGAGACAAGAAGAAGGCGATCCCTTCCATCCACCACATTGCCCTCTTGGCGAAGAACCTGAAGCACTTACCGGCGAACCTGTTCGTAATACCATTTTCTCTCTCATCTCCAGAATATCTCGTCATGATCATATACTCTCTCAAATTCTGGATCTTATTCATCCGCTCGTCCGAACCGCCAATCATCCTGGTGTAGTAGAAGAAGTCAACGAGCTTCGCGCTCGGGTAGTGGCGTTGGAGAATATGGTGCAAGGGTTACAAGCACCAGCAGAATCTCCGGCATCAACAGTACCACCGACAACAACACCAACAGTACCATTACCACCACCAACAACATCCGCACCGCAAGCCTCAACATCACAATATGTACCTTGAACATCAACGTCATACGCATCGTAGTTACCAAGAAATACTAGCAACAATAACCGATGAAGTATTAACTTATTTCCCCTGAAGAAATTTTATGTATATTTAATATATATGAATTTTGAAATCAAAATAAATCTTTTCGTACCAAGTTATTACGTGTGAATCTTAACTGGTAGGTACTACTTGGTTAATTCATATTACTAATATGCTATGATGTACATCCTTCGTTAATGACTTAACCATCGTTAACTACAATCTCTGTTTCCAACTCAATGAATTCCATTTCATAATAAACTAAGAATATTATTCAATTATATGGTTGATTTTATACTTTCATCTTCGATGTATTCGAAACTTTCTAGAAAACATCATTCGTACCTTGCGAAGTTAGCAAGAGTTCCATGAGCACCAACATGATTCACTGAGAAAATATCAATAAAACTGATTATTGATTACATTAGTAAAATACTCCGTAAAGATTATTAAATCTTTAATATTTTATAGATTATTCATTTCTAATTCAAGTCAAAAATCAAATGAGCTTAATATGATATTAACTCATCAAATTTGTATTACATCTGAAGAAAATATACATACATATATTTTCATAAAGACGATAATAAAAAATTCTTTTGTACAAAATATTACTTGTGAAATCTTTAACGGGTAGGTAATTTCCGAGAAATATATAAGTTCACAATTAATATGTTATACTGTACATTCTTCAACTTTGATTCAAAAATTATTAACTATGCTCACAGCGATATACAATCGTTTCCATACAAATTCAATTACATATTCTGATATTGACGGATCAGAATCTAAGTCAAGATTTAACGGGTGACAACATTCTTAGATCTCTACATCTTTCAAAGCTATACTTTGACTTCAAAACTATGCAAGATCCTTTAGCATTGTTTTTACCGAAAATAACCTTGCAATTCCTTTTCAAAGTATCCAGTATTATCAACCATTCAACCAGTCAATGACGACCTTTCAGACTTGTAACTTTGGCACATACGTTTTTATTATCGGGGAATCTTTCATGTTCCACCACATTAGCAGTAAATTTACCAACAACTTCATTGATCTTTGACCTTTCGAAAAATCCTTATACTCATTGAAACCGTATCATGTACTCATCCACATCTTATAATGGCAATTGCCAAACCAACTATCAGGAATTAGCAATCAGTATTTTGAAATCTTGTAGCACGTCTACGCCAACAGTTATATGTGTACATATAACGTCTACCTCCTGGACTTACATACTTCGAATGTGAAGTTTCCAAAAAAACACCCCAAACTACGAAACTAGTTCTCCGAATTTTGGAAAAATGTTGATGAAGCAGCAAAAACTGTAAACGACCTTAACAGTCAAAATTTTGATGATAAAGAATAGTATGGTGGTAAAGCTGAGAAAAAGAGAAAGTTTGGAACTGGAAAACGGATTGAGCAAAGTATGAAAGAGGCTGTGGATAAATCACAAGGACGAAACCTGTCTTCAAAGAATCCAAATGATTCAGTATCTGCTGAAGCCATTAACGAATACCTTGCTTCCGAATCTAAACCCTTGCGGACAATATTCTTCATCATCCTCTGATATTAGAAATTCTAAGATATCATCGTATCTTCCATTATAAATATCCTCCATATTTCTGAAGATATTTTCATAACTATTCTTATCTGATATCATTTATCTCTTCACGCTATCTTTGTTACATCATAAAAGAAACTATTTTAGTTTCTAAAATCTGAAAAATTCGAAAAATGAATGTTTTGAAGTAATGTTGGGAACTGAAGCATGAATTAGTATAATATAATGGCACTTGATCAACGTGATTATATTACAGTAAGTCATGCTGAGTTTCTAATGGAACGTGATAAAGGTTCACAGATCATACCCTCATCATGAACCATGTTACATAAATCTTTTATTCTATTTAACCTCTAAACATATCAAGAAAATATTTTTCTTGATGATTCGGTCTTTTTCGAGGTATTCTGGTAATTTGACAAGTCAGATTGTACTATTACCATTTCTTTCTTAGAACATTAGTTATGTTCATCTGAAACTTCATACCTACGAATTCTGGACCATTATCCGCTTGACTTAAGGTCGGGAAGAGAAAACGAAAGCAAGAAGCTCCGAAATATAATGAAGAATATAAAGCCCGATAACAACCCCGAAATTACAAACCGTGTATATCAATGCGTATAGCAATATAAAGACACGGGAGAATGAAAAACACTATAACCCCAAGGTAATAGTAGAAGAAAATAACTTCCTCTGGTGGCAGATGAAAAAGAAGAATGAAGGATACGATAGCCAGGAAAATATCAAGAATCAGAACTGGATTAAGCATTTTCACAATCTATTGGGATGTATGAAATAAGAAAGAAGATTATAGGAGTGGTGAAAATAAATGAAACGGAGGAGGTCAATTTATAGCGAAATATCAGACATAGCAATCGACGCAGATTACGCATTTAATCAAAGAAAATCCTAATTTCCGCAAATTCCGAAGAATCAAATTTTATTTAGATTATGAAGATTTTCTATTCCTTAAATTCCGGAAATCAATCGTAACTACGTCAAAAGTTAAGACGAATCTCTATTCTTTCATTTCACTCTTTTACGATAACTTCTCTCATACGCTTCGAGTAATTGGATTGTTTTATCCATATTATTCAACGGTGATAAAACTTTATTTATCGACACATATTCATCATAAAAACATTTTTATTGTTAGCCATGACAACCTCACTCAAATTTCGGGACAAAATTTCTTTAACAGGTAGGTACTGTGATGACCCGGAAATTTTCGAACAAATTTAAACTTTAATCTTTATATTATTCCGACACGATAAGCAAAGTTTGTTAAGTTGAATCTCAAGAATTTTAAACTATGTTTATACATTCATTTAACCGCGACCAAATTCCAATGATTCACGAACCATTATATGAACGGACATGATTATATATGTATATGTGAATATATTATAACTTGAAAACGTTAACAAAGTATTAGACGTATAATACTTTACACGAATGTATTTGTTTCGATATAGGTTTAATATAATTATCAACGAAATTAAAAGATAATATCAAATGATTGATTTATCATATACATTGTATGATCGTGAGTCTCTATTGAGAGGTCCACTTTGATTTAGGAAACCTTTCCTTTTTAACGATATTCGGAATAAATGGTAAAGTGACCTACAAGTAAGAACAAATATGTCAATTAACGATTACTGGACAAAGGTTAGTAGAGATTAACTTTCAACACAATGATTGTCTCGTGTCTCTTGATAAAGTTAACTATTTAGTTTTCTTAATATTGAAAACGTTTTACGACATAGATGAAACCTTTTAAAGAATAATTTTGAATATAACTAATTCTGGAAAACTAAATTATATTTATTCGATTTAGTTCAAATATATGAAAGCATTCTTCGAAATAATAGATTTTTAATTATTATAACGTTTCGATAAAAAGATGTAAATGTAATTAGTTTTAGAGAACTATAGTTATTCGATTTAGTATGGACACGTTTTTTGATATAATAGAATTTTAATGTTAAAATGTTTTTATGGATTTTCAATGATATGAAAATGAAAATAAAGATAAAATAAAGGTTTCTAATGAGCACTAAAAGACTACAACATTTCATCTCAAGATTTCAAGTTAAAATGATGGAAATCACTAAACCTGCGCACTTGCACGAGAAAACTCATAACTAAATCATACTGACTCAAAAAAGGGTGATTCTGGTGTCCAGACGTCCGTAACTCAAAAATCTACAACTTTCGTGAAGACACCATACGCGAACCGCGTACCTATCTACGCGAAACGCGTAATGTTTGTCGACATAAAAAGTTTGTCGACATAAAAAGTGATGGCGGCTTATTATTATATTATATATTATATTATTATATTATTATTTTACATATATATATATATATATATATGAACGAAGTACTTGTAATTAGGAACTTAAAAACACGCACACAATCACATAAATAAATCACTCTGTATATTTCCTAGCTTAAATTTTAAATTAGTAGTATGGTACTGTAACAAGTGATACACGGATATTTTTATTCGGGTTACAAACCGATTATAACTAAGAAAACTATGGGTTATTGCCAAGGAGGTTATGGGTAATATTCGGGGATATATTTATGAATCAAACCTAGTGTTTATCATCTCCGTTACGTCTACGTACTTTCCTACAATATTGAATCTCAATATTGATATGTTGAGATCTACGGTTAATTTTGCATTCCGAGTTTCGGTCACTTTTTGGTGAATGACCTTATGTGCTGCTAAGGTGAGTTTCATATGATCCCTTTTACTCAATATATTTTTGGGCTGAGAATACATGCGACTGTTTATAAATACTGAAAATACTAGATTTATATGCGTGAGTTTCATTGCTCCCTTTTTAATTGCTTTTGCAATCTATATTTTTGGGCTGAGAATACATGCACTTTATTTTAAACACAATGGATACAAGTACATACTAAATTCTACACTGAGTTTGAACCGAAAATCCCTTAGCTTTGGTAACTAGTAACTGCCGGTTATAAGAACTGGTGGGCGCGGGTAGTAGTATATAGATCCATAGGGCTTGATATCCCCGTCCGAGCTAGAGCACTAGCCTTTTAACGGACGTATGCTATTTGAGAAGCGTACACGTTGGTTTGCGTGTATTATTAAGATGATTATACAAAGGGTACAAATTATATATACGTTAAGTTTAGCTACCAGGGTGCTCAATTTCGTAGAATATTTTGATAAACGTTTCTGGATGAAACAACTGAAATCTTGTGATCCACTTTTATATACAGATTATACGAAACACTAAAACTATGAACTCACCAACCTTTGTGTTGACACTTGTTAGCATGTTTATTCTCAGGTTTCCTAGAAGTCTTCCGCTGTTTGCTTATATGATAGACAAGCTATGTGCATGGAGTCTTACATGGCATATTTTTCAAGAAAACGTTGCATTCACCAAATCATCACCATGTATCTTATTTTGACTTCATTGTCAACGGAAGTGTAAACTATTATTTACGGTGATTGTCTATATGTAGAAATCATCAGATGTCGAAAACCTTTAATTTAAATATTCATATATGGTGTGCCTTTTCAAAAGAATGCAATGTTTACAAAACGTATCATATAGAGGTCAAATACCTCGCAATGAAATCAATGAATGACGTGTTCGTCCATATAGATTTGGAGCTATCGTCACATATGGGTTATAGCTATGGAGGTTATGGGTAATGTTCGTGGGTACCATGGGTGAATCAAAGGCTAACCTTTCATTTGTCATCTCCGTTGTGTCTGCATACTTTTCCTACAATATTGAACCACAATATTGATACGTGATTTTATAGATCCCTTTTTAAATGCTTTACTATTTTTGGGCTGAGAATATATGCAATTCATTTTAAACGCAATGGACACAAGTACATACTTAGTTCTACACTGAGTTTTAACTAAAAATCCCTTAGCTTTGGTAACTAGTAACTGTCGGTTATAAGAACTGGTGGGCGCGAGTAGTTATATATGGATCCATAGGGCTTGACATCCCCGTATGTTCCAGGTATAGACCCTAGCCTGAACTATAAATCGGACGTATGCTATTTGAGTTTAGTACACGTTGGTTTGCGTGTATTGTACATGTTGGTTGCATGTATGTTAAAACAGGGGTACTTATTATATATACGTTAAGTTTAGTTACCAGAGTGCTCAATTTCTTAGAATATTTTGATAAATGTTTTGGATGAAATAACTGAAATCTTGTGGTCCACCTTTATATACAGATTATGCTCAATATTAAAACTATGAACTCACCAACCTTTGTGTTGACACTTTTAAGCATGTTTATTCTCAGGTTCCTAGAAGTCTTTCACTGTTTGCTTATACGTTATACAAGCTATGTGCATGGAGTCATACATGCTTTATTCTAGAAAACTTTGCATTCACAAAATCATCACCATGTATTTTATTTTGACTGCATTGTCAACCGATGTATTATTGTAAACTATTATTTACGGTGATTGTCTATATGTAGAAATCATCAGATGTCGAAAACCTTAGATTTAAATATTCATTTATAGTGTGTCTTTTCAAAAGAATGCAATATTTGTAAAACGTATCATATAGAGGTCAGTACCTCGTAATGAGACCAGATGTTGATATATTCGTCCAAGTGGATTTGGATGGGTCGTTACAGTTAGTCATACACCATCGGCCGAGTGTTTAGTCCATCGACCGAAGGTCTCTCAGAATACAAACTTGTTATCATACTATACCATCGGACGTTAGGCAAAGACCATCGACCGTATGTCATCGACTATCGACCGATTTGTCACTTAATACAAAATCTTTAATAATCTAATTTAAAATTTTAAAAGATGTCTGAACCTAATCAACTTATTGCTAATGAATGTGCGTATGTATTAACACCTGGTATTCAAAATTTATGGGTTAAGTAATAGTCAAAATATTCTTTTAGTACGGGTTTAAAAAAAGAAGGATTCTTTTTGTATAGGCTGAAATGGTGCGAGTTGGAAATGAATAGTACACGAACTAACTCATTAAGACCATTTAAAAGAACAAAGTTTCACACAAAACTTATTTATCAAATTCAAGCATGTTTACATTATAATTATTTAAACCGTTATAAGCAGTACGGATCTTGAAGGTAGTTTTTGAGGGGGCCAAAGATGTATTACGTTAAATGTTGGTTTACATTGTTAAATTACGCATATAAGTTCACAATTACACACATTTAATACATAGTAATATTTAATGGAAGATGATATGATTTGTTTTAAGCTTTCGATCGATAGGTAATATTAATATTCATAAATAGTAATAATATTATAAAGATCTTTAATCAAGGATGGAGATTAGTGATCAAAATTTATAGAAAGCAAATAATAGTTTATGATATATATGTGTATTCTAAAATAATAGTTTATGATATATATGTGTATTCTAATCAGCTAATTTTCTAAATCAAAATAATAAACATATTTAATGTAAAAATAATTTATATAGCTAAAATAAAAAATATGAGAATTGGAGGGTGGAACTTTAGTGTAAAAAGCATATACAGAAGTGAGACTTAAGAAGTAAAAATATCAGGTAGTGATGAGTTTCGAACTTGAGCAATTTCAAAAGTAAGATTTGTGTTTCTATGTATAAACTTTGTTTATAATTCAAACCTTTGGGAGGGTATTGGCCCTTCCATACCCCTAGAGATCCGTCATTAATTATAAGTGCCCATATTTTTTTAATCAAAAGGTACAAGACTTTCAGGTTTGTGTACCTTTACAATCTCACCTTAAAGATTATCATAATAACCAAGTGTCACGGACTTATCTCGATAAGCTCACGTGCGGCACTTAGTCTCTACTAAGTCAGCCTTTCTCGGACCTTATAACGATTCAAGTAACCAAAAGAGAAAATATTATAGAACAAGTGGAATTGAAGAAAATACTTATATTGCTTGAGAATGCTTTACAAGAGAGAATGTTTGAGATTTGAGGTGTGGTGTGCCAAATGAGACCACCCCTATTTATACTACTCCTAACACAAAATGGATGGCTAAGATTAATCTAAATCAATGGTTAGGATCTAAGTACTAGAAACTTCAAGTATATACATGGAGATAGATATTTCCATGAACATTCCATACCATTCCATGAAAGAACTCATGGGAAAGTTCTAGGGAGCTTCCATGATGTTATTGGGCCTTCCATGAGGTTCTTGGGTTAAAACTCTTAATTGGGTCATAATCTTAGTGGGTTGGGCCACAAACTTGTTGGGTTGTGACATTCTCCCCCACCTAAGCTCGCGACGTCCTCGTCGTGTGATCCTCGTGATACTTCTTGATTTTGTCTGTGAACTGCCACAATAAGTCTTCAGCTTCCCAGCTTGCTTCACTATCGGGCAAGTTACGCCACTTAACTAGGTATTCTTTATAGCTCGGCACACCTCGTCTCCGTACCGTTCGATGCAACAAGATATCTTCCACTTCACGATCGAATGAAGTCGCAACTGCCATTGGTGCTCGTTTGGAAACTCCTCGTTCTGGGTCTTCCTCGTCCCCATGATAAGGTTTTAGAAAACTTACGTGGAAGACTGGATGAATCTTTAATTTGGGCGGTAGTTGAACTCGATAAGATACATTCCCAACACGTCCAATTACTGGGAATGGGCCTTCATATCTCCGGATCAATCCTTTGTGCACCTTCCTAAATGTTTTGAATTGTTGAGGTAAAAGCTTCACCATCACTTGGTCCCCAACTTTGAACTCAACATGTCGTCTTTTCTCATCCGCCCATTTCTTCATTTTCTTGGCCGCCTTATCTAGTGATGCTCGCGCCAAGTTGGCTTGTTCGTGCCACTCCTTCATCGTTCTATAAGCGGCTGGGTTGCTTCCATCATATGAAGTGGCCAAAGCATTCGGGGTCAAAGGTTGGTGTCCTATCACCAACTCAAAAGGACTCTTCCCCGTGGACTCACTCCTTTGCATGTTATAAGAGAACTGAGCAATATCAAGAAGCTTAGCCCAATCATGTTGATTTGCACTTACATAGTGTCGAAGATAGAGCTCCAATAGTGCATTCACCCTTTCCATCTGTCCATACGTTTGGGGATGAAAACTCGTGGAGAAATTCAAGTCTGTCCCCATGATCTTGAACAACTCCGTCCAAAAACGCCTTGTGAACCTTGGATCTCGATCACTTACTATCACATGCGGTATCCCCCAATACTTCACCACATTCTTGAAAAATAGTTTTGCGGTTTCATCCGCGGTAACTTCAGATGATGCGGCTATGAAGGTACCATACTTAGAAAACCGGTCTACCACGACTATAATACTCCCACACCCTTCCGACTTAGGTAAGCAAGTAATGAAGTCCATGGAAACACTCTCCCATGGTCCTTTCAGTGTAGGTAGCGGCTGTAATAGTCCTCCTGGTTGGCGTTGCTCTATCTTGTCTTGTTGGCATATTAGGCATGTCCGCACGTACGTCTCTACGTCGTCTTCCATCCTTGGCCAATAATAAGTGCCTTCTACTAATGCCAGCGTCCTCTTGATACCTGGATGACCAGCCCACTTTGAATCATGACACTCCTTCAAGATTGTCCGTCTAAGATCACCCCACTTAGGCACATATAACCGGTCTCCTTTGGTAAATAATAGATCACCTTTGAGCCAAAACCTTCACGTTTTCCCATCTCGAGCCAATCCAACAAGGTTTTTGGCTATAGGATCATGCTTTAATCCCTCCTTTATACGATCTTGAAGGAAGAATTGTGGTTTTGTGATCGCTGCAAACTCTACCTTATGACTTAGGGCATCAGCTACCACATTGGCTTTCCCAGGCTTATACTCCAATACATAGTCAAATTCGGCTAAGAAGTCTTGCCAACGAGCTTGTTTGGGACTCAACTTCTTTTGGGTTTGAAAATAACTCGTTGCCACATTATCCGTCTTGATCACGAACCTTGATCCCAAAAGATAATGTCTCCATGTCATCAAACAATGAATAATCGCTGTCATCTCTTTCTCTTGCACAGTGTACTTCCTTTCCGCCTCGTTAAGTTTTCGACTTTCGAACGCGATTGGGTGACCTTCTTGCATTAGAACTCCTCCAATAGCAAAGTCCGATGCATCTGTGTGTAACTCGAATGGAATGGTCACATCCGGAAGTCTCAACACCGGTTCTTCCATGACAGCTCCTTTCAACTCCTCGAATGGTGCTTGACATTTCTCATCCCACAACCAAGCTTTATTCTTCTTTAACAATTCTGTCAATGGAGCCGCTTTCGCTGAGTATCCCTTGATAAAATGACGATAGTAGTTTACTAAACCAAGGAAAGATCGTAAATCAGTCACCTTCGTTGGTGCCTCCCACTATTGAATTGCCTTGACCTTAGCCCCATCCATGAGTAACTTCCCATTTTTAATTCTATGTCCAAGAAAATCCACCTCCTCTAATCCGAATGAACATTTCTCTAGCTTCACATACAACTCGTTGTCCCTTAGTACTTGAAATACTTGCTTCAAGTGCCTCACATGATCTTCCATGGTGTCTCTATACACGACTATGTCATCCAAGTACACCACGACAAACTTGTCGAGGAACGGGTGGAATAATTTGTTCATCAAAGTACAAAATGTGGCAGGGGCATTGGTTAAACCAAAGGGCATGACTAGGAATTCATAAGCGCCATACCTCGTCACGCATGTAGTCTTAGCCTCATCTCCTTCGGCAATTCGGACTTGATAATATCCCGATCTCAAGTCTAACTTGGAGAAGTATCTCGCCTTCCCAAGTTGATCGAACAAATCAGCAATAAGTGGGATTGGGTATTTGTTCTTGATAGTTACCTTGTTGAGTGCCCGGTAATCTATACACATCCGCAAGGACCCATCCTTCTTTCTTTGAAATAGCACCGGAGCACCATACGGGGATTTTGACGGTCGGATGTATCCCGCATCCAGCAACTCCTTGAGTTGTCTTCGCAACTCCTCCAACTCGGGTGGTGGCATTCGGTATGGGGCTTTGGAAGGTGGTTTTGATCCCGGCTCCAACTCGATCGCATGGTCAACCTCCCTTCTAGGTGGTAACTTCTTTGGTAACTCCTTGGGCATGACATCCTTGAACTCATCAAGGACCTTCTCAATTTCCTTGTGTACCTCTAGTTTTCCCTTATCTTCAACCGTCTCTTGCTTTGCTACCGCTAAATAGCATGTCTCATTCTTGTTGTACCTCTTCTTGAATTGCATGGCTGAAAGTGACTTGGATGCACTCTTGCTTCCACGTTCGGTTGACACCATACAAGTCTTCTCACCATCCAAGATACACAGTGAATTAGCAAACGGCATAGGGAAACCGCGTACCTTATCTAGGAACTCCATCCCAAGTACCAACTTGAAGTCGTCCATTGGCACGACTGAGAGATCAATCATTCCTTCCCATTCTCCAATCTTTACATATACGTCTTTAGCCACCCCACTAATCGGTCTGGCACTCGTGTTCACCGTCTTCATCATGTCACTCTCTTTTGTTTCCTTAAGTCCTAGCCTTTTGGCTTCATCGGTGGAGATAAAGTTATGAGTTTCTCCCGTATCCACCAAAGCTCGTACCCGATCTCCACAAATGTTAATATCTAGGAATTGGAGTCCTTTAGCCACTACCTTGGGTATCTCCGTCTTGGCCTTAATTGCGTTGAGGATATGCATTGATCCTATGCACCGCTCCTCATCCTGACAACCCGCCTTTTGAGCTTCCATAGCATGAAGGCTAGCTTTCTTCGGACAATCTCGGGCTCTATGCGGTCCATCACATATGAAACATCCATCATTCTTGTAAGAAGTTTTTATGCTCTTGTTATTCCTGGTTGGTGGCTTACATGTATTATCATTCCTTGATTGGGCGGGCTTATCTCCCCCACCTTTCTCATGGCTCACCCTTTTATCTTTTAACTTGAACGAATCTTTCATATTAGCATGGTTGACTAATGCCTCCGCTTGAGCAATTGCGGTGGCAAGGTCTTGGACTCCTCGTCTCTCCAACTCCGTTTTAGCCCAAGGTTGCAAACCATCGAGAAAATAGAAGAGAAGAATATCATCGGGAATATCTGGGACCTCCAGGCTAAGGTTTGTGAATTCTTTAATATACTCCCGAATCGTCCCGTAATGATGTAATTTACGTAGACGACTCATCGCATCCTTTTGAGCATTCTTGGGGTAGAATTGATTCTTAAGTTCAGTAAGGAAATCATCCCAAGTATCAATAGTAACCGTACCGTTCTCGATATCTCCATATCGACGACGCCACCATAACGCTGCAGTATCCTTGAGGTAACGGGTTGCCGTCTTGATCTTCATTGCATCATCCACTATGTTGACTCCCTCCAAGTATTGTTCCATCTCCCATATAAAATCATCAATCGCTCGGGCTTCCCGCTTCCCCAGGAATGGTGACGGCTTGGGAACGTCCACCTTCAGAGCATTGCATCCAGTGTTGCCTCCCCCACTAGCCATGAATCTCAAACAAGAGTTCATGTTGGTTTGTAAATCCACGAGGCGTTGGTGAATAGTGGAGACCTCCCCCTCCATTTCGCCTCGCAACTTTGTAATCTCACCCATGAGCATACCCCTTAAGTCATGGATCTCACGTCGCATGTCAACGTCTAGCACGTTGATTGCACTCTTGCAATCATCTTTCAATTCGTCAAAGTCCCCGTCCAAACCATCCAAACGTTGGTGGACGTCTTCGACCTTTGCTTTCACGTCGTCCATGGATGTCTCTACATCCATGATCCTCTTGTCCAAGTTTGCGACAAAGTCTTTGGACGTACCTCGGTTCTTCTTGGCTCCTTGGCGAGTCTCTACCCGACCACGAGTCTCATCACCTATCACACCACTTGTTGCGCTTACATTCTTCTCTGTCTCGGTTGCCATCTCCTTGAATCGACCTTGCTCTTGATACCAAATGTCACGGACTTATCTTGATAAGCTCACGTGCGGCACTTAGTCTCTACTAAGTCAGCCTTTCTCGGACCTTATAACGATTCAAGTAACCAAAAGAGAAAATATTATAGAACAAGTGGAATTGAAGAAAATACTTATATTGCTTGAGAATGCTTTACAAGAGAGAATGTTTGAGATTTGAGGTGTGGTGTGCCAAATGAGACCACCCCTATTTATACTACTCCTAACACAAAATGGATGGCTAAGATTAATCTAAATCAATGGTTAGGATCTAAGTACTAGAAACTTCAAGTATATACATGGAGATAGATATTTCCATGAACATTCCATACCATTCCATGAAAGAACTCATGGGAAAGTTCTAGGGAGCTTCCATGATGTTCTTGGGCCTTCCATGAGGTTCTTGGGTTAAAACTCTTAATTGAGTCATAATCTTAGTGGGTTGGACCACAAACTTGTTGGGTTGTGACATTAGTCAATAGATAGACTTTCAAATAAAATAAACTACATCTAACTTTTATATACTGTTGTGTAATGTATTTATTTACCAATTAGAATCAATTGGCATTTGTTATTTTGTTTGTTGATGTGTCTGATCGGTGTTAAAGGGCCGGTCAAAAATGAACCTAATTACTCTACTTTAGATAGGGTAAGCAGGATTCGTTTCACGGAAAATAGTGGTTAAGAGCAAACAATTTTCAGGATTAATTTGTAGTGATTAACTAAGACTAACTAAAGTAACGACTAATTTGACAATTACTAAGCAAATGCAACTTGAAATTATTAAAGACTAAGAGCATAAAACAATAAACTAACTGAAAAAGTTGTAAACAGTTGGATTAAATCCTTTATTTATTTACAATCCCAATTATGCATGCACTAGTTCAAACAAGTCTTTATGCTATCGAATTATCAACTAAACCTCATAGACAAGATTTCTTCAGTTTTACGATATATGATTATCTTGGGCACAAACAATGTTACCTACACACGTTGTCTTTATCCCTATACTAAATTATCAATAGGTTGAATTAAGTACAATATGTCCAATAACAATCACTTGTCTTGCAACAATCAATAAACTTAAACTTGCATTAATTGATAATTCAAACGATTCAATGAAATCATAAACCAAAAGACATAAGGATTACAAGATCAAGAATCACATAAATACATGAAGAACTAAGCATACAATAATTGTTCATGCAAGGAATAAAGTGAAGGAGACTAGCCGCGCATGTTGGTGATGATGATCATGATGATTTGATGATGAAACATGAAATCCTTTCCTTTGATTCTTGAAAGATGATAAATTTTTGGATGTTAGGGTTAATCTCTGCTCTAAAAACTGCTGGAAAAAGTCCTCTTTTCGTCACCCTAAGGCTCCCTTTGTATAGGGGTTAGCTAACTTGTTCCCAAAGCAAAAACTCAGAATTCCCGGCATCAGCAAATTTATATTGGCGTAATTTACGCCAGGTTGGCGTAAATTACTCCAGCTTGTGAACTCCGGGCGTATTTTTATGCCAAAAAGCTTCCCAATTACTGACCTCGTGCTGACTATGGACGTAATTTACGCCCATCTGTCGTAAATTATGTCAGTATTACAATGTTGATTCCTTTTCTGATTTCTCCAATATTTTCCGCAATTCAACTTCAAATGTCGTTTCCGCACCGTTTCACACCAACTTCTTTTCTCACCTGTAAAACACGAAATCTCATCAAAGTATCTTATTTTTCACAAAAATGTAACCACTTTTACCCTGTTTAAGTATAAACGATCATGTCAAATAATGACCGATCACTGTTGTGTTTAGAAGGTTATGGTTAAATTTGACAGGGCGACAAAAACGACGATATGGCAAATAAAGGGATTATATATGAAATCTGAGATACCATATTATTTGAGAAGGTTAGATTAAATATATTATAAAAGATTCGTTTTAATGATGAACTGATGAAAGGTAAGAGTATTAGTGACATCTAAGTTTTATAAAACTTTTGAAATTAAAATGGGTGACTATGAAAGTGTGACTTTTTCAAACTTTGAAGGGAAGCATTATGTGATCTTATGCTACCGGTGAATAAGGTAAATGACCTCCTGCAGTAACTTTGAAGGCTATACAAAAGACATGATAAAGGTTAGGAAGTGTTGGTTTTAGAATTTTAGCCTATTTTTTTAGATTCTCTATCTTTGAGTATGAGAGTCTCGTTTAATTGTAAACCAACCAAGTTTGTTGTTAGGTTGTGAACATATTCATTATGTTTTGTTTGTCTGTTCATGCTCGGCATGATTTAGAAATAATTGTACCATTTTTTTATAATCATTGGATGGTCATAAAATGGTAAGTGTGGACACAATTCCTACAAAATTACTCACCCGGGTCAATTTAACTTCATTGGATACTATGCTAACATGTTACTAATAAATTTTAATGAAAAATTATATATCTTCATATAACTACCTTTTTACTTAGTTTTTTTTTTTTTTTTTTTTTTTTTTTTTATGTTTCTCTAAAACAAACCCGCGAAATCACGAATTTTTTAATATTACTTCAAAAGTTATAGGTTAGTCTCCCTCTAAAATAATCCTTTTCTTCCTAAAAAATGGTTTTAAGTTCCGTCTCTTGGCCTAACTACAAGCATGTAAGTATTGCATTCATAACTTATTTTAGAGAATTGGAGTTACTTACAACCAAGTAACCAACCATTGTCTTGGATAAAACATGTTTTGCAATGATCTTTATTTAACTATAACTATTAATCATCACCCTTGACGATTAACTATTAGTAACTCTTATTTTGTCGTAAAATAAAATAGTGTAGTATATGCAGCGTAATTGCGGATCGTGAATTGGTAAAGACATACAAACAAGATATTATATTATGGATCTCTATACAATAAAAAAAATTAATAAAACAAAGTTAATGCATATGGAATATTAATATTCCTCATGATAAATTAGCGGGAATAGAGCCAAACACAGAAACATACAACAATTTCCTCTTCACCACCCAACAACTATCCCAGTAAACAGATCTGTCCAATTTATTACTCCGTATAATCATCAAATCTCACACACACTTGTACACCATCATCTTCACACACACTAAACATGACTAAACCCTCACCATCTCCACCCCACCAAAATCGCCTCAAAAACCCTTTAATCAGACTCTTTTTCATCTTATTCATCTCTTCAACCTTTTACATTCTTGGTTCATTCAAATCCACCATTACCAACACTGTCAAAATTCAAGAAAACTGCTCGAATCATACAAAGTTCACAACTTTAACCCAAAAAAATACAAACCCACCTCTCAATTTTGAAACCCACCACACTTTCACTCTGCCACCATTGAACCCACCAAAAAAATTCCAACTTTGCCCTGAAAATTACACCCATTACTGCCCTTGTCAAGACCCTCTTAGAGAAAAACTTTTTAAAGTTGAAAAAATGTTGCATAGAGAGCGACATTGTCCGGCCACCGGAGAGATTCTCCGGTGTATAATTCCGGCACCAAAGGGTTACAAGAAGCCATTTCCATGGCCTAAAAGTAGGGCTGAAGCTTGGTTTAGTAATGTGCCATTTAAGACATTGACTGAGTCCAAAAAACAGCAAAATTGGGTTCGATTAGTTGGCGATCGGCTCATTTTTCCTGGTGGTGGGACTTCATTTCAGAAGGGAGTTAAGGGTTATGTTGATATATTGAAGAAGTTGGTGCCATTGGAATCAGGTGCCATTAGGACAGTTCTTGATACAGGGTGTGGGGTAAGTAAGATTCTTGAAAGTAAGATCTTTTTTTTCAAGATTCTTTACTTGTGTAAGCTCATGTTCTTTATTGATAACTAGTGTTATGTGGGTCCAAGTTAATTTTCAATTGATTATTGATTACTAATATTAGTTAAAAAGGTAAAGTGTAGCCAAATGGGTTAGGATCAAAATGGGCGACTTTTTGTACAGGTCAAAATTGATTGGATTTGGTTAAATCATCTCACTTGTTTTTATTAAATTCAATATTGATTCTCATATATACTATTAGTGTGTAAATATATGATTTACAAGAAAAATAGTAACATGTTGACATAATAGGTTTTATGCATTAGAAAAATTATACTATGGGCGAGTTGACTTGACCTATTTGACACATTCCCTTGGAAGATACTTCTTTCATTTTACCTCTTTAAAGTTGAACTGTTAACGATGTAACCTGAATCAACCCAATTATTTATGAGTAAAACAGCCAAAGTTGTCCAATTGCTTACTAGTAAAACAGCCAAAAGTTATTACCTTTACTTAATACAATCTGAAATAACAAATCATAATAGCTTCATTTGCTAGTTTGCTACTCTGCTTACGTCACACATATATTAACTGACGTCTGATGAAAACAATCTAATATATGCTATTTTGCTGCATCGCGCAGGTAATTAACTAGTTTATTAGCAAAACAATCAAAGTTGTCACATTTACTTAATAATATGAATTGAACATGACAGGTTGCAAGCTTTGGTGACTCTCTAATGGATTATAACATCATAACAATGTCTATAGCTCCAAGGGATATACATGAAGCTCAGGTGCAATTTGCCCTTGAAAGAGGCCTCCCTGCCATGCTTGGTGTTCTTGGCACCTACAGGCTACCCTACCCATCAAGATCATTCGACATGGCTCATTGCTCTCGTTGCTTAATCCCGTGGACTGATTACGGTACTTAAATTGAACCTACATCCATAGTTAAACAAGTTTCAACTTTTGTTGTGCCTCTAGTGGGGTCAACTGAACCCACTCAACCAAAAAGAAATTTGATACTTTTGGTGTCATTATGTATTAATTAGGAACCTGCTTAGAAGGTCGAGTCGCTCGCTACCTTTTATAATATTTTCTATTTTTTGTGCATTAATTAATTTATCTTTAAGGGATACTCTGTAAGTTGGTGCTTTTCCAAACTACTTTTCAAATGGGCTTGGGATTTTTGTTTCCACTAGAACAAGTCCAGACAAAAAGTCAACTTTTGACCGATGTTGATGCCTTTGACTTGACTTTTTAGCGTTGGCCGACTAATTAGACATTTTTGGTCAAAACGGGACAAACCACCGCAACAGCCGCTGCAACCACCGTTTGAAAACATGTTTTTAATGATAAAACACAACCCAATCAACTCAATCTTAACACTTATATTCTAACACCTTGATAATGTTGTGTTGCTAGATGGGTTGTATTTATTGGAAATTGACCGGATATTGCGGCCTGGTGGTTATTGGGTGTTGTCGGGACCACCTATCAATTGGAAAAGTAAATATGCAGTCGGAGGCGGGACCTACAAGGATCCCAAGAAAGAACTAAACCGTTTAGAGGATCTTGCTAAGCGACTATGTTGGAGTAAGATTAAGTCAAAAGGGCCGATTGCTGTGTGGCAGAAACCTAATAATCACATTGAATGCTTAAAAAAGAAAACAGATTCTTTATTTCCCAAATTCTGCAACGAAAATGATGATCCCGATGATGGTTGGTATAAAAACATGAATGTTTGTATCACACGTTTACCACATGTAGAACGTATTCAAGATATTTCGGGTGGTGTTCTTGAAAACTGGCCTAAAAGGTTGAGTACTATGCCGCCTAGGATTGGATTAATTCGCGATCTAAAAGCGCGAGATTTTGTTGATGATAATCTGATGTGGAAAAAGAGAGTTTCAACGTATTTGCACGTTATTAAGTCAATGTTGACCGGTGGGTATAGAAATATTATCGACATGAATGCTGGGTTTGGTGGATTTGCAGCTGCTCTTTCTGAGTATCCTGTTTGGGTTATGAATGTTGTTCCTCATGATGCAAAGTATAAAACTTCAGGTGTTATTTATGAACGTGGCTTAATTGGAACTTACATGAATTGGTACGTTTTCTATTGATTATAATTTTGTTTATAGATTATATACTGGTGTCGCGCTTATATTGATTGATCATCTGTTGTGTTATTGTTTGCAGGTGTGAACCATTTTCGACGTACCCTAGATCATATGACTTGATACACGCTGACAATGTGTTTAGCTTGTACAAGAATAAGTAAGCTTTTTGGTTCAATCACTTATTAATTTTGAATGATAGTGATATATCCACTTGTAGTTTTGATAAATCCACTTACTCTCATGCATTAAGTAGTTGTAATGTACATACTAGTAGAGCATGATAATAGTGGATTTATCAAAATTACAAGTGGAAATATCAACACCCGATTGAATATTGTAAAGTGCTAGTAAATGTACTTAACTGAGGTCTGATATTTAGTGCGTACATAACTACTCGGGTGTACATTGTATGTAAGAAACTTGTTATTTATTCATTTATTGCCATTGTATGTAGCTTGTTGACGTATCAACTTGTAAAGATGTCAAGTGTCACTTTGTATTTCATAATACGTTACCAAAATACGTACAATGGCAATAAATAACAAGTCTCTTGCACACAATGTACGCTTAGGTACACACCAAGAACCAGGCTTATTTGAGTGGCCACCGAGTTGTCCAATAAAGCACACTAATCAGGTTCGGTTCCTGGCTATGACAATTCATTCAGAAAGGGAGTGTGACTAGAGGGTGTGCATAATGCGCAATTCACCCGGTACCAGGTCTCGCGCTCGGGGAGCTTGATTACTCGAGGTTTACCCTCTATGGGGGAACCAATACGCTCGTTTATATGGGGTTTTCCTCGTTAATCCAAAAGATAGTTGAGTCTTGGATTGAAGCATGTACTTTTAGCTGAATAGGATAAGTACACTTGAGACTTAGAGGTGGTGATTTTGACCCATAAACTTTTATGTGTGTCACTTTGTGTCTCTTTTATTATCTTTGGTCAAACAGGTGAAACAAAAAGGTTTGTTAAAGTGAAATCGGGTCAAAAAAGTCGAAAGTTGTCTGCAGTCGATTTTTTAAGCATACTTCTAAATCTTAAATTGTTTATTCAGAATGATAAATTATTAGGGAAATAATCATACACTCGTAGTCATAATCTGCAGACATTCTAATTTAATTCGGTGATAATAATAATAATAGTAATAGTAATAATAAAATAATAATAAGGTAATCATAATCAAAATCATAATAGTAATAGTAATAAAATTAAAATTAAATTAAAAACCAGGTCAATCTGTTTCAACTTTCAACCATAATCAAGTGGGACCCAACTGACCCACTTTGTCACCTATAAATGCAGGTCAAGTTATGGTAAAACGTAATTTATTAGACATAAACCTTAATGCTAACGAGTAAGATGCTCATTTGGTATGGAATGATACAGGTGTGATATTATGGACATATTCATTGAGATGTTAAGAATCATTCGGCCTAAAGGGACGATCATAATCGCAGATCATGTCGACATTGTTGTGAAGATGAAAAGCCATACAGATGAAATGGGGTGGCACGCTCGACTATCAGATACCGAAACCGGCCCTTTTGGCCCCAGAAAGTTGCTTTTTGTTGACATCCAAACACTGTAAGAAAGTTACTCAGCAGCAAATCATGTAAAATCACATATGCATCTTAACTTTACTTCACAGTTCACACCCATAACAGGCATATTAAGATGTTATATTTGACATCAGTGGATACATGAAATGAAAGAGCAATATAATTTGATTCCAACAACCTTGTAATCGTCGGTAGAAGAACCTTGTAATCAAAACGAGAAATTTCCATAGGTTTGCTTTCAACATCAAGACATGTAAAGACAAAATATCACGAATGGTCTATCAGAAATCACTAGTGGTCCTTTTTTTTCGTCAAGGATGGTCCCCGTGATTTGCATTTGAATTGGTCCCTATGGTTTGCATTTTTTTCATAAAGGATGGTCCATGTGGATATGCACCACTGGGACCATCGGTGATTTAAAATGCAAACCACAGGGACCACTCATGACAAAAAAAAAATAAGGGACCATCGATGATTTCTGATACAAACCAGATGGACCATCTTTGATATTCGGTACTAATGGTGTTGTATGTATTTGTTTTTTTATTTAATACCTAATTTATGTAACTTAATAATATATTACTTCGTAATTCGTAAATATTTAAGTTATATTATCTTTAACTGAAATGTTCCGTGGAACTACGAGTTTGTTTAAACAAAACAGTTTGTTCAAGATAAACAAAAAAAATATCGAAGTAAAAAACGAAATCATAAGTTCAACCCATTTAAGGTCGCACTTTGAGCTCATTAATGGTGATATCTACATATAAGCATCTATAATTAAATCATAAGTTCACCACCAAACCATATGCTTAACATCATCGGCACAACCCTCGGTCCCTCACATTGCTTAACATCCTTGATACAATATCCGTAGATATAATTCATACCAAATGAAAATAATACAGTGAAATAACACATAAAATAATGGCTTTAATACATATATTATCAATAAAACTTTACAAGTACTTTTCACCATACAGGAACCTAGTTACTGGTCCTGCCTAGTCTCTTCAACATCATTTTAAACCAAGTCACAAGACACTTGGTATATCTTGCATAAATGAATATTATGTTCAGAAGCTGTGAATAAATTCATAACCATTTACATGGGCACACATAAGGATATAATTAATACCTGAGTAACAATCAAACAATGATAACATAATGCTTATAATTTTCCTTCATTACAGTTTAGATTAAGCTACCCCTTCAATTTTTAAATCTATGATGTATGAATAAAAACAACCTGCCTATTATACCGACCAATTTTGCTAATGTATCTATGTCCTTCGGAAAAAATCAATCCTTCAGCAAACTCGTCTAACTCATTTGTACCTCCATAATACATAAAAGTGACTTCGTTTAATATCATTTTTAACCATAAAATATCATTGCATATTAGTTAGTTATGGTTTCCATGATTAACTTTGTAGGCATGACCGTGATAATGTAAATTCAAGCATCACTTAACCATGATATCATTCGGCTTTTATCAAAGAATTAGATTGGCTAATCAACTGATCTAACCCGTGATCCAACTAAATAAATTGTCATTTGACTCATTAGTTGATAGATCATGATACCCATTACCCAAAAACTGTAGATAGACAAACAAACTTCTAAAATAAGTTTATTACCTGGATTTGAAGCAAATTTCTCTATAGGAAGGTCCCAAAGTACTTTCTTCAGTTAATCAATTGCACTCCTTTAGAGCATGATCCTACAAAACATTAAGTAGAACTAAGAAACCATATATATGTAGACTACCTAAACAAACCCTTGTAGATTTTCATATACAATCTGAAAGCTCATTAGTTACCGCAATTCATAATTGAATTGAATCGTAATTGTTCGAAGTGTACTTGTTCTTGATCATGGTTGATCAACAGTTCATAAATATGTTGTGTACTTAAAATTCACCAGTACAAATCAAATCATATTCAGATAATGACCACATCACATAATCAATTCACACAAACATTTAATTAAACAACTTATATGCATAAACATAAACCAAAAAAAAATTCAATATCAATTGATCAGAAACCGAAAATCAATTACAACATCGACAAATTTCAATACAGCTGTAAATACCCGATATAAAGTCATTAATTTTAACAAATATGAACTTTTCTTTCATATCATTAATATTCTTGAATATTCAACTTTCAGACTTAAATGTATCAGAAGATCATATTATATTTAGTGATAACAGGCTCATGAACAAAGCATAATATATGCAAGGTTTATAACCATGCTCTTTATACATTTTAACCATATTTGACAATTCATATAAGCAATTTAGATTAGGATCTTATGTTATGAATTCACGTGAAACTGAGAAAACAGTAACATATAACATTTATCTAATAATTTAATAAGCACAAATAATATAGAATACACTCTATTTAAGATTTTAACCCGCATGTATTACAGATCAAAATATAAGTTACAATATCTTCAAATTCAAAGTTAGGGATTATAGTCCTTCATTTTAATATAACAATTCATGCAATACAAACCCTATATTTGTGACGACCCGGAAATTTTCGACCAAATTTAAACTTAATCTTTATATGATTTTGACACGATAAGCAAAGTCTATAATATCGAGTCTTAAAAATTTTGAACTGTTGTCATACATTCAGTTAACCTTTGACTATTCCTGACGATTCACGAACAATTGTTTGTAAATAAATAAAATTCTATACATAAGTAATACTATAAATATTATAATATACATATATAATTAATAAATATTAAAGATTCAATATATTAAGTAATAAGTAAATATGATATAATTAATAAATTGTAAAAGTAATTACAAGTTAAAATATAGTTATTAATATTATTATTATTATTATTATTATTATTATTATTATTATTATTATTATTATTATTATTATTATTATTATTATTATTATTATTACTACTACTACTTTCATTATGATTAAAGATAAATGTTAATATTAACATTATTGTTATCATTATTTGTATCATTATTATTAGTAAAATTATAAATTTAATTATTATTAGGATTATTAAAAGTATTATTATTAACTTGATTACTAAAATTATCAGTTTATTTAAAATCGTTATTATCATTATTCTTATTAGTATTATTACGATATTAATATCATTAAATATTATTATTATCTCTATTATTATTATTATTATTACTAGTTTTTTTATTATTATTAATATGATATGAATATTAATATTAAATATTAATGTTGTAATATTAATGATATTATGATTATGATTATGGTTCTTTATATAAAATGCTGATACATATATAAATAGATATAGATATAAAGATACCGATATAGCTGGATACAGATATAAAGATACATATATAATATAATTCATATTACTATCTGATTATTATTCTTCTTCTTTTCTAGTTAACCCGTGAACCAAATCAATATCCAAATATCACTATAATACAACCTGCAATCAAATTTTATTATTGCATTAATCATTCAAGAGCATCTTAAAAACCTTTACTGTATTTCGACATTAATCACAGAAAAATTGAAGAAGCAGAAGCATGTATCTCTGTTCTTGTTCATTTTATCAATAACTCAAAAACGAATCGATTTTTAAAATCTATTAATGCAAAGTTGTTAGGAATCATTCGCTTAAACTATCTGGAAATTTCACATTCCAATTTCTTATACTGAGTTTGAATTCTGAGGTCAAACTTAAAAATCAAAAAGTCAAATATTTTGTTCATCAATAAATTCGTAATTGTTTTAATGGTTCTGTTAAATTGATGATTCCTAAAGTTTATAGGAAGGATTTAGAACACAATTCATGTTTAAATTTTAACTTAAAACGATCCAAAACTTGAAATTCGATTTAGAGTTCATCGTGTTCTTCACAGGAATTAGCAATAGTTCGAAATTGAATAAATTATCAAAATGTAAAAATGAAGATGTATTAGTAATCTCTTATACAAACTATCTGTAAGATTTCAAGTCTCAAATCGATGACTTGAATCCTAATTTTAGAGTCAAAGATTAAACATAAAAAAGACAACTATTTTGGTTATTGAGAAATTTTGAACTGGGTTCATTGTTTCTGGATCAATTAAGGATTTACAAGGATTCTAGGAGTAAATTACTATCAAAATCATGTTGTAATTATAAACTAAAAAGGTCTAAATTTCGAAGTCAAGTTTAGAGTTTATTTTATTTTTATTTTTTTTGCGAACAGACTGCTCCAGTTTTATATTTTTCTTATATTTTTATTGACATACCATAAACTGATAATTCAGGATATTTTGATAATGTTAAAATTAAATGAAAAATTCGTTGCTGTGAGTTGAATTGAACCTGGGTCGATTACAAGAGTGAGGAAGAAGGAAAAGAAAACAGATCGAGTTATATAATTTTGGGCTGTGTTTAAAACAGATAATTAGAGACAGTCGAATGGTTAAGGGTTGTTGGTGTTTAACCGGAAGGTCACGGGTTCGAGCCCGGCTTGGGGCATTAATTTTTTTTTAAAGGGCTTAAAAGGTAGTTTTAAATTTTTAAAAATTCTTATTATTATTAATATTGTGATTATTGTTATTGTTATTATTTATTAATGTTATTATTACTAATTATTATTAGTATTATAATTATTATTATTATATTATTATTACCATGTTTATAAGTAATATAACCATTATTACTATCATTATTATTAACATTATTAATGTATTTATTATCATAAATTTTGTCATGTAAGTATTAGTTATCACTTATCATTATTATTATTATGATTATAGTTATAATTAAGAACATTGTTATGCTTATTATTATTATTATTATTATTATTATTATTATTATTATTATTATTATTATTATTATTATTATTATTATTATTATTATTATTATTATTATTATTATTTTTATTATTATTATTATTATTTTTACAATTATTATTATTAATATCATTAATATTATCACTAATAGAATTATTAACATTATAATCCTCATTAGTAACATTAAGTATTATCATTATTATCAATTTTTACCATTACAAATATTATTTTAATATTATTACAATTACTAGTTTCAACAAACAAATTATATATATATATATATATATATATATATATATATATATATATATATATATATATATATATATATATATATATATATATATATATAAAGATATATTTTAATTATATTAATACTTCAATAGGTTCGTGAATCCGGGGCCAACCCTGCACTTGTTCAGTGCCGTCATTTGCATTAATGCTACGAAATACAGTATAGTGAGTTTCATTTGCTCCCTTTTTAAATGCTTTTGCAATATATATTTTTGGGACTGAGAATACATGCGTTGCTTTTATAAATGTTTTACGAAATAGACACAATTAATCGAAACTACATTCTATGGTTGGATTATCGAATCGAATATCACCCTTTTTAGTCTGGTAATCTACGAATTAGGGAACAAAAACCCTAATTGACGCGAATCCTAAAGATAGATCTATTGGGCCTAACAAACCCCATCCGGGTTACGGATGCTTTAGTACTTCGATTTTATCATGTTCGATGAGAGTCCCGAAATGATGGGGATATTCTAGACGCGTTTTGTTAATGTCGATTACCGGGTGTTCACCATATGAATGATTTTTATCTCTATGCAGTTTGTGCGAAATGCCTGATATGAGATGATGTTTATGAAAAATGAAAATAGAAATCTTGTGGTCTATTAAAATTATGGAAATGATTGATTACGATAAACTAATGAACTCACCAACCTTTTGGTTGACACTTTAAAGCATGTTTATTCTCAGGTATAAAAGAAATCTTCCGTTGTGCATTTGCTCATTTTAAAGATATTACCTGGAGTCATTCATGGCATATTTCAAAAGACGTTGCATTCAAGTCGTTGAGTTCAATAAAGATTATTATTAAGTAAATGACAGATTAGGTCATTTATAGTTGAATATCATGAAATGGTATGCATATCGGTCAACTTTCAATGTAATGAAAGTTTGTCTTTCAAAAACGAATGCAATGTCTGTAAAATGTATCATATAGAGGTCAGAACCTCGTAATGTAACCATATGTTATTGTATTCGTCCTTATGGATTAGGACGGGTCGTCTCAATATTAATCAACTACAAAAATTAAATTATCTGCCATGAATCGGCTTTGTTAATCGCACTATCGTAGATGGTCACCACAAATCTTTAATCACAAGATGCAATATTATACGATCATTAAGAAGAATAAAACAAAGAGAGTGTATCAATTCGAATAATAATATAGGCTTTGGGTTAAAAACGAATATGAGATTTGAGCTGGCAAATACGATTAAATACGGTGAAGTGTATTATGATTGATTTAAAACATAGATCTGAATGCGGTGAAGTGTATCGTGATTAAGAGAACTACGATCTGAAATCTTGATTGATAAGAACCCTAATTTTATTTTGTTTAAAAATGAATACTGGAGTGTATCTTTTAATTTTAGGTTTAAATTTTGTTAATAATTAAATTATTCTTAATGACATGAAAAACAGAAAATACGGAGTAATAATTTATTTAAATTATTAAATAATTAGTTACTATAAGTGAATTTTTTTAATTATAAAATACTTAGAATTAATGACATCATCTAAGTGATCTAGATTTTTTTTTTCTTTTTCATTTTTTCTTAATAAAGGAATTAGCATAATAATGACATCATCATTATAGCAATTTAATAGAAACTATAGATGTAAAATGAAAAACCATATAAATCATCACCGACGAAATCAATGAACACGAGATTCATTAGTGAGATATTTCGTTACCACCTATTTTGTCCTTGAATAAAATGAGAGAGAAGTTGCCATAACAGTGTACCTTTGACACAATTTCAATAGTTTATCAATAATGATACTCTTTTTGGGTTGACAGATGAAACTTCTTTATCGACAATCAAATGGGGTCCTGTTGAGTCCCCAAAATAATTAAGGATTTAATTATGACAAAACTGTAATTTATTTACACTAAAATGTTATGTGCAGCCAGCACAAGTTTGTTTATGTTGTTTATGTACAGTCAGCTAATATAGCTGTGTCGAGTGTGTAGTATGCTGGCTGATCTACCAGCACAAGGTAGAATGTATTCTTCGAATCAGCACAGGATGAGTACTCAGCTAATTAAGAATATCAAGTGACTCAGCATATGAAGAACCAGTAGATCTGGATAGCAGCATACAACACAAGACAGCCATGCTCCATTACAAGCATGGTAGTTTCCCAGAGTGGTCTACATCAACGCACTATTCAACAGAAGTCGAAGACAAAGTTGAACAGAAAAGGACAGGAGTCGGCGGCTGACAAGTGACCTTACAAGACCACGTGGGAATGTAGAAGTGGAACGCATGTGCAGACATGTGTTATACTTTATTCATACCTAGGGAACACAACATTCCATTTGTTTAAATCAAATGGTAGTGCCAAACCGAATTGGTGTGTTCCTGTAAATAGCTACCTAAGAGGAAAGAAGGAGAGCACGCCTTCTGACACAATTGTCCCCACAAGTACAAGACATCCAATGTACTAGTGGACAATAGATTAATTACACGGACAATAGGACTACTATATATTGCTGTATTCACTGTTGTATCAACTAGTGGTGTGGGTTTCATTATTTAGAGCCCTAAACGTGTAATAGCTTTTAATTTACCTCTTAGCTATAATCTAGGTAATCTGTATCAACCAACTATCATTCCGCCAAGGATAGTTGTAATTCTTTGTGATTCAATCAATAAAGAATAACCGTTGAAAATTACCTGTGACTCTATCAAATTTGCATGCTTGAATACATAATCGAGTTTAACTGTTTAGTTAATTGAAAAGTAATTGTATTCACTCCCCCCCCCCCCCTCTACAACACTCCTGTCTTTATTAAGGGACCAACAACTAGTATCAGAGCTTCAGTCTTGATAATTAATATCTTGGATCTGAATTCTCCCATGGCTGCTTATTCCAATTCAGCTTACCTTGAAAATGGCTCATCTAATAGACCACCCAAATTTGATGAAGAAGAGTATGAAACTTGGAAAGCAAGATTCATGCTTCACCTTGAGTCTATTGACCCACTCATGCCTGATATTGCCACAAATGGTCCATTCATTCCTACTGAGACTATTGGCAGTGTACCAGCAATTGCTGACACTCCTGCTGTTCCTGGCAGAGAGGTTATTCTCACTCCTTCTAGATGGGATGCTGAGGATAAACGTCGTGTTGGACTTGACCCTAAGATCAGAACCTTGTTAGCTATAACTTTACCTAACACATTGTTCAAACTGATTAAGGGAAAAGAAAATGCTAAGCTTATGTTGGACTATTTAGATGTTACCTATGAGGGTATGGGTGAGGTAAGACAGAACAGAATGATAGCTTTGAAAAGAGAATATGAAATGTTCTTTGCCTACAAGAATGAAACCCTTAAGCAAACCTTCATTAGGTTTAACTCCCTAATTGCTGACCTGAATACGTTGAATGTCACGTATACAGAATTTGAACAAGTAAACAAATTCATTGACTTACTGCCTGCTAAATGGAAACCTGTAACTGACCCATTAAGAACCACTCAGACCTTAAAAACTTTAACTTGTCTTCTCTCTATAGCTCCTTATGGAACCATGAGAAGGCAGAAGCTAAATTTGAACTTAACTTGAAAGAAAACTTTAGGTCTTCCCCCACCACTTTAAAATCGTCTAAAACCGATGATACTGCTCTTATTGCTAATGCTAAAAAGAAAGCTCAAAAGGCTTTATTGGTTCAAAAGCTGCTGGCAGAAGAAGAGACAGCTGAGAGTGATGTGGATAGTGGTACTGGGTCTGAAGAAAGCAGTGATGATGAAAGTGATGTAGAAGGGTTTGCTGAAGGTATGGCCTTGCTGGCTAGGTAGTTCAAAAGGTTCAATCGTAATAGAACCAGCAAGTAATACAAAGGGAGTAAGAAACCAAGTGCTAGGTTTAGCAGCAAATCAGTCAAAGGTCCTAAATCTGAGTGTTATAATTGTGGGAAGGTTGGACATTTTGCAGCTGAGTGCATGTCCAGGAAACCTCCAACTTCACATGCTAACTCTTTCTCTAAAGCTGATAAGTACAAGAACAAGTACAAAGCTATGAAAGCTCAGATGAAGGAAAGTGCTAAGACTGATAAGAAGGGTAAAAAGCCAGAAAAGGTTCTAGTTGCTGAGCATCATGATTGGGATGAAACCAGCTCATCGTCTTCCTCTGATAGTGATACTGATGATGATGGTGCTGGTTATGCTCAAGAAAAGAAGCTGTGTTTAATGGCCAAGGAGGTCAAGGAGTCTGATGAGGATGATAGTGGTAGCAAGTTTTTGGCTGATATGAGGGAAGCTGATCAGAAAAGAGATTCTCCTCAATGGAAAACTGAATTGATGTATAAGGTTGATAATTTTCGAACTTATACTGATGATGAAAAGGCCGAAATGTTTGACTACCTAAGAGTTGACTTATGTAGAGGCAGCAAACGTGAAGAAGTTTTGATATCAGACAACAAATCTTTAAATGAGAAACTTAAATGCAAAAATGATGAAATTAAAATATTGAAAGATGATATTTCAAAACTCGAAAAACAAAATTTTGCTTTAAAGTCTCTTCACGTTGAGGCAGCAGAAGTCAAGAACCAGCTGGATAATCTTAAAAAGGTTGTCGCTTCATGGTGTACATCAGCTCAACGCACAGCAAAGTGTGTTAACGAGCAGGTGCCTGCCCAAGTTGAAGCTTTCTTTGTTGGTGACTATGCTGCTGTTGCTGCTATTGCAGAGGTTACTTTCATGGACCCAATTCTTGAAATAGATCCTGAAGCTGTCTTGCCAAATACTTTTGCCAAGATAGTTAAAGGTAAAAAGGTCTTGACGAACAAATTTGTTAGACCTGCTACTGTGTCCCCACCACCTGCCATGAAAGAGATTTTGGAGGATGAGGTTAGAGCAAGAGAAGCCAGTACCTCAATTGATGAGACTACTGACCCCTCAAGCATCTACTACATGACTCCAAAAGAAAGACGTATAAAAAGGGAAATCACTGAAAATAATCTTAGAAAAGTTAAATCTACTGATTCCCCTTCGTGTTCGAGTTCCAATTGTGCTGAGCCAGCTGATGACAAACTTACTGGTCAACCAGTAGCTGCAGACAAGCCAGTCAAACGTAATACTGGCAAGTCCAAGGCAGCAGGAAAAACATCTTCTAGTTCATCAGCTTCAGTTGACAAGCCAGTAACTTCCCACACTGGCTCGTCAAATGATAAAGGCAAAGCAATACGTCATGACTATGGTACTGGTTCCAAGAAGAAAGCTGCCCTTAAAGGAAAAGCAAAAGTGGACTCGAATGAAGAGCTGTCTATCACTGAGATTATGACAGTCAAGCTTTACCAGCTTATTGAAGCAGTTACCAAACATCGCCCCGATCCCCTTTACAATGTGTATGACCCATCACCGATACCAAATGTGAGAAAATGCTACAAATGTGGCAGCAAGTTTCACTTAGCCAACAGGTGTCCTTTTACCCCAACCCCGTCTACTGATGCTTCTTCAAGCAAACCAGCAGACAGGAAGAGATCATCAAAGATGACCCTTCCAGAACCCATCCTTGGATGGGTTCCCAAAAAGAACTAATCTCTTAGCTACTGTGCAGGGCATTCAAAACAAGCAAATCTGGTATCTCGATAGTGGATGTTCGAGACATATGACCGGATGTAAGTCCCTGCTAATGGACTATCAAGAAAAAGATGGTCCAATTGTTTCGTATGGAGATAATTCGTTGGGTTACACAAAGGGTTTTGGTACTTTAACTAATGGGAATGTCACATTCTCAAATGTTGCATATGTAGTTGGGCTTAAACATAATTTACTCAGCATAAGCCAACTGACAAGCAAGAACAAGATAGTCCAATTCAGAAAGAAAATTGGCACTATTTTTGATAAGACAGGGAAGCCACTGGTGACTGCAAAACGTCATGAAAACATGTATCAAATTGACATGAACACAGCTGTCACAACAACTGATACTTATTTCTATTCGAAGGCTGCAGACAACCTGAAATGGTTATGGCACAAGAGACTCTCACATCTCAACTTCAAAGATATTCACAAATTATCCAGTAGAAGTTTGGTGTCTGGGCTACCCACCATGTCTTATGTAAAGGACAGACTGTGTCCTGGTTGTGAAAAAGGGAAACATCACCATGCCTCATTCAAATCAAAGCAAATCTCATCTATTGAGAAACCATTTCATTTACTTCATATGGATCTTTTTGGTCCTGTTAATGTGGCCAGCTGTAGTGGGAAGAAGTATACACTGGTTATTGTTGATGAATATTCCAGATACACCTGGGTATTCTTTTTGAAGCAAAAGAGTGAAGCTGCTGATGAAATTATCAATTTTATCAAACGAATGGAGCTTTTGAATGGGCAGCTGGTGAAACAGCTAAGAAGTGATCATGGTACAGAATTCAGAAATGCAACTTTAGAAGAATTTTGTGCTGACAAAGGTATTTCACAAAACTTTTCTGCTGTAAGAACACCTCAGCAAAATGGTGTTGTAGAAAGAAGAAACAGAACTCTCATTGAAGCAGCAAGATCTATGTTAGCTGAGTCTGGGTTGAAAAATTCATATTGGGCAGAAGCTGTGAATACTGCTTGCTTTACCCAGAATAGATCTCTTATAGTGAAAAGACATCAGAAAACTGCTTATGAAGTTCTCAAAGGTAGAAGACCCTCAATTTCATTTCTTCATGTATTTGGCAGCCCCTGTTACATTCTCAATAATAGGGATCAGCTGGGCAAATTTGATGTCAAGGCTGATGAAGGTATATTCTTAGGATATTTCAACATGTCAAAGGCATATAGGGTTTTCAATAAGAGAAGGGGTTGTTTTGAAGAATCCATTAATGTAACATTTGATGAAACTGCTCCTTCTTCATCTTCTGATCATGAAGATGAAGAGCTACTGTTTGAAGAGCCTACTCAGCCAGCTCTAGATGATGAAGAACCAGCAGCACAACCCTCGCCTATTCATGCTGTTGGGTTCTCTGATGATGAGATGGAACACTCTGTTCCATCTGTGTCTAAACCAGGTGGACCTACTGGCTCTACTGAAGTCTTACAACTTGAGCATAGATCTACTGGTTTTGAAGGATCACAAGCTGACACTGGTTATACCAATAATGAACAGCTGTCTCCAACTGCTGTTCATACTTTCAAACCAGCTGATGATCAAGATGTTGTGTGTTCCACGACATACTCACATGTTCATAACACTAGATGGACAAAAGAGCATCCCATCGAGCAAGTTATTGGTAATCTGGCTAGTGGTGTTAAAACTAGAAGACATGCAACCAGCAATTTTTGTATGCATGTAAACTTTGTGTCTACCATTGAACCTACATGTCCTGATGAAGCAATTAAAGATCCAAGCTGGGCAGGAGCTATGCAAGAAAAGATCTCCCAGTTTGATAGCAATAAGGTTTGGACATTGTTACCTAAACCTGATGATGAAACTAAGAAAATCATTGGTACCAAGTGGGTTTTCAAGAATAAGATGGATGAAGATGGGATTGTGATCAGAAACAAAGCTAGATTGGTAGCTCAAGGTTTCAAACAGGAAGAAGGATTGGATTATGGAGAGACTTATGCTCCAGTGGCTAGGATGGAAGCTATCAGACTGTTCTTGGCGTATGCTGCTAAGATGAACTTTAGGGTATTCCAGATGGATGTTAAATCTGCATTTCTAAATGGCAAGCTGCAAGAAGAAGTTTATGTCAAACAGCCTCCTGGTTTTGTAAGCAGTAAGTATCCAGACCATGTCTACATGTTAGACAAAGCTCTTTATGGCCTCAAACAGGCTCCAAGAGCATGGTATGAGACACTTCATGTGTATCTCACTTGTATAGGCTTTAAAGTTGGAACAATTGACACCACTCTGTTCTCAAAAGAGACAGATGGTGATCTCTTGCTGGTACAGATATATGTGGATGATATTATTTATGGATCTAAAAATGAGAAACATTGTCAAGATTTTTCAAAACTTATGTCAAAGACATATGAAATGAGCTTACAAAGAGACTTGCAATACTTTTTGGGATTGCAAATTAAACAACTTGATGATGGAATTTTTATAAGTCAGGATAAATATATCAAAGATATGCTAAAAAAATTTGGTCTGACCTGTTTAAAAGATATAGGGACTCCAATGGCAGCATCTATTAAAATAGATGCTGATCCCAATGGTGAACCAGTCAATATCACTGAGTATAGAGGTATGATTGGATCCCTACTTTATCTCACAGCCAGCAGACCAGATATTATGTTTTCCACATGTCTGTGTGTCAGATATCAAGCTGATCCTAAAGAGTCACACTTGCTAGCAGTCAAAAGGATATTTAGGTATCTGAAGGCTACTGCTAAACGTGGTCTTTGGTATCCCAAAGACCAGGATTTTGAGCTAATTGGGTATTCAGATGCTGATTTTGCAGGGTGTAAAATAGACAGGAAAAGTACTACTGGTGGTTGCCAGTTACTGGGCGGTAGGCTAGTCAGCTGGAAGAGCAAAAAGCAAAATACTGTGTCCACATCTACTGCTGAGGCAGAATACGTTTCTGCTGGTAGTTGTACTGCTCAAGTACTGTGGATGCAAAGTCAGCTGAAAGACTATGGTGTTCATGTCACAAAGACTCCAATCTACTGTGACAACACAAGTGCAATAGCTATCACCAACAATCATGTGATGCATTCAAGAACAAAGCACATTGACGTTCGATATCACTTCATAAGGGATCATGTTCAAAAAGGAGACGTGGAGCTACATTTTATTTCAACAGACCAGCAGTTAGCAGATCTTTTCACAAAGCCCTTAGATGAGAAACGTTTTAACTATCTCATCTCTGAGCTGGGTATGCTTGAACTTTAAATAAAAGACAATCTTTGTTGGTATGCTGGCTCTACAAAATGTAGGGCAAATCAGTAAGCAATTTTTGTTATCTTACTGCCTACATGTAAAACACTCAGCACAACAAGGTCTTTTATATTTTAATTACTCCAAAATGTTTTTAATTGAAATAATAAATAGCTCACAAAATTAAATGATTCCTTAAAACTGAAACTCATTTACTTCCAATGATTTAAATTAAATTCATGACATATTAAATGTAACAAAGTATCTTGTATTTAATACAACACTTATTTTGTGGTTTTCAATTTTTTTAAAAAATTAAAACCTGCTGCATTTAATGTTGAATGGGAGGTATGAGTATTCAAGCTGTATATACGTCAAATCATCAGTCTGTGTCCCCTCGAGTGTGCCAGTCTGTCACATCTACCCACGTGCCTGCTAATAGCAGTTGTCACTTTCTCTCTCCTGCCTTTTTCACCCAATCACAACGGTTAAAAGTGTGTTTTATCTTCCATAATAATAACCCTTGGTTATTCTGTTTTCAAATTCACACTTCTCTCTCTAAAAAACCCCAAATCTTCATATCTTCACTTTCTGCAATCATCAATGGCAAAACAACAACAACATCAATCACCACCTGCTGAGACCCAGCAACCGGAACAACAATCGGAGCAACTACAAGCATCGGTGGAACCACAACCGGAACAGCAACCACCGCCGGCTATCGAGGAACAAATTGAACAAGGGCCATTATTCAACCTGCACCCCAATCTTATTAGGGCTGCAAACGCACCTGAACACTCTACGATTCGCCTTTCAAGAGGCAATGCTGCTCATGCCCTTTCTGTTCCCAAATAGAAAGCCAATTCCGGCTATGAAGAGCTGATTACTTATATCCGTCAATCCCCTCTGGCAAGAGCCATTACCGGTGTACCTTCACGATTATATCCAGCCTGTTTGGCCAGATTCTGGTATACTGCCACCATGTCCACTACCGAACAGAACGTTCCATGTATTCATGGCATGGTGACTAACAGCTTACCCTGTTCCATTACTGTTGACGCCATCCGACGAGCTCTTCAATTACCCAATGGTCCATTTGTAGATTCACCTACAAGTGATGAGTTTCGAAGGGAGGTACTGGAAATCATTGGCTATTCTCAACCAGTATCTCATACACCACTCAGGAAACACATGCCACCCCTATGGTATTATTTCTTTGGGTTGCTGACTCAGTGTATCAGTCATAAATCGGGCAGTTTTGATCATTGCTCAGATTATGAGTTAAAGATGGGTCACAGGCTGTTGTTCAACCGCAACATCGATTATGCCGGTGAAATCTACTTAAGGTTAAGGGAAATGGTGCTTGCACCCAAACGAACACATCTAATCCCTTTTCCAAGGTTTTTTAGCCTTGTTTTTGAAAATGAGCTGGGTGAAGCTTACCAGCAGATTGCTGACAAATCATATGACCTGCCTCTTAAACAAGGGGGGATGCCAAAGGATAAGCCTACTGCTCCATATGCTGCGTTGACACCAGCAATGCTTGAGTATCTAGCTGCTCAGGGTGGAGCTGCCCCATTGACTGCCTCTGGTGTTGCACCAGCTGATGGGGAGGGTCTTCAGCGAAAGCCAGCTGTCAAGAGGAAGAAGCCAGCTACCTCAACTAGTACAGCCACCGTCTCACATACTGGTAACGCAGTAGTTGTATTAGAATCTAGTGCCCTCTGATCACAAAGAACAGTCCTAGTCTTATATACTGACTACCCACTTCTAGTATTGGAATCCGTTGCTTAACTATTTCTTGGTAACAGGCAAATCCAAACGTGCAAGAGCTGGCTCCAAGCAAACCACAGGGGGAATTGCACCAGTCTCAACTGCTGCTCCTGCAAAGGATGTGGCTATGGAACCTGGTGCGTTTCTAGACCATACAGCAGAAAATTGTAACATAATTAAAAATCTTTTATCTGCTGACTTGAAAAATGAATGTGGAGTTCAAGGTATAACCCTGGCTCCCAAGCTGACTGGTTTTAAAACTAGTGTTAAGAAGAGTAGCAACCCATACTCTTCTAGCCAGACACTTCCACATTTTTCAAATTTGAACTTAATGTTATATCCTCTGCTACCAGTACAATCAGCAGAGCACATACCTGACCCCCAAAGCAAACTTGAGCTGGCTCCTCATCGTGTTGAACCAGCTCAGGATACTGCACAGCCATTATGTTACTTGGATCATGCTAAGAGTCTCACTCCTACATCATTACCAGCCAGAACTCTTACACTATCTGGGTCAACATGTGTCGCCAATGAGTCAGCAGAGTCACAGCTGTACTTACAGACACCTTATTCTGTCTCATTCGAAGGGCTGACCAAATCACCAGTCTGTCCCCAGAGACCAACACCAGATGCAATTGTTGAGTCAAATTTATTTGGTTCTACAGTTGTTAACATAAAATGTTCTATTATTTTAGTTCTTAGCAGGGTAGATGAACAGGCAGAGGGGGAGCAAGTTAAAGATGATATTATTCCTACTGAGCAGATTGCTGCCTCTGCTACTGGTATTGGTGCTACTGTTTCTCCTACTGGTGGTGCTAATGCTAGTACTGTTGCTTCTACAGCTGCTGGTAATACTGCTCCCAGTATTGTTGCTTCCACTACTACACCTGAAGTGGAAGATGAACTCCTAGTGGATCCTCCTGTTCTTAAAAAGGTAATTGACAATATTGTCAAGGATGTTCTACTTGATGAACTTGTCACTGAATCAAAGGGTGACATTACGTCTGTTGCTGCTACTGATGCACAAGATGTTATCATGGAAGCTGGTACAAGTGTTACTTTTCCATCTGATGTTATAATGGAAGCTGGTACAAGTGCTACTTTTCCATCTGATGTTATCCTGGATGCTGGTAAAAGTGCTACTTTTCCATCAGATTCTGGTTCACAGGATGATACTGTTCTGGAGGGTCTTGATTTTGTTAATGATGGCTATGTTGTCTATGTTCCCACAGAGCCAACGGTGGATACTGATGCTACTACTGGAGATGCTGCTCAGTTACTTACTGCTGCTACTGGTTCTACGGAACCCGTTATGGATGCTGGTACCTCTGCTATTGCCACTACTGACTCTTCTCAGGCTACTGTTTCTGCTGAGAAGAAACCCTATGTGTGCCAGGTGCCAGATCCTGATGAAGTTGTCCCTAACTTCATCTATCGGGGAGCATCTATCACTCCCAGAGTTGCTCTGTTGGTGGATCAGCTAACTTTTGATCCTCAAACTGCCATAGTATCAGCCAGCAAATTGCCTCGCGAAGAGCTGACTGAACTATTGTCTCAACTTGATCGACCAGCTAGAGAAGAAGTTTATGAGAGGCTGGCTACTTTAGAACAGATAAACGAGCAGCCATTTTATCACTATTTTGGCATGGCTCCAGCTGCTTCTCCATGGCCTGGTACATGGAGGCCTCTCAAGTTCATCAGGGATCCCTCTACTGGTAAATATGTTATGCAGAATATTCCTGATTCGCCAGTACCTTCTGATTCATCAGCTTCTTCCTCATCATCTTCTTCTTCTGATGGTGATGCTGATAAAGGTACTGGTAAGGATGAACTAGTCATTCATGATAATGTGACTAGTTTCAAAGAAAAACCAGTGGATCTCACAGATGGTACTGATCTTCATGCTGACAAGGATACTAGTGGTTCTAAACCTTCGGGTGAAGGTAAAAATGATGGTGATCATGGTGACGAGTCAGATCCTGACCTTCCACCTCCACCACCCCGTGGACGTACTCCTGTGTCAGCTGCTTCTGACCAGCCCTCAACCAGCTATCTTAAATTTAATGCTGATGAGGTGGCTGATATTTCCACCTTCGTCGTGCTTAGGACACTCAGTGAAGTTACACCAGATCTTCAAAACACCATTCGCACTGCTATTGATGATAGTGTAACTCAAGCCATCAGGAACGCTGGGCAAGTCACCTCTTCGAATATTGAGGCCCAGCTAGGACAAATACGTGCTTTTGCTGATCTGGCAGTATCAGCCATTGTCAAGCAAATAGAGGGGGAGGAGGAATTACAGAAGCGAATCCTTTCTCACAATGAGTACATGGAGGACATTGCTAGCCTTAAAGCTGATTTGGAGGCTGCCAATCGCAGAGTCCTGTTTCTTAATGAAGAAAATGTTGTTCTGCATGAAAGATTGGAATCGCAGGAACAACAAATGGCTAACATGATTCCTGTCTCTGCCTATGTTCAAATGGTGGAGAATATGCAACGCCTGGCTGCCCTACAGGGTGATGTTAGGGCTATGGTTGAACAGATGGCCATGGGTGTTGCAAGGAATGAAGTTAGATCCTCCAACCTTCTCCTTAGACAATTTGGTGTGGATCCTGGTGCCCATCTCACTCCTGAAGTTGCTGATTGGAACAATTTTGCTTTCTCTGTTCCCAACTCAGATAGTAACCTTGATGCACAAGTCTCCCCTGTTCTTTCTCCTGCCTCTGCTGATAACAAAAAGGGGGAGAAGAAGAAATCTAAAAGTAAATCTAAAAAGAGAAAACAATCAGAGGGGGAGCATGAGCATGAGAAGGCTCCTAAACAACCAAGGAGGGATGGTGATGGTGATGGTGATGGTCAAGACTCTGGCACTAAGCCCAGCAACGCTCATACTGAAACTGGTGTACAGGCAGCTGGTGGATCTCAACCCAGTAAGTCTGTCACATCAGTGGATGATATTGGTTCTGGCAGTAAGCCCAGTGATGTTTCTGATATGGCTGTTGCTAAAGCTCTTCTTGTCTCTCAGTCTATTGAAAGGAAAATGAAAAGAAAACTTGAGAGATATCGGAAGAGATAGCAAGACTTAAATGATGCCTTCAATGTCAAATAGGATGCCTATGTTGCTCTTAAACACCACAGAATTGATCATAGGAGATGGCTGACCCAACAAAAGAAGGACATTGATGATGACTTGACTGGCATTGATCTCTACAAAAAGGAAGCACGAAAAAGAAATGTCAAGTTCATGATCAAATACGACAAAAAGAGGGCAAAGTTGTATGATGAGCGTGCAGACAGAATTAAACAAATGACTCCAGAAGAAATGAAAGATTATCTTACATCTACTGGATCAGGGGGAGGAGTTAGAGCTGATATTTTTATGAAATGGTTAGATGCTGTGTTAGAAACCAGCTCATCCCCTCGACCAACATCCACTGCTCAGCCAGCTACACAGCAACAACTAGTAGAAACAATCAATCTTGACGTTGATGATACTCAGGGGGAGCATCTTGCTATTGTTCCCTATCTGTCTCCACAAGAACCAGTATCAACACAAGAACCATCAGCTGAACCCAAGCCTATTGACAAACAGAGGGTGAAATCCACTCCAAGGGATAACCAGTCCCTCAGGAAAGGACCCCTATTTGAGGCAGCTGATGAAGATACTGTGACAGTTGTGCCAGCTGATACTAATCAATCAGCTGGTACTGAAGACTCAGCAAGGAGTGCTGACAAAGAAGACCCAGCCGGAAATGTGCTGCTGGGTGACACAAGCGTTGAAGACCCAGCCAAGGTGGTTGAGCTGGGTGCAAAACCAGATGATGATACGGTTGATCCTGCTGACTTTACTGTCTGGGGTAGAGAAGATCACTTATTTGTTCAATCTCCTATCTCTCCTCGGACTCTCAATTATTTTAATAGAACAAAGGATAGCCGTGTCAATCAATTCTCAGTAAGTTCATCTGGCATAGATGAATCAAACATGTATCCTCCATCTTCCCCTGAACGTCATGGTAAACACAGAACCTAGGAAGATGATTCAGTTGACCATAGTGAGCCGAATCTTTTCAGAATGAATCCAGATGAAAGAGAAGCTTACAGGCTGGAGATCACTGTTCCAGAATTGCTTGAGCAAAGACAAGCAGAGCTTAATGAAAGAATACGCCAAGTCAGATTGCTGCATCATCCTCTTGATCAGCCACTCTACATCGCTGCCTTGACCTTTGGCATTGATATTGGTGTATATTTGAATAACAGTGGTCGAAGGCTCTCCACTGATAAGGAGAAAGCTCAATTTCATGAAGCTCATCAGCTGGGTATGGATCTGAAAGAGTATCAGGTTTCTCTAAGAACTGAAGATGGAAGAAAAATGATTGAAGCAGTCAGATCTCTAAAAATTAGCCACACTGATTATCTGCTAGGCTTAGTGGCAGAACAGCAAAGAAGAGAGGTTGCTAATGCTGAACTTACTGAGAGATTAAGGCTTCAGTAAATAGAAGACAAGTTGGCTGCCGATGAAAAGGAAGAGGCTGAGTCCCTCAAACTAATTCAAGCCATTGTCAAAGAACAGGATAAGGCACTTGATGAGAAGGAAGCTGCTGAGAAAGCACCTACTACTGCTCCTATAAAACCTGTCAGTACTATTGAAGTTCCTGATCATTATTACAGGAGCAGATATGGTGATGTAATGAATAGAAGATCAAATCCCAGCAGGATCATCAAAGTGAACAGAGGGTCAAAAAGAGCCTTCAACGTTATGAGGGAGAATAATGTTCAAGAAAGGATTAACTATGATGAGTTAAGATCCCTTGGATTTAGTGAATGGATGGAGATACTGGAGTATTTTATTGGCAAAGGTGATAGTGCCATCAAAAAGACAATTAAATCTGAACTCCAACAGCTCTTCAACAAAGCCACGAAGTTTGGGAATGCACCAGCAGTAGATGTAGAACAGGTTCTTTCTCAAAAATTTAAAAGACATCAATCTACTGGTGAAGGACCAACCGGAAGAGGCCCCATCATTCTACCTCCTTCTATCCCTGTTTTTGACCCTGCTGAGATACCTATTCTGTTCTATGAATCCTGGAGAATCAAACAAGAGGAGCTATCTGAAGAAGAATGGGACAAAGATAAAGATAGATAGTCTCCTATATGCTTAAAATGAATCTTTTGTCTAACTCACTTTTCATTCTATTATCACTGTATTTAATGTATATATCTTGTTGTAATGAAAGTGAAATGAGTTTATCTTCAAAATCATATCGAATGATAAGATATAGATAACTCAGCAAAAGATCCCAAAACAAACTTAAAAAGGGACAATCTCAATGCATATTCTTATTTGTTCCCTTGTTGCTGGCTTTAGTGTTTTCTCTATATGTCATAGGTTTTATCATCATCAAATAGGGGGAGATTGTTGAGTCCCCAAAATAATTAAGAATTTAATTATGATAAAACTGTAATTTATTTACACTAAAATGTTATGTGCAGCCAGCACAAGTTTGTTTATGTTGTTTATGTATAGTCAGCTAATATAGCTGTGTCGAGTGTGTAGTATGCTGGCTGATCTACCAGCACAAGGTAGAATGTATTCTTAAAATCAGCACAGGATGAGTACTCAGCTAATTAAGAATATCAAGTGACTCAGTATATGAAGAACCAGTAGATCTGGATAGCAGCATACAACACAAGACAGCCATGCTCCATTACAAGCATGGTAGTTTCTCAGAGTGGTCTACATCAACGCACTATTCAACAGAAGTCGAAGACAAAGTTGAACAGAAAAGGACAGGAGTCGGCGGCTGACAAGTGACCTTACAAGACCACGTGGGAATGCAGAAGTGGAACGCATGTGCAGACATGTGTTATACTTTATTCATACCTAGGGAACACAACATTCCATTTGTTTAAATCAAATGGTAGTGCCAAACCAAATTGGTGTGTTCCTGCAAATAGCTACCTAAGAGGAAAGAAGGAGAGCACGCCTTCTGACACAATTGTCCCCACAAGTACAAGGCATCCAATGTACTAGTGGACAATAGATTAATTACACGGACAATAGGACTACTATATATTGCTGTATTCACTGTTGTATCAACTAGTGGTGTGGGTTTCATTATTTAGAGTCCTAAACGTGTAATAGCTTTTAGTTTACCTCTTAGCTATAATCTAGGTAATCTGTATCAACCAACTATCATTCCGCCAAGGATAGTTGTAATTCTTTGTGATTCAATCAATAAAGAATAACCGTTGAAAATTACCTGTGACTCTATCTAATTTGCATGCTTGAATACATAATCGAGTTTAACTGTTTAGTTAATTGAAAAGTAATTGTATTCACCCCCCCTCTACAACACTCCTGTCGTTATTAAGGGACCAACAGGTCCTCACTAGCGAGTGAAACCCCTAGGTGATAAGCCTCCGAGCGACAAGACCCGTAACCGGGTGAGTTGCGCACATAAGAAGTTAAAATAAATTCTAGTTAAAATAAATTCTAGGAAAATAATGTTATATAAAAGTTATATAATCTATATATATTCTATAAATAAATTTATGACAAAAAAATAGTATTGTTATCGTACAATTTAATCGTTCAATACTCAAATTTCAAAATACTCAAATTCCAAAGTTTAAAAAGATTATTAAATAAATTGCAAAAAAATAGATTGTATTATGAGATCATGATAATGCCATAGTCACATCATCAAAGTTGCTATTCATGAGCCTTACACAATATATATATATATATATATATATATATATATATATATATATATATATATATATATATATATATATATATATATATATATATATATATATATATATATTTTGCTAAAATAACGAATACTATAGAAATAGGAAACCTCCATCAATAGACGAAGGAACCACAAACTGATACAATCAGACCAAACAAAAAGCTCGCTATAAGAAAAATGTAAGACCAATTCGTAACGGTTAGACTTAACTAACTCTAATCGAGCCAAACGGGCAAACCAAATATGAAACAACAAAATGATACAAATAACCGAGAACAAAACTAATAAACAAAAAACTGCAAACAAAAAAACATAACTAATATATATAATATATATAGTAATAGTAATAACTAGTGAAATGACCCGTGGAACCACGAGTTTATTTAAACGAAACAGTTTAATGATATATTTTTAGGTATTAAGTGAATTTAAACGCTAAAGTCATTTACTTTAATGACCCGACGGATTCTGACTAAGAAACTTCTCGTTGTTTTTACAAACACATTGATGTACTTAACTTGGTCGGAATAAATGAACTACATATATTCTCTTACCGTCATCTTCCAATTTTCATCACAATTACTATTTTCCTTGTCATAAAAGCCTAAATAGAATCTTTTATTGAGATGTGTATTTCGCATACATATTAATCTCGTAAAGAGAACTCAAATTTGAATTTGAATAATAACATAATAATAATTAATGAGAGTGAATTTTTTTTCCTGAAAAACATGAAATAAATAAATAAGTAGATTTAATTTAATTAGTTATTAATTAGATTAATGACATCACCTTAAGAGCTTAGATTGTTTCTTTTTCTTTTTGATTTTTTTAAAAGAGGAATTAGCCTAATAATGACATCATCATTATAGGATTTTAATAGAAACTATAGATAGATAATTTCAATTTCACTCCACACAATAAAATGAAATAAAAGAAATTGCTATAGTATAAAGTGTAACAAAAAAAAAATGAAATAAAAGAAATTGCTATAGTATAAAGTGTAACAAAAAAAAGATACTTTTGATTTGTGATTTTATAATCTAATCAAATATGTAAATTTTTCGAATGATAACTTTTAAGATTGTTATTAAGGTTCATAAACACATTGTACATTTGAATAACCGTCATCAAAAAATTGACATTAGTCGCTATATACAATACATATATGCATGTTAACTATAACCCTAGAAACCGTTCTTAATTAAATCTTAAATAATTTTGTGTAAAATTTGAGAGGTCTATTAGAGCTCACTCAATAAACACGAGATGTATAAGTCAACTCCATGCCAAAGGCATGTACTAATTTTGGCACTGATGGCACCAACAAGCTAAAGGTGAGGCAATAAGTATGTGTGATCCTTTGCACGAATTCATAGTTTTTTGTTTGGTTGTAGTGATTGATTAAATAGACAAAAAAATAACTAGTGACTGGTTGGAAAAAATATGCAATGAAACAAGAAAAACAATGAAACAAGACAACTAAGTACGGGTTCGCCAGATGTGACATGTCGTTTTTTTTGGCAAAAATATTAATATGTATATATATAATAGAACCGAGGTTCTGGTGAAACAACATTGAGCAGATCATACCGATCTGTAGGAGTACTTGTGTGACGACCCGGAAATTTTCGACCAAATTTAAACTTAAATCTTTAAATGATTTCGACACGATAAGCAAAGTCTGTGAAGTTGAGTCTCAAAATTTTGAACTATATCATATATTCAGTTAACCTTTAACTATTCCCGACGATTCACGAACAATTGTGTGTAAATAAATATGTAAAAATATATATAAATATAAATATAAATATAAGTGTATATATAATATTTTAAATTAATAATGTACACTTTAATCATTTGAATTATAAAATAATAAATAAAATAATTAAGTTACTATCATATGAATATATATATATATATATATATATATATATATATATATATATATATATATATATATATATATATATAAATATATATATGTGTGTGTGATATTATTATAAGTCTATATATATGATTTCTATAAATAATTATTATTATATTGTAAAGTATAAATACTAAACATTCAATATATATATATATATATATATATATATATATATATATATATATATATACATATATATATATATATATATGTATTATATAATTATTAAATATTATATAATTAATAAATTGTAATAGTAATATTTAATTACAAGTTAAAATATAAGTGTGATATTAATATTATTATCATTATTATTATTGTTAATATTAATATTAATATTTGTATTATTAATATTATTATTTTTAATATAAAATATATATATATATATATATATATATATATATATATATATATATATATATATATATATATATATATAAGAAATTTGATATGTATAAGTTGTTATACTATTTTTATTATTAATATTATTATTATCATTAATAATATTAATATTATTATAACTAGTATTATTATTAGTATCATTATTATTTTTATTATTATTATCATTACTATCAATTACTATTAAATTTATTAAAATCATCATTTTGTTATTATTAATATCAGCATATTATTATTATTACTCTTATAATAATTATTATTAATATTATTACTAATACTATTATTAGATCCATTATTATTATTATTATTATTAGTATCTTATAAGTATTAATATTATTACTACTATAATTATTATTAATATTAGTATTACTAATATTATTATATAATATATATAGAAACGAAACCTGATACATGTAATTTATTAGATTTTTATTACCATTAATAATATTATTATTTATATAATTATTATTATCATTATTATTATTTCTTATTATTAATATATTTATAAATAATAAAATATAGATACAATGACAGATATTACGCATAATCCTTATCTACTATTCTACTCGTGATAATCTGCTATTCTGCTCGTGATACTAGTCGACATATATCATACACTGATAACTGAAATATTAAAAACAGATATATTTTTTTTTATTTTTTTATCTTTTTTTTCTTTTCTCTACTCGTTACTTCTGTTCCTACATCTTTTTACAAAAAGCTTGATTCTACATTTATTATCAAAATGTAAAAATAGAGTTTTGTTAGGAATCCTATAAGCAATCTTTCTGCAAAGTTTGAGATTTCAATTTCTTATATCGAGTTCTAATTTCGGAGTCAAAGGATTTTTGTAAAAAAGTCAAACAGCGAGTTCAATATGAAATTTGAGTTCATGTTTGTGTTTTAGGATAAATTAAAGATTTGGAAAGTTTTTAGGATCGATTTGAAATATATTTCGTATTTTAATTTTTGTCTAATACGTTAGTATAAAAGGAATCAAATTTTTTTTTTTCATAGCAGCGACGAGCAACTGCTGTTGTTCTTCATATTTTTTTATTATTTTTTTTTCTGTTGATTTAATAACAATTACAACAAGTCATTTATATTAAATTACAAGTCTAAGAACAATTGGGTAACTCGCTAATTGGATAGGATTATGGTTATTGTTGTTTGAATTGTGAAGAAGAAAGGGAAACATATAAAATACGGGTTATAAACTATTAGAAAGGATTATGAAACAGAAAATGGGCAACAGCCCAGTGGTTAGGACGAGTGCGGGTATTTGAGAGGTCTCGGGTTCGAGTCCCGGCTCTGGCAGTTTATTCTTTTTAAGCCTTTAAAGGTAGTTTCACATTTATTATTATTATTATTATTATTATTATTATTATTATTATTATTATTATTATTATTATTATTATTATTATTATTATTATTATTATTATTATTGTTATTATTGTTGTTGTTGTTGTTGATGTTGTTATTATTATTTAGAGTACTTGTTATTATTACTAATAAAAATATTATGAGGATCATTATAAACATTAATATAATTTATATTATTATCACTTTATTATTAGTATTATCATTATTATTAATATTATTATCATTATTATTATCATTGGTAGAAAACTTATGATTTAGTTATTATTAATATTGTTATTATTATTATTACTGATATTACTATTATTAATATTATTATCGTTATAATTAGTATTATTATTATCATTAACATTATTATCATTACCATCATTATTGAAGTTATTAAACTTAATACTAATATTATTATTTTATGATTACTAATACTAAAGCTAAAATATTTTTCTAATATATTAACATTGATAAATTATTATTTTTTATATTAAGTACTTATTTCAATTACTGAAAATAAATATATTTAAGTTATGATGAGTTATTATTATTAACAATTATATATATTATCATTAATAAAATGATTATCATTATTATTATTATTATTAACATTACAAATAAATATTACAAATATATTAATATAAAGTGTTAATACATAATATGATATTTCTAAACATTAATATAAGATATTTATAATAAATGATATATCGTCTACTTTAAATCAGTTACATATATATAAATTTTAAGTATTTAAAATATATATAAATGAACATAGCTAATAAATTTATTAATCTAAGAAGTATATTAATAATATAAATAAAAACTGGTTAATTGTCATCATGTGTTTTAATATATATATATAAATGATATAGGTTCGTGAATCTGAGGCCAACCTTGCATTGTTCAGTTCCGTCGTATGCATATTTTTACTACAAAATATCATATTGTGAGTTCATTTGATTCCCTTTTACTTTTTACATTTTTGGGACTGAGAATACATGCGCTGTTTTTATAACTGTTTTACTAAATGTTTTTGAGATATATTTTGAACTGAGAATACATGAACCGTGTTTTTATAAATGTTTGACGAAATAGACACAAGTACTAAAAACTGCATTCTATGATAGAATTATTTGGATTCAGAGGTTCGATTTCTATAAAGATTGTATTATCGACCATGGGTGAGAAATTTTTGCATTGCACGATGCATTAGCTACCGGAATGGTTCGATGTCTATAAAGATTGTATTAGCAACCATCGGTGAGAAATTTTTTCATTGCACGATGCATTAGCTACCGAAATAGTTCGATTTATTAGCTACTATCGGTGAGAAATTTTTGCATTGCACGATGCATTAGCTACCGAAATGGTTCGATTTATTAGCTACTATCGGTGAGAAATTTTTGCATTGCACGATGCATTAGCTACCATTTTAGCTACCTTCGGTGTAATTTTTTTTATTGCACAATGCATTAACTACCGTTGGTGAGATTATTTCGTAATTTTCGGTGTTCTTCATATGAATGATTTTTACAGCAGTGAGCAGACCTGCACAGATTGTTTTCGAAATATGAGTATCTTGTGTTCTATTATATTATTGGAAATGATTAATTATGATAAACTCATGAACTCACCAACCTTTGGTTGACACTTTAAAGCATGTTTATTCTCAGGTATGAAAGAAATCTTTCGCCGTGCATTTGCTCATTTTAGAGATATTACTTGGAGTCATTCATGACATATTTCAAAAGACGTTGCATTCGAGTCGTTGAGTTCATCAAGATTATTATTAAGTCAATTATAGTTGGATATATTATGAAATGGTATGCATGCCGTCAACTTTCGATGTAATGAAAGTTTGTCTTTTTAAAAACGAATGCAATGTTTGTAAAATGTATCATATAGAGGTCAAGTACCTCGCGATGTAACCAAATATAATGTATTCGTCCAGATGGATTAGGACGGGTCGTTAAAGTTGGTATCAGAATGGTGTTCTTAGCGAACCAGGTCTTGCATTAGTGTGTCTAACTGATAGTTGTTTAGATGCATTAGTGGGTCTGGACTTCGACCGTGTCTGCATGTCAAAAGTTTTGCTTATCATTTTGTGTCGAAAATTACCTGCTTATCATTCTTAGGGAATCACTTGCTTATCACTCTTAGTCTAGACACTTCTTACTGCATTGATTGCATGAATAGTGTATAGACAAAATTCATATCTTAGCGTATCTGCTAATTTATATCTTAGCGTATCTGTTACTGTAAACTTTGCATAGTATATTCCGTAAATTCCTCCATAATCTACGAAATCTTTTCTTCTATATATATAGATATTCTATGTAAATTAGAATAACATCATATAGCCAGAAATCATTTCATATCGAAAAATCCTTTATTCAATCGTACGTAATGGAATTCGTCACTAGTTCAAGTCCCTCAGATTCCGATATGGAGTTTCACTCGATATCCGACAGCAGTGTGACCGGAATGAACCAACAAATTAGCCATCATCTATTCTGGATGAATTGAGGATGGGTTCGTAGCCTACTTACTTATTGGAGATAAGAAGAAGGTGATCCCTTCCATCCACCATATTACCTTCTTGGCGATGAACCTGAAGCACTTACCGGCGAACCTGTTCAAAACACCATTTTCTCTCTCATTTCCAGAGTATATCGCCACGACTATATCATAACTCAGATTCTAAACCTTATTCATTCGCTCGTTCCTACCGACAACCATCCCGGAGTAATAACAGAAGGCAACGAGCTTCGCGCCCGAGTTGTAGCCTTGAAAAATATGGTGCAAAACGTATCAGCTTCAGCAACATCACCGGCACTAACAGTACCACCAACGTCAATACCAGTACCACCAACAACCCAAGTTTCAACATCACACGCCTCAACATCTCATTATGTACCTCGAGCATAATCATCGTTCTACGAATCGTTCTACATCATTTATCTTAGTTCGACATGGTGATTATGTAATCTCTAATGTTTAGAGATTATATATTCTTGTTCTAACGGTAAATCAAATGAGTTTAATATCATATTGACTCATTAAATTCATGATTACATCTGAAGAAAATATATATGTAAATATATTTTCATAAAGATTGTAATTGAAAATTCTTTCGTACAAACTGTTAATGATGAAAATATTTTAACGGGTAGGTAATACCCGAGGAATATTTAGATTTCACATTAATAAGTTACACTGTACATTCTTTCAATTCCGATTCAACAGTCATTTACTATCATACCTACATCCATAGATATACGTATCCGTTCACCGCAGAATAACCATTTTCATTCAATTTCATATTTGGATTTTGACCTATCAGAATCCAACAAGTGGCATAATGAAGAATACATTGGACAAAAATAAAATTTCATAGAAACAAACAAATTAACTATGAGATATTGTGTTAAGAATCCACGCTAACAAAATCTTAGCTAACTGTTCCTAGCTAACTGTTAATTCCGTATTAGATTTTATTTATAGCAATTTATTTATCGCAATTTAATTATCGCAATTTAAATTCTCTCAATTTTATTTATCGTTATTTAATTTCTGTTATTTATTTTACGCACTTCAAATATCGTCGGATAAATCGGGACACGTATACAATGTTTTGACATATCATATTGACGTCATCTATATATATTATTTGGAATAACCATAGACACTCTATATGCGGTAATGTTCGAGTTAGCTATACAGGGTTGAGGTTGATTCTCAAATAATATATATACTTTGAGTTGTGATCGAGTCTGAGACTTGTATACAATGGATCACGACACGTATTAATTAATTTGAATATTATATATTAAACTACATATGAATTATTGAATTACTAACTGTGGACTACTAACTGTGGACAATTAAAATGAATTAAAATATTGATTATAACATATGAAACTGAACATTTCTTCAAGTTTGCCACTTGATTTCATCTTAACCCTCATTTGTATCTTGACGATTACAATCTGCATTCAAACCTTTCATGATTCTTGAAAACACCTCAATCTAGAGGATGAACCAACCGCACTTCATCTTCGGAAGAAAAGATTGATGCATATAGTTATGCACCTGAAAACACTCGGAACCTGAGTAAACGTTTAACAAGTATCTGTGCTAGCGTTATTATTACCGAAAATAACTTTGCAATCTCTTTCCAAATTAGCCAATTTTGTCACAGCTCCAGCAAGTCGACTTCGACTTTTCAGTCGAACTAGCCTTATTATAACCTTGATATATACGTTGTCTTTTCGCCTTCATTACCGGGGAACCGTTTATATCCCACCACATTAGCAGTAAACTTACCAGCAACTTCATCACTCATTGGCTTAAGACTCTCCGAAAAACCAATATATTTGTTCATTAAAACTCTATCATATACTCACCCGCATCTTGTAACGAGAACTGCCATACCAATTACCGGGAACCAGCAATCAATATTTTGAATCTCGCAGCGTTTCTACATCAACAGTTATATGCATACATATAACACTTATCTCTTAGAATTATGATCTTCCATTCTGAAATTCTGAAAAGCACCCAGTCTACGGATCAATACTCGGAATATTGAAAAATCTGATTGAAGCAGCAAAAACTGTAAACGACCTTGACAGCTAAAAGTTTGATAATAAAGAATAGTATGTTGGCAAAGCTCAGAAAAGTTGGAACTGGAAAATGAATTGAGCAAACCATGAAGGAGGCTGTGGACAAATCACAAAGACTAAACCTGCCTTCAAAGAATCCAAATGATTCAGTATCTGCTAAAGTTATTAACGAATACCTTGCTCCTGACTCTAAACTCTTGCAAATAAATCTTCACCATCATCCATCGATATTATAAATTCTAAGATATCATCGTATCTTTCATTATAAATATCTTCGATATTTCTGAAGATATTTTCATAACTATTCTTATCTGAAATCATTTATCTCTTCACGATATAAGTGTTACATTAGAAAGAAAACTAATTTAATTTCTAAATTCTGAAAAATTCGAATTTAAAATTAAATATTTTTGAAGTAGTGTTGGGAACTGAAGCATGAGTTAGTATAATATAATGACACTTGATCAACGTGATTATATTACAGTAAGTCATGCTGAGTTTCTAATGGAACGTAATGATTCACAGACCATAACGTCATCATGTGCCATGTTACACGACTCTTACATTCTAACTAATCTCCAAACATATCGAGAACATATTTTCCTGGTAGCTCTATCTTTTCTCTTGAATTCTGGTAATTTAACCAATCAAGATCGTGCTATTACAATTTCTCTCTTAGAACATTAGTCATGTTCATACGAAATTTCATACCTACGAATTCTGGACCATAATTAGTTTGACTTAAAGTCGGGAAGAGAAAACAAAAGGATGGAACTCCAAAATATAAAGGAAATGAAGAGGGTAGATTTATAGTGAAATATCCGACAGAGCAATCAAAACAGATTATCGCACTTGACCAAAGAAGATCCTATTTCCTTAATTACCGAAGAACCAAATCTTATTACAAATTTTTTCTCTAAATCCCTTGAATTCCGGAAACCCACCATGACTACGTCACCGGTTAAGTCAAACCTGCATTTAATCATCTCATTCTTTTGCGACAGCTTCACTCGTACGCTTCACATAATCGAATCATTTTAGCTACATTACTCAATAATGATACAACTCTATTTGTTGATGTGTGAAATCGCGTCTATTATTTATAATGGGAAAAACCGGTTTAAAGATTTACTACACACTAACGGGCAGTGTACCCGATCGTGCAATAGTATAAAGTTGGTAAATCCAAGATCGTTCCAAGGACAGTTTAGACGTGAAAATTAAGATTGTAACTAATGAATTAAACTAAGTTAAATCTAGAAAATTGAATTACGAGATAATTTGTTTGGTTGGCTATTTAACGATTAGCCAAAATCAAAGATAGCTTTAATTAATAACAAGATTGAACAATATTTTTGGTGTTTTCAGTTTTAAGCTTTAAAGCAAACAAACGAGTAAAATAAGATAGTTGTAAACAATTAAAAAAAACGAATGCTTGTCTAGACCTTTTTCACCTAGTATTGGATGCATTTAGATTAAGCCCTAGTTATTATCTAACTTATGTGAATTATCTAGTCGGTTCACCTGGAATTCCCCAGCGCAAACACTTCAATTAAGATTACACGACACGGAATTCCCCGTAGCCTAAGACTTCCTAATTGTGACTAAACAGTTCAACTGAGATGAAGACTCAAATCACAATCACTCCAACTCTCGTTGCGCATAATTCACCCCTATTTCGTCTAGCCTTTTGAATTCAATTTACTCTCGTCTCCGAGTAAGCAAACAATCAATTAAGACAAACCAATTGTAAATTAATGCACTAAATTAATGAACTCTCGTCCTATCAAACAAGTACACAACCAATTGAATCGAAGAGTCTAGCTTCAATAAGAATGGTTCTTTAATTCAAACATCAAATCATCATAAATTAATCAAACAACTGATAAGTAGCATCCAATACATAGGTTATTAAATCTAGACAAACATTAAAGAACTTAGCCAATAATCATGGCAACAATAAAAATCACAAATAAAGTAATAGAGAAATTCATTGTTTATGACAAGAGATTAACCTAATCAATGATTGAATCCTGAAAGATAAACGAATCGAGACTTGTTTCCGGAATGATTGGATGCATTTAGATTAAGCCCTAGTTATTATCTAACTTATGTGAATTATCTAGTCGGTTCACCTGGAATTCCCCAGCGCAAACACTTCAATTAAGATTACACGACACGGAATTCCCCGTAGCCTAAGACTTCCTAATTGTGACTAAACAGTTCAACTGAGATGAAGACTCAAATCACAATCACTCCAACTCTCGTTGCGCATAATTCACCCCTATTTCGTCTAGCCTTTTGAATTCAATTTACTCTCGTCTCCGAGTAAGCAAACAATCAATTAAGACAAACCAATTGTAAATTAATGCACTAAATTAATGAACTCTCGTCCTATCAAACAAGTACACAACCAATTGAATCGAAGAGTCTAGCTTCAATAAGAATGGTTCTTTAATTCAAACATCAAATCATCATAAATTAATCAAACAACTGATAAGTAGCATCCAATACATAGGTTATTAAATCTAGACAAACATTAAAGAACTTAGCCAATAATCATGGCAACAATAAAAATCACAAATAAAGTAATAGAGAAATTCATTGTTTATGACAAGAGATTAACCTAATCAATGATTGAATCCTGAAAGATAAACGAATCGAGACTTGTTTCCGGAATGATTGATACCTTAGAATGACCTTGGAAATCCCCAAAAATCACCTAAGTTCGTCAAAAAGCTGCTGGAATTCGTCTGGATACGATAATGATAAATTAGGGTAATTTTCGGGCTTTAAATAGGTGCAATTCTAAACCCGGTTAAGAACCTGCGGGGCGCGCCCTTACTCGCGCGGCGCGCCATTTCCTCGCGCGGTGCGCCATTTAACTGGTGAGCTGAAATCTGCCTTTTAAAAACGCTCGAGCTGTATTTTATGTGGAATGGCGCGGTGCGCCATGTTTTGGAGCGGCGCTCCATGTCATTTTTGCTGAAATGAGCTGAAAAACTTAATACAAACACCAAAACTAGAATCGAACCAAAACCTTTCACTCGTTTACATCGAAAATCACCCAAAACCATCAAATAACTTCAAAATTAACCTCCTTGGTCTTGGAACTCAAACTTTTCACAACTTTCACTGAAATAATTCCAAATCGTATCCAAAAGGACCAAAATGTACCCGATATCGCTAAGGAAAATGCGTATAAAATATGCGATATCAAACAACCCCACAATAGAGTTTTGCTTGTCCTCAAGCAAATAAACTCGATAATAATCTTCTACCATATAATAATGTCTTCAAACATGTATGTAGAACCAAACGAACAAGAAACCAAACAAGCAACTAGCGTGGGCACAATTTGGAATAAATAACAACCATAGTTCCCACTTGCATTCCCCCGATGTAACTTCCCAACCGTAAACAATATGAATGAATATAGTAACCAAAATAATCTCGATAACGTACTGATAATGCTAAAAACGAACATATATTTCATAGCATTATTCCTCAAGAAAGACAAGCTTTTAGTTGCAATTGTTCTATTTACAAGAGATATTCGTTTAAATAATAAAAGGTGAAGACAAAAGACAGATTCGACGAATTGAAGACGCAAACGACCAAAAAGCTCAAAAGAACAAAAGACAATCAAAAAGGTTCCAATTATTGATAAGAAACGTCTCGAAATTACAGAAGTACAAGATTCAAAACGCAAAGTACAAGATATTAAATTGTACGCGAGGACGTTCGAAAATCCGGAACCGGGACTAGAGTCAACTCTTAACGCTCGACGCAACGGACTAAAAATTACAAGTTAACTATGTATATAAATATAATATAATATATAATTAATTATATTAATTATATATATATTATATATATATATTAAAAACCGTCGGCAGCAGGAAACTCCAAGGGTGTGAGCTGTAAATATCTCTCCGCGACTCGCGGAGTTTGAAGGGCATTTTGCCGCGAGTCGCGGAGCCCCAAATTTCAAGTCTGGCTATAAAGCCAACCGAATTCTGATCAAATTTAAACACATCTTTTTCTCTTCCTCTTCATACGTAAATATATTTATATTTATAATTTATATTTTAATTTTAATTATAATTCTAATAATAAGGGTATGTTAGCGAATGTTGTAAGGGTGTAAGTCGAAATTCTGTCCGTGTAACGCTACGCTATTTTTAATCATTGTAAGTTATGTTCAACCTTTTTATATTAATGTCTCGTAGCTAAGTTATTATTATGCTTATTTAAAACGAAGTAATCATGATGTTGGGCTAATTACTAAAATTGGGTAATTGGGCTTTGTACCATAATTGGGGTTTGGATAAAAGAACGACACTTGTGGAAACTAGACTATGGGCTATTAATGGGCTTTATATTTGTTTAACTAAATGAAAGTTTGTTAATGTTAATATAAAGATTTACAATTGGGCGTCCCTATAAATTACCATATACACTCGATCGGACACGATGGGCGGGGTATTTATATGTACGAATAATCGTTCATTTAACCGGACACGGGAATGGATTAATAGCCACTAGAATAATTAAAACAGGGGTGAAATTACATTCAAGGGTAATTGGTGTAATTGTTAACAAAGTAGTAAAACCTTGGTTTACACGCAGTCGATAACCTGGTGTATTCATTAAACAAAGTATTAAAACCTTGTTACAATTCGAATCCCCAATTAGTTGGAATATTTATCTTCGGGTATAATAATAATTTGACAAGGACACTTGCAATTTATATTTATGACTGATGGACTGTTATGGACAAAAACCAGACGGACATATTGAATAATCCAGGACAAAGGACAATTAACCCATGGGCATAAAACTAAAATCAACACGTCAAACATCATGATTACGGAAGTTTAAATAAGCATAATTCTTTTATTTCATATTTAATTTCCTTTATTTTATATTTAATTGCACTTCTAATTATCGCACTTTTATTTATTGTTATTTTATTTAATCGCACTTTTAATTATCGTACTTTTAATTATCGCAATTTAATTTTATCGCATTTTTATTATTCGCAATTTCATTATCGTTATTTACTTTACGCTTTAATTTAAGTCTTGTATTTATTTTATATTTTACATTAGGTTTTAACTGCGACTAAAGTCTTAAAATCGACAAACCGGTCATTAAACGGTAAAAAAAACCCCCCCTTATAATAATAATATTACTTATATATATATTTGTATTTTTATAAAAGTAAACTAATATAGCGTTGAGCTTTATTTAAAGATTTCCCTGTGGAACGAACCGGACTTACTAAAAACTACACTACTGTACGATTAGGTACACTGCCTATAAGTGTTGTAGCAAGGTTTAAGTATATCCATTCTATAAATAAATAAATATCTTGTGTAAAATTGTATCGTATTTAATAGTTTTTCCTAGTAAAATAATAAGCTATTTTATATACACCTCGTTCGACATCAAGTATTTTTGGCGCCGCTGCCGGGGAACTATCTTAAAAGCCGGAAGCGCAACGCTAATAAAAAAAAAAAAAAGATTTTTAGTTAACTTTTATTAAAATTCGTTTTTGTAAAAATACGTTTTAATTATTCAAAAATATAAAAAGAAAAACAAAAATATAAGTATTTTTAAGATTTTGTTAAATATTTAAGTTTTATAAGTTTCTTTATTTCTATTTTAGTTTATAAAAATATAACTTTTGCTTTAATATCTTTTATTTAATTAAAAAAAAAAAAAAAATAAATAAAGAAAAACGCGTAAAAAGATAAAGCTGTCAACTGAATTCCTGAACCCCGCGACTCGCGGGGTTTTCTTCTCTCTTTGCCGCGACTCGCGGAGGGCTTCTGACACACGGACAAAACCCTAATCAAGCATTGATTACGGGTTATTTTAAATTATTATTAATTATTTAACCTAATTATAATTATAATTATTATTATTTTTAGTTTTAGTTTTATTTTTACTTTTTATTTATTTATGTATTTAGTATTAATTAAGTTTTTATTAAATTGTAAAATTAATAGTTTTATAAAATAAATAATATAAAAATAATATTTTTATAAAAATTGTACTTTTTACAACTTTTTGTATATTTTTATATTTTGTACCTTTTTAATCGTTGTAGCGTAATATTTGTATTTTTTTTAGCTCATATTTAATTTTAAACTTAGTTTTAGCTATAGTTATATTTACTCCTAGATTTTTAGGCTTTGCCGTAAAACTCCTTAAGTACTTTTTCTTTAGACTAAGATTTAGGTGCTTTAGAATTTTGCGACGCCTTTTTAAGTTTTAGTTTCTTTTTAAGTTATTTCCATTTGGAATTTAGTTTTTCCTGTAAGCTTTAATATTTTTAGACCTTTTACTATGTACCAATTATCATTCCAATTAGTAATATCAATTTGCGATTATAATTTTAAGTTAGTTGTAGTAATAAGGTTAAATTAGTTAAGTATTTTTAAGTTTTTATAAGTTTCTTTTATTTTTCCGTCACCTTTTATTTTTCAACCATTTTTCTTTTTCGACATTTTTCGACGCGCAATCTTTTTCTCTCTTATTTCTCGCCATTCTAGTTTTTAGGACTTAAAATTTTTCTACTTCTTATCTAAATTTCTTAAAATTACGAAAATTTATTTTAAGTGGTTAAATTAATAGACATCAAAATTTTCTGGTTCGTAGTAATAGTTGGATTTGTACGTGGACCGGGTTATTGGAGCCAAACAGTCCTCAATTATATTGAGACCAAACGAATCCTGCCCCTCTGCTGCATCTTTTGGCTATTCGAAACGTGGGCAAAATCAGAAAAGTCTATTGATTGGATAACTTATTATAATTTTTCTTTCCTTTTAAAAACTAATAGGATATTCTGTGAATGCACCGAGCAAGACGTTCATCACCTTTTGTACGTTCACCACCTGTAACTCGATCAAGACATCGTTTAACAAATATAACCGCCGTTGATTTTTCTTTATAATCGTCATCCAGTCGACCAAGTACTTCAGTTCAAATTTCCGATAATCCAGTTTTTGAAACAAACCTCACAATTGAGAATCCAGAAAATATTCAGGAACGGTTCGTAGATCCTGAACCATTAAACTTTCCTCCGGAACCACCAATCATTCAAACAGAGATTGTTGAGGAACGAACTATTAAATCAGAATCATCTAGTGATACCGATTCAACAAATTCAATTATGGAAAATCTGGAACCTTTAAGTATGGAAGACCGAATGAGAGCTAAACGCACTGGCCAAGGTCACGCAATTACTCATCCAGACATTAATGCGCCAGATTATGAAATCAAAGGACAAATTTTACACATGGTGACTAATCAATGCCAATTTAGTGGTGCGCCGAAGGAAGATCCAAATGAACATCTACGTACCTTTAATAGGATCTGCACACTATTTAAAATACGAGAAGTGGAGGATGAACAGATATATCTCATGTTATTTCCCTGGACTTTAAAGGGAGAAGCCAAAGATTGGTTGGAATCGTTACCTGAAGGGGCGATCGATACATGGGACGTTTTAATTGATAAATTTCTTAAACAATTCTTTCCTGCATCTAAAGCCGTAAGACTTCAAGCAGAAATTGTTACGTTCACACAGAAGCCAAATGAAACTCTATATGAGGCGTGGACAAGATATGGAAAGTTACTAAGAGGATGTCCGCAACATGGTTTAGACACCTGTCAAATAGTACAAATATTCTACCAAGGATGCGACATCACTACAAGAAAAGACATAGATATAGCAGCTGGTGGTTCTATTATGAAGAAAACTGAAACTGATGCCTACAAAATTATTGATAACACTGCTTCCCACTCGCATGAGTGGCACCAAGAAAAAGACATCATTAGATCATCTAAAGCAGCTAGAGCCGATTCTAGCCATGACTTAGATTACATTTCAGCAAAGATAGATGCTTTCGAGAGACGAATGGAAAAGATGACTAAAGATATTCATGCTATACGAATTAGTTGTGAGCAGTGTGGAGGACCACATTTGACAAAAGATTGTCTCAGTATTGAATTAACAATGGAACAAAGAGAGAATATTTCATACATAAACCAAAGGCCTGGAAATAATTATCAGAATAATTATCAACCGCCAAGACCGATTTACAATCAAAACCAGAATTATAACCGAAATATTCCATACAATAACCAACAAGGTCCTAGCAATCAACAAGTATCCAATAATACTTACAATCAGCAAAGACCGAATTTTCAAAACAAACCACCACAACAAACCGATGATAAAAAGCCAAATTTAGAAGATATGATGACGAAGCTAGTTGAAACTCAAACGCAGTTTTTCACATCTCAAAAACAAACCAATGAACAAAATGCTCAAGCATTTAGAAATCAACAAGCTTCTATTCAAAATCTGGAACAAGAAGTAAGTAACCTAGCAAGGTTAATAGGTGAAAGAAAACCGGGAAGTCTACCTAGTGATACAAACGCTAACCCCCGGAATGAAACAGCTAAAGCTATTACCACAAGAAGTGGTACAACACTTAAATCACCTGAAATACCTGTAACTTCTGATGAAACTATTCCTACTCCACAAGAACCACAACCTGATAAAGATAAGGAAAAAGAACCGGTAGTTGAAAAGGTTAATGAAGATAACACAGTTAAGGATAAACCTTATGTTAAACCATACCAACCACCACTTCCTTATCCGAGTAAAATGAAGAAAGAAAAACTTGAAGCCGAGCAATCCAAATTCTTGGATATGTTTAAACAAATAAATGTAAATCTTCCTTTCATTGATGTGATTTCAGGAATGCCAAGATATGCTAAATTCTTGAAAGATCTAATCACGAATAGAAAGAAAATGGAAGAACTCTCGGCTGTTACTATGAATGCTAATTGTTCAGCAGTGCTGTTGAATAAGATACCAGAAAAACTATCTGATCCAGGAAGTTTCACAATTCCATGTTTTCTGGGTAGTCTTAGTTCAATAGAAGCATTGGCAGACTTAGGTGCTAGTATAAATCTAATGCCGTATTCACTATACGCTAAACTAGACCTTGGAGAATTGAAACCAACCAGAATAAGCATACAACTAGCCGATAGATCAATAAAATATCCTAGAGGGATAATGGAGAACATGCTAGTTAAAGTTGGTACTTTAGTATTTCCAGTAGATTTTGTTGTTTTGGACATGGAAGAAGATTCTCAAGTTCCTCTCATATTAGGAAGACCATTCTTAAACACGGCTAAAGCAATGATAGACGTGTTCGGTAAGAAACTGACCCTAAGTATAGAGGATGAGAGTGTTACCTTTTCAGTTGATAGAGCAATGCAACAACCACAATCTGCAGATGATACATGTTATTATATTCAAACTATAGATGCACATGCAGAATTATTAGAAGAATTTCCAGAATTACAAGGAACAGGAGAATGTTCTTTAGGAGAAGGAAATGAACCAATTGATGAAGCTGAAATGTTAGCTACACTTATAGCTAATGGATATGAACCAACAACAGAAGAAATTCAAATGCTAAAAGAAGAAGACAGATATCGATATAAATCATCGATAGAAGAACCTCCGAAATTAGAGTTAAAGCCACTTCCAAACCATTTGGAATACGCTTATTTACATGGTGAATCTGAATTACCTGTAATAATATCGTCTTCTCTTACTGAAAATGAGAAATCACAACTCATTTCTGTGTTGAAAGCTCATAAACCATCCATTGCATGGAAGATTCATGATATTAAAGGAATAAGTCCTTCGTATTGCACACATAAAATCCTTATGGAAGAAGGTCATAAAACGTATGTGCAACGCCAACGAAGACTAAATCCTAATATGCAAGATGTAGTTAAGAAAGAGATTATTAAACTGCTAGATGCAGGTTTGATATATCCAATTTCTGATAGTCCATGGGTAAGCCCAGTTCAATGCGTGCCTAAGAAGGGTGGCATGACTGTCATCACAAATGAGAAAAATGAGCTTATTCCTACTAGGACTGTAACAGGATGGCGTGTATGTATTGATTATAGAAAATTAAATGACGCCACCAGAAAAGATCACTTTCCCTTACCTTTCATAGATCAAATGTTGGAAAGATTAGCCGGAAATAGTTACTATTGTTTTCTAGATGGATTTTCCGGATATTTTCAAATTCCAATAGCACCCGAAGATCAAGAGAAAACCACATTCACGTGCCCTTATGGTACGTTTGCTTACAAACGCATGCCATTTGGACTTTGTAACGCCCCTGCAACCTTTCAAAGGTGCATGATGGCGATTTTTCACGACATGATAGAAGAATGCATGGAAGTATTCATGGATGACTTTTCAGTCTTCGGTGATACATTTAAATCATGTCTAGTTAATCTGGAACGAATGCTAATTAGATGCGAAAAATCAAATCTAGTACTTAATTGGGAGAAATGCCATTTCATGGTTAAAGAAGGCATCGTTCTTGGACATAAAATTTCAAAAGAAGGAATTGAAGTGGATAGAGCTAAAGTAGATGTAATTGCTAAACTTCCACATCCCACCAATGTTAGAGGAGTTAGGAGTTTTCTAGGGCATGCCGGTTTTTACCGACGTTTCATAAAAGATTTTTCTAAAATTGCCACTCCTATGAATAAACTCCTAGAAAAGGATGCGCCATTCATCTTTTCAGATGAGTGTATCAAATCTTTTAATATTCTTAAAGAAAAACTCACTAATGCACCGATCATGATAACACCAAATTGGAATCTACCATTTGAACTAATGTGCGATGCAAGTGATTTTGCAATGGGAGCCGTTTTAGGACAAAGGATTGAAAAACGATTTCAACCTATATATTATGATAGTAAGACATTACAAGGAGCACAAACGAACTATACAACTACTGAAAAAGAACTCCTTGCTATTGTCTTTGCTTTTGACAAATTTCGATCATATCTAGTTCTAGCAAAAACGGTGGTCTATACCGACCATTCTGCTCTTAGATACCTATTTTCAAAACAAGATGCTAAACCAAGATTAATCCGTTGGATCTTACTCTTACAAGAGTTTGATATTGAAATCCGAGATAAAAAGGGAGCAGAAAATCTCGCCGCTGATCATCTTTCTCGTCTTGAAAATCCCGAATTAGAAGTTCTGAATGAATCGGCCATACAAGACAACTTTCCTGATGAATATCTATTGAAGATAGATTATAAAGAAATCCCATGGTTTGCAGACTATGCAAACTACTTAGTTTGTGGATTCCTTGAAAAAGGATTATCGTACCAAAGACGAAAGAAATTCTTCAGTGATATAAAACACTATTTCTGGGAAGATCCACATCTGTTTAAAAGTTGTCCCGATGGAATAATACGCCGATGCGTATTTGGAGATGAAGCTAGTAAAATTTTAAACCATTGTCACACAGGACCAACAGGAGGGCATTATGGGCCTCAACTAACAGCAAGAAAAGTTTATGAAGCTGGATTCTATTGGCCTACAATTTACAAAGACGCACACCTTCTTTGCAAATCCTGTGATGCATGTCAAAGGGCCGGAAAAATAAGTCAACGTGATGAAATGCCACAAAATGTCATCCAAGTATGTGAAGTATTTGACATTTGGGGTATTGACTTTATGGGTCCATTTCCAAAATCTCATAATAATCTATATATACTCGTAGCCATTGATTATGTATCTAAATGGGCGGAAGCACAAGCTCTCCCAACTAACGATGCACGAGTTGTAGTCAACTTTTTAAAACGTCTTTTTGCAAGGTTTGGAACACCGAAAGCTTTAATAAGTGATCGGGGTACTCATTTCTGTAATAATCAACTTGAGAAAGTTCTTAAAAGATATGGAGTAACTCATAAAATCTCCACCGCATATCATCCACAAACAAGTGGACAAGTTGAAAATACAAACCGAGCTTTAAAACGTATTCTAGAGAAAACCGTAGGATCAAATCCGAAGGAATGGTCCATTAAATTGGAGGATGCACTCTGGGCTTTTAGAACAGCCTACAAAACTCCAATTGGAACCACACCTTTTAGACTTGTTTATGGAAAAGCATGTCATCTTCCAGTAGAAATTGAACACAAAGCATTTTGGGCTTTGAAAACATGTAATCTTGATTTACATGAAGCCGGACGTCTACGATTAAGTCAACTAAACGAATTAGAAGAATTAAGACATGAAGCATACGAAAATTCGTTAATCTATAAAGAAAGAACGAAGAAATGGCATGATAAAAGAATCAGAAGTTCAAAAGAATTCAAAGAAGGAGACAGAGTTCTTCTTTTCAATTCACGATTCAAGCTATTTCCTGGAAAATTGAAATCAAGATGGTCTGGACCATTCATAGTCAAAAGAGTTTTCCCATACGGAACGATAGAATTAATAAATTCAAATGGGATTGAATTTAAAGTTAATGGTCACAGAGTTAAACATTACATACATGGTCCGATGGAAGTCGACAACGAAGTTAATCACAATTTCGACGCCGCAGCTAACTAAGTGTGGGGAGAATCAAGTCTTTAAAGGATAATATGTATTTCTGTTAGAGTTAGATTGTCTGTTTTCGTGTAGTTCTCGAAAATGGAACACGTATGGTCTTTCCCTAGCAGACCCTAAAGAACTAGTCTTCTCCCCCCATTCTGAATTTTTATTTTTTTTAGGTTTTTACGAAATGAAGACTGCCTGTGAACTAAACCATGGTCTAATGCTACACGCTTTGATCACTAAACGAAATAATGACATACTACCGAGTGAATTAGTATCAGTAATTAGAGAAAGAATGGACGGAGTTAGAAAAGGATCCAGATGCGAAGATAATAAGTTACAATTTGGTAAAGGAAAATCAAAATCCGCAGCGAAAAGAAGAGCAAGACACCTAGAACGATGTCAAAAATGCGGAAAATGGTCACATGGAGGTAAATGTTCAAATAATCAAACCTATTCAAATACCGAATTTGTTACTTTATGCAGAGACGGACCGTTCATATGTTTAGAAGAAAAGACAATGAATGCTAGAGGTTACGCCTATGCAGCCATGGAAAACCAATTAAACCGACTATCTTATGAATATAATAGATCATATAACTAAGAAATCTATTTCACAGGTATGTCTGTATAGTTTTTATTTTTATTTTTATTTTTAACCTTTTGATAATAAACGCTAATTTGTTCGCTAAAAAGTATTAAATTGGTATTGAATAAAAATAGGTTTGGCGACCGAAATTATTGATATCGTTCAAAAATTTATTACATCACTGCGAAATTTAACGTTTATTCTTAAGGTATAAATATCTTTAATCAATCAAACCAAAATATTTCAAAAATTCGTCATGAGTTAAATTAGGTCTTGGAACCGAAATTACTTTACCGAAAAGAGGGGCGCATATTTTTGATAATATTTGATTGATTAAAGTGGGATAAAAAGACAAAAAGATTTTTAATTTTATTTTTACCATATTTTTAAAAATTAATATTTAAATCTTAAATTAATATTGTAAACTTTGTAAAAACAATATTTTTAAAATTGTAAATATTTGAAAAATTAATATAAGTTTGGTATGAATTTATAAATTTTTAAATTAAGTTTGGTGTGAATTTTTAATTTTTAAAATATTAATTTTTAATTTTATGCATTTTAAATTTTGAGTTTGGTGTGAATTTTTAATATTAATTTTGAATTTTATATTTAAGTTGTGTGAATTTAAAAACAAAAATTTACTTTATCTCATTAAGTTAAAAATATGATTTTTAAAATTCGTCGTAAGTTGAAGACTAGGTCTTTGAACCGAAATTGCTTTACCCGAGGGAGGGACGAGAACTTTTATTATCAATATTTTTAATCTTGTTGATTTAAAGTATGCCAAAAACATTAAAAAACCCAAAAATCTTAGCTTTTAAAACAATCGCTACAAAAAGACAAATTTTAAAATTTTGTCGAGGGACGGACTAGGACATCGATCCGAAACGACCTCGTCCTAAATAAAAAGGGAAACAAAATTTTAAAATTAAATACTTAATTGATTTATAAGTTAAAGATTATATAAAAAAAAAAATAAAAAAAAATAAAAAAAAAAAAAAAAATACCAAACTCCGCGACTCGCGGAGTTTGCAGTGTAAATCTCCGCGACTCGCGGAGGGACAAAATTACAGAAAAAAAATATAACAAGCTGAACGATCTGTACACACAAAACACATAAACACCCAAATACTGCGAAAAAAGACCCCGAAAAACCCGAAAATCACCCCCAAAAATCTCAATTTTTAACCGTTAATCACCAAATTTTTTGCTAAAATCATGTTGAGAAGGATGATATCTAAGAACTACTCAAGAAAAACGGTAAATTTCTACACCTAAACACCATTTAATTCGAATTTTAGTGTTCTTGAGCTATTTTTACCCAATTTGATTTTGATGCTTTTTAGTGTAATTAAGCTTAAATTGTTTATGTATTATGCTTATATAACCTAGATTGATGCTGTTTAACATGATTAGAAGCTTTAAACTTCAAATTTTGAATAATCTAGGGTTTGTGTTCTTGAGCAAATTTGGGGCTTTTTGATATAAACAGGTTATGGCCGATTTTTGTCATGAATTGTTGCTAAATTGAGTAGTGTAACATGTCTAGGTAGTTAAATGATCCAAACTTTGAGCCTAAACATGATTTTGAAAATTAAAGTGGACTTTTTCAAGTCCAAAATTCATGAACTTGATTTTTGAAAGATAATGCCATTTGAGACTTGTTTATTTGCTAGTAATGATTATTTTGACATGTTATTTAAGTTGAATGCTTATGAACTTGGCGAAAATTTTCGTATATGCTTATTTGAAAAAGTGTAGATTTGATAAAAATGTGAAAATAAGCTTAAGTTTGATATAAATTGATAATGTCATTGTAATTATTTTGATTGATGATTTTGCTGACACTAATGCATATTTGGATGCACAAAATTTGTGTTTGATGTGTTTTGCAGAATGAAAGGGGTGAATCTTCATCCCAAGCCCGCCATGCTCCTGCTGAGAACTTGGAACAACAGGAGGTAGATAACTACTACAAGCAGGATGTACCTCATCCAGTCATGACCTTTTCAGATATGCACTTGGAACAGTTGCACCCGAACCTGAGATTTGACAGACTTTGGATAGATTATCCAAAATATCAACGGGGTTTGCATACTCTTCATTCCAAGGTTGTTGAGGTACCGAGGGTCATAGAATGGGGACCCTTAGAAGCTGTAGAATTGGCCGGGCCAATTAGGGAATTACTGGTACAGAGGTATGGTAATTCTTCTTTTAATGACTGGATATGTTTATTCACCATACGCAGACCTGTATATAAAGTATGGTGTGAAGAGTTGTTATGTAGTATAGATTTGAATGATCGGGTAGCTAGTTTAACCGATCGTTCTTTTATTAGATTTTTGTTAGGCGGTTCGATGCGCCACATGTCTTTACTGGACATGGCTCAGGCTTTACGTATATATACGCCTGAGGAGTTAGCGTCTGCCGATTGTAGAGGATTGATACTAAACGGTAGAAAGATAGATGAGAATTTTGATACACACGGTGTGTAGAGTCAAATGACAAGCCATCACCGTTTCAAGGGGGGAAACTACTCTTATTTGGATATAGATAGAGCCGAATTAAGAGTAATACATAGGTTTTTAGCTAATTCGATTACACAAAGGGGTAAAAACAAAGAAAAGGTAAATGAACAAGATTTGTTTTACCATATGTGTATTCGAGACCCACACAGCGCTGTAAGTATACCATATTGTGTGGGATATTATTTATCAGCTATGGTTCGAGGGATGCGTCCACATAGCATAATAGGAGGTGGTATTTTTATTACTTTGATTGGTGAATATCTCGGTGTGGATATAAGTCGGGGGGGATTATTAGTAGAAGAGCCGGAACCCCGCGACACTATAGGTTTAAATGTATACCATGGTGCGAAAGTTTTGAAGCGGCGAAATAACGCCGCAGTACGATACAATGGTAGACATCCACAGGTAGAGAGAAACCAGGAACAAGGTAATGTAGGAGGGGGGAATGAGATGCAAGAAATGCATAGGTTTATAGCTTCTCAGGAATACGAAAATGCTAGACAGAGAGCATTTGAAGATTGGCAAGTTCATCAGAACCAGATCATAGCGCATTGCCAACATATAGGTAGAAACTATATTCCTACACCGAAACCCGTCTTCCCTCCTTGGTCGATAGAGATGCAGCCACCATATCCTACGTATGATCCTGCCGAAGCATTCTATAGCACGTATGGGTATGCCTGGAACCCCTATTGGTACCAATATCATCCTTAGTTTACTTATTTTTTTTTTATTATTTTGTAATTTGTAATTATTGATATGTTTAATACTTTTGTTAATATTGTAATCATTTTTATAATTATCTAACTTTTATTCTTAGATTTTAATAATTTTTGAATGTGGGGTAATAAACCAAACTTCAAAAATATGTATATATGTTTGCAGTTTATCTTATGTACACAACAGGGTAAAACAACGCATTTTCAAAGACTGGCATTAAGTTCAGCAAAAGCAACTAATTTTGACGACAAGATGCAAAATATATGTGAAATAACAACAAGACGGAATGAACAAATGATGTGCACCATTTATCATTCAGCAAACAAACGCCAATATATTTGGAAACTTTGGTAAAAATTTAATCATTTTCACACTAATCACCCTCAATAATTTAAATTGTTACTGATTTCTTGCAAATGAGGGCATTGCAAGATCTTAAGTGTGGGAAGGGGTTAAATTCTTTCGGATTTTAAAATTTTTATATTAAACACTTGGTTACCATTAAAAATACTAGTAAAGCAGTAGTTGTATTAGAATCTAGTGCTCTCTGATAAAAAAGAACAGCCCTAGTCTTATATACTGACTACCCAATTCTAGTAAAATTTTTCAAAATTTTCAATTAAATGAATTCAAAATCATGTTTATACATATTTATGAACGATAAAACTAGGTTTTAACACCGAAATTATTGTTACCTCGGAAAGGACATAAATTGAGAAAACAAACGAAAATGTTAAAATTCATTTAAAATGGAATAGAGGACGATAAAAAGGAAAATAAAAGCCAAGTGTGGGAAAATTTACCAAGTTATTTTAAACATATGTCACATATATCTGTAACAAATAACTAAAAATACTTTTGCTTTGGACTAAACTAAACTGTTTTACCCGATGAAAGAAAAGAAGAGATGGATCTACACGATGAATCAATTCCATCACTAAAAGGAAGTAAAGTCTTCCGAAAAAGACACGCGCTTCTTGATTTAGGTCATGAAGTTGTCGTCCAGACCAGCTGTAGGTTGACGAAAAATCTAGAAAAGTCATCTCTAAAATCGGCTGGAAATCCACGGACCTCAGCATTAAACAGGGTCGCCAAGTGGTCAGATTTATCCTAACCATGAGAAGGATTTATCTCGTACAATGGGGAGGCACCGTGCAAATTAGCTGGATAAGACTAATGAATCAGATCTCCAGAAAGGATAATCTCCTTAAAGATTAAAAATCAGCTTTTAAGACTGATATTACTCAATCCTAGAGATTGACCTTAAAGATTGAGAATTACAAACTCATGGAATTCGATGATATCTAAACTCGAGCTTGAACGAGAAAATATTTTGATAAAAATTACAAACCGATTTGTTTTCTGAAAACCCATTTTCAATGCGTTCATTACCATTGAACGTAAAATCCTAGGAATTCACCTGGAATTCATTAGGTCACCTGAACTAAATCGGGTGTCAACCGTAAGAACGGTGGTTGCATAGCATGGTCGGAGACAGGACCTTGTGCCAGACCGAAAAATTATAAGGGTGAGCTTTACTATTGCTCCTACCAAGGATAGTAATTGCGTCCGACACGTTATAGACCATAATCAAAAGCATGTCACGGGACATTGCCTTAACAGTTGCTTGTTCAACGCTTTCCTTTACAACCGGACGGTAGTTTGCCGAAAGGTAATATACGGAACAAGTAAACTGGACGTGTTGCTTTCCAAATACAAGGTTAGCAAGTGGGTGACACAAAACCGCAAGTTTTGAGCTAAAATTTTCAAATCTGAAACCCACCAAACCCACAAATATTTTGCAAACACCGGTAAAGGGTTATTCCGAAAAACTTATCTAGGGTAAAAACTAGATTTAATTTTCAAAAGATCAAATGTTTTCATAAAGATCCAATTTCCTTAATGGATCTAAATTTTTATAGTCATGTAGGACTGTAAACCATATCGTTACTACCATTGTTTATACCGCCATATAGAAATCACTGATGTACAAAGTGTGAAGAATAAAGAAGTGATTCTAGTATTTCAAGACGATATTGCTTGAGGACAAGCAACGCTCAAGTGTGGGAATATTTGATAATGCTAAAAACGAACATATATTTCATAGCATTATTCCTCAAGAAAGACAAGCTTTTAGTTGCAATTGTTCTATTTACAAGAGATATTCGTTTAAATAATAAAAGGTGAAGACAAAAGACAGATTCGACGAATTGAAGACGCAAACGACCAAAAAGCTCAAAAGAACAAAAGACAATCAAAAAGGTTCCAATTATTGATAAGAAACGTCTCGAAATTACAGAAGTACAAGATTCAAAACGCAAAGTACAAGATATTAAATTGTACGCGAGGACGTTCGAAAATCCGGAACCGGGACTAGAGTCAACTCTTAACGCTCGACGCAACGGACTAAAAATTACAAGTTAACTATGTATATAAATATAATATAATATATAATTAATTATATTAATTATATATATATTATATATATATATTAAAAACCGTCGGCAGCAGGAAACTCCAAGGGTGTGAGCTGTAAATATCTCTCCGCGACTCGCGGAGTTTGAAGGGCATTTTGCCGCGAGTCGCGGAGCCCCAAATTTCAAGTCTGGCTATAAAGCCAACCGAATTCTGATCAAATTTAAACACATCTTTTTCTCTTCCTCTTCATACGTAAATATATTTATATTTATAATTTATATTTTAATTTTAATTATAATTCTAATAATAAGGGTATGTTAGCGAATGTTGTAAGGGTGTAAGTCGAAATTCTGTCCGTGTAACGCTACGCTATTTTTAATCATTGTAAGTTATGTTCAACCTTTTTATATTAATGTCTCGTAGCTAAGTTATTATTATGCTTATTTAAAACGAAGTAATCATGATGTTGGGCTAATTACTAAAATTGGGTAATTGGGCTTTGTACCATAATTGGGGTTTGGATAAAAGAACGACACTTGTGGAAACTAGACTATGGGCTATTAATGGGCTTTATATTTGTTTAACTAAATGAAAGTTTGTTAATGTTAATATAAAGATTTACAATTGGGCGTCCCTATAAATTACCATATACACTCGATCGGACACGATGGGCGGGGTATTTATATGTACGAATAATCGTTCATTTAACCGGACACGGGAATGGATTAATAGCCACTAGAATAATTAAAACAGGGGTGAAATTACATTCAAGGGTAATTGGTGTAATTGTTAACAAAGTAGTAAAACCTTGGTTTACACGCAGTCGATAACCTGGTGTATTCATTAAACAAAGTATTAAAACCTTGTTACAATTCGAATCCCCAATTAGTTGGAATATTTATCTTCGGGTATAATAATAATTTGACAAGGACACTTGCAATTTATATTTATGACTGATGGACTGTTATGGACAAAAACCAGACGGACATATTGAATAATCCAGGACAAAGGACAATTAACCCATGGGCATAAAACTAAAATCAACACGTCAAACATCATGATTACGGAAGTTTAAATAAGCATAATTCTTTTATTTCATATTTAATTTCCTTTATTTTATATTTAATTGCACTTCTAATTATCGCACTTTTATTTATTGTTATTTTATTTAATCGCACTTTTAATTATCGTACTTTTAATTATCGCAATTTAATTTTATCGCATTTTTATTATTCGCAATTTCATTATCGTTATTTACTTTACGCTTTAATTTAAGTCTTGTATTTATTTTATATTTTACATTAGGTTTTAACTGCGACTAAAGTCTTAAAATCGACAAACCGGTCATTAAACGGTAAAAAAAACCCCCCCTTATAATAATAATATTACTTATATATATATTTGTATTTTTATAAAAGTAAACTAATATAGCGTTGAGCTTTGTTTAAAGATTTCCCTGTGGAACGAACCGGACTTACTAAAAACTACACTACTGTACGATTAGGTACACTGCCTATAAGTGTTGTAGCAAGGTTTAAGTATATCCATTCTATAAATAAATAAATATCTTGTGTAAAATTGTATCGTATTTAATAGTTTTTCCTAGTAAAATAATAAGCTATTTTATATACACCTCGTTCGACATCACGTACCGTAATGATGAAATAGAGAATCTCGAATCATAACATAAGTCTTCAATGGAACCGGGAATCAAGTGGGAACCGAGCACCAGAGATATAACAATCGAACATGTGTGCCAAGAGAACGCACGGGCTACCCCGCAATTGGTCAAGCCAAGCCTCCCACAGTACCTAACATCGCGAGATGTCGGTAGAAAATAATGTGCTTAGGAGGATACACATTACGTCCGGATATCATCGACAATTATGAGGTAATCATCTAATCCGTTAAGTCAATCATAAAGATTGAAGTTCATCAGGCTTAAAAGCTGATATCTTACCTTTCCGGAGGTTATCCACTGGGAATCTGATCAATCACTGACATTTTGTGTAGCATGGTGCGCTTCCCATTTGGCTAGCAAATCTCCCTTATTGAGATAAGCTTCGACTACCAGTTTCCCTGTTTGACGTTGAGGCCTGGTAGATTTCCAGTCGATTTTAGCAATGACTTTTCAAGACTTTTCGTCACCCTACAACTGGTCTGGACTACAACTTCTGAAATGAATCAGCAAGTGTGTCGTTCAGGAGACTTGACTCCCTTAAGGATGGAATGGATACATCCTATGTGGTTATGTTAGGTGGTCGGGCGCATCATTGTCCTTGTTAGGAGAAACAATGAAGACCGCCCTGTTTAAATTTTTGATCTAGCGCATGGCCCGGTTTTGACCACACGATCCAATCACTGTTCATACGGTTGACACCCGTTTTTGTACAAGTGACCTACGTATGAACTGTTATGTTCATGTAGGATTTCACATTCAAAATAATGAACATGTTTTGAAAGTTCAAGACTTTCTCCTCTAACAGTACCTCATCGTGAAATGATGGGTAATGAAATGGCACGCTTAAGAGGTATACGTACCAAGTAGAATGGTCGGAAGACTTTACTTCCTTAATGAGTGGATCTGAGTCACTCGGAAGTGCCAATCTGTTTCAATTGACACTGGTTTTGAAACAACTTTCGGAAGACTTTACTCCCGATAAATCCCGAAAACCTTCGGGTTCCATAGCTTTTGGCTATGGGTTGTGTTGTCTAAGCAAACACAAGCACGTAGCTATTGCTCCTAAAAAGGATAGCACTGGTGAAGCTCAAGGCTCCTCTTCCCACAGTATCACATCATTAAATGATGCAATAATAAAATGATATAGTTTCGGAAGTCTGCTATACCAAGTAATCAAAAGTTTTTGATCTAGCACGTGATTCGGTCACAATCACGCTATGCAATCACCGCTCTCTCACGGTTTACACCCGTTTTGGTACAGGTGACCTACTATTGAGTTCTTTGAACTAGTAGGATTTCATGTTCAATGGAAATGAACTGGTCGAACACTTTCGGCTTCTCCAAATTCACAAAATAAAAATACCAAGCCAAATCTTAAACAAGGGTTTTGGTCGAATTTTTAACTATTTTTCTATTTTTTTTTCCTTTTTCGCTAACTAATTTTTCATTTTTTTTTTATATCACCTAAATTTTTCAATTTTTTTTACGACCAAAACCCCGTGAAACGTCAAGTCTTTTAGATATCAAAATCAAAATATTGATGATTCTATTAACAACCAACCCGAGAGATTTTACATCCCCCACCCCACACTTGAGATCAAGTAATGTCCCCATTACTTGAGATCAAAAATGGATTAAAATCGAAAGGGTAAGAAAAATAAAAACTTATCGAGCTTAACCACTAATCGTGGAATGACAGTGACAGATGGCGCTGAACTGACTGCCAGCATAAGAACATCGTCCATTCCCGATCCTCACACCAATATCATCACTCAAGTAGTTTTGCTGAACTTAATGCCAGACTTGAAAAAAAATTGTTTCACCAACATACCTAAGAAAATAAAAACACACGAACTACATAAATGGGACAAGGTGGCACCACCCGGTACCGAAACGCCTTGTCCCGAAATAAATCCACAGTACATAAGCAAAATATAAAATTATCCAAGTACAAACCAACGAAACGGAAATAGTTTAAAATAAATTACAACATAAACACGCGCAACAATCAATCACTTCCCGGCCAAAAATCTCTGGTAGGGTCCCAGTTCACACCATACGTATCCTGACAAGCTTGGTACGGGTCATATGAAGGATCCGGTCTCGGAGGAGTAACAGACGTATAATCGGGAATGGTAGTTCGCGTCGGAATATACGCCTCCGGGTTATGACACATCTGACGCTGAATTTGTCGCTGATGGATCTCCCACTGATTGTGGGCCCTAATTCCCCTAACATCGTACTCAACCCTGTCAACACGCTCTCTCAAATGACCCAACTCTGTTCCAAACTGTCCTAGTGTTGTGTTAATCGACCCATAATTTTGTTGGTGCCAAGTCATCAAATCCTCATTATGCCTACGCTGCTCTGCCAACATCCGCTGATTATGCTCCACCTGAGCATCATATGCTGACCTGCTGTCCCTGTACTCTAAATGAAGACCGTCCACACTGTTCACCAAAGAATTCCAACTCTCTTCACCCATTGACCACGTACCCTGTACGTTCGCACCACTCGAGCTCCCAGCCTCATACGTGGATCGACTAGCTCCAAATCCACGTCCTCGACCTGCACCGTCACCTGGCTGTTGCTGTTGCTCTTCATCAGACCACAAAACCCATCCTGCTAGACCACGACGGATAAACTCAGCCTTAGAGAAAAACAGAATATTGGTGGGCATCGCCTCAACTCCCACCACATCACATCGACTCGTCGGGACCGAAAGCGCCCGAGCTAACCTAGTAACAAAATGCCCACCTAACAATGGGCGTTCCGTGCAGTTGTCCATTCCAATTTCCTGCAACCATACCCCTAACATACATGGGACATCGATCGGCTCCCTCAGTTTAATTTGTTGTAGGATCCAAAGATCCCTTCGCTGAATTTTGTTTGCGTTTCTCCTTGCCATAAACATAGTAGCTATCATCTTAAAAATTATTCGATCCTCAGGAAGTCTAAGCATCGACTGAACACTTCGACTCGAACTAAACGGACCAGCACTAGCAGTTGCCACAGTCGGCCAATAATCACTTTCACTGAAAACTTGCTCCCCAAACACTCTGCAATTCATCAAATGCCACTTCAAATCATTATCAGTCAACTCAGGATATAGATCTAATGCCCAAGCCAGCTCAATCTTAGACATACGACGCTCTAACCTGCCAAGCCTAAACGATAAGAAATCTGCCTCGGTCTGAGAGACTCGAGGTCGACAACTAACAGTTGAGAAACACTCTATAGTTATCTGCTCATAAATATCCTCATTAATCTCAAATAACCTTTCATAAGGTCTCAACTCATTGCCCGCATAGACTACCCACAAGTAACGACGCAACTCCCGAACAATATTAGGACCCGCTGATGAAAGATGCGTCCAATCTAAATAATAAGTTCGCTCAATCGGACGAGCGCTATTTGTGGTGAACCTTTCCTCCAAATCCTCATTATTCGAGATATGAGATAACCATAATTCAGGATTATTCGGTGGTTGCCTTGGTTGTTCCTGGGATCCTCTTGATCTCTACATTCATGAAACAAGTAAAGAAAACAAAACAAACTCAAAGGTTAATGTTAGTCATAATAATAATAGACACCAAGTACCATTCACAACCAAATCATGTTTCATGCCAATCCACTTTTGAAAACAATCTCCAAGTTAACAAATAATACTTGAAAAAAGCATGTCAAAAACTACACTCTCAACCAAACCACATTATCCCTTAAAACAAAACAACTCATGAACCATAATCATAAATCAACATAACCCAAAACATGACAAACATGATTACTTATCACTCATTTAGATTCCAACAATCCAATAAACTTCATCATGTTTGCAACTTTTACCAATTCCAACAACCATTAACAAAATCTTCATCACAATTCAAAATCATATGTTTAATCCTTACTAGCATGGCATTACACATAATTAGAACAATATAGCTTAAGTCATTCAAAACAATTTGACCCGCCCATATGGACACAACCCCACACTAGCTCAAAAACACATAAACAATTCAAGAAATACCACACCTTCAAGCAAATATCCCCTTTCTCACTTACAAAATTCGGATTTTTAAACCTACAAACCCTAGGTTCATGTTAAACTTTCCAAAAACACAAAATTAATCATGAAATCAAAGCATACAATGATAATCTAACAAAACCCATGACTAATTGAATCACATAACCCAAATTAAAGCAACCCCACACTAATTCATCATGATACTCAAAAATTAAACAAACAATTACACATAATAAGATGAAATTATTAGAAAGAAACAAATTCGGACCTTGGTGGGAGCCATTCTTGAAAGATTGAAGTTAATTGAAACAAGAAATCAAAGTTTTGAGATTTAGGGTTTTGAAAATCAAAGTGTTTGTAAGTGTTAAAGAGATGTTATGAATGAAAAGAATAAAAGGAATTGGGGTAAATACAGCTACCAACCCGTTTCTAATTGTGTGGATGTAAAAATTCGGGTTTGATTTTAATTATAAAAGAAAACAGCTGGCCGACAGGAATTGGCGAGGCGCTCCAGCAAGCTGCACGGCGCGCAAGGTATCCGCGCGGCGCTCCGATTAACTGAAAAATCATGTCGAGCTTTTTTCAATATCTGGTACATCAGGTGTCTCAAAGTGGCGCGGCGCGCCATGATCTGGAGCGGCGCTCCATGTGCTGGTACACCAGAATTTCGTATTTTTAAACCTTTAAATCCCATTTTCTCAACCTAAAACCACCAAACTAACCCCAATAAAAATCCCAGCATGATTATATTGCACATATTGTCAAACAAGCACAAAAATATACAAACTCTACAACAATGGTTTTAACCATGATTATTACGCGTCGTTAGAGGTAAAGATGAGTTTAATCTCATCGTCCACCTCTTGCGGTCCATCGACATAGTGTTTTAACCGATGACCGTTAACCTTGAACTCTTCCCCTTTCAAATTTACCAAATCAACCGCCCCATGAGAATAAACCTTTCGAACAACAAAAGGTCCCGACCATTTAGATTTTAACTTCTCGGGAAACAAACAAAACCTCGAATTGAAAAGAAGCACACGATCCCCTTCCTTAAATTCTTTAGGATCCTTCAAGCGACTATCGTGCCACTTCTTCGTTCTTTCCTTACTAATCAATGAGTTCTCATACGCATCGAGCCTTAGCTCTTCTAACTCATTCAATTGACTCAACCGAAGGCGACCCGCCTCCTTAAGATCAAGATTGCTCGTTTTTAAAGCCCAATAAGCTTTGTGTTCAATCTCCACCGGGAGATGACACGCTTTGCCATAAAGTAACCGAAAAGGAGTGGTTCCGGTTGGCATTTTGTACGCCGTTCTAAATGCCCATAAGGCATCATCTAGCTTAAACGACCACTCCTTAGGATTAGAACCAATAGTTTTCTCAAGAATCCTCTTTAACGCCCGGTTGGTGTTTTCGACTTGCCCATTCATTTGAGGATGGTAGGATGTCGAAACTTTATGGGTTACCCCATATCGTTTCAACACCTTTTCAAGTTGGGCGTTACAAAAGTGAGTTCCCCAATCACTAATTAAAGCTTTCGGGGCACCAAACCGAGAAAAGAGCTGTTTTAAGAATGAAACTACAACCCGTGCATCATTAGTGGGAAAAGATTGTGCTTCAACCCATTTTGAAACATAATCGATAGCAACAAGAATGTAGAGCTTATTATTTGACTTCGGGAACGGGCCCATGAAATCAATCCCCCAAATATCAAAAACCTCACAAACTTGGATGACATTTTGAGGCATCTCGTCTCGTTGGGTGATTTGGCCCGCCCGTTGACAAGCATCGCACGATTGACAAATCCGGTGGGCATCCTTGAAGATAGTAGGCCAATAAAAACCGGCCTCAAAGACTTTTCGCCCCGTAACTTGGGGACCATAATGCCCACCTGTCGGACCAGAATGACATTGGACAAGAATGCGCTCGCACTCTTCTCCCGAAACACACCGGCGGATCATTCCATCAGAACACCGCCTAAAGAGATAAGGGTCCTCCCAAAAATAATACTTAAGGTCACTAAAGAACTTCTTACGTTTATGATGTGACCAACCCTTCTCTAAGAATCCACCAACTAGATAATTCGCAAAATCAACGAACCAAGGGTCTGCACACTCCTCCACCTTCATGAGATATTCATCGGGAAAATCATCATGAATAGTAGTCTCATCGAGAACCTCACGGGAGGGGTTCTCAAGACGTGAAAGGTGATCGGCCGCTAGATTCTCGGCACCCTTTTTGTCCCGGATTTCAACATCAAATTCTTGCAAAAGCAAGATCCATCTAAGAAGTCGGGGTTTTGCATCCGGTTTAGCAAAAAGGTACTTTAAAGCAGAATGGTCCGTAAAAACAATAGTCTTAGACAAGACTAAATAGGACCGGAATTTATCAAACGAAAAGACCACCACAAGGAGCTCTTTTTCAGTGGTAGTATAATTTAATTGCGCTCCTTGCAAGGTCTTGCTTGCATAATAGATGGGTCGGAAATGCTTCTCGACCCTTTGACCCAAAACTGAGCCAACAGCGAAATCGGATGCATCGCACATAAGCTCGAACGGAAGAGACCAATTCGGATCAATTATGATTGGTGCATTGATGAGTTTCTCCTTCAAAAGCTCGAATGCCTTTTGGCACTCTTTGGAGAAGTTCCATGGGGTGTCCTTTTCAAGGAATTTATTCATCGGGTTAGCAATCTTTGAGAAATCTTTAATGAATCGCCGGTAAAAACCGGCGTGCCCGAGGAAACTCCTAACACCCTTAACATCGGTGGGAGGTGGAAGGTTCTTAATAGCGGTAACCTTTGCGGGATCCACCTCTATACCGTTTTTAGAAATCTTGTGCCCGAGAACTATGCCCCCTCGAACCATGAAATGGCACTTTTCCCAATTGAGTACAAGATTGGATTTTTCTCACCTGACCAACATCCGTTCTAAATTGAGAAGGCATGAATCGAAAGTGTCACCGAAGACCAAAAAGTCATCCATGAACACCTCCATGCAATCTTCTATCATGTCATGGAATATGGCCATCATGCACCTTTGAAAAGTGGCCGGAGCATTGCAAAGGCCAAAGGGCATGCGTCGGTATGAAAACGTGCCATACGGGCACGTAAAAGTAGTCTTCTCTTGGTCCTCGGGCGAGATAGGAATTTGAAAATAGCCCGAGAAACCATCGAGAAAGCAATAAAAGCTGTTTCCCGCCAACCTCTCTAGCATTTGATCCATGAAAGGTAGCGGGAAGTGGTCTTTGCGTGTGGCGTCATTCAACTTACGATAGTCAATACAAACACGCCACCCCGTGACAGTCCGAGTGGAAATTAACTCATTTTTATCATTGGTGGTAACAGTCATACCACCTTTCTTAGGTACACAGTGTACCGGGCTAATCCATGGACTGTCAGAAATCGGGTAAATCAGACCTGCATCAAGGAGCTTAATGATCTCTTTCTTCACGACATCTTGCATGTGCGGGTTCAACCTCCTTTGACGTTGCACCACAGGTTTGGAGTTATCCTCCATTAGGATTTTGTGGGTGCAATAGGAGGGATTAATACCCTTAATGTCGTGAATTTTCCACGCAATGGCCGGTTTATGGGCCTTTAGCATGGTTACAAGCTCAGTTTTCTGACCTGCTGAAAGAGAAGAAGAAATAATTACCGGAAGCTTAGATTCCTCCTGCAAGTAAGCGTATTCCAAATGATCTGGAAGTGGCTTCAATTCAAGCTCGGGAGGTTCTTCAATTGAAGACTTGCCCCAATAATTAGCATCACGTTCGAGTTCTTTGAACTCCTCTTCAGTCGGCTCATAGCCGTTTTCCATCAAGGTGGTTAAAAGATCCACCTCCTCAACCGGCAACTCTTCATCAATCTTAACCAATGAGCACTCTCCTGAACCCTGTAACTCTGGGAATTCCTGCAAAAACTCAGACTGGACATTCATAGTTAAGAAAATAACATGTATCGTCAGTGTGGCCAGGGTATTTTAAAGCATGGTCGATTGAGAATGTCGCGCTCAAATCGTCTATCCTAAGGGTCAACTTTTGGCCATACACATCAATCATACACCTAGCCGTATTTAAGAAAGGCCGACCCAAAATAAGTGGAATCCTTTCATCCACTTCCATATCCAAAACCACAAAATCCGCCGAAAAACTAACGACCCGGTCTTAACTAGCATATTCTCTATGATTCCACGAGGGAATTTAATAGAGCGGTCAGCTAGCTGAACAGCCATACGTGTGGGTTTTAACTCCCCGGGGTCTAGCTTAAGGTAAATAGAATAATGCATTAAATTAATGCTAGCCCCCAAATCCGCCAAAGCCCTCATACAATCTAGATTACCAAGTAAACAAGGAATGGTAAAACTTCCAGGATCTTCAAGCTTCTCGGGAAGCTTGTTTGCAACTACCGCTGAGCATGCGGCATTCAACCTGACTGAAGACACGTTCTCCAGCTTCTGCCTGTTAGTCACCAAATCTTTAAGAAACCTCGCATACTTAGGCATACCTGCAATAACATCAATAAAAGGCATATTTATATTAACTTTTTTGATCAAGTCCATGAACTTGGACTTTTCGGCCTCTAGCTTCTCCAATCGATGGTTCCTCGAGAATGGGAGCGGTGGTTGATACTCTCTAACTATCGGTTTAGCAGCAACAGTAACCGGTTCCTTAACAACTTTTTCAGCCACCTGTTCCGGCTCCTTTTCCCCTTCCGGTTCATTTTCAACAACCGGCTCACTATCATTAACTAACGGTACCCTCAAATCATCCTCATCGGGCTTACTCGGTGAATCATATGCTAAACCACTGCGGGTAGTGATAGCATTAACGTGCCCATTCTTCGGGTTGTTATCGGTCTTACTCGGTAACTCCCCCGGTTTCCTCACATTATTCTGACTAGCAAGCTGACCAATTTGTTTCTCAAGATTCTGAATCGCTGCTTGTTGATTTCGAAACATTTGGTCATTCTTCTCTGAGTAACAGTAGTAACAAGCTGAGTTTGAGATATCACAAGCTTCTCGATCATAGCTTCAAGGTTGGACTTTTTCTCTTCGGCTTGGGGTTTCTGAAAATACCCGGGAGCTTGCTGTTGATATCCTCCACTAGAACCTGGCTGAAACCTTGAACCTTGATTACCTTGAGGATTATAGGGATTATTGAAATTCCTATTAAACTGCGCACGTCCCTGAAATTGATTGTTGTTCTGCTGACAAATATAAGCTATCTCTTCCTTCTGATTCATAGTCAAACCTGCATCACAATCTTTTGCCAGATGCAATCCCCCACAATACTCACAACCAACCTTCATCCCATGAATATCCTTATTTATCTTCTCCAAATTCCTACCAAAGGAATCCAACTTAGCACTTATAGACCCAAAATCATCATAAGCACCTGTACCTGTAGTCTCTGTTCTCTTAACTGAAGCTGAATGGAAAGACTCATGATCCTGCTGCCACTCATGAGAGTAAGCAGCTTGCTTTTCAATGATCTCTAGCGCCTCTTCTTCGGTCTTATCCATTAACATACCACCTGCGGCTTGATCAATAGTCTGACGAGTAGGGATATCACAACCTTTGTAGAAGATCTGGTCCTTCTGTAAATCATTCAACCCATGTTGCGGGCATGAGCGTAACAAAGTAGCAAAACGGTCCCAAGCATCAAACAATGTCTCACTGCTCTTTTGTCTGAATTGAGAAATTTCTGCTTGAAGTCTAGCAGCTCGAGACGCAGGGAAAAACTTCGATAAAACTTATCCTCCAAAGTCTCCCAAGAGGTAATCGTGCCCTCTGGTTGCTTATCTAACCATCTCTTGGCTTCTCCCTTAAGAGTACAAGGAAAAAGCCTTGTCTTGACTGAAGTATCGGCAACCTCATGCAACTTAAACAAATTGAAAACATCATTAAAATTACGAAGATGCTCGTTAGCATCCTCAGTATCCTTGCCATAAAATCGGCAATCAGAAGAAATCAAATTCAGGATCGGCCCTGTAATTTGAAAAGGCTGAGTGATGTTCAGTTGAGTAATCGAATTGCCTTGGCCCCCTCGTGTGGCCTTCAACTTTTGTGCCATAGTCTGAGGACAAGGTGGTTGTTCTTGGTCCGCCATATCTTCAGTCTCGGAAAGATCTAAGGAGATGTAAGATTCTTCTTCTTCTCTGATTTCAGGTGGTGTATCGGGCACCACAGTCTCAGAACTACTTCCCAATTTAATTATATTAGCACTTGAAGAAAAAGATGAATCCACTGTGGACTGTTGTTCGTGACTTAATGCTCTGAATAACTCTCTTTCGGGTTCTGCAAATGGTTGAAGAATCGGAGAATTAGAAGAACGCGTATGTGGCATGCACTACCTGTTACCTGCGAAATCACAACTAACAACTGATTAAACGCACCGATTCAACTAGAGAATAACAAAAAGAAATAATAAACTATAACTAAACTAAACTAAGAACAATTAGAAACAAACTTAATTTTCAACACAATTGTCCCCGGCAGCGGCGCCAAAAAAAAACTTGATGTGTGAAATCGCGTCTATTATTTATAATGGGAAAAATAGGTTTAAAGATTTACTACACACTAACGGGCAGTGTACCCGATCGTGCAATAGTATAAAGTTGGTAAATCCAAGATCGTTCCAAGGACAGTTTAGACGTGAAAATTAAGATTGTAACTAATGAATTAAACTAAGTTAAATCTAGAAAATTGAATTATGAGATAATTTGTTTGGTTGGCTATTTAACGATTAGCCAAAATCAAAGATAGCTTTAATTAATAACAAGATTGAACAATATTTTTGGTGTTTTCAGTTTTAAGCTTTAAAGCAAACAAACGAGTAAAATAAGATAGTTGTAAACAATTAAAAAAAAAACGAATGCTTGTCTAGACCTTTTTCACATAGTATTGGATGCATTTAGATTAAGCCCCAGTTATTATCTAACTTATGTGAATTATCTAGTCGGTTCACCTGGAATTCCCCAGCGCAAACACTTCAATTAAGATTACACGACACGGAATTCCCCGTAGCCTAAGACCTCCTAATTGTGACTAAACAGTTCAACTGAGATGAAGACTCAAATCACAATCACTCCAACTCTCGTTGCGCATAATTCACCCCTATTTCGTCTAGCCTTTTGAATTCAATTTACTCTCGTCTCCGAGTAAGCAAACAATCAATTAAGACAAACCAATTGTAAATTAATGCACTAAATTAATGAACTCTCGTCCTATCAAACAACTACACAACCAATTGAATCGAAGAGTCTAGCTTCAATAAGAATGGTTCTTTAATTCAAACATCAAATCATCATAAATTAATCAAACAACTGATAAGTAGCATCCAATACATAGGTTATTAAATCTAGACAAACATTAAAGAACTTAGCCAATAATCATGGCAACAATAAAAATCCCAAATAAAGTAATAGAGAAATTCATTGTTTATGACAAGAGATTAACCTAATCAATGATTGAATCCTGAAAGATAAACGAATCGAGACTTGTTTCCGGAATGATTGATACCTTAGAATGACCTTGGAAATCCCCAAAAATCACCTAAGTTCGTCAAAAAGCTGCTGGAATTCGTCTGGATACGATAATGATAAATTAGGGTAATTTTCGGGCTTTAAATAGGTGCAATTCTGAACCCGGTTAAGAACCTGCGCGGCGCGCCCTTACTCGCGCGGCGCGCCATTTCCTCGCGCGGCGCGCCATTTAACTGGTGAGCTGAAATCTGCCTTTTAAAAACGCTCGAACTGTATTTTATGTGGAATGGCGCGGCGCGCCATGTTTTGGAGCGGCGCTCCATGTCATTTTTGCTGAAATGAGCTGAAAAACTTAATACATGTGATGACCCGGGAATTTCCGACCAAATTTAAACCTAATCTCTATATGATTTCGACACGATGAGCAAAGTCTGTAATGTTGAGTCTCAAAAACTGTGGAACTATGTTCATATAATCTTTTACATTTTGACTGTGCTCGACGATTCACGAACAATTAATTGAAATTAGATATGTGTGTAGGTATATATAAATAATAATTCGAAATATAATTTGAAGTATTATATGTTGTTGTTATTAAAAGTTAATAAAATAAAAATATGATATTATAATAATTATTATTTAAAATATATCTCTATATATAAATAATGTATATTAAAAATAAATATTAAATGATTGTAATACTCGTTTGATGTTTCGATTGATATTAAGCAAGTTAAATTCAAACTTATGTAATTTTAAAATAAACGGTGATCTGAAAATGAGTTCTATAAATTTTAGACTTACTAAAAAAAATGTATTTAGGATCTAGTAATTAAATTTTAACATTTTTTATATTTCATCCATAAATGAGAGGGACAGTTGATGTAATTTTTACTTAATAGTTAATGATCGAATTTTATACCATAATGACCAAAATAAATAAAGGAATTTAATTTAAGAATTTGGAATTTTTTCGAAGACTTTTATCCTCCACTCATTAACAACGTAGCACGAATTAATACCCTTATATAATTATGTCGACTGAAAACAGTTAATGAATCCATGAATTGGAATTAATCAACCAAGTTACTGTTTCTTACTTCAAATTTTTTTTATTTTTATTTTTTTTTGCCGTAACCCCACCCCAACCTAACTTGTCCTCTGATTAGTATTGAGAGCAAACATATCTTAATGTACTGTTTTTGATTGATGCCATAATTGATTCAACTAGTTACACTAAATCAACTTGCATATTATTTATTCTATTTCTTCCTCCTTACATTTTATCTATTCTATTAAATATATATGTACATGCATCCGAGAGATGAGAATTATCACCACCAATATTAAACACTTCAACCACTATCATATTTTATTTTCTCTGCATTTGATTACCAACAAGATTACCCCGTTAAGTACTTATTCCTCCTCTTATTTATTGTATTTTTCCATTCAAGCATCGAACTAAACCCATTTGATTATTATATATGTTGCAGCCTTACTACAATTCCGTTCAAATTATGGTCCAACCAACACCCACTGGTCGGAACTATCGTGGTTTACTAGTGCTCCTGTTTCAATCACCCCATAACCACCCCCGTCTCCACCACCTAAAGCCGAGACCACCAAAATTTTTGATTTCTTTTCCTCTTGAAACCTATCACCTTGAAACCATCAAAAACCGAACACCATTTTGTTTCTTTCTTCTTTCTTCTGATTTTTCGCTATGACTGCTACTGCAGCTTAATGTTTACGGTTGCTACATGAACTCCACAACCACCCTCTCCATTCGAATACCATCGTGAAACTATCACCTCCACCATATCGCTCTCTCTCTCTCTCTCTCTCTCTCTCTCTCTATCTCTCTACGCCATATTCGCCACTCTAAGCTCCATCAAGAAACCACCACAACAAACCGACACCCACACTTTAGTGATAATGATAGCAAATATGATAATAATAAACGAATATGCTTATTGGGTATATTCAAAAGTCATACGGGTCAAACATGGAATGAACATCATTTTAAATTTGCAAGTGGAATGTACATCTTTTTCAAGTGGGAATAAGTGAGTTTTTTTATTTATTTATAAAGAATGATGTTGACGTATGTATAACTGGACACCATGAAACAAGTTTACTTCATGGGCTGCTCGCTGGTTCCCATTTTTTTTTCTGCTCTATCTCGTTTTTACTAAGACAACGATGAGAATGATGATGATGAATAGACGGACGATTATGATAGATGTACGTTGATGATGATGATGGATCGTGATATCAAAGATGATGATATCACGAGTATGATGATAATCATGATTATGAAAATGAGATGTTATAATGAAGATGATGATGATAAAAACCACGAAACATACAGCCCTATCGATATGATTCTGGGTTTGGTTTATCATTTGGGTTTTAGAAGAAGAAGAAGTATACATATATTGATGTACAGCATGAATTAAAAGAGAAACGAGATACAGAGTAGATGGTTGGGTGTTTGTTCGGATTACCATGAGGTCGTGGGTTCAATCCCTACCTACAGCATTTTTTCCTGTTTAGTTGAACTTGGGCTTGTGAAATCTTAATTGCTCGCTGGGCCTAGTTATATCTTTGTTGCTGCTGGGACGAAATCCAATTTATTTTTTTGGGCCGAGTTTACTAGTTGGGCCGATGTGAAACTTGGGCCAAAGATGGAGAGGGAAGCATGCATGTAAGGTTAAAAGAATTTTGGGCGTGAGTAAATCAAGCAATGTAACAGACAGTTGGATGGTTAGTGGTGATTTTGGGTTAGCGAGAGGTTGGGGGTTCGAGCCTGAGCGCAGGCAGTTTATTTATTTATTTTTGAAGCTCTTCCCATTAAGGTAGTTATTATTATTATTACTATTATTTTTATTTCTATTATTATTGTTATTATTATTAATTATTGTTGTATATGATTAATATTATTATCGATCATAATAAGTATTAGTATCAAGTATTATAAGTATTAATATTATTATTATCATTAATATCATTATTATTTAAATATGTATTACTAGTATTAATATCATTATTATTATCATTATTAGTAATGTTATTATTTTTCTACTACTATTATTATTATCATTTTTATTTTTGTTATCAATTTTATTATTACTATCAGTATTGTTAAAAATTATTATCTTTATCATTATTATTATTATTAGTAAATCATTATCATCAAAACTATCATTTTTGTTACAGATAAATATTTTGTACCTAAAATATACTTAATACATATATTATAATTATATTAATAGTTTATATACTATATATCAAACATATTAACATTATTTATATAATTACTTATATATATCAAACTAATGATTTGTTTTAATATAATACCAACCATATATATAGATATAATAATATAACTAAATATATAGGTATTAAACATTTTAAATATATATACAACGTAAATATATATAGCATATAATTTAAGATATAATATGAGTATTTGTTTTAATGGAATTTAATATAAATTCTATATAACTAAAAATATATATAAATAATACATACTAATAAAGGAAATTATGTGATCCATTAAATGCATTAATAAATATACAAATGATATAGGTTCGTGAATCCGAGGCCAACCTTTCATTGTTCAGTTCTGCCGTATGCATATTTTTACTACAAAATATCGTATTGTGAGTTTTCATTACTCCCTTTTTATATATATTTTTGGGACTGAGAATACATGCGCTGTTTTTATAAATGCTTTACGAAATAGACACAAGTAATCGAAACTACATTCTATGGTTGGATTATCTAATCGAATATGCCCTTTTTATTAAAGTCTGGTAATCTAAGAATTAGGGAACAGACACCCTATTTGACGCGAATCCTAAAGATAGATCTATCGGGCCCAACAAGCCCCATCCAAAGTGCCGGATGCTTTAGTACTTCGAAATTTATATCATGTCCGAAGGAGGATCCCGGAATGATGGGGATATTCTTATATGTATATTGTTAACGTCGGTTACCAGGTGTTCAATCCATATGAATGATATTTTTGTCTCTATGCATGGGACGTTTATTTATGAGAATTTGGAATATGAAAACTTGTGGTCTATTAAAATATTGAAATGATTATTTATGTTAAACTAATGAACTCACCAACCTTTTGGTTGACACTTGAAAGCATGTTTATTCTCAGGTACGAAAGAAATCTTCCGCTGTGCATTTGCTCATTTTAAAGATATTACTTGGAGTCATTCATGGCATATTTCAAAAGACGTTGCATTCGAGTCGTTGAGTTCATCAAGATTATTATTAAGTCAATTATAGTTAGATATATTATGAAATGATATGCATGCCGTCAAATTTTGATGAAATGAAAGATTGTCTTTTCAAAAACGAATGCAATGTTTGTAAAATGTATCATATAGAGGTCAAGTACCTCGCGATGTAATCAACTGATGTGAATCGTTTATAATCGATATGGACTTCGTCCGGATGGATTAGGACGGGTCTTCACAGTTGGTATCAGAGCGGTGGTCTTAGCGAACCATATCTGCATTAGTGTGTCTAACTGATAAGTCGTTAGGATGCATTAGTGAGTCTGGACTTCGACCGTGTCTGCATGTCAAAAGTTTTGCTTATCATTTTGTGTCAAAAATTACCTGCTTATCATTCTTAGAGAATCACTTGCTTATCATTCTTAGTCTAGACACATTTTACTGCATTGACTGTATGAATAGTGTATAGACAAAATTCATATCTTAGCGTATCTGCTACTTCATATCTTAGCGTATCTGTTACTGTAACTTTGCCTGACAACTTCCGTAGATTCCTCCGTAACTTATGGGATTTTAGTATTATATATGCATATGTAAATTATGTATTGCAGGGTACTAATCTACATCCTATAATCTATTTCTTATCGAAAATTCTTCATCTGATCGTACGAGATGAATACTGCAACCAGTTCGAGTCCCTCAGATTCCAATAGCTATTCCGATAGTTATTCCGACATAGATGTTCATCTAAGCTCCGAAAACAGCGTCATCGGCATGAATCAACCAATCAGCCATTATCAATTCATCTGATGGGTTCGTAGTCGACTTAATAAATGGAAACGCACAGAAGGCAATCCCTTCCATCAACCAAATTCACCTCTTGACAATGAACCTGAAGCGTTTACCGGCGAACCTGTTCGAGACACCATTTTCAGTCTCATTTCCAGGATACCTCGACCAGATTATATTCTATCTACAATTCTGAACCTTATTCATCCGCTCGTTCCGACCGATAATCATCCTGGAGTAATAAGTCAACGAACTTCGCGCTCGAATAATCAATTCAGAGAATATGGTGCAAAATGTACCAGCTTCAGCAACATCACCGGCACCAACAGTACAATCAATAACAGCACCAGTACCATCAACAATCCATGCTTCAATATCATCATATGTACTTTGAGTATGATCTTCGTTCTACCTCATTTATCTTAGTTCGACATGGCGAATATGTAATCTCTAAAGTTTTAGAGATTATTTATTCTAGTTCCAACCGAAAAGCAAATGAGTTTAATATCATATTAACTTATTAAATCCATGAATATATCTGAAGAAAATATATATGTACATATGTTTTCATAAAGATTGTAATTAAAAATTCTCTTGTACAAACTGTTAATGGTGAAAATATTTTAACGGGTAGGTAATACCCGAGGACTATTTAAATTTCACATTAATAAGTTACATTGTACGTTCTTCGAAGCTGATTTAACAGTCATTTACGATCCTACTTACATCCATCGATATACGTATCCGTTCACCACAGAATAACCATTTTTATTCAATTTCATATTTGGATTTTAATCTATCAGAATCCAACAAGTGGCATAATGAAGAAATAATGGACACAATAAAAATTGATTAGAAACAGACTAATTAACAATATGAATTTTTGTTAAGAAACCACGCTAACAAAATCCTAGCTAACTGTTCCTAGCTAACTGATTACATTCTATTTATCGCAATTTAATTATCGCAATTTTATTTATCGTCATTTAATTTCTGTTATTTACTTTACGCACTTTATTTATCGTCATTTATTTTCTGTTATTTATTTTACGCACTTTAAATATCGGGACACGTATACAAGGTTTTGACATATCATATCGACGCATCTATATATATTATTTGGAATCACCATAAACACTCTATATGCAGTAATGATCGAGTTCTCTATACGGGGTTGAGGTTGATTCTATAATAATATATATACTTTGAGTTGTGATCGAGTCTGAGACGTATACGGGTCACGACACGTATTAATTAATTCGAATATAATATATTAAACTATATATGAATTATTGGACTATTATTAGTGGACTATCGACTGTGGACTGATAACATTGGACAATTAAAATGAATTAAAATATTGATTATAACATATGAAACTAAACAATTCTTCAAGTTTGCCGCTTGATTTCATCTTAAACCTCGTTTAAATCTTGACAATTACAATCTGCGTTCAAACCTTTCATGATTCTTGAAAACTCCTTAATCGAAAGGATGAACCAACCGCACTTTATTTACGGAAGGAAAGATTTATGCATATAGTTATGCACCTGAAAACCCTCGGAACATGAGTAAACGTTTAACACGTGTCTGTGTTAGCTCCTTTGGCATTGTTATTACCGAAAATAACATTGCAAATCTTTGTCAAATTAGCCAATTTTATCACAGCTTCAACAAATCAACTTCAACTTCCATTCGAATTAGCCTTATTATAACCTCGATATATAAGTTTGCCTGTCGTCATCGTTACCGGAGAACCGTTTATATTTCACCACAGTAGCAGTAAAATTACCATCAACTTCAATGAATTTGGACTTTCCGAAAAATCATTATATTCATTGAAACCCCATCTTGTATTCATCTATACCCTGTAACAATAATTGCCATATCAATTACCGGGAAGCAGCAATCAGTATTTTGAATCTCGTAGCATTTCCACATCAATAGTTATATGTATACATATAACAATTATCTCCTAGAATTACGACCTTCAATTCTGAAATTTTTGAAAAGGCACCCAGTCTACGAATCAATACTCTGAATGATGAAAAAGCTGAATGAAGCAGCAGAAACCATAGACAACCGTAAATGACCTTAATCATTGAAAGTTTGATGATAAAGAATAGTATATTGAAAAAGCTCAGAAAAGTTGGAACTGGAAAACGGATTGAGCTAACCGCGAAGGAGACCAAGGACAAATACAAGGACCATACCATATATTCAAAGAACCCAAGTAATTCTGGATCCGATGAAACCTTCAACGAATATCTTACTCCGTATCCATGTTAAAATCTTGCAGAAAATCTTTCTTCATCAACCATTGAACTTAGAAATTCCAAAATATCATCATAAATATCTTCGATATTTCTGAAGATATTTTTATAAATATTCTCGTCCGAAATTATATACCTCGTCGTGCTTCCGGAGTATCATTATATTGGAAACATTCAATAGAAAATTTAGTACCGAAAAGCAGATTATGCGAAACTATGAAGAAAGTCGTGGTCAAATCACAAAGAATAAGTTTGACTTCAAAGATTTCAAATGATTCAATGCCTACTAAAGTCTTTAGCGAATATCTTGCTCTTTACTCTAAACCCTTGCGGACAATAGTTTCTATCATCCTCTGATCTTAGATATTCCGAGATATTATCGTATCTTTTGTTATAAATATCCTCGATATTTCTGAATATATTTTCATAACTAATCTTATCTGAAGTTATTAATCTCTTCGTGCTATCAGTATTACATCATATAGAAACTGTTAGGCTCTATATTCTGTAAACTTTCGAACTTAAAATATGAATGATATTGAAGTAATGTTGGGAACTGAAGCATGAGTTAGTATAATATAATGACACTTGAACAACGTGATTATATTACAGTAAGTCATGCTGAGTTCCTAATGGGACATGATGATTCACAGATCATAACGTCATCATGTGCCATGTTACATAGCTCTTTCATTCTGCTTAACTTCTAAACATATCAAGAAAGTATATTCTTGATAGTTCTATTCTCAGTAAATCTGGTAATTTGACAAATCAAGATCGTGCCATTACAATTTCCTTCTTAGAACATTCACGATGTTCATTCTGAAATTCATATCTATGAATACTGGATCTTTGTTCGCTTGACTTAAAGTAGGGAAGAGAAAACAAAATCATGAAACTTCAAAATATCAATGGGGGTATAAATCACAGTAAATTGGAGAGAGTAGTAACTGTGGATGATAATGATTACAGAAAGATAGAAGCAGAGGCATCGAAATATAAGAGAAAATATAAAGCCCAATAACAACACAGAAGTTACAAACCGTAGATATTAATACGAATAGCAATATAAAGACATGGTATAATTAAGAATAGTATCACCCCAAGGTAATAGTAGAAGTAATCAGATTCTTCTGGTGGAAGATTGAAAAGAAGGATGACAGAAAAGATAATTAGAAAAATATCAAGGATTAGAACCGGATTGAGCATTTTCACAATCTTTTGGATGTATGAACTAAGAAAGAAAGTATAAGAATGGTGAGAATAATGGAACGGAAGAGTTTAATTTATAATAGGAATATCAGGCAGAGTAATCAAGGCAGATCACCGTATTTAATTATAGAGATCTTAATTTCTTTATTCGCCGAAGAATCAAATCTTTTTGATTTCGAAGATTTTCTTTGAAATCCCTTGAATTCCGGAATTCAACCAGGATTAGTGAAGAGCTATGATGAAACTTGTCTATCTCATTTCACTATTAAGTGATAGCTTCACTCGTACTCTTCGAATAATTGAATTATTTTATCCATATTACTCAATAATGATAAAACTCTATTTATCAACTCATATTCGTCAGGAAAACATATTTATTGTTAGCCATGACGACCTCACTCAAATTTCGGGACAAAATTTCTTTAACGGGTAGGTACTGTGATGACCCGGGAATTTCCGACCAAATTTAAACCTAATCTCTATATGATTTCGAAACGATGAGCAAAGTCTGTAATGTTGAGTCTCGAAAACTGTGGAACTATGTTCATATAATCATTTACAATTTGACTGTGCTCGACGATTCACGAACAATTAATTGAAATTAGATATGTGTGTAGGTATATATAAATAATAATTCGAAATATAATTTGAAGTATTATATGTTGTTGTTATTAAAAGTTAATAAAATAAAAATATGATATTATAATAATTATTATTTAAAATATATCTCTATATATAAATAATGTATATTAAAAATAAATATTAAATGATTGTAATACTCGTTTGATGTTTCGATTGATATTAAGCAAGTTAAATTCAAACTTATGTAATTTTAAAATAAACGGTGATCTGAAAATGAGTTCTATAAATTTTAGACTTACTAAAAAAAATGTATTTAGGATCTAGTAATTAAATTTTAACATTTTTTATATTTCACCCATAAATGAGAGGGGCAGTTGATGTAATTTTTACTTAATAGTTAATGATCGAATTTTATACCATAATGACCAAAATAAATAAAGGAATTTAATTTAAGAATTTGGAATTTTTTCGAAGACTTTTATCCTCCACTCATTAACAACGTAGCACGAATTAATACCCTTATATAATTATGTCGACTGAAAACAGTTAATGAATCCATGAATTGGAATTAATCAACCAAGTTACTGTTTCTTACTTTAAATTTTTTTTATTTTTATTTTTTTTTCCCGTAACCCCACCCCAACCTAACTTGTCCTCTGATTAGTATTGAGAGCAAACATATCTTAATGTACTGTTTTTGATTGATGCCATAATTGATTCAACTAGTTACACTAAATCAACTTGCATATTATTTATTCTATTTCTTCCTCCTTACATTCTATCTATTCTATTAAATATATATGTACATGCATCCGAGAGATGAGAATTATCACCACCAATATTAAACACTTCAACCACTATCATATTTTATTTTCTCTGCATTTGATTACCAACAAGATTACCCCGTTAAGTACTTATTCCTCCTCTTATTTATTGTATTTTTCCATTCAAGCATCGAACTAAACCCATTTGATTACTATATATGTTGCAGCCTTACTACAATTCCGTTCAAATTATGGTCCAACCAACACCCACTGGTCGGAACTATCGTGGTTTACTACTGCTCCTGTTTCAATCACCCCATAACCACCCCCGTCTCCACCACCTAAAGCCGAGACCACCAAAATTTTTGATTTCTTTTCCTCTTGAAACCTATCACCTTGAAACCATCAAAAACCGAACACCATTTTGTTTCTTTCTTCTTTCTTCTGATTTTTCGCTACGACTGCTACTGCAGCTTAATGTTTACGGTTGCTACATGAACTCCACAACCACCCTCTCCATTCGAATACCATCGTGAAACTATCAGCTCCACCATATCGCTCTCTCTCTATATATATATATATCTCTCTCTACGCCATATTCACCACTCTAAGCTCCATCAAGAAACCACCACAACAAACCGACACCCACACTTTAGTGATAATGATAGCAAATATGATAATAATAAACGAATATGCTTATTGGGTATATTCAAAAGCCATGCGGGTCAAACATGGAATGAACATCATTTTAAATTTGCAAGTGGAATGTACATCTTTTTCAAGTGGGACTAAGTGAGTTTTTTTATTTATTTATAAAGAATGATGTTGACGTATGTATAACTGGACACCATGAAACAAGTTTACTTCATGGGCTGCTCGCTGGTTCCCATTTTTTTTCTGCTCTATCTCGTTTTTACTAAGACAACGATGAGAATGATGATGATGAATAGACGGACGATTATGATAGATGTACGTTGATGATGATGATATCACGAGTATGATGATAATCATGATTATGAAAATGAGATGTTATAATGAAGATGATGATGATAAAAACCACGAAACATACAGCCCTATCGATATGATTCTGGGTTTGGTTTATCATTTGGGTTTTAGAAGAAGAAGAAGTATACATATATTGATGTACAGCATGAATTAAAAGAGAAACGAGATACAGAGTAGATGGTTGGGTGTTTGTTCAGATTACCATGAGGTCGTGGGTTCAATCCCTACCTACAGCATTTTTTCCTGTTTAGTTGAACTTGGGCTTGTGAAATCTTAATTGCTCGCTGGGCCTAGTTATATCTTTGTTGCTGCTGGGACGAAATCTAATTTATTTTTTTGGGCCGAGTTTACTAGTTGGGCCGATGTGAAACTTGGGCCAAAGATGGAGAGGGAAGCATGCATGTAAGGTTAAAAGAATTTTGGGCGTGAGTAAATCAAGCAATGTAACAGACAGTTGGATGGTTAGTGGTGATTTTGGGTTAGCGAGAGGTTGGGGGTTCGAGCCTGAGCGCAGGCAGTTTATTTATTTATTTTTGAAGCTCTTCCCATTAAGGTAGTTATTATTATTATTACTATTATTTTTATTTCTATTATTATTGTTATTATTATTAATTATTGTTGTATATGATTAATATTATTATCGATCATAATAAGTATTAGTGTCAAGTATTATAAGTATTAATATTATTATTATCATTAATATCATTATTATTTAAATATGTATTACTAGTATTAATATCATTATTATTATTATCATTATTAGTAATGTTATTATTTTTTTACTACTATTATTATTATCATTTTTATTTTTGTTATCAATTTTATTATTACTATCAGTATTGTTAAAAATTATTATCTTTATCATTATTATTATTATTAGTAAATCATTATCATCAAAACTATCATTTTTGTTACAGATAAATATTTTGTACCTAAAATATACTTAATACATATATTATAATTATATTAATAGTTTATATACTATATATCAAACATATTAACATTATTTATATAATTACTTATATATATCAAACTAATGATTTGTTTTAATATAATACCAACCATATATATAGATATAATAATATAACTAAATATATAGGTATTAAACATTTTAAATATATATACAATGTAAATATATATAGCATATAATTTAAGATATAATATGAGTATTTTTTTTAATGGAATTTAATATAAATTCTATATAACTAAAAATATATATAAATAATACATACTAATAAAGGAAATTATGTGATCCATTAAATGCATTAATAAATATACAAATGATATAGGTTCGTGAATCCGAGGCCAACCTTGCATTGTTCAGTTCCGCCGTATGCATATTTTTACTACAAAATATCGTATTGTGAGTTTTCATTACTCCCTTTTTATATATATTTTTGGGACTGAGAATACATGCGCTGTTTTTATAAATGCTTTACGAAATAGACACAAGTAATCGAAACTACATTCTATGGTTGGATTATCTAATCGAATATGCCCTTTTTATTAAAGTCTGGTAATCTAAGAATTAGGGAATAGACACCCTAATTGACGCGAATCCTAAAGATAGATCTATCGGGCCCAACAAGCCCCATCCAAAGTGCCGGATGCTTTAGTACTTCGAAATTTATATCATGTCCGAAGGAGGATCCCGGAATGATGGGGATATTCTTATATGCATATTGTTAACGTCGGTTACCAGGTGTTCAATCCATATGAATGATATTTTTGTCTCTATGCATGGGACATTTATTTATGAGAATTTGGAATATGAAAACTTGTGGTCTATTAAAATATTGAAATGATTATTTATGTTAAACTAATGAACTCACCAACCTTTTGGTTGACACTTGAAAGCATGTTTATTCTCAGGTACGAAAGAAATCTTCCGCTGTGCATTTGCTCATTTTAAAGATATTACTTGGAGTCATTCATGGCATATTTCAAAAGACGTTGCATTCGAGTCGTTGAGTTCATCAAGATTATTATTAAGTCAATTATAGTTAGATATATTATGAAATGATATGCATGCCGTCAAATTTTGATGAAATGAAATATTGTCTTTTCAAAAACGAATGCAATGTTTGTAAAATGTATCATATAGAGGTCAAGTACCTTGCGATGTAATCAACTGATGTGAATCGTTTATAATCGATATGGACTTCGTCCGGATGGATTAGGACGGGTCTTCACAATACAAACACCAAAACTCGAATCGGACCAAACCCTTTCACTCGTTTACATCGAAAATCACCCAAAACCATCAAATAACTTCAAAATTAACCTCCTTGGTCTTGGAACTCAAACTTTTCACAACTTTCACCGAAATAATTCCAAATCGTATCCAAAAGGACCAAAATGTACCCGATATCGCTAAGGAAAATGCGTATAAAATATGCGATATCATTTGTCAACCAAAATTCGTCATAAAAACATTCTTATTGTTAGCCATGACGACCTTGATCAAATTTCGGGACGAAATTTCTTTAAAGGGTAGGTACTGTGACGCCCCGGAAATTTTTGACCAAATTTAAACTTAAATCTTTAAATGATTTCGACACGTTAAGTAAAGTCTGTGAAGTTGAGTCTCAAAATTTTGAACTATTTCATATATTCTGTTAACCTTTAACTATTCCCGACAATTCACGAACAATTGTGTGTAAATAAATATGTAAAAATATATATAAATATAAATATAAATATAAGTGTATATATAATATTTTAAATTAATAATGTACACTTTAATCATTTGAATTAAAATGTAAAATAATAAATAAAATAATTAAGTTACTATCATATGAATATATATATAAATATATATATAAATATATAAATATATATATAAATATATAAATATATATATATATATATATATATATTATAAGTCTATATATATAATTTCTATAAATAATTATTATTATATTTTAAAGTATAAATACTAAACATTCAATATATATATATATATATATATATATATATATATATATATATATATATATATATATATATATATATTATATAATTATTAAATATTACATAATTAATAAATTATAACAGTAATATTTAATTACAAGTTAAAATATAAGTGTGATATTAATATTATTATCATTATTATTATTATTATTGTTAATATTAATATTAATATTTGTATTATCAATATTATTATTTTTAATATAAAATATATATATATATATATATATATATATATATAAAAGAAATTTGATATGTATAAGTTGTTATATTATTTTTATTATATTGTAAAGTATAAATACTAAACATTACATATATATATATATGTATATATATATATATATGTATATATATATGTATGTATTATATATATAATTATATATATATTATAATTATATTATATATATAATTATATATAATTATATAATTATATATATAATTATATATATAATTATATATAATTATATATATGTATTATATATAATTATATATATATATATATATATGTATTATATATATATATATGTATGTATTATATAATTATTAAACATTACATAATTAATAAATTTTAACAGTAATATTTAATTACAAGTTAAAATATAAGTGTGATATTAATATTATTATCATTATTATTATTGTTAATATTAATATTAATATTTGTATTATTAATATTATTATTTTTAATATAAAATATATATATATATATATATATATATATATATATATATATATATATAAGAAATTTGATATGTATAAGTTGTTATATTATTTTTATTATTAATATTATTATTATCATTAATAATATTAATATTATTATAACTAGTATTATTATTAGTATCATTATTATTTTTATTATTATTATCATTACTATTAATTACTATTAAATTTATTAAAATCATCATTTTGTTATTATTAATATCAGCATATTATTATTATTACACTTATTATAATTATTATTAATATTAATATTATTACTAATACTATTATTAGATCCATTATTATTATTATTAGTATCTTATAAGTATTAATATTATTACTACTATAATTATTATTAATATTAGTATTACTAATATTATTATATAATATATATAGAAACGAAACCTGATACATGTTATTTATTAGATTTTTATTATCATTATTATTATTATTTCTTATTATTAATATATTTATAAATAATAAAATATAGATACAATGACAGATATTACGCATAATCCTTGTTACAAGTCCCTATCTGATATTCTCATTTTTTTATCTGCTATTCTGCTCGTGATACTAGTCGACATATATCATCCACTGATAACTGAAAAATTAAAAACAGATATATTTTTTTATTTTTTTTTCTTTTTTTTCTTTTCTCTGCTCGTTACTTCTGTTCCTACGTCTTTTTACAAAGAGCTTGATTCTACATTTATTATCAAAATGTAAAAATAGAGTTTTGTTAGGAATCCTATAAGCAATCTTTCTGCAAAGTTTGAGATTTCAATTTCTTATATCGAGTTCTAATTTCGGAGTCAAAGAATTTTTGTAAAAAAGTCAAACAGCGAGTTCATCATGAAATTTGAGTTCATGTTTGTGTTTCAGGATAAATTAAAGATTTGGAAAGTTTTTAGGATCGATTTGAAATATATTTTGTGTTTTAATTTTTGTCTAATACGTTAGTATAAAAGGAATCAATTTTTTTTATTTTCATAGCAGCGACGAGCAACTGCTGTTGTTCTTCATATTTTTTTAATTATTTTTTTCTGTTGATTTAATAACAATTACAACAAGTTGTTTATATTAAATTACAAGTCTCAGAACAATTGGGTAACTTGCTAATTGGATTGGATTATGGTTATTGTTGTTTGAATTGTGAAGAAGAAAGGGAAACATATAAAATACGGGTTATAAACTATTAGAAAGGATTATGAAATAGAAAATGGGCAACAGCCCAATGGTTAGGACGAGTGCGGGTATTCGAGAGGTTTCGAGTTCGAGTCCCGGCTCTGGCAGTTTATTATTTTTAAGCCTTTAAAGGTAGTTTCACATTTATTATTATTATTATTATTATTATTATTATTATTATTATTATTATTATTATTATTATTATTATTATTATTATTATTATTATTATTATTATTATTATTATTATTATTATTTAGAGTACTTGTTATTATTACTAATACAAATATTATGAGGATCATTATAAACATTAATATAATTTATATTATTATCACTTTATTATTAGTATTATCATTATTATTAATATTATTATCATTATTATTATCATTGGTAGAAAACTTATGATCTAGTTATTATTAATATTGTTATTATTATTATTACTGATATTACTATTATTAATATTATTATCGTTATAATTAGTATTATTATTATTATTATTATTATTATCATTAACATTATTATCATTATCATCATTATTGAAGTTATTAAACTTAATACTAATATTATTATTTTATGATTACTAATACTAAAGCTAAAATATTTTTCTAATATATTAACATTGACAAAAGAAAATTTATATTAAGTACTTATTTCAATTACTGAAAATAAATATATTTAAGTTATGATGAGTTATTATTATTAACAATTATATATATTATCATTAATAAAATGATTATTATTATTATTAACATTACAAATAAATATTACAAATATATTAATATAAAGTGTTAATACATAATATGATATTTCTAAACATCAATATAAGATATTTATAATAAATGATATATCGTCTACTTTAAATCGGTTATATATATAAATTTTAAGCATTTAAAATATATATATAAATGAACATAGCTAATAAATTTATTAATCTAAGAAGTATATTAATAATATAAATAAAAACTGGTTAATTGTCATCATGTGTTTTAATACATATATATATATACATATATATATAAATGATATAGGTTCGTGAATCCGAGGCCAACCTTGCATTGTTCAGTTCTGTCATATGCATATTTTTACTACAAAATATCGTATTGTGAGTTCATTTGATTCCCTTTTACTTTTTATATTTTTGGGACTGAGAATACATGCGCTGTTTTTATAACTGTTTTACTAAATGTTTTTGAGATATATTTTGAACTGAGAATACATGAACCGTGTTTTTATAAATGTTTGACGAAATAGACACAAGTACTAAAAACTGCATTCTATGATAGAATTATTTGGATTTAGAGGTTCGATTTCTATAAAGATTGTATTATCGACCATCGGTGAGAAATTTTTGCATTGCACGATGCATTAGCTACCGGAATGGTTCGATGTCTATAAAGATTGTATTAGCGACCATCGGTGAGAAATTTTTACATTGCACGATGCATTAGCTACCGAAATGGTTCGATTTATTAGCTACTATCGGTGAGAAATTTTTGCATTGCACGATGCATTAGCTACCGTTTTAGCTACCCTCGGTGAGAAATTTTTGCATTGCACGATGCATTAGCTACCGAAATGGTTCGATTTATTAGCTACTATCGGTGAGAAATTTTTGCATTGCACGATGCATTAGTTATCGTTTTAGCTATCTTCGGTGAGAAATTTTTGCATTGCACGATGCATTAGCTACCGTTGGTGAGATTGTTTCGTAAATTTCCGGTGTTCTTCATATGAATGATTTTTACAGCAGTGAGCAGACCTGCACAGATTGTTTTCGAAATATGAGTATCTTGTGGTCTATTATATTATTGGAAATGATTAATTATGATAAACTCATGAACTCACCAACCTTTGGTTGACACTTTAAAGCATGTTTATTCTCAGGTATGAAAGAAATCTTCCGCTGTGCATTTACTCATTTTAGAGATATTACTTGGAGTCATTCATGACATATTTCAAAAAACGTTGCATTCTAGTCGTTGAGTTCATCAAGATTATTATTAAGTCAATTATAGTTGGATATATTATGAAATGGTATGCATGCCGTCAACTTTCGATGTAATGAAAGTTTGTCTTTTTAAAAACGAATGCAATGTTTGTAAAATGTATCATATAGAGGTCAAGTACCTCGCGATGTAACCAAATGTAATGTATTCGTCCAGATGGATTAGGACGGGTCGTTAAAACTTTATCACAAACGACCAAAACTCATTGACTCTCATTATGTTCGTTCTAACTATGATCGGCTACTACAGAGTGAGCAATAATGAAACTACAATAGAATTGACAAACATACAATAATCACCAAACCTAAGCCTAAAACATACACATAAACCCGAACCCGTATCCAACCCCGCATCATCACTCCTCATAGACCGCCAATCCAAAGCCTTCACCGGGCAACTCAAGAACACCTAACCCGAGGCCTATTTGCCGAAGTCAACTAAATCAACAACGCCGGCAACAACATCAAGCCCACTAAATACTCGACGACGGAAAAAATGGAATGAATGAACCAAACCAGCAGCAACAAAACAGCAAAAAATGCAGAATCAAACCATATAGGGACCAGTCATCTCCGCCAAGTTTTCTAAGGACATTTGCAAACCCCCGGACCCAAGCAGCCAGCAAACAACGCCAGCAGCCACCAAGAAAACTGGTGGCAACTGCTAGTCACCACCCACCCTCGGTAGCCGCAGGCAGCGGTCCGGCCACCTGAATCCGCCGAATTTTAACAAAAAACACATACAACCGCAAACCTGTCGGGAACCAACCAACCCCACCACAAAGCCCAAATCGACCGAAGTACTTGTAGAGTTCCAATGGAACTCGCCGCCTACAACTACCCAGGAAGAAGGAAGGCACTGCGATGAACCGTCAAGTGAGATCAGCAGCAAACCCTGTCATCCCCAACGAACCGAACCCTAAACCAAACCCCCAAAACTCAAACAAACCCAGATCCCGAGCAACAAGGGCACAGAATCGCCGCCTGGATGTCTTTAAAGTGACTGGAGAAGGAATCAAGTCGAGCGTCGCCGGAGAAATAAGGGAATGAGTAGTGGTACCTTATTACGACAAAAAGCAAGTAAAACCGATCCACCGGCGAGATGCCGGTGGTCGGAAACGGTACCAACCAGAAAGCTACAAAATAGTTGATGAGTGGAGCAAGAATCTGAAATGGTTGTTCAAAGAAAAAGTAGTAGTTTGTAAGCTAACTGTTAAAATATACAAATGAAACAAGACAAACTATGAAAAAAATATTAAAAGGAAAGTGATGAATGTACGCCGTTAAAGGGTTTAAAACTTCTATCCTAACCGGTATGAATCGATTTTCCTCCCGTCGAATACCATATAGTGAAGAAAGCTATAATGAAGCTTAAAAAAGTATGTCAAGGCGTTTGAAGATTCCGACGACGAAGTATTAATAGTTCTATTGTGCTTAATTTGTATTTTGTTAATAATATCGTATTTACATTATTAGTGTAACATTTACGTTTTACGTTATTGTTTTTTTATTTCACTTTTAAAGTTTAACGTAGTGTTATTTTAATTAATCCATGTGTATTTAGTTTTAAAAATATTTTATTTTTAAAATTATTAACTGTATAAATGATATATACATAATAATTAATACTCCGTAATTAATAATTTAATAATAGTATAATAGCATACGTAATAGTATACATAATAATTAATTAACACTTTGAAATATCTTGAGATTGCGCAACAATATCATCTTTAACGATACAACTTTCAGTACATTAAATGGATCAATGCAAGATTTCAAAAGAAGAAAAGTAATTGGAATGTCTGCTTGCATTCTTCCCTTTCTTCCTTATAATTTTTGTATTTTACTTCTTGTATTTTTACTCGTCTAGTTTCTTTTGCTATTTTTTTTTGATATAATTTCAGTTGTTCGAAAAAAAAAACATATTAAAAAGTTTTATATCAAATAATTGAAGTGAGTTTAGTGATAGTAAATAAGTGTGTAATGGATGTTAAATGAAATGTGATGAGTGAAAGGTCAGAAAAAAGTGTTGATGTAGCGTTGATGTGTCAGTATGTTAAGCGCGGATATGATAAGACTCGAGGATGAAGCCCCGGCTAGTTTCGTGCTAGCAGTTGCGGCATCTCGGTCGGTGTAGAGTAAACCAGATTTTTAGCTCTCTATGGATGAAGAAGTGTGATGATTGGGAGTGGTTTTATTAGAAACAAAATTCACTTACGGGCAAATAAAACTAATTAATATTTCTGTTTCATTACAAGTACAATTACTCTTTTTATTCATTTTTAGAAAATCTCGCTATCTTTATTCTCCATTAATCATAAATCTTCTCTCCATAAATACAAAGTGAACACTTGAAATAGACATTCCAATATAGCAATGTGGACAAAATTCTGATGGGACAGATGAATTATTATTTCTTGCTCAGTCCACAAAAAACCTATCCACCTTGCTATTTTTATTTGTTTCAAAATTATTGTCAATTACTCTAAATAACAATAAAAATCAATAAAGTTCCAAATATGTCCATTTTTATTATTCGAAATATAACATTATCAAAAGCAATTAATTTATTTGTTACTATTTATAACAACATTAAATGAAGGACAAATTAGACAATTATTGACATATCTTAAATCTAACAAAAAATCAAAGCTTAAATCGACCTTTTTGCTTTGAACATTAAAAAAAGCGGTACAAGGAGATTAGACTCTGGAACTTATGGGCATAGCTCAACGGTTCCCCCCATGTACTTTGTGTCATGGGATTGGGAGAGGTCATGGGTGTGATCCTTAGGGATGACATGATTTTCTTTAAAACAATTGAACACTAATAATGTTGGTATATATTGACCCTATAGGAAAGTTTTACTGGATTCGTTCACGGATTTCTACCTAGGAACACTGCCCGAATGGATGTGTTCCCGGGTACCGTCGATCGGGTTCAGGTTTCCGCCCGAACGTGTGTGATACGTGCAAATGATGAGGGTCGTTGAAATAAAAGGAGATTAGACTCTCGGATGAGAGTAAGTTTCGCGGTTTAATGAATTTTCCACTTATTTGATGGGTTAGTAGATGAGTAAAGGGGGTTAGGGTGAGCTAAGGGGACAACGTAAGTGAATGAATGTATGTATCCTCGTTCAGAGAAGATAGAGAAATTCTCTAGTAGGATTTCAATATTGGGAAGGGAAAATCATCAATCGAACGTATCGAGACTTTAGGAAATATCGTGAAGGTAGACGAAAACACTTTTTTGTGAGACAGATAGAGTACTAAATAAAAACGTTCCCTTTTTAGCAAACAAACGTATTTCTTCCAAAGCGAGAAATATATCACTATTATTAACACCGCTTTTTCGGATTTATTTTGTAATAATTTTTTTATTACTGTCTACATTTGTATTATTTTATAAGGGTAATGATATATTTACCATTCAAATTACTTCATCAACCACATCTATACATTAGTTATTGAACAATACAATATATTAATGCACAGTTTACGATGGAAGAATTAATTTCAATCATGGATATATCAATTCTCATTTTATAAAAAGATTTTATTTATCATATTTATCCAATATATCTACGGTGTAATTTACAAATTTACAAAATATATAAATTGGAGTAACTAATTTACACACCCATCTGGGTCAACATGTATATAATCCGTTTACTGTACTCTATCTTTGTAACTAGAAAGGAGTTTGACCGCGCGTTGCGGCGGTGTTTTTTTTTTTTTTTTTTTTTAAATGTGTTTGGAGGTGCATATTATATAACTACTGTATTCTATTATAGGTCCTAAGTTACACAGTTAGCTTACATTACATTCAGTTTTCCTAACATTACATTAAGTTACTGGAGATCCTAATATTACATTAAGTTTTACATTCTGAAGATCCTAACGTTACATTAAGTTCGGCATTAACATAACAGGTTCAAGTTGTACATTAACATAACAGAGTCAGTCTTTCTGTTTTTTCGGTTCGGATTCTTCTGCGTATCGAAAAAGCGATCTTTTGAATGTTGGGTTTGGGGTTGGTGGAATTGGTGTTTTTGTTATGTTGGTTTCTTCGGTTTCTGACGGGGTGGTTGTTGGTGGGGTTTTCGTTAGCGGGTTTTGGTTAAAGTTTTCTATGGGTTCTGGAGGTATCACACGGTGTAAGATGAATTCTGGCATTCCATAGTCGCTGTCGCTGAATTTGAATTGCAAGGTGTGTTGTGTTCCTTGTAGTTGCCTTATCTCGGGTGGTATTTCTCGTTTGTCGTCGTGTCCCATTGTTGTTACCAGCGTTTTGCAGTCTGTTCCTACTAAGTCGTTTGCAGCATCGGAGAAGAAGGTGAATATTGCAGTTCCAGAATCGTCTGCGAAAGTTGCTTTGAAGCAGTAGCTGTCATATCAGAATATTTTTTTGTTATAGGTTTTTATTTTGGGTGTGTTTTTTGGTTTAATTCACGATACAGTTTTGATATTTACCTGGTAATGTATTCGCCCTTGGTGTCGTGTTTTCTGCAGTAAAGGTCTGGTAGGGTCCCCCTAAGTACTTTCCGACATGATGGGCATCCGTAATAGAACCAGTCTTTATTTGTCATGATATAGCCGATGGTTCCTTTGCAGGTATATAACCGTCCCTGTGATTATTGTGGTTAGTTTTGTGTGTTGTTTTATTTGTGAAAAGTTAGGTTTTTTGTGGTTGTACCTGTTGAGTGATAGGATCGTATTCCATAAGTTCTGCAAGGTTTGGCTGTCGTTCTTCATCATCTTCATTCCGTAATCTGTCTGCTATCAGTAGGGGTTTTTTTTCGATTTTTTCCCTGTAGCTGTTAAAAAGTAGTAGGTGAATATGCATTAGTGTTTTAGTTAATGAAAAAAAAAAAAAAAAAAACAAAGAAAAAAAAAAGGATTTTTGTTAGAAGAAAAAACAATTCAATTATTAGTAGGTGTTGTCAAAATGAAATTGAATAAATTGGTTATAGTTTGATGTAAGAAATATTACCCAGTTCTAAACTGTGTAAATCCATGACCCATTTCGTTAAAATAGTGTCAAAATGTGTCACGATAGACGGGGTCAAACTATGTCAAACTAAAAGTATTTTGCATAGTGAACATCATACTTTGCCAAGACAGTATCAACCTATGTCAAAGTGGGTCAAACCATCACCATTCTTCCTATGTTACCCGTATAAAACTATAACCTATTTATCTAAAATAGTTTCAAACATGGTATCTTGGTTAAGCTGTGTCAACCTGAAAGCATTTCAACCGGTATGAAACCATAACCCGAACTTCTAAATTGCCATCTTAACCAATGTCAAAATAAGTCAAAGCATAAGCAATTTTACCCATGTCAAAACTCTAAAAAGCTATGACTCATTTTATGAAAATAGTGCTCTCAAGTAAAAAAAAAAAAAAAAAAAAAAAAAAGGATGTGATGTTTTTATTTTGTAAAAAATATTATTATACTGAATTAGTAAAGAATAAAATAAAAATTATTAACTTACTAAATTGTTAATGTTATTGATATGGTAAAATACTAAATTTTTTTTTTTTTTTTTTTTTTTTTTTTTTTTTTTTTTTTTTTTTGATTTAGATGGTTAGAGTACTTACAGATGGATCGATTCATGGTATTCGGTGATGTCGGGATTGAAAAAGTAATGAGTTCCTGAAGTTCCTGATAGTTGCAGGTTTCCGTTATCTGAGAAAAAATTTTGTGTTAATGTTAATGATTTGTTGTGCATTGGTGTTTAGTTAGAGTTAGATTTACATGTGTTGTCTTTGACCCAACATGCTGTGACGGCGATGATAACTGGCGGTTGTAGCAACTTGTAAGCTTCCATGTTGAAATTTCTTGCCATTTCATTCCAAATTGTTACCTGTATTGGAGTTTCACTGTACGAAAATAGGGGATTAACTTATATGAGAATACCTACTTGTATATACTGTGAAATTTAGTGGTTGTTGTTTGGTTCACTTACTTGAGATTCATAACGTCTATTATCCTACGATGTAAGATTTCTTTCCGTGATCCTCTTGCTGTCAGCTCTTCTACGGTTCCAACTCGTTGAATGCATCCTATATAGTCTGCAATTATTTAGAGATAGCTTTTTAATGTTTTATATTGGTTAGTGGTTCGGCAATGTACCGTATAGAGAGTTTCTGAAACTTTACCTGTAATAGTTGAGAGTTGTAGACGACTGTGGTGTGTGAATTCGAAATGGTCTTGTGGAAATCCTTCGGCAGGTATATTGTCTGTAATTAGTTGTTCACCGATTGAGATGCATGTAGGGTTTGATATTGCTTTGTCGAATTGATTCACGGGTTCGCATATGAAGTTTGATAGTCGGTATGCGGAGTTAAGTTGTAAAAGGTTTGTGAAGTGACGTTTTTGGCTGAAATCTGCAATCGCTTGTATGGCGTTCCCCTGCATTATTAATTTAACATGACAGAATTGTTTAGTGACGAAAAGGAAAAACCTCGATGTAAGCGATGATAAAAAAAAAAACCTCGAGAACACTAATGATCAAATATCTATAACCAAATATATATGTTTATGTTGGTAACTCTAATTATTTACCATCTTCCTAACTACCTATTTCACTCTGATTCAGCATAACATTCTGAGCATAAATCAAGCAAAGGTGAATCACTAAAAATATGAAATTAAATACACTATTGGCATATTGGCAGAGGCGTTAACGTTTACACATATAAATTATTTTACTTTTGACAAAAAATCCATTTGACCCGTTACCCAACCTGCCTAAGGTTATATCAGTACATTACAACTACTAACTAATTTCTGAAAGCACGATTTATAATATATCCACACACCAATATTTGAAAGCTAACACTTTTGCCTTATTAATGTGACTCCAGTTCAATTTTCAGCTATTTTTAGTTACCTGTTTGACATATCATAGAGTCAGAACACAGACCAACTTGATTAATACTGTATTTAGGGTCAAGGTTGGTACTAAACACATAAGCGATATAAGATGTTACCTTGGCCACTTTTCGAATAAGGAATGTAAATTTATAAATAAATAGTTATTTTTCGAATATGCTTACGTATATGTCTATTAGAAGAATGCAGAAACCGATTGGTTTTGTGTTTCTTGCTCTTTTCATCACCCAGTGTCTATAAGCTTTGACTTCAATTATTTTTTGTCGATCACCTGGGCGTAGGGAGGATATTGGTACCAGTTCAAACTGTTGCTCCATCCTGCAAGAATTTTTATGAATTAGGCATTTATGTTATGAAAAAATATATTTATATAAATATAAACAAATATAAATCATTAAGAATTATGTATAAACACATTAGTAAATATAAAGTGCAAACAATGATTTCTGAATAAATTAAAAAGGTTTAAATTTTTTTAGGTAATAATTTTTGACCTGATGGTTTAGAACATTTTTCAAAAAGTCTTTGTAGACTATGTTTTTTGTGACGTTAGCATTTCTCTTTTCGTCTTTTTTTATGAGAAGTTTTAAACCGTGGGGAGTGGTTGCTCTCGACAAAGCTACATATAATTGACCGTGACTAAAAACAGGTTTAGGAAGGTAGATCCCAATCTTATTCAATGATTGGCCTTGGCTTTTGTTGATTGTCATTGCGTAAGAGATTTTGACTGGGTGCTGGACTCTTTTAAAAATATAAGGTAGTATGTTGTCTTTGTGAAATATGTTTATTCTTGGAAGGTGCACTTTCTGCCCGACTTTGGTTCCGGTGATGATTTCTGCTTCTATATGTCTTGCTAATAACTGTGTAACTATCATGCGTGTTCCATTACAGAGCCCGCCAGATATGTTTAAATTCCGCAGCAATATTACTGGAACCCCGACTTTGAGTGTCAGCAGATGCGGTGGGAGGCCTGGAAAATTTTGTGAGTTCAGATATTCGGCTGGATATAGCAATTCTGCTTGTCCTCCATCATTGTTATACGGGATAGCACTATCGTAACTTGTGTATGTTTTTTCTTCTTTTTCGATTCTCTTCATAATTATATCGTTAATGATATCAGCGGTTTCGTTTTTTGGACACACGATGGCTTTTTGTTGTAACTCTTTTGCATCTGGTTGACGTAAAAGTTCGTCACTGTATATAAACGATATCAGATTTGATAAACCATCTTCATCATCATTTATACAGTACTTATCTGGGATATTCACCCATGATGTGTTTTGAGGGTCGTTGTCATCTGGTTCGCCTACATTCCCATCTCCAATTTGCAATAACCATGTTGCAAATAACTTAATGTTTTCTTTCTCTGTTTGTGACAGGTTTGGTTGTAGTAGGCGCATGTTTTCCTTTAACGTTATTATACGAAAATGCTTCCATAAATGAGAATTGATTATCGAAGCATTTAGAATTTCTAATTTACCGCATCTCTTTTTAACTGGTAATGTTTGTCGAAAATCCCCTCCTAAGACGAAACTAACACCTCCAAAAGGAATATCTGGGGAGTCGAAGATATCCCTTAACGATCTATCTAGCGTCTCCAAGCACTTACGATCATTCATAGGAACTTCGTCCCAAATGATAAGTTCTGTCTTCGTTAAAAGTAACGATATCTGGGTTTTCTTCTTAATATTACAAACGCTTTCATCTGTTAAATCGAGCGGTATTCTGAATCTTGAGTGTGCTGTCTGACCGGACGGTAATAGTAATGATGCGATACCAGAAGAGGCCACAGCTAAGACGATTTTCCCTTCAGCTCTTAGAGAGGTCGTAAGTGCTTTCCAAAGAAATGTTTTCCCTGTACCTCCGTGACCATATACAAATATCAATACTTGTTTTCGATTCATGTTGGCATTGATGACGATATCGTAAACCTTTTTCTGTTTTTGGTTTAGTTTGCCTAACAATATCGATCTCTCAATTGTTAATGCTTCGCGATCGTAGTTTCTTTCTTCCATTATGAGTCTGTTTTGTAAATCTTCTACCAAATGTTGTGGAATCATTGGTAGGCCAAAATCAGACACATTTTTGGAATGCTGATTGAGTAAAACTTGGAGTTCGTATAACACGTATCCTTGCATCTCTTCTGAATTTATAGTTATTCTTGATACGCGTAACGATGCTGCTACTCGGATTGGAATATCGTCTGACATCAATTTCCAGGTTTGTGTCCAAAGTTTTAATGGATCGGCAACGTCACAGTACATAAGGATGTGACAGAATAGCGTACGTAGTTCTCTTGATGTTGCTGTTGCGCTTGCTTCCTCGATTGCTGTTAACCATTCTCTATCGTCACCCAAAAGGCCCATTGCCAAACAGGCTTCACGATATGTACAATAGAGTCGACCCTTAATTGTCATCAAATCTTTAAATGAAGTGCTACCCTTCTGATGACATAGCAACATTCTTAAAAAAAACACTTCACCAAATGCAGGGTGCATGTAGGACAGTCGACCAATTGAGGGTTTGTTGAGATTGAATCTTCGTTTCCATCTTTTTTCATTATCGACCCATACGTATTCTAAAGGAAAATCTAGATATGTTAAATGCCTTCCGTCGGTTGAATTTTTGTTGTAATCGAGCCACTCAGTGAGAGTCGTTTTCTTGCTACCAGGATTTTGAATAACAGATCGAATTGGTTGTTGTGCACGAATTGTAACTAACTGCATATTTTCCAAATGAACCGAGAGGATTTGAACTGCAGGTTCTCTGTAGTGTATCGGAAAATTATATATTCTCCAGGCCGCCTCGTGAGGACAAATGAAGCGAGCATCAACAAAATTTTGAATTTCATCAACATTAGAAGAGCGTGAAGTATTAGCGGACGATGTAGACCCAAGAGGCCTAGGGATATGTGCTGCAATTCGGTCGGTTCCTTTGGATATATACTTGAACAGATACTTTATAAGCATTGTCCAACCGCACCATTCAACATTGATGTGTGCATGAAACCTTAGGCACAGGGTACGGTTGTACGGCACAACGTATCCGTTATCTAGTCTGCATATCCCTGTACAGAGAAAAAAAAGTCTTGTAAACCATTGCTAATACTTGTATATATTTGCATTATTAGAGGTTTAATAAATTAGTAACTATGTAGAATAAATTCTTTTCTGATATCATACCTTTATCTACTGAAATGCCTGTATTACGTCGTCGGTAGTGCACAAATCCTTCTTTATCAAAATATGTTGTTTCGTTATACATTTTCGGGAATTTTTTCAAGCACACATTGTCTTTGTTGAAAACGCCAGACGGACTAATTTCTACATCTTGCATGCAGGGAGCATTTTTATTGACCAATCCACATGGCCCATGAATCATCATTTCAGACACCACCTTGAAACCTTTAGGGTCTTTCATTGGCTCTGGTAACTCTGCAGATATGTACCGATCAACATCGCGTGGTTCGAATGAGTTTGATAAAGAATGGGTCCATAACAGTGTGTGGCAATGAGGTAAACCTCTCTTTTGGAATTCAATTGTATATAATACTGCACCACAAAGTAAGCACAAATAAAAGAAAGATAATATTAAAAATGTGCCAAAAAAGTGAATATTTTCTTTAAAGATCCTGAAATAGTAGTTCAGGAAAATAAAATTATTAATTATCAACAACTACTATAATCCACTAATTACACTATATACTGACCAAACCAGTTCACATTTATATAATTATAATAAACAAAATAGTTAAGTATTTCAATAAATTAGTTGAATTGTTGTAAAAAAATAATTGAAAAGAAATAGGTTAATATTTTACCTGCTTTCCACGGGCCTAACAGCTCTTCTTCCTTCAAGACAAATACGAATTGCCTCACTTTCATGTGAAATACTCTTGAGATAATATCAGCACGATCATTAGCAGTTAGGTATGAATACTTTGATAGATATCTTTTAATCTCTGGCCACTTCGTGTTACATGTAAATGTTACAAAAAATCTGGGATTTCCATAAACACGACAAAAAATCTGGGATTTCCTAGGGCCTCCTGTAAATGATGCTGGTAGAATAGTTCTAGATCCAACTTCATGCCCATAATGATCACCTCTATCTAATGCATCGTATAATCCAGATAAGTATTCATTGCGAATATCTTGCTGTTTGCGCCTTACATAATCTAATCTATCCAACTCTATGCTACAATATACTGTTACTATATATTGCTGAAACAATCTACCACATCTTGAAAGCAGCCCAAATTGATTGTACCTATCATGTAGTTGGTAACTGTAATATGCGTTCATAGTTAACTTTTTCTTCTTGTTACTTCTAGAACCACTTACACTTCTTAATGTCAAACCTGGATGATAACCAGGCTGACCATAAACAAAAAGAAGGGGAAATTGAAGAGACATATACGATGGATGTAATTTGTTAACGCGTTGAGGTGTACCACCTTTACACTCGATAATCAAATCATAATCTGTTCTAGTATCATCATTGAAACCATAGACAATAGCACCTAATGCGTTAGAAGTTGGAACTTCATATTGTCTTGAACCTACTACACTAAACAATCGAACTTTCAAATCCGGCACATCTAATTCATCAATCTTATCCCTAGCGGTTCTAAAAAGTTTCACTAATTCGTTCTTAGAATTCAACACATCAATCAAGCTGATAACCATATCAGGATTAATAGGACCAGAATCGTTACCATTGAAAAACCGCATCCTATTTTTTGCCTCGTTAGCTGTATCATATATATACAACTGAAGAAACCTAGGAGGATTACTTTCTTCTGGACATAAAGATCCAATCCAATGATATACCTGTCCAGAAATTTTAAACACATATGGTCCCCTACCATTATTAATACGATCATCTATTTGAGCACCGTAGGAGGCCATGCTAAACATTTGATTATACGCCCTTATGTTCTCCATAAAGTGTCTGTCGCCTAATAAGTCTATAATCTGTTGTGGAGGAGTTTCTTCTCGAGGTAAAGAAACACGCCCGCCTTGGCAACAACGACTATAATTTAAAGAAGATGCTGAAACCCTAAGCCGTTCTTCATACCAAAATATTGCACCGCAGTAGGAACAAACACAGTTACAATCACCAATGTCTTCATAATCATTGGTAACATCTAGCATTTAATCAACACAAAATTGGAATACATTTTAGTGAATATTGAAACAAAATTATATTTAACAAACTTGTAAGAAAATTAGCAATAACTAACAAACTTTATAATCAAAAACAAACTATAATTAACAAACTTATAAAGAAGTCAGTTATAGAAAACATACCTTGTAACAATCTGAAAGGCTGATGAGAAGATTGAACCGATAAAGGGAAAAGAGATTGACCTAAAGAAATAAACGTAAACATAACAGCCATTATAATCATGCTCTAAGATATGGTCATACCTTTATATATAAGTAATTGCGAAAACAAAACATAAAATTGTACACACCTAAGTAGGCCGAAACTCCACCGCACGATGAGCCAGCACCATCACAGATACCAAAAGCAGCAGAATTCGAAGAGTTGATAGGTTCATTGACAACCATGTTTTGATTAATCGACCGTTTTCTGTTTTCGACAGACCTAGACTGTGTATCACCACTGTAACCACCAGAGACAGATGGAACAGCGTGCTCCACAGACACTTTATTTCTTTTTTTAGGCGGCATTTTATACCCTTTATTGTACCCATTCCCAAGTGAAACAAATGCAGGAAAAGAAATCGACAGCACCCGCAAATAATATGAACAAAGAAACAAATTACCAAAACATAATAAGCAGAAATAGCATTAACAGATAATTCTAACAAAATAACTCGTAATACACTCATCTGAACAGGCAATATTCTAAACTCAAACAATACCCAATTAAATAAGACAATGCAAAACACAAAACCACATTACCAATAATTATAATTCGATGTAGCAGAGAAAAACGATGCAAAAAAAGATACAGACCAATTATACTGAAAATACACTAACCTAATTATGCCCAGATAGAAGAGAAATCACAGTCACAGGACATCAATTATAAACTTGACGAAAAAAAAGAGAAATTAAGCAAAATAAATAAAGAAACATACCTGTAAACACAAGTAATCAATTATCAGAAGAAAAAAAGAGAAAGAAATCGCAAGGATGATGAAGAAGGCGAAGAACTGGAGCGATGAATAAAATCAGGGAAAAGAAAATCTAAAATAAAAATAAAAACCGATAAAAAAAGGTTAAAGCAAAAAGTGGAAACACGTTAGCACAAAAGGGAAAGACACGTGTTTATTAAGAACACGTGACAGATCACACAAAACAAAAAAAAAAAAAAAAAAAAAAAGATATAGAGGGGAGTCGATCTCTGGTGGCCTGGCGGGGGTGACAACCCCGAAACCATGAACGCTAAGTAAGCAGACTCACCCTATTAGAAAACATGTTTAATATATACCGTATAAAACGACAGTAACTGAAGAAGAGTACGACGGGAAATTAGGTGGCTGTTAGTATATAGTGAAATCGCTCGTTGGTCTGCTTATCTGTCTTTCCCCAATTTTATCGATCATCTGAAAAACATATAAAAACACTAGAAACCACCCACTACCCACTCAAAAACTAACGACACAATACAATACAATACAATACAGGTAATCCTTCAAATCCGCTTACTTTTTTCATTTATTATTTTCAATTACTTTTTCATTTAATTCTTTAATTAGATTTGAAAGTAACCCTCTTTTTCAATTCTGTTCTACATATTGTCTTTGATTATCAGATCGTCTTCAATATTGAATCTTACTAATTATCTTTAATTGGGTTTCCATTGTTTCCATTTCTCTAATTGGGTTTCGTTTATTCTTTGATTTTTTATTATTATTTTGATCAAATTAATCGCTGGTGGCAACATCACTCATTTTCTTGATTCTGATTGTGTGTGTATATATATATATATATATATATATATATATATATATAGTGGTAGTATGAATGTGGAAGTAACTATTCGGGGGAAGGGGGAGCAAAAACTTTTTTTTTTTCATTTTTTGAAAAAACTTTGTTCACGAACATTATAGATGAGATGAAAATATGAACATTTAGTAGAGACACTTTGTGATAAATTTTTTTATTTTGGCGGGAAAACGCTCGAAGAAGTAATATATAATAATTATCGTGTTTTTCGAGCGTATTTTGAGGTTTTAGCTATTGGGGTTTAGATATTAGGGTTTAGATATTAGGGTTTAGATATTAGGGTTTAGAAATTTAGGGTTTAGGGTTTAGATTTAGGGTTTAGATTTAGGATTTAGATTGAGTTTTTAACACGAACGCTTTAGAGTTTAGAGTTTAGGGCTTAGGGTTTAGGGTTTAGGGTTTGGTGTTTTGGGTTTATGGAATAAACCCAAAACACCAAACCCTAAACCCTAAACCCTAAACTCTAAATCGGGCTAAATTTTACTTCACAAAACATGAAAAAAAAATGTTCATATTCTTCACGAACAATATTATCTTGAATGTTATTTTTGTCGATCGTTTTCCCGCCTAAATAATAACATTCATCACGAAGTGTCTCTTCTAAATGTTCATATTTTCGTGTGATCTTGATGCCGGGAAAAAAAAATTTCAAAAAAAATGAAATTTTTTTTGATTCCCCCGCTTCCCCCCGATTGGTTACTTCCCCATTGATCCTGCCCCTCTATATATATATATATATATATATATATATATATATATATATATATATATATATATATATATATATATATATATATATATATACACACACACAATCAGAATCAAGAAAATTATAATGGAATCCCGTCCTCGTATTCGTGGTTTAGTGGTAAGAATTTATATGAATCGTTTCAATTTTGGTATGTGTGATTGAGATCTTTGATATAAAGTTCATATACCTATAATATATATCAATATATGGGGATGGTGATGATGAAATCTTATAACATTTGTTGTTAAGCCCTAACTCTCTAAATGATTTATTTCAATTTGAGTAATTTTTTAGTGCAAAATGTTAGTATCAATCAATAGTTTTTGTCTTGTATTATCGAATTTATGATTGCAATTGGACCTAGGTAGAATTCAATATATGTTGTAATTAAATATATATTGTTTTCTTGTGTTTGGGTAAGGCAGTAAGACACTTCTTTTGTTTTTGAACGACGAATTTGCATCAGCGGATCATTTATTTCAACGACCCTCATCATTTGCACCCACACACGCTAGAAGGAAACTCCTACCCGGGTTGCTTGGCAACTAATCGCGGGACCTGGGTTGCTTGGCAACTAATCGCAGGAAATTGGAGAGAAAACCTTCCGCCCCCAGGAATTGAACCCGGGTTGCTTGGCAACTAATCGCGGGCCCTTCCACACTGAGGCTTGATACCGTTGAAGCAAACGTTTGTTGGTAGTAAGGCACTTCTATGTATGTTTATGTTATTATATTTTGGATATATAAACTATAAAAATGGTTAGTTTAACACTAGGTGCAACATAAGTAGGTGGAGTGAGGCTACTTAATATGCATTTAAGTTTTTCTTATTTTGTTAAAACTTAAGTCATGATTAATAATTTGGAGTTTTATAATATGGTTTATATATTCTGTAGGGACACGTGCCACCTGGATACTTTAGACGTTTGGGAAAACCGAGGGCTCAAGACGATTTAATTTTGAGGAAACGAGATAGGATGCGGAGATGGTTATGTTGTACTTGTCAAGTTGAAGAATCTTACCCCTCAAACGAAAATGGGTTCACGAAAAGCCATAGTGATCATGGTGATGGTAAAGTTATCGGTAGACGCTAGAAACTTTAGATTTTTATTTTCATATTGAAGATCTCAGATAGCATTGAACGGTTATGCTATAACTATAAAGTAACATGGCGAATTTTGAATGTGATTATCTAATTATCAAGGGGTCAATTTGAAGTTTGATAGATACTAATCGTAAAAACGGTGATTGTTGTAGGGTAGAGTAAAATGACTTATAAGCCCTTGTAGTAACTGTTACTTTATTAAATAATTTGGACATTGCCAAACACTTACCACCATAATAAAAGATCTTTAAAATGTATTAGTTGTCATTTTATAGAGGTCCAACAGGGGGCTTAAGATTATTCTAGGTGTGAATTTTCAAAAATATGTTCAGTTCATGTTGTTTTAATATGTTTGGTTTCTTTGGGCTTAATCTTATTTGACACTAGTTGTTATAACCATATACTATATACTATTCCTAATACTTTTATCTACATGTAACGTAGGGCCACAAAAGGATAAAGCACCGCCACCTGTCAAATTTGATGCTCAAAAAGCAGTGCCAACAATCGAAGTGCCCGCACTTTCACTTGATGAACTGAAAGAAAAAACTGAAAATTTTTGCTCAAAGGCATTGATCGGTGAAGGTTCATATGGAAGAGTTTATTTTGCAAACTTGAATAATGGAAAAAGTGTCGCTGTGAAAAAGCTCGATGTTTCTACTGAGGCTGAATCAAACAATGAGTTTTTGACTCAGGTAAATCAATGTTTTTGTAAGTTAAGAAATAAGTAACAGATAATTTTTGCTTATGATCAAATGGTTCGATGTTGCCACCTTTTTACACTTATGAAATAACATCGTTTTTCTTATTTTAGGTTTCAATGGTGTCAACACTGAAACACGACAATCTTGTTGAGTTGTGCGGTTACTGTGTTGATGGAAGTACCCGTGTTCTGGCGTATGAATTTGCAACAATGGGATCTCTACATGACATATTGCACGGTATGAAAACCCTGTTTATAATTTGATTTTTTGTTACCTTAAGTATCTAAATCTATATATATAGGCAGGAAGGGTGTGCAAGGAGCACAACCGGGGCCCGTGCTTGATTGGATGCAACGAGTAAGGATCGCCGTTGACGCAGCGAAAGGACTAGATTATTTGCACGAGAAGGTGCAACCATCGATAATTCACAGAGATATTAGGTCTAGCAACGTGTTATTATTTGAAGATTTAAGAGCCAAGATTGCAGACTTTAACCTCTCGAATCAAGCACCAGACATGGCTGCTCGCTTGCATTCGACTCGTGTTTTGGGAACTTTTGGCTATCATGCACCAGAGTAATGCTTCTAAACCCATTTTGCATACATACATACAATGGCATACAAACTCTTATATAACATAGTATTCAAAATAACATCCAGGTATACTTTTAGTTAAATACTACCAACTAAAGAGGTATTTTGGTAAATTAAAGTTCCATATAGTAAATGTTATTTTGTTAAATGACTAAAACAAAAGCTAATGTAGTAATGTTCCCTACATTAATTCACTTAGGGAGGAAAATATGATGGAAAAAGTGACATGCAACAATAAGTTCATGTCTTTCGTTTATTTGATCTCCAATTATATAGTGATTCTTTAATTGTAAGTTTTCTTTATCCATAGGCTTAGAGAAAAGTATTTCCATAATAATGCTAGCATAATACGTGTAATTTTCTCAATTGTTACGTACTCATGTATGCTTTTTTATTAAGGAACTTTCTAGTCAGCTAAATGATTTGAATTCAACATTTATGTAGGTATGCAATGACTGGACAGCTGACACAAAAAAGTGACGTGTATAGTTTCGGGGTTGTTTTGCTAGAACTTTTAACGGGCCGGAAACCTGTCGATCACACTATGCCACGTGGACAACAGAGTCTTGTCACTTGGGTTAGTCTCTCCTTTACTTATTTGTTTCGGCTGTTTGCCATTTTCAATATGTGGGTCCTGGATTCCATTTGTTTTTTGAGCATTTACTAAAGGTTTCATATTGTGGGTTCTCATTCGGTTGAGATATGTGAAGACAGGACCTGCAAAATTGGGATGGAGATTTCACAAATGATTTTAACGAAATTTGGATTGGGTTATGTTTTATCCATGACAGGTTATTATATGATTAAAGTTAAATTGATTTTACTAAAAAGGAAATGGATTGTTAAGTCATATATGAAATGTGCAAAAATGCATGAAGCCTTCCAAATTATAAGAAAAAGGAACTATTTGGATTATTAAATAAAACAATATATTTGTATAAATCATATTCAACATGTTGCTTTTATAAAGTACAAAAGGAAAATAACTGTGTTGTTGATGTATGAGTCTGTTACCCAACCCGTTAATTTTGCCAATAATGTATGAGATTATAGCTTAACCATTTTATGTTTACTTCTACGTATAGGCTACTCCAAGGCTGAGTGAAGACAAAGTTAAACAGTGTGTTGACCCGAGGCTCAAGGGCGAGTATCCTCCGAAAGCTGTTGCTAAGGTTTATATCTTTCGGGAAAACCATAATACGATTCAAATTCAAATAATGATTATAACAATAACAATTAGTTTAACAATATTAATAACTAGATCATTAACAAAAATCAGTAAATAACTAACCTACAACAATTTGTAATGTAGTTGGCGGCTGTGGCAGCTTTATGTGTGCAGTATGAGTCTGAGTTCAGGCCTAATATGAGCATCGTTGTGAAGGCTCTTCAACCGCTGTTGAGGGCTCCTACACCAGCAGCAGCTCCAGAAGTGTAATTTAATTATTTAATAAACAATTTAAAAAAACGAGTTTTTGCGACAGTTGGTTGGTTGCATCTGCAGATATATTTATGGTGATTTTGGTTTAAGAAGGCATATATAGTGTTATTATTTCTGCATTTAATTTTTTGTTTTGAGAATATAGATGTGCACATGGGTTCGGATTGACATGTTACATATATCTGTGGGTTGTCAAGATTTGTTCAAATAATTGAAACATGGTTTTTATGTTTGATCTTAATTTAATACTGATAGTTGTGGGCACATTTTATTTATTTGTTTTAATTTTTTATTGGAATTAATTTGGTGTGTATATATTCTACTTGTGGTTGTGTTTTGACCTCATTCGTTTGCTGCTAAGCACAATGACTAGTTTTGAAGTTTTTGAATAAATCGACCCTTTTAAAAATAGGTGTAAGTTAATTTTGTTAAAAGTAAACTATATTCTAAAATTAGATTAATTAAATAAATGATTTTAATAAGTCGTTCATGTTTTTTATGTAGCAAGGGTTAAGTAGTTATTTTAATCAAAGTTTTTGTAGAAAGAAACAATATTAATTAATCATCTCAATTCAAAGCTAAGATTAAAAGTTTATTAATCATCTAACTAGTGAAATTTAGCGACCTAATTTTTTTTTTTAATAACAATTACGCAACAATAATTTTCTTTATTATATATAAATATAAAATATACTAGTGAAATGACCGGTGAAATCACGGGTTTGTTTAAATGAAACGGTTTGACGATGTGTTTTATGTATTAGGGCATAAAGACGTATCACATTAAGATTGAATAAATGAGTAAATATGATGAGTTTATATGTTTAAAATGAGCTCATATGATATAATCATATTTAAGAGGGTAAATATGTTATTATTAAAGTTAAGAAGGGTATATATGATAAAACCCTAAATAAATAATAAAATATTTAATTAATATTAATGACATCATCAAGATGGCTTAGATTTTTTTCTTTTTATTTTTGATTTTTTGTTAACAAAGGAAATAGTCCGATAATGACATCATCATTTTAGGATTTTAATAGAAACTATAGATGATATAGATAGATAGATTGAATATAGATCGAAGATTTAAATAAGATATAGATATAGATTAGATTGTTGTATTTAGATTTTAAAATAGTTTTCTATGCATTTAACATATTCATAAAATGATAAAAATTTGGCCTCTAATAAAAGAGTGAAATTCTCCAGAGGTTCAGTTTCGAATCCCTCATAGTGCAAAATAAATTTCTTTGTGGCCACGTAAGTTTACCAACAATGACTCCGAGTTATTCGTAAAGCGGGTGGTGACCCTGAGATTATTCAGTTCGCAAAACAAATCAAAAACCCAGATATCTAAAAACATTTTTTAGGAAAAATAGGAAGAAATATCAGTTCAATTTATATATTTATTTTAAGAAAATAGTGTTTCTAAACATAGCCTTAAAGATAGTATAACAACCCGGAAACTTCCGACAAAATTTTAACCTAACTTTTATGTAATTCCAACGATTCACGAACAAATATTCGTAAATGATAATGGCATTAGTATTAAATTGTTATATTAATATTATTGTTAAGTGAATTATTAGTATTACTATCATTAATATAATATCATTATTATTAGTATTATTATTATTATCAATATTATTATCACTATTGTAATTATAATTAATAAAATTCTAATAATTAATAAAATTCTAATAATTATTTTTTATTATTATTGTTATTATTATTATTAATATAATAATTATTATTATTAAATAAAAAAAAAGAGAGATACAGACATATACCTAAATTAGGTATTACCACTAATAGCTTTTATTATTTTTATTATTACGTGATCTGTTATTTTTATTTTTATCTGCTTTATTTTTTTATATTAATCTGATTGATCAGCTTTTTTTATTTTTTAATCCCACGATCCAGTTTTTTTATTTATTTATTTTTCCTCCCTAATTTGAATTCTGTCGAGTTCTATCACTATAAATCAATCAATACCAGTTGCTAAGTAAAATCATTCACCTTTACACTCTCAAATATCAAATTACAACTGCCTGTGATTGTTTATATCTGTTAAATTATTTTTTTTCTTCTTACAGCTCGATAACTTCTGTTCTTTCTCATATTTCCAAAAGCTCGAAATCTAAATCCATTTCAAAATCTATAAATGTGGTTTTGTTAGGAATCCTCTAATGAAACTTTCTGCAAAATCTCAAATTCCAATTCATCGTATCGAGTTGTAATTTTAGAGTCAAAGTTATTTTTTAAAAAGTCAACCTAGTGTTCATAGAGAAATTCGATTTCTGTTTGAGGTTTCTGGTTAAATTGATGATTTGAAAAGTTTCTAATAAGGATTTAACACCTTTTTCGTGTTATAATCATTGGCTAAAACGTTATAAAAATCAAAACCAAATTTTGTGTTCTTCTTCCTTTTTACGCGAACAGCAGACCAGTTTCTTTATTTATTTAATTTTTTTTTTATTTTCTATTAGTACAAATAGCTATAAACAATTATTTATATGATTATGAACAATTTAAAGATGTTGGATTCGTTATTGGATTCGTTCTGTGACCGATTGAAATTGGAGGTGAAGAAGATGATTACGGTTTTAAATATATTAGGAGTTAGAATGATATTATTTCAGAAAAAGAAAATTGGTGAAATGGTTAAGGTTGTTTGTGGGCTAGGGTGAGGTCGCGGGTTCGAGTCCCATTCATGACATATTTTTTTTGGAAAGCTTTGAGATAGTTTTCTTATTATTTTTCCTATTATTATTATTATTATTATTATTATTATTATTATTATTATTATTATTATTATTATTATTATTATTATTATTATTATTATTATTATTATTATTATTATTATTATTATTATTATTATTATTATTATTATTATTATTATTATTATTATTACAAGTATCATAATCATTATTATTATTATTATTATCATTATAAGTATTATTATTTATATTATAATGAGTATTATTATGTAATTACTAAAATCATTACCATAACTAACATTAACAATAAAATTAATATTTTTACAATTATTATTATTAATATCATTATTTTTATCACTAACACAATTATTAACATTATTATCACTATTATTAAGAATTATCATTATCATTTTTATTATTAGTATTATCATTATTAATAAAGTATAATTATTATTATTAGTATTGTTATTATTAAAATTATTATCGTTGTTATCTTTTTTACCAAAATTAACATTTTTTCTATCATCAAAACTATATGATTATTATTATTATTATTTTTAAAACCTTATTATGATTATTATCATTTTTACTACTAGTATTATTATTGTTATTACAAAATAATACAACTCTTTATTCATTATCATTATTAATATCATTTTATCAAATAAATACTTATATATAGAATATATATATAAAAATATATATATATATAGAAATATATAACAACTAATATATATATATATATAAACTTATTCGATTACGAGTATATGTGTTAATATATATACTTGATATAGGTTCGTGAATCCGAGGTCAACTGTGTACTTGTTCAGTGCCATCATATGCATATTTACTACAAACTATCGTATCGTATCGTGAGTTTTCATATATCCCTTTTTATCTATATTTTTGGGCTGAGAATACATGAACTATTTTTATAAATGATAGACACAAGTACAAACTTATTATGCGACCAACATGAGTATTTTTATTGTGTTCATTTGAAACATGCAAATCCCTGCTTTGTAATATCATTAGTTGCTAGATGAACTAAAGTGGCAAACGGAATTATTATAGATAGCGCTATTGGGAGTAATGAAACGACCCGTCAAAGTACACTTGACGACCATCATTATCTTGGTCCCACAGCTTGATCATAACTCTATATGAATTTGATAAATAACCTTGCATTCTTTATTTAAAAATGATTTCCTATGAAGGAAACCTACCAAAATGTGTAAGTTTAGAAAAACCATACATTATTACTTAACCAAAAGTTGACCAAAACAATTCAACAACATCCACTATTAAATGTATCAAAATGGAATGCAAGTTAATGTTTAACAAAAGCTGCCATCATAAATATGCAAACTCTCTAAGCACAGCGGAAGCAATCAATCATGAACCTGAGAATAAAACATGCGAGTAACTGTCAACAAAAATGTTGAGTGAATTATAGGTTTAATATTGCAAACAATATTTAATTTAAACCATAAAAATTTATGTTTGAAAACATAAAAACTCCTTTTTGGACCACAAAATTATATGCTAGAAATCATATAAAAACATTATTCTATTTTCCGTGAGCCACCTGGTAACCACTTAACCTGTTATTTACCCTTGTCAAACACAATACATAATATACACCGAACAAGTGTATCTTCAACTAAATACGAAGTACTAAACATTTCGATTATAAATTGCTAGCACGACTAGCTCGAAATGGGGTTGTCAAACCCGATAGATCTATCCATAGGATTCGCGTTCACCAGTAGAAACCAGTGATTACAATTACCAGATTAGGGAATATTTTTGTTTGACTCACAATGAATAATTTAAATCAACTTCCACTTGTGTCCAATACGTAAAAATAAAATGCATGTATTCTCATCCCAAAAGATTTAAAATAGAAAAATGGGACTATAACTCACCTTAAAGCAAATGAAGTAACCACACAAAAATGCGAACAACAAACGAAGTAAAGTGATCAGGGATGATCACAACGCCGACCTATAAATAAAGCAGGTCGATATAAATAACTAACTTAGGTCAAGTCTTAGTATGATAGCTATTGTACATATTGCAAGTAGACATAGAACAACACTCAACATGCATCGGTTTGATCGGAACAGCGTACGGACACACACTTTCTATTTTTAGAAAGTTTCTATTTTTAGCAGGTTTCCATTTTTGGAAAGTTTCTATTTTAGGAAAGTTTCTATTTTTGAAAAGTTTCCAAATTTAGAAAGTTGCTATTTTTGGAAAGTTTATAAGTTAGGAAAGTTTCCTTAATTAGAAAGTCAACAAAAGTCAACTAAAAGTCAAAGTCAAATGAAAGTCAACTCAAAAGTCAACCTTGGTCAAACATAGTCAACATAAATTTTTAAAGTATAGGTTATATTAATAATATAAGTTATAATGTTATTTAAAGTCATATATGTATAATTATGTCATAACATAAGTTTAATTAAATTAAAATGAATTATTAAAGTTAACATAAGTTTAAATGATATAAGTAATATAACATAAGTATTTAATTAAGTAATTAAATATCAATCATAATATAAGTATTATTAATTAATAATAAATTTTAAATCATATCATAAGTATTATTAATTAATAATGAATTATTAATCATATCATAAGTTTCTAATTAAAATTATTAAATCATAAGTATTTAATAAATAAATTATAATTAAATAATAACTAAGTCTTATAATAATTAAATAATTAATTAATCCTTATTATAAGTCTTATTATAATAATCTCATAATATAAGTTTAATACTTACGATAAGTATTTTTCATTAATAATAAAAGTATTATTAATCATAAGTTTAATTAAATGTTTAATTAAATCATAATTAATTAATAAATGATATAATAAATATATATATCATAAGTCTTAAATTAAATAATTACTTTTTATATTATAAGTAATTTATTAATAATGAAATTCATTATTTATATCATAAGTCTTATTTAATAACCATGAATTTTAATTAAAAGTTCATCGGGTCATAACTTGAGCCCCAGGAATCAGTTTTCGGCGAGTCTTATATATATCTTCGTCTAACCAACCCACCCTGAAATGTCCCGTTCATATTGATTATAAATGTTCCATATTAATTGATTTCGTCGCGAGATTTTGACCTCTATATGAGACATTTTTCAAAGACTGCATTCATTTTTAAAACAACCATAACCTTTATTTTATCGATAAAGGTTTAAAAAAACATTACGTAGATTATCAAATAATGATAATCTAAAATATACCGTTTACACACGACCATTACATAATGGTTTACAATATGAATATATTACATCAAAAATAAGTTTCTTGAATGCAGTTTTACATAATATCATACAAGCATGGACTCCAAATCTTGTCCTTATTTTAGTATGCAACAGCGGAAGCTCTTAATAATCACCTGAGAATAAACATGCTTAAAACGTCAACAAAAATGTTGGTGAGTTATAGGTTTAACCTATATATTATCAAATCATAATAATAGACCACAAGATTTCATATTTCAATACATCCCATACACAGAGCTAAAAATCATTCATATGGTGAACACCTGGTAACCGACATTAACAAGATGCATATAAGAATATCCCCATCATTTCGGGACATCCATCAGACATGATATAAAAACTTGAAGTACTAAAGCATCCGCTACAACGGATGGGGTTTGTTGGGCCCAATAGATCTATCTTTAGGATTCGCGTCAATTAGGCGTGCACTAATTCTCAAAATTAGTGATGTTCCCTAATTCTTAGGCTACCAAGCAAAAGGGGCATATTCGGCTTCGATCATTCAACCATAGAAAGTAGTTTCATGTACTTGTGTCTATTTTGTAAAACATTTATAAAGCTGCATGTATTCTCATCCCAAAAATATTAGATTTTAAAAGTGGGACTATAACTCACTTTCACAGATTTTTACTTCGTCGGGAAGTAAGACTTGGCCACTGGTCGATTCACGAACCTATAACAAATATGTACATATATATTAAAGTATATTCAAAATATATTTACAACATTTTTAATACGTTTTAATGTTTTAAGTTTATTAAGTCAGTTGTCCTCGTTAGTAACCTACAACTAGTTGTCCATAGTTAGATGTACAGAAATAAATTGATATATATTATTTTGACCCAATCCACGACCCAGTGTATACACATCTCAGGCTAGATCACAACTCAAAGTATATATATTTTTGGAATTAACCTCAACCCTGTATAGCTAACTCCAACATTACTGCATATAGAGTGTCTATGGTTGTTCCAAATAATATATATAGATGGGTCGATATGATATGTCAAAACATTTGCATACGTGTCTATGGTATCCCAAGATTACATAATATATTAGAATATATGTATTATACAATATAAGTTAGCTAGGATATGATTAATATAGATTTGTTACCAATTTTCACGTAGCTACAACAAGTAAAAATATCCAATCTTGTTTTACCCATAACTTCTTCGTTTTAAATCCGTTTTGAGTGAATCCAATTGCTATGGTTTCATATTGAACTTAAGTTTATGAATATATACATAAAAATTATAAGTTTATAGTCGGAAATACAGGTTACAAGTCATTTTTCTAAAGGTAGTCATTTCAGTCGAAAGAACGACGTCTAGATGACCATTTTGGAAAACATACTTCCACTTTGAGTTTAATCATGATTTTTGGATATAGTTTCATGTTCATAAGGAAAATCATTTTCCCAGAAGAACAACTTTTAAATCAAATTTTATCATAGTTTTTAATTAACTAACCCAAAACAGCCCGCTGTGTTACTACGACGGCGTATATCCAGTTTTACGGTATTTTTCGTGTTTTCATGTTTTAAATCATTAAGTTAGCATATCATATAGATATTGAACATGTGTCTAGTTGATTTTAAAAGTCAAGTTAGAAGAATTAACTTTTGTTTGCGAACAAGTTTAGAATTAACTAAACTATGTTCTAGTGATTTCAAGTTTAAACCTTCGAATAAGGTAGTTATATATATATATATGAATCGAATGATGTTATGAACATCATTACTACCTCAGGTTTTGTGGATAAACCTACTAGAAATGAGAAAAATAGATCTAGCTTCAAAGGATCCTTGGATGGCTTGAAAGTTCTTGAAGCAGAATCATGACACGAAAACAAGTTCAAGTAAGATTTCCACTCGAAATAAGATTGTTATAATTATAGAAATTGAATCAAAGTTTGAATATGAGTATTACCTTGTATTAGAAAGATATCTTACTATAAATAAGAAAGATTTCTTGAGGTTGGATGATCACTTTACAAGATTGGAAGTAAGCTAGCAAACTTGGAAGTATTCTTGATTTTATGAAACTAGAACTTATAGAATTTATGAAGAACACTTAGAACTTGAGAGAGATCAATTTTATGAAGAAAATTGAAGAATGAAAGTGTTTGTAGGTGTTTTTGGTCGTTGGTATATGGATTAGATATAAAGGATGTGTAATTTTGTTTACATGTAAATAAGTCATGAATGATTACTAATATTTTTGTAATTTTATGAGATATTTCATTCTAGTTGTCAAATTATGGTTCCCACATGTGTTAGGTAACTCACATGGGCTGCTAAGAGCTGATCATTGGAGTGTATATACCAATAGTACATACATCTAAAAGCTGTGTATTGTACGAGTACGAATACGGGTGCATACGAGTAGAATTGTTGATGAAACTGAACGAGGATGTAATTGTAAGCATTTTTGTTAAGTAGAAGTATTTTGATAAGTGTCTTGAAGTCTTTAAAAAGTGTATGAATACATATTAAAATACTACATGTATATACATTTTAACTGAGTCGTTAAGTCATCGTTAGTCGTTACATGTAAATGTTGTTTTGAAACCTTTAGGTTAACGATCTTGTTAAATGTTGTTAACCCATTGTTTATTATATCTAAAGAGATGTTAAATTATTACATTATCATGATATTATGATATATTAATATATCTTAGTATGATATATATACAGTTAAATGTTGTTACAACGATAATCGTTACATATATGTCTCGTTTCGAAATCATTAAGTTAGTAGTCTTGTTTTTACATATGTAGTTAATTGTTAATACACTTAATGACATGTTTACTTATCATTTATCATGATTAAACATAGTGTATCAATATCTTAATATGATTCATATGTATTTAGTAAGACGTTGTTATAACTATAATTGTTATATATATCGTTTCGAGTTTCTTAATTCAATAAACTCAATTTTATGTATATAACTCATTGTTAAAATACCTAATGAGATACTTACTTATCATAATATCATGTTAACTATATATATAGTCATATATATGTCATCATATAGTTTTTACAAGTTTTAACGTTCGTGAATCACCGGTCAACTTGGGTGGTCAATTGTCTATATAAAACCTATTTAAATTAATCAAGTATTAACAAGTTTGATTGCTTAACATGTTGGAAACACTTAATCATGTAAATAAAAATTTCATTTAATATATATAAACATGGAAAAGTTCGGGTCACTACAGTACCTACCCGTTGAATAAATTTCGTCCCGAAATTTTAAGCAGTTGGAGGTGTTAACGTATCTTCTGGAAATAAGTGCGGGTATTTCTTCTTCATCTGATCTTCTCATTCCTAGGTGAACTCGGGTCCTCTACGAGCATTCTATCGAACTTTAACAATTGGTATCTTGTTTTGCTTAAGTCTTTTAACCTCACGATCCATTATTTCGACGGGTTTTTTGACGAATTGAAGTTTTTCGTTGATTTAGATTTCATCTAACAGAATAGTGAGATATTCTTTAGCAAAACATTTCTTCAAATTTGAGACGTGGAAAGTGTTATGTACAGCCACGAGTTGTTGTGGTAATTCAAGTCGGTAAGCTACTGGTTCGACACGATCAATAATCTTGAATGGTCCTATATACCTTGGATTTAATTTCCCTCGTTTACCAAATCGAACAACGCATTTCCAAGGTACAACCTTAAGCATGACCATCTCTCCAATTTCAAATTCTATATCTTTTCTTTTAATGTCGGCGTAGCTCTTTTGTCGACTTTGGGAGGTTTTCAATCGTTGTTGAATTTGGATGATCTTCTCGGTAGTTTTTTGTATTATCTCCGGACCCGTAATCTGTCTATCCCCCACTTCACTCCAACAAATCGGAGACATGCACTTTCTGCCATAAAGTGCTTCAAACGGTGCCATCTCAATGCTTGAATGGTAGCTGTTGTTGTAGGAAAATTCTGCTAACGGTAGATGTCGATCCCAACTATTTTCGAAATCAATAACACAAGCTCGTAGCATGTCTTCAAGCATTTGTATTGTCCTTTCGCTCTGCCCATCAGTTTGTGGATGATAGGCAGTACTCATGTCTAGACGAGTTCCTAATGCTTGCTGTAATGTCTGCCAGAATCTTGAAATAAATCTGCCATCCCTATCAGAGATAATACAGATTGGTATTCCATGTCTGGAGACGACTTTCTTCAAATACAATCGTGTTAACTTCTCCATCTTGTCATCTTCTCTTATTGGCAGGAAGTGTGCTGATTTGGTGAGACGATCAACTATTACCCAAATAGTATCAAAACCACTGGCAGTCCTTGGCAATTTAGTGATGAAATCCATGGTAATGTTTCCCATTTCCATTCCGGGATTTCGGGTTTTTGAAGTAGACCTGATGGTTTCTGATGCTCTGCTTTGACCTTGGAACACGTCAAACATTCTCCTACGTATTTAGCAACATCGGCTTTCATACCCGGCCACCAAAAATGTTTCTTGAGATCCTTGTACATCTTCCCCGTTCCAGGGTGTATTGAGTATCTGGTTTTATGAGCTTCTCTAAGTACCATTTCTCTCATAACTCCAAATTTTTAACCCAAATTCTTTCAGCCCTATACCGGGTTCCGTCTTCTCGAATATCAAGATGCTTCTTCGATCCTTTGGGTATTTCATCCTTTAAATTTCCCTCTTTTAAAACTCCTTGTTGCGCCTCCTTTATTTGAGTAGTAAGGTTATTGTGAATCATTATATTCATAACTTTTACTCGAATGGGTTCTCTGTCCTTTCTGCTCAAGGCGTCGGCTACCACATTTGCCTTCCTCGGGTGGTAACGAATCTCAAAGTCGTAATCATTCAACAATTCAATCCACATGCGCTGTCTCATGTTCAGTTGTTTCTGGTTAAATATGTGTTGAAGACTTTTGTGGTCAGTATATATAATACTTTTGACCCCATATAAGTAGTGCCTCCAAGTCTTTAATGCAAAAACAACCGCGCCTAATTCCAAATCATGCGTCGTATAATTCTGCTCGTGAATCTTCAATTGTCTAGACGCATAAGCAATTTCCTTCGTTCGTTGCATTAATACACAACCGAGACCTTGCTTTGAGGCGTCACAATATATCACAAAATCATCATTCCCTTCAGGTAATGACAATATAGGTGCTGTAGTTAACTTTTTCTTTAACAATTGAAACGCCTTTTCTTGTTCATCTTTCCATTCAAATTTCCTCCCTTTATGCGTTAATGCAGTCAAGGGTTTTGCTATTCTGGAAAAATCTTGGATGAACCTTCTGTAGTAACCTGCTAGTCCTAAGAATTGGCATATATGCTTCGGAGTTTTCGGGGTTTCCCACTTTTCAACAGTTTCAATCTTTGCTGGATCCACCTGAATACCTTCTTTGTTCACTACGTGACCGAGGAATTGAACTTCTTCCAACCAAAATGCACACTTTGAAAACTTACCGTACAGTTTTTCTTTTCTCAGCAACTCTAGCAATTTTCTTAAATGTTATTCTTGCTCTTGATCATTCTTCGAGTAAATAAGTATGTCATCGATGAAAACAATGACAAACTTGTCAAGTTATAGCCCACACACTCGGTTCATGAGATCCATGAACACAGCTGGTGCGTTCGTCAATCCAAACGGCATAACTATAAACTCGTAATGACCATAACGCGTGCTAAAAGCAGTCTTTGGAATATCATCCTCCTTCACCCGCATTTGATGATGCCCAGAACGTAAATCAATCTTCGAATAAATCGACGAGCCTTGTAGTTGATCAAATAAGTCGTCGATTCTCGGTAGTGGGTAGTGGTTCTTGATGGTAAGTTTGTTCAACTCTCGGTAGTCGATACACAACCTAAATGTACCATCTTTCTTCTTGACAAACAAAACAAGAGCTCCCCACGGTGATGTGCTTGGTCGAATGAAACCATGCTCTAAAAGTTCTTGTAATTGGCTCTGAAGTTCCTTCATTTCGCTAGGTGCGAGTCTGTATGGAGCACGAGCTATTAGTGCAGCTCCCGGTACAAGGTCTATTTGAAATTCAACGGATCGGTGTGGAGGTAGTCCCGGTAATTCTTTCGAAAATACATCGAGAAATTCTTTTGCGACGGGAACATCATTGATGTTCTTTTCTTCGGAATTGACTTTCTCGACGTGTGCTAGCACAGCATAGCAACCTTTTCTTATTAGTTTTTATGCCTTCAGGTTACTAATAAGGTTTGACTTCGCGTTGCTCTTTCCTCCGTACACCATTAAGGGTTTTCCTTTTTCTCGTATAATGCGAATTGCATTTTTGTAACAAACGATCTCTGCTTTCACTTCTTTGAACCAGTCCATACCGATTATCACATCAAAACTCCTTAATTCTACTGGTATCAAGTCAATATTAAATGTTTTGTTAACCAGTTTAATTTCTCGATTCCGACATATATTATCCACTGCAATTAATTTACCATTTGCTAATTTGAGTAAAAATTTATTATCCAAGGGTGTCGGTGAGCAACTTAGTTTAGCACAAAAATCTCTACTCATATAGCTTCTATCCACATCCGAATCAAATAAAACATAAGCAGATTTATTGTCAATGAGAAACGTACCCGTAACAAGCTCCGGGTCTTCCTGCGCTTCTGTCATATTATTATTGAAAACTCTTCCGCGGCCCTGCCCATTAGTATTCCCCTGATTTGGGCAATTTTTAATAATGTGGCCCGGTTTTCCACATTTATAACAGACTACGTTGGCAGTACTTGCTCCGACACTACTTGTTCTGACATTACTCGTTCCGGCATTATTTGTTCCTTTAGTTCTGTTATACATTGGTCAGTAGACCTCACACTTTGTCGCGCTATGACCATTTCTTTTACACCTGTTGCAAAATGTTGTGCAGAACCCCAGGTGATTCTCTTCACACATTTGGCATTGCTGTTTCTGATTATTGTTGTTGTTGAGGTTGTTATTGTTGTTGGGACGATTATTGTAATTATTGTTGTTGGGACGTTTGTTGTAGTTGTTGTTGTTGGGATTGCGATTGTTGTTGTTGCGATTTATGTTGCGGTTGTTGGGATAGTTGTTGCGATTGTGGTTGTAATTGTTGTTGTCGTTATTATACTGGTGACTCTTGTCACTGTTTTCCTCCCACTTCATCTTGAGTTGTTTTGTGTTGGCTTCTTCGGCCGCCTGTTCTTTAATTCTCCCCTCAATCTGATTTATGAGTTTATGAGCCATTCGACTTACCTTCTGTATGGAAGCGGGCTCGTGTGAACTCACATCTTCTTGAATCCTTACTGGTAACCCTTTTACAAACGCGTCGATCTTCTCTTCTTTATCTTCGAACGCTCCTAAACACAATAGGCACAACTCTGTGAATCGTCGTTCATACGTGGTAATGTCGAACCCTTGTGTTCGTAGTTCTCTAAGCTCTGCCTTGAGCTTATTGACCTCGTTTCTAGGTCGGTACTGCTCGTTCATCAATTGCTTGAATGCTGACCATGGTAGTGCGTAAGCAGCATCTTGTCCTACCTGCTCAAGATAGGTATTCCACCATGTTAACGCCGTACCTGTGAAGGTATGCGTAGCGTACTTAACTTTGTCCTCTTCGGTATACTTACTTATGGCAAACACCAATTCGACCTTCTCGGTCCACCGTTTCAATCCAATTGGCCCTTCGGTTCCATCAAATTCTAAAGGATTGCAGGCAGTGAATTCTTTGTAGGAACATCCTACACGATTTCTTGTGGAATTAGTTCCACTGCTAGATCCAGAGTTATTGTTATTTTGCATCGCAGCCTGTACTGCGGCTATGTTTGCTGCAAGGAAAACACGGAAGTCTTCCTCACTCATGTTCAAATTCTGACGAGTTGCCGGTGCCATTTCCTTCAAAAATAGCCAAAAGAATTGAGTTAATCATATAGAATTTAAGAGTAGTCTATAGTATTTCGTAGCATAATATAAACTTATTTATAAAAGCTTTTTCTTCATATTAGCATTTTATAGTTTAAATTCGGGTAGTACCTGTAGTGACCCGAACTTTTTCATGTTTATATATATTAATTGAGATTGATATTTACATGATTAAATGTTTCCAACATGTTAAGCAATCAAACTTGTTAAGACTTGATTAATTGAAATATGTTTCATATAGACAATTGACCACCCAAGTTGACCGGTGATTCACGAACGTTAAAACTTGTAAAAACTATATGATGACATATATATGGATATATATATATAGTTAACATGATACTATGATAAGTAAATATATCATTAATTATATTAACAATGAACTACATATGTAAAAACAAGACTACTAACTTAATGATTTTTAAACGAGACATATATGTAACGATTATCGTTGTAAAGACATTTAATGTATATATATCATATTAAGAGATATTCATACATGATAATATCATGATAATATAATAATTTAAAATCTCATTTGATATTATAAACATTGGGTTAACAACATTTAACAAGATCGTTAACCTAAAGGTTTCAAAACAACACTTACATGTAACGACTAACGATGACTTAACGACTCAGTTAAAATGTATATACATGTAGTGTTTTAATATGTATTTATACACTTTTGAAAGACTTCAATACACTTATCAAAATACTTCTACTTAACAAAAATGCTTACAATTACATCCTCGTTCAGTTTCATCAACAATTCTACTCGTATGCACCCGTATTCGTACTCGTACAATACACAGCTTTTAGATGTATGTACTATTTGTATATACACTCCAATGATCAGCTCTTAGCAGCCCATGTGAGTCACCTAACACATGTGGGAACCATCATTTGGCAACTAGCATGAAATATCTCATAAAATTACAAAAATATGAGTAATCATTCATGACTTATTTACATGAAAAAAAAATTACATATCCTTTATATCTAATCCATACACCAACGACCAAAAACACCTACAAACACTTTCATTCTTCAATTTTCTTCATCTAATTGATCTCTCTCAAGTTCTATCTTCAAGTTCTAAGTGTTCTTCATAAATTTCAAAAGTTCTAGTTTCATAAAATCAAGAATACTTTCAAGTTTGCTAGCTCACTTCCAATCTTGTAAGGTGATCATCCAACCTCAAGAAATCTTTGTTTCTTACAGTAGGTTATCATTCTAATACAAGGTAATAATCATATTCAAACTTTGGTTCAATTTCTATAACTATAACGATCTTATTTCAAGTGATGATCTTACTTGAACTTGTTTTCGTGTCATGATTCTGCTTCAAGAACTTCGAGCCATCCAAGGATCCATTGAAGCTAGATCCATTTTTCTCTTTTCCAGTAGGTTTATCCAAGGAACTTAAGGTAGTAATGATGTTCATAACATCATTCGATTCATACATATAAAGCTATCTTATTCGAAGGTTTAAACTTGTAATCACTAGAACATAGTTTAGTTAATTCTAAACTTGTTCGCAAACAAAAGTTAATCCTTCTAACTTGACTTTTAAAATCAACTCAACACATGTTCTATATCTATATGATATGCTAACTTAATGATTTAAAACCTGGAAACACGAAAAACACCGTAAAACCGGATTTACGCCGTCGTAGTAACACCGCGGGCTGTTTTGGGTTAGTTAATTAAAAACTATGATAAACTTTGATTTAAAAGTTGTTATTCTGAGAAAATGATTTTTATTATGAACATGAAACTATATCCAAAAATTATGGTTAAACTCAAAGTGGAAGTATGTTTTCTAAAATGGTCATCTAGACGTCGTTCTTTCGACTGAAATGACTACCTTTACAAAAACGACTTGTAACTTATTTTTAGGCCTATAAACCTATACTTTTTCTATTTAGATTCATAAAATAGAGTTCAATATGAAACCATAGCAATTTGATTCACTCAAAACGGATTTAAAATGAAGAAGTTATGGGTAAAACAAGATTGGATAATTTTTCTCATTTTAGCTACGTGAAAATTGGTAACAAATCTATTCCAACCATAACTTAATCAACTTGTATTGTATATTATGTAATCTTGAGATACCATAGACACGTATACAATGTTTCGACCTATCATGTCGACACATCTATATATATTTCGAAACAACCATAGACACTCTATATGTGAATGTTGGAGTTAGCTATACAGGGTTGAGGTTGATTCCAAAATATATATAGTTTGAGTTGTGATCAATACTGAGATACGTATACACTGGGTCGTGGATTGATTCAAGATAATATTTATCAATTTATTTCTGTACATCTAACTGTGGACAACTAGTTGTAGGTTATTAACGAGGACAGCTGACTTAATAAACTTAAAACATCAAAATATATTAAAAGTGTTGTAAATATATTTTGAACATACTTTGATATACATGTATATATTGTTATAGGTTCGTGAATCAACCAGTGGCCAAGTCTTACTTCCCGACGAAGTAAAAATCTGTGAAAGTGAGTTATAGTCCCACTTTTAAAATCTAATATTTTTGGGATGAGAATACATGCAGGTTTTATAAATGATTTACAAAATAGACACAAGTACGTGAAACTACATTCTATGGTTGAATTATCGAAATCGAATATGCCCCTTTTTATTAAGTCTGGTAATCTAAGAATTAGGGAACAGACACCCTAATTGACGCGAATCCTAAAGATAGATCTATCGGGCCCAACAAGCCCCATCCAAAGTACCGGATGCTTTAGTACTTCGAAATTTATATCATGTCCGATGGAGGATCCCGGAATGATGGGGATATTCTTATATATGCATCTTGTTAATGTCGGTTACCAGGTGTTCACCATATGAATAATTTTTATCTCTATGTATGGGATGTGTATTGAAATATGAAATCTTGTGGTCTATTATTATGATTTGATATATATAGGTTAAACCTATAACTCACCAACATTTTTGTTGACGTTTTAAGCATGTTTATTCTCAGGTGATTATTAAGAGCTTCCGCTGTCGCATACTTAAATAAGGACGAGATTTGGAGTCCATGCTTGTATGATATTGTGTAAAAACTGCATTCAAGAAACTTATTTTGTTGTAACATATTTGTATTGTAAACCATTATGTAATGGTCGTGTGTAAACAGGATATTTTAGATTATCATTATTTGATAATCTACGTAAAGCTTTTTAAAACCTTTATCTATGAAATAAAGGTTATGGTTTGTTTTAAAAATGAATGCAGTCTTTGAAAAATGTCTCATATAGAGGTCAAAACCTCGCAACGAAATCAATTAATATGGAACGTTTTTAATCAATAAGAACGGGACATTTCAGTTGGTATCAGAGCGTTGGTCTTAGAGAACCAGAATTTTGCATTAGTGTGTCTTATCGAGTTTGTTAGGACGCATTAGTGAGTCTGGACTTCGACCGTGTTTACTTGAAAAATGATTGCTTAACAAATTTTGTTGGAAACTATATATTTTTAACATGTGAATATTATGTGATATATTAATCTCTTAACGCGTTTGATATTATGTGATAGATGTCTACCTCTAGAACAAATCCCATTGACTCACCTAATAATAATGAAGAGTCAAATGTAAATTGAAATGATTCGTGGACTGATTCACAAGTTCCCGAAGAGGAACCGGAAGAAGAGTCGGAACCGGAAGAAGAATCGGAACCGGAAGAAGAATCGGAACCGGATGAAGAAATAGAACCGGTGGGGGAAATAATAAAACGGTTAAGTAAAAGAAAATCCTCAACCAACCGACCAAGGTTAATTATGGTCAATGGTGTTTCCGCCAAGGAAGCAAAATATTGGGAGGATTACCAATTCTCCGATGAATCGGATTCCGACGAGAATTCCGAAGATGTTATAGAAATTACCCCAACTGAATTTAAAAAGGCAAAAGAAAATAATAAGGGAAAGGGCATAAAAATAGAGAAATCTAATTCCAACCCCGATGAACTTTATATGTATCGTCAACCCCCGAAGTCCTTAAGTTGTAACAATGACCCGGGAACCTCTAAACCACCAGGTTTTTCTAAACCAATGTGGATCACGACGGCTCGTATTAGGGGAACATCATATATCCCTAGAAACTTGGCAAAACGAACCAAAACCGAAGAAGAAGAAACAAGCGAGTCGGAATAAGATAGTTGTATTCGTGTGGTGTAATATATGTAATATAGTGTGCTTATGCTTTATGATATATGTAAAAATTGCTTGTATTAATAAGTATTTTTTTTATTAATCTAACTCTTGTCTATTTTACAGTATAAAAACACAAAATGGATAGACAACCCAATATTTTAAGAGACCTACCCGGAGACATGATTGATGAAATCTTGTCTAGAGTCGGTCAGAATTCTTCGGCACAACTATTTAAGGCGAGATCAGTTTGTAAGACATTTGAAGAACGTTCCAAGAATGCCTTGGTTTATAAAAGGCTTTCGTTCGAAAGATGGGGGATATCACATTGGGAAATCCATAAGTTACGATGTGTTTACTTTGACGCATATATTGCGGGGAACCCAAATGCTATTTTACGCAATGGGTTAAGAAATTATTTTGACTCAATATATCCGAATATTGGACTTCGTGATTTAGAAAAAGCGGCTAACATGCAACATAAAGAAGCATGTTATGCTTACGGATTAGTAATGTTCGCTTCTCACCAAAGTGAGAACAAGAACATCGGGCTACAACTATTAAACAAAACGTTCCCACAAGTGACGGAGTCGGTAATTGGGGTAAGAAATGAGGTTTTTAGATTGTTACGGGATTGTTGGACATTACGTAACCCTCGTCCCTTTGACGATGTTACAACACGCTGTCTTATCAACGGCCATAACGGTTATGTTCCACAAGACCAAGGATGGGAAGTAATCCTAGTAAAACCAGAATGCATGACTTGTTTCTGGACGTATGAATTACGTGTCTTTATTGCCTTTGCTGAACGACTTGTGTACTAGCTAGAATTATCTTCACAACCATCTTGTATCAAATTTATTGTGTGCTATATTTCATGCTATATGTAAAATAAGCGGTATTGTAAGTTTGTAAAATATTGTGTAAAAGTTTGAACGCGAAATATTATTATAATCAGTTTTTCATATAGAATTGTAGTAGTTGAATTGTATATTAGCTACTAAGTATGAACTTAACGGGTAGGTACTACCCGAATTTAAACTTATAAAACGCTAATATGAAGAAAAAGCTTTTATAAATGAGTTCATATTATGCTACGAAATACTATTAACTACTCTTAATATTCTGTATGATTAACTTGTTCCATTTAACTATTTTGAAGGAAATGGCACCGACTACTCGACACACCGTGAATATGAATGAAGAGGAATTCCGTACTTTTCTAGCTTCAAACATAGCCGCAGTACAGGCTGCGCTACATACCAACAATAACCTTGGATCTAGCAGTACAGGAAATCGTGTAGGATGCACCTACAAAGAATTCACTGCCTGCAAACCTTTGGAATTTGATGGAACCGAAGGACCGATCGGATTGAAACGGTGAACCGAGAAGGTTGAATCGGTGTTTGCCATAAGTAAGTGTACTGAAGAGGACAAAGTGAAGTACGCTACGCATACCTTCACAGGTTCTGCGTTAACATGGTGGAATACCTATCTAGAGCAAGTGGGACAAGACGATGCGTACGCACTACCGTGGTCAGCATTCAAGCACTTGATGAACGAGAAGTACCGTCCCAGAACCGAGGTCAATAAGCTCAAGACAGAACTTAGAGGATTACGAACCCAAGGATTTGATATTACCACGTACGAAAGACGATTCACAGAATTGTGCCTATTGTGTCCGGGAGCATTCGAAGATGAGGAAGAGAAGATCGACGCGTTTATGAAAGGATTACCGGAAAGAATCCAAGAAGATATAAGTTCACACGAGCCCGCCTCCATACAACAGACATGTAGAATGGCTCACAAACTAGTGAACCAGATTGAAGAAAGAATTAAAGAACAGACTGCTGAAGAGGCCAATGTGAAGCAAGTCAAAAGAAAGTGGGAGGAAAACGGTGATAAGAATCACCAATACAACAACAACAGCAATTATAACAATAATCGCAACAACTATCCTAACAATCGCAACATCAATCGCAACTACAACAAACGGCCCAACAACAACAACAACAACAACAACAACAACAACAGCAACCACAACAATCATCCCAACAACAATAATAACCGCAACAACAACAACAATCAGAAGCAGCTATGCCAAAGGTGTGAAAAGTATCACTCGGGGTTCTGCACCAAATTTTGCAATAAGTGTAAAAGAAATGGTCATAGCGCGGCGAAGTGTGAGGTCTACGGACCAGGGGTTAATAGAACGAAAGGAACAAATGGTGTCGGAACGAGTAATGGTGGAGCAAGTAGTGTCAGAGCAAGTTATGCCAATGTAGTTTGTTATAAATGTGGAAAACCGGGCCACATTATTAGAAATTGCCCGAACCAGGAGAACACGAATGGACAAGGCCGCGGAAGGGTTTTCAATATTAATGCGGCAGAGGCACAGGAAGACCCGGAGCTTGTTACGGGTACGTTTCTTATTGACAATAAATCTGCTTACGTTTTATTTGATTCGGGTGCGGATAGAAGCTATATGAGTAGAGATTTTTGTGCTAAATTAAGTTGTCCATTGACGCCTTTGGATAGTAAATGTTTACTCGAATTAGCAAATGGTAAATTAATTTCAGCAGATAATATATGTCGGAATCGAGAAATTAAACTGGTTAGCAAAACATTTAAGATTGACTTGATACCAGTAGAGTTAGGGAGTTTTGATGTGATAATCGGTATGGACTGGTTGAAAGAAGTGAAAGCAGAGATCGTTTGTTACAAAAATGCAATTCGCATTATACGAGAAAAAGGAAAACCCTTAATGGTGTATGGAGAAAAGGGCAACACGAAGATACATCTTATTAGTAATTTGAAGGCACAAAAACTAATAAGAAAAGGTTGCTATGAAGTTCTAGCACACGTCGAGAAAGTAGAAACTGAAGAAAAGAGCATCAATGATGTTCCCGTCGCAAAAGAATTTCCCGATGTATTTCCGAAAGAATTACCGGGATTACCCCCACATCGATCCGTTGAATTTCAAATAGATTTTGTACCAGGAGCTGCACCAATAGCTCGTGCTCCTTACAGACTCGCACCCAGCGAGATAAAAGAACTACAAAGCCAATTACAAGAACTTTTAGAGCGTGGTTTCATTCGACCAAGCACATCACCGTGGGAAGCTCCTGTTTTGTTTGTCAAGAAGAAAGATGGTACATTCAGGTTGTGTATCGACTACCGAGAGTTGAACAAACTTACCATCAAGAACCGCTACCCACTACCGAGAATCGATGACTTATTTGATCAACTACAAGGCTCGTCTGTTTATTCAAAGATTGACTTACGTTCCGGGTATCATCAAATGCGGGTGAAAGAAGATGATATTCCAAAGACTGCTTTCAGAACACGTTACGGTCATTACGAGTTTATGGTCATGCCGTTTGGTTTAACTAATGCACCAGCTGTGTTCATGGACCTTATGAACCGAGTGTGTGGACCATACCTTGACAAGTTTGTCATTATTTTCATTGATGACATACTTATTTACTCAAATAATGACCAAGAACACGGTGAACATTTGAGAAAGGTGTTAGAAGTATTGAGGAAGGAAGAATTGTACGCTAAGTTTTCAAAGTGTGCATTTTGGTTGGAAGAAGTTCAATTCCTCGGTCACATAGTTAACAAAGAAGGTATTAAGGTGGATCCGGCAAAGATAGAAACTGTTGAAAAGTGGGAAACCCCGAAAACTCCGAAACACATACGCCAGTTTTTAGGACTAGCTGGTTACTACAGAAGGTTCATCCAAGACTTTTCCAGAATAGCAAAACCCTTGACTGCATTAACGCATAAAGGGAAGAAATTTGAATGGAATGATGAACAAGAGAAAGCGTTTCAGTTATTGAAGAAAAAGCTAACTACGGCACCTATATTGTCATTGCCTGAAGGGAATGATGATTTTGTGATTTATTGTGATGCATCAAAGCAAGGTCTCGGTTGTGTATTAATGCAACGAACGAAGGTGATTGCTTATGCGTCTAGACAATTGAAGATTCACGAACAAAATTATACGACGCATGATTTGGAATTAGGCGCGGTTGTTTTTGCATTAAAGACTTGGAGGCACTACTTATATGGGGTCAAAAGTATTATATATACCGACCACAAAAGTCTTTAACACATATTTAATCAGAAACAACTGAATATGAGGCAGCGTAGGTGGATTGAATTATTGAATGATTACGACTTTGAGATTCGTTACCACCCGGGGAAGGCAAATGTGGTAGCCGATGCCTTGAGCAGGAAGGACAGAGAACCCATTCGAGTAAAATCTATGAATATAATGATTCATAATAACATTACTACTCAAATAAAGGAGGCGCAACAAGAAGTTTTAAAAGAGGGAAATTTAAAGGATGAAATACCCAAAGGATCGGAGAAGCATCTTAATATTCGGGAAGACGGAACCCGGTATAGGGCTGAAAGGATTTGGGTACCAAAATTTGGAGATATGAGAGAAATGGTACTTAGAGAAGCTCATAAAACCAGATACTCAATACATCCTGGAACGGGGAAGATGTACAAGGATCTCAAGAAACATTTTTGATGGCCGGGTATGAAAGCCGATGTTGCTAAATACGTAGGAGAATGTTTAACGTGTTCTAAGGTCAAAGCTGAGCATCAGAAACCATCAGGTCTACTTCAACAACCCGAAATCCCGGAATGAAAATGGGAAAACATTACCATGGATTTCATCACTAAATTGCCAAGGACTGCAAGTGGTTTTAATACTATTTGGGTAATAGTTGATCGTCTCACCAAATCAGCACACTTCCTACCAATAAGAGAAGATGACAAGATGGAGAAGTTAGCACGACTGTATTTGAAGGAAGTTGATAATGCCAAAAATGAACACATATTTTATAGCATTATTCCCCAAGAAAGACAAGATTTTAGTTGCAGTTGTTCCATTTTCAAGTAATATTCGTTTATATTAAATAAGTGCGAAGACAAAAGGCGAAAACGACGAATTGAAGACACAAAGGTCCAAAAAGCTCAAAAGTACAAGATACAATCAAAAAGGTTCAAATTATTGATGAAGAACGTCTAAAAATGACAAGAGTACAAGTTACAAAACGCAAAGTACACGATATAAAATTGTACGAAAGGGCGTTCGAAAATCCGGAACCGAGGCATGAACCAACTTTCAGCGCTCGACGCAACGGTATAAAAATTACGAGTCAACTATGCACAAGAATAAAATATAATATTTAAATAATTCATAATAAGAATAATATTAAATAATAAAAAGTTGTTAATTGAGCATAGTTCAGGGGTCGTAAATAAAAATTTCAATTCTAATTTCGCCTATAAAAGCTATGTAATACGATCAATTGAGGATACCTTTTTTCGATCATTTTTTCTATCTTTTTCTTATTTTTCTATCTATCAATATCAATATCTATAATTTATATCTATAATTCTCTATCATAATGTTAATGTAATCAGATATAACAATAATCTTAATTTTAATTTTAAATTATGATAATAATAAGATTTATGATAGAGATCGTTTGAGTGTGTAAGTCGAAATTCTGTCCGTGTAACGCTACGCGATTTTTAATCATTGTAAGTTATGTTCAACCTTTTTACATTAATGTCTCGTAGCTAAGTTATTATTATGCTTATTTAATCCGAAGTAATCATGATGTTGGGCTAATTACTAAAATTGGGTAATTGGGCTTTGTACCATAATTGGAGTTTGGACAAAAGAACGACACTTGTGGAAATTAGACTATGGGCTATTAATGGGCTTTATAATTGTTTAACTAAATGATAGTTTGTTAATGTTAATATAAAGATTTACAATTGGGCGTCCCTATAAATTAACATATACACTCAATCGGACACGATGGGCGGGGTATTTATATGTACGAATAATCGTTCATTTAACCGGACACGGGAATGGATTAATAGCCTCTAGAATAATTAAAACAGGGGTGAAATTATGTACAAGGACACTTGGTATAATTGATAACAAAATATTAAAACTTTGGGTTACACTCAGTCGACATCCTGGTGTAATTATTAAACAAAGTATTAAAATCTTGTTACAGTTTAAATTAGTTGGAATATTTAACTTCGGGTATAAGAATAATTTGACGAGGACACTCGCACTTTATGTTTATGACTGATGGACTGTTATGGACAAAAACCAAACGGACATATTAAATAATTCAGGACAAAGGACAATTAACCCATGGGCATAAAATTAAAATCAACACGTCAAACATCATGATTACGGAAGTTTAAATAAGCATAATTCCTTTATTTTATCTCTTTTTCGCATTTTTAATTATCGCACTTTTATTTTATGTCATTTAATTTATCGCACTTTATTTATTGTTATTTACTTTACTCTTTAAATTAAGTTATTTTTATATTTTACATTAGGTTTTAATTGTGACTTAAGTCTTAAAAATCGACAAACCGGTCATTAAACGGTAAAAAACCTCCCTTTTATAATAATAATACTACTAGTACATATATATTTTTTTGTATTTTTTACAAATATTGTGTGTAAAAATATAGCGTTAAACTTCACTAGCTCCCTGTGGAACGAACCGGACTTACTAAAAACTATACTATAATACGATTAGGTACACTGCCTATAAGTGTTGTAGCAAGGTTTAAGTATATCTCACTCGATAAATAAATAAATAACTTGTGTAAAATTGTAGCATATTTAATAGTATTTCGCACTAAAAATAATACTATTTTGTATACACCCCCTACAACATCAAGTATTTTTGGCGCCGCTGCCGGGGAGCGCCGAAGCGAAACGCTATATAAAAAAAAGGAATCTAGACAACTAGTTACCTTATTTTAAGATATATTCGAAAAAAAAAAAAAATTTAAAAAAGAAAAAAAAAATCTCGTTTTTAAAAAAAAAAAAAAAAAAAAAAAATTTAAAAAAGAAAAAAAAAATCTCGTTTTTTTTATAAAAAAAAAATTAAAAAAAAAAGTTACACTAAAAAAAAAAAAAAATTTTTTTACGAAAAAATAAGTTTTTTTTTTAGTGTTTGCCCCCCTTCGATTAGTTTTTTACCCCATTCAATTAGTTTCGCCCCCTCTCGAGTCGGAGTCAAGTTCCGCCACTGTTTGTAGTTATTCAATCAAACAATATTTTAAACCAATAATTGGTTGTTTCTATTAAAAAAAAAAAATCACAAAAAGGGATTTCAATTGGCTTGTTCCAATTGTGGGTTATCTCGGCTAACATAAAGTAGAAATCAAGTAAGAAGCAATTTGGTGACAATTTTTGATTTCTAATTCTTTAAATTGTCTACATTTAAATTCGTACAATTTGGTGACACCCTATGGCCAACTACTCCCAAAAATCTACCGTAAAAAAAAATTAAAATAGAAATAAAAATAAAAGAGTGATAGGATCAGTAGGCTAGCTAGTTCACTGGGACTTGTGACTACCTGCACAAAATTCAATGAATCACACACAAAAACTAATATTCAACCCCATGTGATTTACAAGTTCAAAGCATTCAAAGAAAGATTCTGCCAACCCATTTTTGCCTACTCCGTAATATTTTCTTTTTATTAGTTGTAAGTATTGTACTAAAAAAAAAAAAAAAAAATTAAAAAAAAAATTTAAGTTTTATTATCTTTAGATTTTTAGAATCTAGTCGCAACTTTTAGTATTAAGTTTAGTTTTGCCATAATTATTTTTTTACTTCTAGAATTTTTAGGCTTTGCCGTAAAATCCCTTAAGTGCTTATTCCTTAAACTAAGTTTTAGGCGCTTTAGAATTTTGCGACGCCATTTTTCGTGCAACTTTCTTATTTTTATTTATCTTTCGACGCCGTTTACCTATGTATCAATTACAATTTCAATTAGTGATCTCTATTTGTAGTTTTAATTTTAAGATAGTGATAGTTATAAGGTTGGATTAACCGCGTGTTTACAAACCACTCTTCGTCTTTTTCATTTTTCGACACTTTTCGACGCGCAATCTTTTTCTCTCTTATTTCTCGCCATTCTAGTTTTTAGGACTTAGATTTTTTTTCTACTTCTTCTCTAAATTTCTTAAGATTACGAAAATTTATTTTAAGTGGTTAAATTGATAGACATCAAAATTTTCTGGTTCGTAGTAATAGTTGGATTTGTACGTGGACCGGGTTATTGGAGCCAAACAGTCCTCAATTATATTGAGACCAAACGAATCCTGCCCCTCTGCTGCATCTTTTGGCTATTCGAAACGTGGGCAAAATCAGAAAAGTCTATTGATTGGATAACTTATATAATTTTTCTTTCCTTTTTAAAAACTAATAGGATATTCAGTGAATGCACCGAGCAAGACGTTCACCAGCTTTTGTACGTTCACCACCTGTAACTCGATCAAGACATTTAGCAAATATAACCGCCGTTGATTTTTCTTTAGAATAATCATCTAGTCGACCAAGTACTTCAGTTCAAATTTTCGATAATCCATTTTTTGAACCCGACCTCACAATTGAGAATCCGGAGAATATTCAGGAACGGTTCGTAGATCCTGAACCACTAAACTTTCCCCCGGAACCACCAATCATTCAAACAGAGATTGTTGAGGAACGAACCATTAAATCAGAATCCTCTAGTGATTCTGATATAACAAATCCAATCATGAAAAATCTAGAACCTCTAAGTATGGAAGATCGAATGAGGGCTAAACGCACGGGCCAAGGTCACGCCATTATTAAGCCAGAAGTTAATGCGCCAGATTATGAAATCAAAGGACAAATTCTACACATGGTAACTAACCAATGCCAATTTAGTGGTGCGCCGAATGAAGATCCTAACGAACACCTTCGTACGTTTAAAAGAATTTGTACACTATTCAAAATCCGAGAAGTGGAAGATGAGCAGATCTATCTCATGTTGTTTCCCTGGACTTTAAAGGGAGAAGCCAAAGATTGGTTAGAATCGTTACCTGAAGGGGCGATTGACACATGGGATGTTTTAGTTGAAAAATTTCTTAAACAATTCTTTCCGGCATCTAAAGCCGTGAGACTTCAAGGAGAAATTGTTACATTCGCGCAAAAGTCAAATGAAACTCTATATGAGGCGTGGATAAGATTCGGAAGGATGTTGAGAGGATGTCCTCAACATGGTTTAGATACTTATCAAATAGTACAAATATTCTACCAAGGTGTCAACGTTGCTACACGAAAAGACATCGACATAACAGCTGGTGGTTCCATTATGAAGAAAACCGCAACCGAAGCTTACAAAATTATTGATAACACAGCCTCCCACTCACATGAGTGGCATCAAGAAAAAGATATCTTTCGATCATCTAAAGCGGCTAGAGCCGATTCTAGCCATGACTTTGATTCCGTTTCCGCAAAAATAGATGCTTTCGAAAGACGAATGGAAAAGATGAATAAAGATATTCACGCAATACGAATCAGTTGTGAGCAATGCGGTGGACCACACTTATTGAAAGATTGTCACATTGAACCAACATTGGAACAACGAGAGAATGTTTCCTATATGAACCAAAGGCATGGAAATAATTATCAAAATAATTATCAACCGCCAAAGTTAAACTTCAATCGAAATCAAAACATTCTTTACAATCCAAACGGACCCAACAACAACTCGTACAACCAACAAGGTCCGAATAACCAACCAACTCAAAACAACACTTTCAATCAACAAAGACCTAGCTTGTATAAACCACCACAACAAACCGAAGAGAAAAAGCCAAATCTAGAAGAAATGATGGCAAAGCTAGTTGAATCTCAAACACAATTTATTACATCTCAAACCCAAACGAATGAGAGGTTTGATCAGTCATTAAGAACTCAACAAGCTTCCATTTTGAATCTAGAAAAACACGTAGGTACTCTTGCTAGCATGATGAGTGAGAGGGAACAAGGAAAGCTACCGAGTAATACTGAAGTAAATCCTCGGAATGAGAATGTTAATATGGTGTCAACAAATTCTAAAAAACCAGCACCAGAAGATGGGAAGATTTTAGATGTGAGTAACAATGAAGAAGTTACAACACCACCACCACCCGAGTATGTAAAGCCAGTGGTGACACCATATAAACCACCCATCCCGTTTCCAAGAAAAGGAGTTGAGTATGAGCAAGTAATAGGTAATAAAGATTGTGATACCTCTGGAAAGAAGAAGAAGAAAAAGAATAAGAAAGTACAAGAAACAAAAACCGTAAAGATAAACCCGGTGAATACAGTTCCACCAAAACCTCCACCTAGGGTAGGTGATCCGGGTGAATTTATTGTTCCTTGTCTACTTAGTGATTGTGTCATGTATGATGCACTAGCAAATTTAGGTGCAAGTGTAAGTGTTATGCATCTTTCATTATATAAGAGATTAGGAGTAGGTAAGTTAAGTCCAACGGATATGAGTGTTCGACTCCTTGATCAAACCATTAAGCACCCAGTTGGAATTGCTGACAACCTACCCGTTCAAGTAGGTAATTTAACCTTTCTAGTCGAATTTATTGTCATTGACATAGAAGAGGACCTAAACATTCCTCTAATTTTAGGTCGACCATTCTTTGCGTCCACCGGGGCGTTATTTGATGTAGGAAATGGAAGAATGACACTTAAAAGTGGTGACAAATCGATCACCTTTATGATTCGAAAGTCTAAATCTCCACCAGCCAAAACCATTGAACCAGTAAAAATAATTGGTAAGAACCATGTGGTTTTACCAACTCCAACGGTAGTGCTTAACAATAATGAAACGCCTAAGTGTGGGGAAAATGAAGTAACACCTAATGATGACATGATAACAAAGAACCCCGTTGTTGATACGAAATTAAATGATCCCGTTATTAATAGTTCAATGAAGAAACTTATTAAACGGATTCGCGATGCTAGAACCAAGGGGAACTTTAAGTTATGTAACCGATTAGTATCCAATCTGTCGCCTAAAGAAAAGGCAAAGCTAGTTGAAATTGTGGATATAACACATGAATCCGACCAATGGCTTAAAGAAAAAGTCACAGATATGCAAGTTGATTATGGACCAAGAGAAATTGACGATGAAGCTAATCACAATTTCGACACCACAGCTACCTAAGTGTGGGGAGATTCAAATGTTCTAAAAGGAAAATGTTGTCGAGAGTTAGTTGTTCTGTTCTCGTGTAGTTCCGAGAATGGAATCCGATTGGTCTTTTCCGCTAGCAGACACTAAAGAACTAGTTTTCTCCCTCCATTCTGAATTTTTTTTTTTAGGTTTTATATGAAATTAATATGCTTTTTAAATTTAATTTTTGTGTGTATTTAAAAACAAAAATTTACTTTATTTCATTAAGTTTAAAAAAAATGATTTCTAAAATTCATCGTAAGTTGAACACTAGGTCATTGAACCGAAATTGCTTTACCCGAGGGCGGGGCGACAAATTTTGTTATCATTATTTTTAATTTTATTGATCTAAAGGATGCCAAAAATATTATATATTATAAATTTTTGAACGTGGGGTTATGTACCAAACTTCAAAAATATGTATATATATGTTTGTATTTTATGTTATGTACACAACAGGGTAAAACAGCGCACTTTCAAAGACTGTCATGAAGTTCAGCAAAAGCTACTGATTTTGACAAGACGCAAAAAATCAAATGTGAAATAACAATATGTTTGCAAACTCGGTATTTTTAATCACTTTTCTACGCTAATCACCCTCATGAATTTATAATTATAGTCTGATTTCATGCAAATAAGGGCATTGCATGATCTTAAGTGTGGGGAAGGGTTATAAATTCTCTCGGGTTTACACTTGGTTTATTTTCCAAATTTTGTAAAAATTTGAAAAATTTTCAACTAAACGAATTCAAAATCATGTTTATACATATTTATGAACGATGAAAACTATGTGTTAATATCAAAATTATCGTTACCTCGAAAAGGACATAAATTGAGAAACAACCCAAAACGCTTGAATTCATTTAAAATGGAATAAAGGAGAATAAAAAGGCAAAGAAAGAAACTAAGTGTGGGGAGAATGTACCAAGTTATTTAATTAAAAACTATCTATCACTTGTTTCTGTAAAGTTACTGTAGGTGTTCTTGTTTTGAACTAAATTAACAGTTTTACCCGATGAAAGAAAAGAAGAGATGGATCTACACGATGAATCAATTCCATCATTAAAAGGAAGTAAAGTCTTTCGAAAAAGACACGCGCTTCTTGATTTAGGTCATGAAGTTGTCGTCCAGACCAGCTGTAGGTTGAAGAAAAATCTAGAAAAGTCATCACTAAAATTAGCAGGAAATTCACGGACCTCAGCATCAAACAGGGTCGCCAAGTGGTCAGATTTATCCTAACCATGAGAAGGATTTATCTCGTACAATGGGGAGGCACCGTGCAAATTAGCTTGATAAGACTAATGAATCAGATCCCCAGAAAGGATAATCTCCTTAAAGATCAAAAATCAGCTTTTAAGCCTGATATTACTCAATCCTTGAGATTGACCTTAAAGATTGAGAATTTAAACTCATGGAATTCAATGATATCTATACTCGAGCTTGAACGAGAAAATACTTTGATCAAAATTACAAACCGATTTGTTTTCTGAAAACCCATTTTCAATGCGTTCATTACCATTGAACGTAAAATCCTAGGAATTCACCTGGAATTCATTAGGTCACCTGAACCAAATCGGGTGTCAACCGTAAGAACGGTGGTTGCATAGCATGGTCGGAGACAGGACCTTGTGCCAGACCGAAAAAAAATATAGGATGATCTTTACTATTGCTCCTACCAAGGATAGTACTAGCATCCGACACGTTAAAAAGACCATAATCATCTGCATGTCATTAGACATTGCCTTAACAGTTTCTTGTTCATCGCTTTCCTTTACAACCGGACGGTAGTTTACCGAAAGGTAATATACGGAACAAGTAAACTGGATGTGTGCTATTCGATACCGGGATAGCAGTGGATTACACGAACCTAAAAGTTTTAGCCAAAATATTGATCCACAAATATATTTTGCAACACCGATGATGGATCAAATCAGAAAACTTGTCTAGGGTAAAATCTAGCATGGATTTTCAAAAGATCAAATGTTTTCATAAAGATCCAATTTCTTTGAAGGATCTAAATTTTTATAGTCATGTGGGACTGTAAACCGCCTTTCAAATGTGCACTTTGCTTTGGAAACCGAAAGTAAATCGGCTATTTGATTGAAAGTGTCGTTGACCTAAACCCAAGGCAACTATAAAAGACACACCCACCTTTAACCACATCGTTACTATCATTGTTCATACCGCCGTATTAAAATCACTGATGTACAAAGTGTGAAGAATAAAGAAGTGATTCAAGTATTTTTCAAAACTATATTGCTTGAGGACAAGCAACGCTTAAGTGTGGGAATATTGATAATGCCAAAAATGAACACATATTTTATAGCATTATTCCCCAAGAAAGACAAGATTTTAGTTGCAATTGTTCCATTTTCAAGTAATATTCGTTTATATTAAATAAGTGCGAAGACAAAAGGCGAAAACGATGAATTGAAGACACAAAGGTCCAAAAAGTTCAAAAGTACAAGATACAATCAAAAAGGTTCAAATTATTGATGAAGAACGTCTAAAAATGACAAGAGTACAAGTTACAAAACGCAAAGTACACGATATAAAATTGTACGAAAGGGCGTTCGAAAATCCGGAACCGAGGCATGAACCAACTTTCAGCGCTCGACGCAACGGTGTAAAAATTACGAGTCAACTATGCACAAGAATAAAATATAATATTTAAATAATTCATAATAAGAATAATATTAAATAATAAAAAGTTGTTAATTGAGCATAGTTCAGGGGTCGTAAATGAAAATTTCAATTCTAATTTCGCCTATAAAAGCTATGTAATACGATCAATTGAGGATACCTTTTTTCGATCATTTTTTCTATCTTTTTCTTATTTTTCTATCTATCAATATCAATATCTATAATTTATATCTATAATTCTCTATCATAATGTTAATGTAATCAGATATAACAATAATCTTAATTTTAATTTTAAATTATGATAATAATAAGATTTATGATAGAGATCGTTTGAGTGTGTAAGTCGAAATTCTGTCCGTGTAACGCTACACGATTTTTAATCATTGTAAGTTATGTTCAACCTTTTTACATTAATGTCTCGTAGCTAAGTTATTATTATGCTTATTTAATCCGAAGTAATCATGATGTTGGGCTAATTACTAAAATTGGGTAATTGGGCTTTGTACCATAATTGGGGTTTGGACAAAAGAACGACACTTGTGGAAATTAGACTATGGGCTATTAATGGGCTTTATAATTGTTTAACTAAATGATAGTTTGTTAATGTTAATATAAAGATTTACAATTGGGCGTCCCTATAAATTAACATATACACTCAATCGGACACGATGGGCGGGGTATTTATATGTACGAATAATCGTTCATTTAACCGGACACGGGAATGGATTAATAGCCACTAGAATAATTAAAACAGTGGTGAAATTATGTACAAGGACACTTGGTATAATTGATAACAAAATATTAAAACCTTGGGTTACACTCAGTCGACATCCTGGTGTAATTATTAAACAAAGTATTAAAATCTTGTTACAGTTTAAATTAGTTGGAATATTTAACTTCGGGTATAAGAATAATTTGACGAGGACACTCGCACTTTATGTTTATGACTGATGGACTGTTATGGACAAAAACCAAACGGACATATTAAATAATTCAGGACAAAGGACAATTAACCCATGGGCATAAAATTAAAATCAACACGTCAAACATCATGATTACGGAAGTTTAAATAAGCATAATTCCTTTATTTTATCTCTTTTTCGCATTTTTAATTATCGCACTTTTATTTTATGTCATTTAATTTATCGCACTTTATTTATTGTTATTTACTTTACTCTTTAAATTAAGTTATTTTTATATTTTACATTAGGTTTTAATTGTGACTTAAGTCTTAAAAATCGACAAACCGGTCATTAAACGGTAAAAAACCCCCCTTTTATAATAATAATACTACTAGTACATATATATTTTTTTGTATTTTTTACAAATATTGTGTGTAAAAATATAGCGTTAAACTTCACTAGCTCCCTGTGGAACGAACCGGACTTACTAAAAACTATACTATAATACGATTAGGTACACTGCCTATAAGTGTTGTAGCAAGGTTTAAGTATATCCCACTCGATAAATAAATAAATAACTTGTGTAAAATTGTAGCATATTTAATAGTATTTCGCACTAAAAATAATACTATTTTGTATACACCCCCTACAACATCAGAAGTCGTCTCCAGACATGGAATACCAATCTCTATTATCTCTGATATGGATGGCAGATTTATTTCAAGATTCTGGCAGACATTACAGCAAGCATTAGGAACTCGTCTAGACATGAGTACTGCCTATCATCCACAAACTGATGGGCAGAGCGAAAGGACAATACAAACGCTTGAAGACATGCTACGAGCATGTGTTATTGATTTCGGAAACAGTTGGGATCGACATCTACCGTTAGCAGAATTTTCCTACAACAACAGCTACCATTCAAGCATTGAGATGGCGCCGTTTGAAGCACTTTATGGTAGAAAGTGCAGGTCTCCGATTTGTTGGAGTGAAGTGGGGGATAGACAGATTACGGGTCCGGAGATTATACAAGAAACTACCGAGAAGATCATCCAAATTCAACAACGGTTGAAAACCGCCCAAAGTCGACAAAAGAGCTACGCTGACATTAAAAGAAAAGATATAGAATTTGAAATTGGAGAGATGGTCATGCTTAAAGTTGCACCTTGGAAAGGCGTTGTTCGATTTGGTAAACGAGGGAAATTAAATCCAAGGTATATTGGACCATTCAAGATTATTGATCGTGTCGGACCAGTAGCTTACCGACTAGAGTTACCTCAACAACTCGCGGCTGTACATAACACTTTCCACGTCTTGAATTTGAAGAAATGTTTTGCTAAAGAAGATCTCACTATTCCGTTAGATGAAATCCAAATCAACGAAAAACTTCAATTCATCGAAGAACCCGTCGAAATAATGGATCGTGAGGTTAAAAGACTTAAGCAAAACAAGATACCAATTGTTAAGGTTCGATGGAATGCTCGTAGAGGACCCGAGTTTACCTGGGAGAGTGAAGATCAGATGAAGAAGAAATACCCGCATCTATTTCCAGAAGATTCGTCAACACCTTCAACAGCTTAAAATTTCGGGACGAAATTTATTTAACGGGTAGGTACTGTAGTGACCCGAACTTTTCCATGTTTATATATATTAATTGAGATTGATATTTACATGATTAAATGTTTCCAACATGTTAAGCAATCAAACTTGTTAAGACTTGATTAATTGAAATATGTTTCATATAGACAATTGACCACCCAAGTTGACCGGTGATTCACGAACGTTAAAACTTGTAAAAACTATATGATGACATATATATGGATATATATATAGTTAACATGATACTATGATAAGTAAATATATCATTAAGTATATTAACAATGAACTACATATGTAAAAACAAGACTACTAACTTAATGATTTTTAAACGAGACATATATGTAACGATTATCGTTGTAAAGACATTTAATGTATATATATCATATTAAGAGATATTCATACATGATAATATCATGATAATATAATAATTTAAAATCTCATTTGATATTATAAACATTGGGTTAACAACATTTAACAAGATCGTTAACCTAAAGGTTTCAAAACAACACTTACATGTAACGACTAACGATGACTTAACGACTCAGTTAAAATGTATATACATGTAGTGTTTTAATATGTATTTATACACTTTTGAAAGACTTCAATACACTTATCAAAATACTTCTACTTAACAAAAATGCTTACAATTACATCCTCGTTCAGTTTCATCAACAATTCTACTCGTATGCACCCGTATTCGTACTCGTACAATACACAGCTTTTAGATGTATGTACTATTGGTATATACACTCCAATGATCAGCTCTTAGCAGCCCATGTGAGTCACCTAACACATGTGGAAACCATCATTTGGCAACTAGCATGAAATATCTCATAAAATTACAAAAATATGAGTAATCATTCATGACTTATTTACATGAAAACAAAATTACATATCCTTTATATCTAATCCATACACCAACGACCAAAAACACCTATAAACACTTTCATTCTTCAATTTTCTTCATCTAATTGATCTCTCTCAAGTTCTATCTTCAAGTTCTAAGTGTTCTTCATAAATTTCAAAAGTTCTAGTTTCATAAAATCAAGAATACTTTCAAGTTTGCTAGCTCACTTCCAATCTTGTAAGGTGATCATCCAACCTCAAGAAATCTTTGTTTCTTACAGTAGGTTATCATTCTAATACAAGGTAATAATCATATTCAAACTTTGGTTCAATTTCTATAACTATAACGATCTTATTTCAAGTGATGATCTTACTTGAACTTGTTTTCGTGTCATGATTCTGCTTCAAGAACTTCGAGCCATCCAAGGATCCATTGAAGCTAGATCCATTTTTCTCTTTTCCAGTAGGTTTATCCAAGGAACTTAAGGTAGTAATGATGTTCATAACATCATTCGATTCATACATATAAAGCTATCTTATTCGAAGGTTTAAACTTGTAATCACTAGAACATAGTTTAGTTAATTCTAAACTTGTTCGCAAACAAAAGTTAATCCTTCTAACTTGACTTTTAAAATCAACTAAACACATGTTCTATATCTATATTATATGCTAACTTAATGATTTTAAACCTGGAAACACGAAAAACACCGTAAAACCGGATTTACGCCGTCGTAGTAACACCGCGGGCTGTTTTGGGTTAGTTAATTAAAAACTATGATAAAATTTGATTTAAAAGTTGTTATTCTGAGAAAATGATTTTTATTATGAACATGAAACTATATCCAAAAATTATGGTTAAACTCAAAGTGGAAGTATGTTTTCTAAAATGGTCATCTAGACGTCGTTCTTTCGACTGAAATGACTACCTTTACAAAAACGACTTGTAACTTATTTTTTGGCCTATAAACCTATACCTTTTCTGTTTAGATTCATAAAATAGAGTTCAATATGAAACCATAGCAATTTGATTCACTCAAAACGGATTTAAAATGAAGAAGTTATGGGTAAAACAAGATTGGATAATTTTTCTCATTTTAGCTACGTGAAAATTGGTAACAAATCTATTCCAACCATAACTTAATCAACTTGTATTGTATATTATGTAATCTTGAGATACCATAGACACGTATACAATGTTTCGACCTATCATGTCGACACATCTATATATATTTCGGAACAACCATAGACACTCTATATGTGAATGTTGGAGTTAGCTATACAGGGTTGAGGTTGATTCCAAAATATATATAGTTTGAGTTGTGATCAATAATGAGATACATATACACTGGGTCGTGGATTGATTCAAGATAATATTTATCAATTTATTTTTGTACATCTAACTGTGGACAACTAGTTGTAGGTTATTAACGAGGACAGCTGACTTAATAAACTTAAAACATCAAAATATATTAAAAGTGTTGTAAATATATTTTGATCATACTTTGATATACATGTATATATTGTTATAGGTTCGTGAATCAACCAGTGGCCAAGTCTTACTTCCCGACGAAGTAAAAATCTGTGAAAGTGAGTTATAGTCCCACTTTTAAAATCTAATATTTTTGGGATGAGAATACATGCAGGTTTTATAAATGATTTACAAAATAGACACAAGTACGTGAAACTACATTCTATGGTTGAATTATCGAAATCGAATATGCCCCTTTTTATTAAGTCTAGTAATCTAAGAATTAGGGAACAGACACCCTAATTGACGCGAATCCTAAAGATAGATCTATCGGGCCCAACAAGCCCCATCCAAAGTACCGGATGCTTTAGTACTTCGAAATTTATATCATGTCCGATGGAGGATCCCGGAATGATGGGGATATTCTTATATATGCATCTTGTTAATGTCGGTTACCAGGTGTTCACCATATGAATGATTTTTATCTCTATGTATGGGATGTGTATTGAAATATGAAATCTTGTGGTCTATTATTATGATTTGATATATATAGGTTAAACCTATAACTCACCAACATTTTTGTTGACGTTTTAAGCATGTTTATTCTCAGGTGATTATTAAGAGCTTCCGCTGTCGTATACTTAAATAAGGACGAGATTTGGAGTCCATGCTTGTATGATATTGTGTAAAAACTGCATTCAAGAAACTTATTTTGTTGTAACATATTTGTATTGTAAACCATTATGTAATGGTCGTGTGTAAACAGGATATTTTAGATTATCATTATTTGATAATCTACGTAAAGCTTTTTAAAACCTTTATCTATGAAATAAAGGTTATGGTTTGTTTTAAAAATGAATGCAGTCTTTGAAAAATGTCTCATATAGAGGTCAAAACCTCGCAACGAAATCAATTAATATGGAACGTTTTTAATCAATAAGAACGGGACATTTCAGTACCTACCCGTTAAGTTCATACTTACTAGCTACTATACAATTTAACTACTACGCTTCTATATGAAAAACTTCTTACAATAATATTTCGCGTTCAAACTTGATACAATATTTTACAAACTTACAATACCGCTATAATACATATAGGATGAAATATAACACATAATAACATTGCTACTCGGCAGCTATAAAGGCAATTCTAGTTAATACGCAAGTTGTTCAACAAAAAAAATAAAGACACATAATTCATAAGTCTAGAAACAAGTCATGCATTCTAGTTTTACTAAGACGACTTCCCATCCTTAGTTTTGTGGAAAGTAACAGTTATGACCATTGGCTAAGCAGCATGTTGTAATGTCGTCAAAAGGACGAGGGTTTCGTAATGCCCAATAGCCCCGTAACAATCTAAAAACCTTGTTTCTCATCTCAACTACCGAGTCCGTCACTTGTGGGAAGGTTTTATTTAAAAGCTGCAACCCGATGTTCTTTTTCTCACTTTGGTAAGAAACGAGCATCACTAACCCTCAAGAATAACATGCTTCTTTATGTTGCATGTTAGAAGCTCTTTCTAATGTGATAACCAGGAAATTTCCAACCAAATTTAAACTTTAATCTTTATATGTTTCCGATACGATAAGCAATATTTGTTAAGTTAAATTTCAAGAATTTTAAACTATGTTCATACATTCATTCAACCTCGACCAAGTTCCAACGATTCACGAACCATTAAACGAATATGATTATATATGTATATGTGTATATATATTATAACTTGAAACGTAAACAAAATATTAGATTAAATACTTTATATGATTGTATCTGTTTCAAAATGTTTATCAATGGAATTAGAAGATAAGATCAAATGATTGAATTATCAGATATATTGAATTATTATTACAAGTCTCTGTTGAAAGGCCCACGTTGATTTGAGAAATCTTTCCATTTTAACAATATTCGGAAAATGGTAAAGTGATTTTTAAATAAGAACAAATTGTCAATCATTGAGAACTAGACAAAGGATAGTGGAAGATTGAATCTCATAAAGACTCGATTGATCTATTTAGTTTCAAACGTACAAAAACATTTTCAGTTTAAAAAGAACTTTATTATTAAAACGTATATAACTTTTATAAATATCTAGAACCATTTTTGACAACTCATTACTTAACTAGTATGATAAAGATAACGATATTTATATTTTATTTTATTAAATATATATAACTATTTAAATTAATATTATATATATTTATACGCGTATTATACGTACATAGTTTTATACTTTTACTATACTTAAACTTTACCTTTACTTTATTTTTACTTTACTTTAACTTTAATAATTCACTTTAATAATTCATACTTTAATAATTCACTTTAATAATTCATACTTTAATAATTCACTTTAATAATTCATACTTTAATAATTCACTTTAATAACTCATACTTTAATAATTCACTTTAATAATTCATACTTTAATAATTCACTTTAATAATTCATACTTTAATAATTCACTTTAATAATTCAAAAATCTATTATAAATAGAATTCAATAGGTTTCATTATTTCATAGAAACTTGAAAATATTTTTCTCTAAACTCTCTGAATCGATTTATATATATATATATATATTTACTCCGTATTATTTCAAGATATTATTAGTATACATAAAATATTACGACAAAGTGCAGTCCGAGTGATTTCGAAATTGTTTTTCGAGTGGGATAGGATTAAGGAAATTATGGGTTATAGCTATGGAGGTGATTGAGTATGGTTCATGGGTATGCTCGTGAGGTCAATATAGTGTTTATCATTTCCGTTGCGTCTACGTACCTTTCCTGCAATATTGAATCTCAATATTGATACGTGAGTACTCATAATTTAACTTTTACATACTAATAGTGTATCCCTGACTAGTGCTCGAGTATTTAGGATTATGTATGCTTGTACTTTTGATATTGCCCTTAGACAGGTTAGGTTGAATCTTGAATTAGTTACACTTGCGGTTGAGATAAGGTATAAGATAAGCATGTCCTTGGAAAGCTAGCGAAAAATTAAGAACTTTTCCTTTTGATATCGAATGGTTTCGATGAACGGATTAGAAGTTATAATCAATTGAATTTTCGATATTTTTATTAAAAATGATTATTATTATCGTCGTTTTTATCGTCGTTCTAGTTTTATCTTATTATTATCATTATTATTATCTTTATCAATAAAAGGGATTTATCATTAAAAATTGTTATTTTTTTATTATTACTATCTTTATTATCGTTAAAGTTATAATTAGTATTATTATTATTATCCAATTATTATTATTATTATTATTATTATTATTATTATTATTATTATTGATATTATTATTATTATTATTATTATCATTATTAATATATATATCATTATTTAAAAATGGTTATTGTTATTGTTATTATTATTACTACTATATTATCATTAAGATAATTATTAGTATTATCGTTAATAATGTTATAGTAACTATCATTATTAATATTAGTGTAATTAAAACAAATAATTGTAACACCTAATTATTTTGATTACTATTATTATCATTATTATGAATACGATATAAAAGACGATTAAAAGCTATTAAACAAAACGATTAGGAAATAATGGGTAAGAGTATCATGATGAAATTAAAATATTATAAGATATTGATTTAGATAAAATTATCGTTCTTATTATTTTTATCATTACTATTATTATTATTAAAAGTATCGTTAGTATTAAAACTATCATTTTAACAAAAAATTATCATTTTAATAGAAATGTCATTGTTACTATAAAATATCATTATTATTATTATTTTAAATAGAATTATTATTTTAAAGATAATATTAAAAATTATCGTAAATATTAAAGATATCGTAATTAAAATTATCGTTTTATCATAATGTCATCTTAGTAATTATAAATAATGATATTTTTATAATAATAATTATTATTACAAAATAATACAACTTTTACTTACTATCATTATAGATATTATTTTATCAAATAAATATGTGATACAAACATATTTTACTATGTGTAATAACTTACTTTAATAATACCTATCATATTATCTTTATGATATTAAATGAACCCTATAAATTTTATTACTTAATATATATAAAAGTATATTTTATTATATAAATTTAATATAAAATTTTATTTATTAATAAATAAATTATATTATTTACTCTAATAAATCTTTTAAAAATATTTAAAAATATAAAACGACGATATTTAAACTACATATTAATCATGTATAGATTTTTGGAAATTATTTTGAGTCAAATTTACTTTTGTTGACTTTTGCATATTAGTCTCGAGCATTAGGATTGTGGTACACTATGACTTGACCTAATTTGTTAGACAAATATTGACCAACATATAATTATATATAATTAATTTAGGTTCGTGAATCCGAGGCCAACCTTGCACTTGTTCCATGACGTTATATGTATTTTTACTATGAAATACAGTATGGTGAGTTTCATTTGCCTTTTTACCCTTTATATTTTTGGGCTGAGAATACATGCGCAATTTTTATAAATGTTTTACGAAATAGACACAAGTAATTGAAACTACATTATATGGGTGAATGATCGAAGCCGAATATGCCCCTTTTGCTTGGTAACCTAAGAATTAATAAACCGATCTACTAATTGACGCGAATCCTAAAGATAGATCTATTGGGCCTAACAAACCCCATCCAAAGTACCGAATGCTTTAATACTTCGAAATTTATATCATGTCCGAAGGAGGATCCCAGAATGATAGGGGATATTCTTATATGTATCTAGTTAATGTCGGTTACCAGGTGTTCACCATATGAATGATTATTTTTGTCTCTATGCATGGGACGTATATTTATGAGAACTGGAAATGAAATTCTTGTGGTCTATTAAAATGATTAAAATAAATGATTATGATAAACTAATGAACTCACCAACCTTTTGGTTGACACTTTAAAGCATGTTTATTCTCAGGTGTTAAAGAAATCTTCCACTGTGCATTTGCTCATTTTAAAGATATTACTTGGAGTCTTTCATAGCATATTTCGAAGAACGTTGCATTCGAGTCATTGAGTTCATCAAAGATTATTATTAAATCAATTTATAGTTGGAGAGTGGATATTATGAAATGGTATGCATGCCTGTCAATTTTTGATGTAAAGAAAGATTGTCTTTTAAAAACGAATGCAATGTTTGTAAAATGTATCATATAGAGGTCAAATACCTCGCAATGTAATCAACTATTGTGAATCGTTTATAATGTATATGAACGGGTCCTTTCAGTTGGTATCAGAGCGGTGGTCTTAGCGAACCAGGTCTGCATTAGTGTGTCTAACTGATAAGTCGATAGGATGTATTAGTGAGTCTGGACTTCGACCGTGTCTGCATGTCAAAAGTTTTGCTTATCATTTTGTGTCGAAAATTAACTACTTATCATCCTCAGGAAATTACCTGCTTATCATTTTTAGTCTAAGACACGTCTTGCTGCATTGATTGCATGAATAGTGTATAGACAAAAATTCATATGTTAGCATATCTGCTAAATCATATCTTATCGTATCTGTTACTTTAAACTTTGCCTGACATATCCCGCAAAGTCCTCCGTAATCTACGAAATCTTTTGATCTATCTATATATATATATATATATATATATATATATATATATATATATATATATATATATATACATATATATATATATACATATATATATATATATACATATATATATATATATACATATATATATATATATATATATATATATATATATATATATATATATATATTCTATGTAATTAAAATACCATCCGTTAGCCAAAATCATTTCATATCGGAAAAAAAAATCCTTTATCCAATCGTACGAAATGGAATTCGTCATCAGTTCAAGTCACTCAGATTCCGAAATGGAATCCCATTCAAGCTCCGAAAGCAGTGTGACCGGAATAGATCAACCAATCAGTTATCACCTATTCTGGATGAATTGGGGATGGGTTCGTAGCCTCCTCAATCATTGGAGACAAGAAGAAGGTGATCCCTTCCATCCACCACATTTCCCTCTTGACGAAGAACCTGAAGCACTTACCGGCGAACCTGTCCGAAACACCATGTTCTCGCTCATTTCCAGAGTATCTCGTCACGATTATATATTACATCAAATTTTAGATTTTATTTATCCGCTTGTCCGAACCGACAATCACCCCGGTGTAATAGAAGAAGTCAACGAGCTTCGCGCTCGGGTAGTGGCTTTGGAGAATATGGTGCAGAGATTACAAATACTAGTAGCAGCATCAGCAGCATAACCAGTACCACCATCATCAATGCCAACAGTACCATTACCACCTCCAACCACAACCGCGTCGTAAACCTCAACTTGAGCATCAACGTCATACGCACCATAGATACCAAGGAGTACCAACAACAATAACTGACGAAGTATTAATTCATAACTTCATTGGAGAAACATTCCGCGGTGATTATGTATTCTCTAAAGTCTTAGAGATTATCTAATCTAGCCCTAACCATAAATCAGTTAAGCAAACCAAAATGATAGAAAGAAGAGTAGAAACCCTAATAAAAATGGTGTGTGATTAACAAGCTAAACTTGCTTTACCAACAGCATCAACAGTACCGTCAGCGTTACCAGCATCGTCAGTACAGTCAACATCCGAATCAACAACACCGATAACATCACAAACTCCGTCAGTTCAAGAATCACTGTGGACATCATTACGAATCAATAACCTGTATATTGTATCAACGAGTTATGAAGAATTAACTCATTCCCTCTGAAGAAATTATATGTATATTATATATATATATATATATATATATATATATATATATATATATATATATATATATATATATATATATATATATATATATATATATATATATATATATATATATATATATATATATATATATATATATATATATATATATATATATATTTTGAAATAAATCTTTCCGTGCTAAGCTATTGTGTGTGAATCTTAACTACTCGGTTAATTCATATTACAAATATGCAATAATGTACGTCCTTCGGCCGCAACTTAACCAGTGTTAACTACAATCTCTGTCGCAATTCAACAAATTCCAATTCATAATAAATCAAGTATATATTTGATTTTACACTTTCATCATCGATGTACCCGAAACTTTTCAGATAACATCATTCGTACTTTGCGAAATTCACAAGAATTCCACGAACCGAACATCATACATCAACAAATAACGAAGTATTGATTCATAATTTCAATGTCATTAAAGAAATACTGCGTAAAAGTTATGTACTTTTTAAAGCCTTTAGGGATTATTCAATTCTAGTTTCAACCGTAAATCAAATGAGTTTAATTTAACATTAACTCATTAAATCTATGTTACATCTGAAGAAAATATACATATATATATATATATATATATATATATATATATATTTTCATAAAGACTGTAATAAAATTCTTTTGTACAAAATATTAATTGTGAAATTTTTTTTAACGGGTAGGTAATACCCGAGAGATATATAAATTCACAAATAATATGTTACATTCTTCGAATCTGATTCAGCAAATCATCCATTATACTCCCTACTTTCACAACAATATACATTCTTTTATAGAAATCAAAACAACCATACTCATTCAAAATTTAATTACATATTCTGATTTTGAAATCTCAAAATTCAACTCGAGATATGACCAAAATCATCACTCTTAGATCCTTACATCTTTCACAAGCTATATTTTGACTTCAAAACTGTGTTAGAAAATCAAATGTATGTTAACGATTACAATCTGTGTTCAAACCCTTTGAAAATTTTTGAAGACACTTTGAATGATGAGCAATCGAGATGATGATTCAACCACATATTACCCACAGTTATGTACCCGAAAAACTCTTGAAACCAAAGTAAAAGTTTAAACAACGTATCCGCGTCAGATTCTTTGGCATTTATTAGCAAAAATAACTTTGCGACTCCTATTCAAAGTAGCCAGTTTTGTCACAGCTCTAGCAAGTCAACTTTGACTTTTCAGTCAGACTAACCTTATTATAACCTTGAGATATACACCATCGTTACCAGGGAACCTTTTACATTCCACCACATTATTAGCAGATGTACCAACAACTTCATTACCCTTTGACTTTAGCCTCTCCAAAAAGTCATTATAATTATTTATTGAAACCCCATCATTTACTCATTCGCATCTTGTAATGAGAATTGCCATACGAATCATTGGGAATTAGCAATCAGTATTTTGAAATCTCGCAGCATGTCTACGCCAACAGTTATATGTTTATATATAACGTCTATCTTCTGGACTTAATTTGAATGTGAAGTTTCTGAAAAACACTCCGAACTACGAATTGGTTCTCCGAAAATGGAAAAAATGCTGATGAAGCAGCAAAAACTATAAACGACTTTAAACGGTAAAAGCTGGATGATAATGATGAAGTGTGCTGGCAAAGCGCAGAAAAAGAGAAGTTTTGGAACTGAAAAACGGATTGAGCAAAGTAGGAAGGAGGCTGTGGACAAATTACAAAGACTGAACCTGACTTCAAAGGATCCAAATGATTCAGTACCTGCTGAAGTCATTAACGAATACCTTGCTCCTGACTCTAAACCCCTGCGGACAATATTCTTCATCATCCTCTGATATTAGAAATTCTAAAATATCATCATATCTTTCATTATAAATATCCTCCATATTTCTGAAGATATTTTCTTAATTTTTCTTATTTGAAATCATTTACCTTTTCGCGCTATCTGTATTACATCATAAAAAAAACTATTTTAGTTTCTAAATTCTGAAACATTCAAGTTTAGAATAGGAATATTTTGAAGTAGTGTTGGGAACTGAAGCATGAATTAGTATAATATAATGACACTTGATCAACGTGATTATATTACAGTAAGTCATGCTGAGTTTCTAAATGGAACGTGATGATTCACAGATCATAACATCATCATGTGCCATGTTATACGACTCTTGTATTCTATTTAACCTCTAAAATATCAAGAAAATATTTCTTGATAATTCGGCCTTTTCCAAGGTATTCTAGTAATTTAACAAGTCAAGATCGTGCCATCACAATTTCCTTCCTAGAACATTAACAATGTTCATTCCAAAATTCATATCTGTGAATTCTGGACCATTACAAGCGGTGCTTAATCGCAAGAAGAAGAAACGAAAGGGCAAAACTCCGAAATAGAAATTGGGGTATAAATTGCAGCAATTAAAAGAGAGCATTAACTGTGAATGATAATGATTATAGAAGACAGAAGTAGAGACTTTGAAATATAAGGGAACATATAAAGCCCAACGATAAACCAGAAATTATAAGCCATATATATCGATGCATATAGCAATATAAAGACTCGGGAGAACTAGAAACACTATAAACCCAAGAGTATAGTAGAAGTAAATAGATTCTTCCGGCGGTAGATGAAAAAGAAGAATGGCCGATATGAAAGTTAGAAGTATATCGAGAATCAGAACTGGATGGAGCATATTGATGAATACTTTAAAATATGAGTTGAGGGGGAAAGAATAGAAGGTGATGAAACATGACTAGGAACTTAGAAATCAACAGATTTAACTCACACAATGGCAGAATAAGTGAATCAAACCCTCTAGTGAATAGGTTAAGTTTTTTTTTGATTAATTTAGTCAAACCACAACTAAATCAAGTGTGATTAGATCAACACCTAGAGCTATTATTCACCACCTGGGTGATTTGGACTGAGAGAGAATCGGAGGAGCTCACTAGATCTGAGTGTGTGTAACAAATGAGAGGCTTAACCTAAAATGAAGAACATAAGACTTTATATACCCCTGCTGTTGACTCACCCATACAATTCATTCATCACACGTATGAGTTGGCTTCATCAGCCGTACGGGTGATCACTCACTCGTGTCTTCCCATTTAGGTTGTAATTGTGACTTAGCTCAGCATCAACCGTGCGTATGAGCCTGTCAGCCATACTAGTGAGGCTTTACTCGTACGTCTGACTAAGTCTAACATAGTCAAACATCCAAATCTCGTTCCTGTAGTTCCTGTAACCACATACAAACACGGATAGGATAATAACAAGCAATCATGGTGGCCAGTAAACTGTTGTACCTGCAATGGACGTGGGTAGATGTCTAGGGACTTGCATAAAATGCATCAACAGAAGGTGTGAGTTGTAAGGAAACGAATGAGGTAAATTTATAAGAAAATCTATGACAGAACAATTAAAATGGATGATCGCATTTAAAGCGGATCCTAATTCCCTTGATTACCGAAGAGTCAAATCTTATTAAGAAGATTTTCTTCAAATCCCTTGAAATCTGGGAATCAATCATATCTACGTCAAATGATAAGATGAATCTACACTTACTTATTTCACTCTTCTATGTTAGCTTCATTCGTACTCTTCATATAAATGGATTGTTTATCCAAATTATTAAATGATGATAAAACTCTAATTTTCAGCCCGTATGCATCATGAAAACATACTTATTATCATTCACGACCTTTTCACTTAAATTTCGGGACGAAATTTCTTTAACGGGTAGGTACTGTGACAACCCAGAAATTTCCAACCAAATTTAAACTTTAATCTTTATATGTTTCCGACACGATAAGCAATATTTGTTAAGTTAAATTTCAAGAATTTTAAACTATGTTCATACATTCATTCAACCTCGACCAAGTTCCAACGATTCACGAACCATTAAACGAATATGATTATATATGTATATGTGTATATATATTATAACTTGAAACGTAAACAAAATATTAGATTAAATACTTTATATGATTGTATCTGTTTCAAAATGTTTATCAATGGAATTAGAAGATAAGATCAAATGATTGAATTATTAGATATATTGAATTATTATTATAAGTCTCTGTTGAAAGGCCCATGTTGATTTGAGAAATCTTTCCATTTTAACAATATTCGGAAAATGGTAAAGTGATTTTTAAATAAGAACAAATTGTCAATCATTGAGAACTAGACAAAGGATAGTGGAAGATTGAATCTCATAAAGACTCGATTGATCTATTTAGTTTCAAACGTACAAAAATGTTTTCAGTTTAAAAAGAACTTTATTATTAAAACGTATATAACTTTTATAAATATCTAGAACCATTTTTGACAACTCATTACTTAACTAGTATGATAAAGATAACGATATTTATATTTTATTTCATTAAATATATATAACGATTTAAATTAATATTATATATATTTATACGCGTATTATACATACATAGTTTTTATACTTTTACTATACTTTAACTTTACCTTTACTTTACTTTTACTTTACTTTAACTTTAATAATTCACTTTAATAATTCATACTTTAATAATTCACTTTAATAATTCATACTTTAATAATTCATACTTGAATAATTCACTTTAATAATTCATACTTTAATAATTCACTTTAATAATTTATACTTTAATAATTCACTTTAATAACTCATACTTTAATAATTCACTTTAATAATTCATATTTTAATAATTCACTTTAATAATTCATACTTTAATAATTCACTTTAATAATTCAAAAATCTATTATAAATAGAATTCAATTGGTTTCATTATTTCATAGAAACTTGAAAATATTTTTCTCTAAACTCTCTCAATCGATTTATATATATATATTTACTCCGTATTATTTCAAGATATTATTAGTATACATAAAATATTACGACGGAGTGCTGTCCGAGTGATTTCGAAATTGTTTTTCGAGTGGGATAGGATTAAGGAAATTATGGGTTATAGCTATGGAGGTGATTGAGTATGGTTCATGGGTATGCTCGTGAGGTCAATATAGTGTTTATCATTTCCGTTGCGTCTACGTACCTTTCCTGCAATATTGAATCTCAATATTGATACGTGAGTACTCATAATTTAACTTTTACATACTAATAGTGTATCCCTGACTAGTGCTCGAGTATTTAGGATTATGTATGCTTGTACTTTTGATATTGCCCTTAGACAGGTTAGGTTGAATCTTGAATTAGTTACACTTGCGGTTGAGATAAGGTATAAGATATGCATGTCCTTGGAAAGCTAGCGAAAAATTAAGAACTTTTCCTTTTGATATCGAATGGTTTCGATGAACGGATTAGAAGTTATAATCAATTGAATTTTCGATATTTTTATTAAAAATGATTATTATTATCGTCGTTTTTATCGTCGTTCTAGTTTTATCTTATTATTATCATTATTATTATCTTTATCAATACAAGGGATTTATCATTAAAAATTGTTATTTTTTTTTATTATTACTATCTTTATTATCGTTAAAGTTATAATTAGTATTATTATTATTATCCAATTATTATTATTATTATTATTATTATTATTATTATTATTGGTATTATTATTATTATTATTATTATTATCATTATTAATATATATATCATTATTTAAAAATGGTTATTGTTATTGTTATTATTATTACTACTATATTATCTTTAAGATAATTATTAGTATTATCGTTAATAATGTTATAGTAACTATCATTATTAATATTAGTGTAATTAAAACAAATATTTGTAACACCTAATTATTTTGATTACTATTATTATCATTATTATAAACACGATATAAAAGATGATTAAAAGCTATTAAACAAAACAATTAGGAAATAATGGGTAAGAGTATCATGATGAAATTAAAATATTATAAGATATTGATTTAGATAAAATTATCGTTCTTATTATTTTTATCATTACTATTATTATTAAAAGTATCGTTAGTATTAAAACTATCATTTTAACAAAAATTATCATTTTAATAGAAATGTCATTGTTACTATAAAATATCATTATTATTATTATTATTTTAAATAGAATTATTATTTTAAAGATAATATTAAAAATTATTGTAAATATTAAAGATATCGTAATTAAAATTATCGTTTTATCATAATGTCATCTTAGTAATTATAAATAATGATATTTTTAAAATAATAATTATTATTACAAAATAATACAACTTTTACTTACTATCATTATAGATATTATTTTATCAAATAAATATGTGATACAAACATATTTTACTATGTGTAATAACTTACTTTAATAATACCTATCATATTATCTTTATGATATTAAATGAACCCTATAAATTTTATTACTTAATATATATAAAAGTATATTTTATTATATAAATTTAATATAAAATTTTATTTATTAATAAATAAATTATATTATTTACTCTAATAAATCTTTTAAAAATATTTAAAAATATAAAACGACGATATTTAAACTACATATTAATCATGTATATATTTTTGGAAATTATTTTGAGTCAAATTTACTTTTGTTGACTTTTGCATATTAGTCTCGAGCATTAGGATTGTGGTACACTATGACTTGACCTAATTTGTTAGACAAATATTGACCAACATATAATTATATATAATTAATTTAGTTTCGTGAATCCGAGGCCAACCTTGCACTTGTTCCATGACGTTATATGTATTTTTACTATGAAATACAGTATGGTGAGTTTCATTTGCCTTTTTACCCTTTATATTTTTGGGCTGAGAATACATGCGCAATTTTTATAAATGTTTTACGAAATAGACACAAGTAATTGAAACTACATTATATGGGTGAATGATAGAAACAAAATATGCCCCTTTTGCTTGGTAACCTAAGAATTAGTAAACCGATCTACTAATTGACGCGAATCTTAAAGATAGATCTATTGGGCCTAACAAACCCCATCCAAAGTACCGGATGCTTTAATACTTTGAAATTTATATCATGTCCGAAGGAGGATCCCGGAATGATAGGGGATATTCTTATATGTATCTAGTTAATGTCGGTTACCAGGTGTTCACCATATGAATGATTATTTTTGTTTCTATGCATGGGACGTATATTTATGAGAACTGGAAATGAAATTCTTGTGGTCTATTAAAATGATGAAAATAAATGATTATGATAAAATAATGAACTCACCAACCTTTTAGTTGACACTTTAAAGCATGTTTATTCTCAGGTGTTAAAGAAATCTTCCGCTGTGCATTTGCTCATTTTAAAGATATTACTTGGAGTCTTTCATAGCATATTTCGAAGAACGTTGCATTCGAGTCATTGAGTTCATCAAAGATTATTATTAAATCAATTTATAGTTGGAGAGTGGATATTATGAAATGGTATGCATGCCTGTCAATTTTCGATGTAAAGAAAGATTGTCTTTTAAAAATGAATGCAATGTTTGTAAAATGTATCATATAGAGGTCAAATACCTCGCAATGTAATCAACTATTGTGAATCATTTATAATGTATATGAACGGGTCCTTTTATCTAATTCACGAAATCCTATGTTGGGATATGTTGAGTCAAAATAGGTTCTTAACCCGTAGCGTAAAACTGCATTTAGGTTCCCCGCATTTAACGCTTTAAAGAAAACACAGCGTAACTTACGGTCTCCCCAATGTGATATACCCCACCTATCATAGGAAAGCCTTTTATAAACTAAGGCATTTCTGGAAAGTCTTTCAAATGTTTGACAAGTTAATTTCGCCTTAACTAAATGTGCTGATGAATTCTGACAGACTTTAGACAAGATTTCCTCAATCATATCCTCTGGTAGGTCTTCTAAAATATTCGATTGTCTACCCTTAACGTCCATTTTGTTTTTATACTGTAAAATAGACAAGGATTAGATTCGTAAAAGATAATTAACAAACAATACAAGCAATTTTTACATAGAACATAAAAGTACAAGAACACTACAATACATATAATACACAACATGATTACAACCCTCTAATCTGAATCACTGGTTTCTTCTTCTTCAGACTTGGTTCGTTTTCCTAATTTTCTAGGGATATATGGTGTTCCTCTAATAAGAGCCGTCATTTTCCACAATGGTTTAGAAAAACCTAGTGGTTTAGAGATTCCCGGGTTATTGTTACAATTTAGGAAATACGGACATTGCCGATACATATAAAGTTCATCGGGGTTGGAATCAGGTTTCTCTATTTTTATACCTTTTCCCTTATTATTTTCTTTCGCTTTATTAAATTGGGTAGAGGTAGTTTCTATAACATCATCGGAATCCTCATCGGGATCCGATTAATCGGAAAATTGATAATCTTCCCAATATTTTGCTTCCTTGGCGGAAACACCATTGACCATTATTAACTTTGGTCCGTTGGTTGAGGATTTTCTTTTATTTAATCGATTTACTATAGGTATCAATATTTCTTCCTCCGGAACCTATTCTTCTTCCGGTTCCTCCTCTTCCGGTTCCTCCTCTTCCGATTCCTCTTCTTCCGGTTCCTCCTCTTCCGGTTCCTCCTCTTCCGGTTCCCCTTCTTCCGGTTCCTCTTCGGGAATTTGTGAATCTTCCCAAAATATATTCGACTCTTCATTATTATTAGGTGAATCGATGGGATTTGTACTAGTGGTAGACATCTATCACACAATATCAAACACATTAAGAGGTTAATATATCACATAATATTTACATGTTAATAATATATAGTTTCCAACAAAAGTGTTAAGCAATCGTTTTTAATGAAAATACGGTCGAAGTCCAGACTCACTAATGTATCCTAACAAATTCTATAAGACACACTAATGCAAATTTCTGGTTCTCTAAGACCAACGCTCGGATACCAACTGAAATGTCCATTTCATATTGATTATAAACGTTCCATATTAATTGATTTCGTCGCGAGGTTTTGACCTCTATATGAGACGTTTTTCAAAGACTGCATTCATTTTTAAAACAACCATAACCTTTATTTTATCGATAAAGTTTTAAAAAATCATTACGTATATTATCAAATAATGATAATCTAAAATATACCGTTTACACACGACCATTACATAATGGTTTACAATATGAATATATTACATCAAAAATAAGTTTCTTGAATGCAGTTTTACATAATATCATACAAGCATGGACTCTAAATATTGTCCTTATTTTAGTATGCAACAGCGGAAGTTTCTATTTTAGGAAAGTTTCTATTTTTGGAAAGTTTCCAAATTTAGAAAGTTGCTATTTTTGGAAAGTTTCCTTAATTAGAAAGTCAACAAAAGTCAACTGAAAGTCAAAGTCAACCGAAAGTCAACTAAAAAGTCAACCTTAGTCAAACATAGTCAACATAAAATTTTAAAGTATAGGTTATATTAATAATATAAGTTATAATGTTATTTAAAGTCATATATGTATAATTATGTCATAACATAAGTTTAATTAAATTAAAATGAATTATTAAAGTTAACATAAGTTTAAATGATATAATTAATATAACATAAGTATTTAATTAAGTAATTAAATATCAATCATAATATAAGTATTATTAATTAATAATAAATTTTAAATCATATCATAAGTATTATTAATTAATAATGAATTATTAATCATATCATAAGTTTCTAATTAAAATTATTAAATCATAAGTATTTAATAATTAAATTATAATTAAATAATAACTAAGTCTTATAATAATTAAATAATTAATTAATCCTTATTATAAGTCTTATTATAATAATCTCATAATATAAGTTTAATACTTACCATAAGTATTTTTCATTAATAATAAAAGTATTATTAATCATAAGTTTAATTAAATGTTTAATTAAATCATAATTAATTAATAAATGATATAACAAATATATATATCATAAGTCTTAAATTAAATAATTACTTTTTATATCATAATTAATTTATTAATAATGAAATTCATTATTTATATCATAAGTCTTATTTAATAACCATAAATTTTAATTAAAAGTTCATCGGGTCATAACTTGAGCCCCGGGAATCAGTTTTCGGCGAGTCTTATATATATCTTCGCCTAACCAACCCACCCTGAAATGTCCCATTCATATTGATTATAAACGTTCCATATTAATTGATTTGGTCGCGAGATTTTGACCTCTATATGAGACATTTTTCAAAGACTGCATTCATTTTTAAAACAACCATAACCTTTATTTTATCGATAAAGGTTTAAAAAAACATTACGTAGATTATCAAATAATGATAATCTAAAATATACCGTTTACACACGACCATTGCATAATGGTTTACAATATGAATATATTACATCAAAAATAAATTTCTTGAATGCAGTTTTACATAATATCATACAAGCATGGACTCCAAATCTTGTCCTTATTTTAGTATGCAACAGCGGAAGCTCTTAATAATCACCTGAGAATAAACATGCTTAAAACGTCAACAAAAATGTTGGTGAGTTATAGGTTTAACCTATATATTATCAAATCATAATAATAGACCACAAGATTTCATATTTCAATACATCCCATACATAGAGATAAAAATCATTCATATGGTGAACATCTGGTAACCGACATTAACAAGATGCATATAAGAATATCCCCATCATTCCGGGACATCCATCAGACATGATATAAAAACTCGAAGTACTAAAGCATCCGCTACAACGGATGGGGTTTGTTGGGCCCAATAGATCTATCTTTAGGATTCGCGTCAATTAGGCGTGCACTAATTCTCAAAATTAGTGATTTTCCCTAATTCTTAGGATACCAAGCAAAAGGGGCATATTCGGCTTCGATCATTCAACCATAGAAAGTAGTTTCATGTACTTGTGTCTATTTTGTAAAACATTTATGAAGCTGCATGTATTCTCATCCCAAAAATATTAGATTTTAAAAGTGGGACTATAACTCACTTTCACAGATTTTTACTTCGTCGGGAAGTAAGACTTGGCCACTGGTCGATTCACGAACCTATAACAAATATATACATATATATTAAAGTATGTTCAAAATATATTTACAATATTTTTAATACGTTTTAATGTTTTAAGTTTATTAAGTCAGCTGTCCTCGTTAGTAACCTACAACTAGTTGTCCATAGTTAGATGTACAGAAATAAATTGATATATATTATTTTGACCCAATCCACAACCCAGTGTATACACGTCTCAGGCTAGATCACAATTCAAAGTATATATATTTTTGGAATCAACCTCAACCCTGTATAGCTAACTCCAACATTACTGCATATAGAGTGTCTATGGTTGTTCCAAATAATATATATAGATGGGTCGATATGATATGTAAAAACATTTGCATACGTGTCTATGGTATCCCAAGATTACATAATATATTATAATATATGTATTATACAATATAAGTTAGCTAGGATATGATTAATATAGAATTGTTACCAATTTTCATGTTGCTACAACAAGTAAAAATATCCAATGTTGTTTTACCCATAACTTCTTCGTTTTAAATCTGTTTTGAGTTAATCCAATTGCTATGGTTTCATATTGAACTTAAGTTTATGAATCTATACATAAAAATTATAAGTTTATTTTCGTAAATACAGGTTACAAGTCATTTTTGTAAAGGTAGTCATTTCAGTCGAAAGAACGACGTCTAGATGACCATTTTGGAAAACATACTTCCACTTTGAGTTTAATCATGATTTTTGGATATAGTTTCATGTTCATAAGAAAAATTATTTTCCCAGAATAACAACTTTTAAATCAAAGTTTATCATAGTTTTTAATTAACTAACCCAAAACAGCCCGCGGTGTTACTACGACGGCTTATATCCAGTTTTACGGTGTTTTCCGTATTTTCAGGTTTTAAATCATTAAGTTAGCATATCATATAGATATAGAACATGTGTATAGTTGATTTTAAAAGTCAAGTTAGAAGGATTAACTTTTGTTTGCGAACAATTTTAGAATTAACTAAACTATGTCCTAGTGATTTCAAGTTTAAACCTTCGAATAAGGTAGTTATATATATATGAATCGAATGATGTTATGAACATCATTACTACCTCAGGTTTTATGGATAAACCTACTAGAAATGAGAAAAATAGATCTAACTTCAAAGGATCCTTGGATGGCTTGAAAGTTCTTGAAGCAGAATCATGACACGAAAACAAGTTCAAGTTAGATTTCCACTCGAAATAAGATTGTTATAGTTATAGAAATTGAATCAAAGTTTGAATATGAGTATTACCTTGAATAAGAAAGATAACCTACTATAAATAACAAAGGTTTCTTGATCTTAGATGATTACTTGGAATGGATTAGAAAGCTTGGAAGTAAACTAGTAAACTTGAAAGGATTTTCGAAGTGTTCTTCCTAAGATGATTATAGCTTGATTCTTGAAGTAATTTTTGATGAAGATGATGATTAGCTACTGAAAAAATTCGTTCATAAGTGTGTGTGTGTGTGTGTGTGTGTGTGTGTGTTGAGAGAGAATTAGAAAGAGAATTGGAAGTGAAATGGAGTGAATGATGAGTGGTAAGTGGTGAGTGGTGAGTGGGGTTAAAAGGAGTTCTAGTTAGTTGACTAGTTCATGGTAGAAGTTAAAATTGATTAGTCATGCATGACATAATCAAGAGTGGAATCCCATGCTAGTTCCTATTGGTATATACCCATAGTAAGTACGTCTAGAAGCTATGTATAATACGGGTATGAATACGACTAAAATTCTTGATGAAAAAAATGGGAATGTAACTGTAACCATTTTCGTTAAGTATGAGTGTTTTGATATATGTCTTGAAGTCTTCCAAAAGTATATTAATACATCTAAATACACTACATGTATATACATTTTAACTGAGTCGTTAAGTCATCGTTAGTCGTTACATGTAAGTGTTGTTTTGAAACCTTTAAGTTAACGATCTCATTTAATGTTGTTAACCCATTGTTTATTATATCTAATGATATGTTAAATTATTATATTATCATGATATTATGATATATTAATATATCTTAATATGATATATATACATTTAAATGTTGTTACAACGATAATCGTTACATGTATGTTTCGTTTCGAAATCCTTAAGTTAGTAGTCTTGTTTTTACATATGTAATTCATTGTTAATATACTTAATGAGATACATACTTACCATAATATCATGTTAACTATATATATATATATATATATATATATATATATATATATATATATATATATATATATATATATATATATATATTCATATACATATACATATATATGTCATCATATAGTTTTTACAAGTTTTAACGTTCGTGAATTGCCGGTCAACTTGGGTGGTCAATTGTCTATATGAAACTCATTTCAAATAATCAAGTCTTAACAAGTTTGATTGCTTAACATGTTGGAAACACTTAATCATGTAAAAATCAATTTCATTTAATATATATAAACATGGAAAAGTTCAGGTCACTACAGTACCTACCCGTTAAATAAATTTCGTCCCGAAATTTTAAGCAGTTGGAGGTGTTGTCGTATCTTCTGGAAATAAGTGCGGGTATTTCTTCTTCATCTGGTCTTCTCGTTCCCAGGTGAACTCGGGTCCTCTATGAGCATTTCATCGAACCTTAACAATTGGTATTTTGTTTTGCTTAAGTCTTTTAACCTCACGATCCATTATTTCGACGGGTTCTTCGATGAATTGAAGTTTTTCGTTAATTTGGATTTCGTCTAACGGAATAGTGAGATCTTCTTTAGCAAAACATTTCTTCAAATTCGAAACATGGAATGTGTTATGTACAGCCGTGAGTTGTTGAGGTAGCTCAAGTCGGTAAGCTACTGGTCCGACACGATCAATAATCTTGAATGGTCCAATATACCTTGGATTTAATTTCCCTCGTTTACCAAATCGAACAACACCTTTCCAAGGTGCAACTTTAAGCATGACCATCTCTCCAATTTCAAATTCTATATCTTTTCTTTTAATGTCAGCATAGCTCTTTTGTCGACTTTGGGCGGGTTTCAACCGTTGTTGAATTTAGATGATCTTCTCGGTAGTTTCTTGTATTATCTTCGGACCCGTAATCTGTCTATCCCCCACTTCACTCCAACAAATCGGAGACCTGCACTTTCTACCATAAAGTGCTTCAAACGGGGCCATCTTAATGCTTGAATGGTAACTGTTGTTGTAGGAAAATTCTGCTAACGGAAGGTGTCGATCCCAACTGTTTCTGAAATCAATAACACATGCTCGTAGCATGTATTCAAGCGTTTGTATCATCCTTTCGTTCTGCCCATCAGTTTGTGGATGATAGGCAGTACTAATGTCTAGACGAGTTCCTAATGTTTACTGTAATGTCTGCCAGAATCATGAAATAAATCTGCCATCCCTATCAGAGATAATAGAGATTGGTATTCCATGTCTGGAGACGGCTTCCTTCAAATACAGTAGTGCTAACTTCTCCATCTTGTCATCTTCTCTTATTGGCAAGAAGTGTACTGATTTTGTAAGACGATCAACTATTACCCAAATAGTATCAAAACCACTTGCAGTCCTTGGCAATTTAGTGATGAAATCCATGGTAATGTTTTCCCATTTCCATTCCGGGATTTCGGGTTGTTGAAGTAGACCTGATGGTTTCTGATGCTCTGCTTTGACCTTAGAACACGTTAAACATTCTCCTACGTATTTAGCAACATCGGCTTTCATACCCGGCCACCAAAATGTTTCTTGAGATCCTTGTACATCTTCCCCGTTCCAGGATGTATTGAGTATCTGGTTTTATGAGCTTCTCTAAGTACCATTTCTCATATCTCCAAATTTTGGTACCCAAATTCTTTCAGCCTTATACCGGGTTTTGTCTTCCCGAATATTAAGATGCTTCTCCGATCCTTTGAGTATTTCATTCTTTAAATTTCCCTCTTTTAAAACTCCTTGTTGCGCCTCCTTTATTTGAGTAGTAAGGTTATTGTGAATCATTATATTCATAGGTTTTACTCGAATGGGTTCTATATCCTTTCTGCTCAAGGTGTCGGCTACCACATTTGCCTTCCTCGGGTGGTAACGAATCTCAAAGTCGTAATCATTCAACAATTCAATCCATCTGCGCTGCCTCATGTTCAGTTATTTCTGATTAAATATGTGTTGAAGACTTTTGTGATCGGTATATATAATACTTTTGACCCCATATAAGTAGTGATACCAAGTCTTTAATGCAAAAACAACCGCGCTTAATTCCAAATCATGCGTCGTATAATTCTGCTCATGAATCTTCAATTGTCTAGACGCATAAGCAATTACTTTTGTTCGTTGCATTAATTCACAACCGAGACCTTGCTTTGAGGCGTCACAATATATCACAAAATCATCGTTCCCTTCAGGTAATGACAATATAGGTGTCGTAGTTAACTTTTTCTTCAACAATTGAAATGCTTTCTCCTGCTCATCCTTCCATTCAAATTTCTTCCCTTTATGCATTAATGAAGTTAAGGGTTTTGCTATTTTGGAAAAATCTTGGATGAACCTTCTATAGTAACCAGCCAGTCCTAAAAATTGGCGTATATGCTTCGGAGTTTTCGGGGCTTCCCACTTTTCAACGGTTTCAATCTTTGCCGGATCCACTTGAATACCTTCTTTGTTCACTATGTGACCGAGGAATTGAACTTCTTCCAACCAAAATGCACACTTTAAAAACTTAGCGTACATTTTTTCTTTCCTTAACAACTCTAACACTTTTCTCAAATGTTCTTCGTGCTCCTGGTCATTCTTTGAGTAAATAAGTATGTCATCGATGAAAACAATGACAAACTTGTCAAGGTATGGTACACACACTCGGTTCATGAGGTCCATGAACACAGCTGGTGCGTTAGTCAACCCAAACGGCATAACCATAAACTCGTAATGACCGTAACGCGTCCTAAAAGCAGTCTTTGGAATATCATCCTCCTTCACCCGCATTTGATGATACCCAGAACGTAAATCAATCTTCGAATAAACCGATGAGCCTTGTAGTTGATCAAATAAGTCATTGATTCTCGGTAGTGGGTAGCGGTTCTTGATGGTAAGTTTGTTCAACTCTCAGTAGTCGATACACAACCTAAATGTACCATCCTTCTTCTTGACAAACAAAACAGGAGCTCCCCATGGTGATGTACTTGATCGTATAAAACCACGCTCTAAAAGTTCTTGTAGTTGGCTTTAGAGTTCTTTCATTTCACTGGGTGCGAGTCTGTATCGAGCACAAGCTATTGGTGCAGCTCCTGGTACGAGATCTATTTGAAATTCAACAGATCGATGTGGAGGTAGTCCCGGTAATTCTTTCGGAAATACATCGGGAAATTCTTTTGCGACGGGAACATCACTGATGTTCTTTTCTTTAGGTTTAACTTCCTCGATGTGTGCTAGAATGACATAACAACCTTTTCTTATTAGTTTTTGCGCCTTCATACTAGTAATAAGATTTAATTTCGCGTTATTCTTTTCTCCGTACACCATTAAAGGTTTTCTTTTTTCACGCACAATGCGAATCACATTTTTGTAACAAACGACTTCTGCTCTCACCTTTTTCAACCAGTCCATGCCAATTATTATATTAAATCTCCCTAACTCGACTGGTATTAAATTAATTTTAAATGTTTCATTAACTAGTTTAATTTCTCTATCCCGACATACTTTATCTGCTGTAATTAGTTTACCGTTTGCTAATTCGAGTAAAAATTTACTATCTAAAGGCGTCAATGGGCAACTTAATTTAGCACAAAAATCTCTACTCATATAGCTTCTATCCGCACACGAATCTAATAAAACATAAGCAGATTTATCGTCAATAAGAAAGGTACCCGTAACAAGCTCCGGGTCATCCTGTGCTTCTGCCGAATTAATGTTGAAGACTCGTCCACGGCCTTGCCCATTATTATTCCCTTGATTAGGGCATGCTTTGCTGAAATGGCCCGGCTTTTCGCATCCGTAACAAATAATGAAATTATTTGTTCTGTTATTTTTATATGCCTTTGGTCCATAGACATCACACTTTGTTACACTATGTCCGGTTCTATTACACTTGGTAAACACTACTACACAGAACTTATCTGGATGAAACCCTCCACACCTTAGACATTTATTATTCTGATTGTTGTTGCCATTGTTGTTATTGATTTGGTTGTTGTTGGGATTGTTATTGTTGTTGGAACGGTTGTTGTTGTTGTTGTTGTTGTTGTTGGGACATTTGTTGTAGTTATTGTTAGGATTGTGGTTATTATTGCGATTGTTGTTGAGGTTGTTGGGATAGTTGTTGCGATTGTTATTGTTGTTGTACTGGTGATTCTTGTCACCGTTTTCCTTCCACTTCCTCTTGAGTTGTTTCGTGTTGGCTTCTTCGGCCGTCTGTTCTTTAATTCTTCCCTCAATCTGAATTATGAGTTTATGAGCCATTCGACTTGCCTTTTGTATGGAAGCGGGCTTGTGTGAACTCACATCTTCTTGAATCCTTACTGGTAACCCTTTTATAAACGCGTCGATCTTCTCCTCTTCATCTTCGAATGTTCCTGGACATAATAGGCACAACTCTGTGAATCTTCGTTCATATGTGGTAATGTCGAACCCTTGTGTTCGTAACTCTCTAAGCTCTACCTTGAGCTTATTGACTTCGTTTCTAGGACGGTACTGCTCGTTCATCAGTTGCTTGAATGCTGACCATGGTAGTGCGTAAGCAGCATTTTGTCCTACCTGTTCAAGATAGGTGTTCCACCACGTTAACGCAGTACCTGTGAAGGTATGCGTAGCGTACTTAACTTTGTCCTCTTCAGTACACTTACTTATGGCAAACACCGATTCGACTTTCTCGATCCACCGTTTCAATCCAATTGGTCCTTCGGTTCCATCGAATTCCAAAGGTTTGCAGGCAGTGAATTCTTTGTAGGAGTATCCTACACGATTTCTTGTGGGATTAGTTCCACTACTAGATCCAGAGTTATTGTTGTTATTTTGCATTGCAGCCTGCACTACGGCTATGTTTGCAGCAAGGAAAACACGGAAGTCTTCCTCGCTCATGTTCAAATTCTGACGAGTAGTCGGTGCCATTTCCTTCAAAAATAGTCAAACGAATTAAGTTAATCATATAGAATTTTAAGAGTAGTCAATAGTATTTCGTAGCATAGTATGAACTCATTTATAAAAGCTTTTTCTTCATATTAGCGTTTTATAGTTTTTAATTCGGGTAGTACCTACCCGTTAAGTTCATACTTAGTAGCTAATATACAATTCAACTACTACAATTCCATATGAAAAAACTGATTATAATAAAATTTCGCGTTCAAATTTTATATAATAATTACAACTTGCAATACTGCTATTATACATTTAGGATGAAATATAGCACATAATAACTTTGCTACTCGGCAGCTATAAAGGCTTTTCTAGTTAATACGCAAGTCGTTCAGCAAAAGAAATAAAGACACTTAATTCATAAGTCGAGAAACAAGTCATGCATTCTGGTTTTACTAAGACCACTTCCCATCCTTGGTCTTCTGGAAAGTAACCGTTATGACCATTGGCTAGGCAGCATGTTGTAATGTCATCAAAAGGACGAGGGTTTCGTAATGTCCAACTGCCCCGTAATAATCTAAAAACCTTGTTTCTCACTTCAACTACTGAATCCGTCACTTGTGGAAAGGTTTTATTTAAAAGTTGTAATCCGATGTTCTTTTTCTCACTTTGGTAAGAAGCGAACATCACTAACCCGTAAGCATAACATGCTTCTTTATGCTGCATGTTAGAAGCTCTTTCTAACTCGCGAAATCCTATGTTGGGATATGTTGAGTCAAAATAGGTTCTTAACCCGTAGCGTAAAATTGCATTTGGGTTCCCCGCATTTAACGCTTTAAAGAAAACACGGCGTAACTTACGGTCTCCCCAATGTGATATACCACACCTATCAAAGGAAAGCCTTTTATAAACTAAGGCATTTCTGGAAAGTCTTTCAAATGTTTGACAAGTTAATTTTACCATAACTAAATGTGCTGATGAATTCTGACCGACTCTAGACAAGATTTCCTCAATCATATCCTCTGGTAGGTCTTCTAAAATATTCGGTTGTCCACCCTTAACGTCCATTTTGTTTTTATACTGTAAAATAGACAAGGATTAGATTTATAAAAGATAATTAACAAAAAATACAAGCAATTTTTACATAGAACATAAAAGTACAAGCACACTACAATACATATAATACACAACATGATTACAACCCTCTAATCTGAGTCACTGGTTTCTTCTTCTTCGAACTTGGTTCGTTTTCCTAATTTTCTAGGGATATATGGTGTTCCTCTAATACGAGCCGTCGTTTTCCACAATGGTTTAGAAAACCTGGTGGTTTAGAGGTTCTCGGATTATTGTTACAATTTAGGAAATACGGACGTTGCCGATACATATAAAGTTCATCGGGGTTGGAATCAGGTTTCTCTATTTTTATACCTTTTCCCTTATAATAATCTTTTGTTTTATTAAATTGGGTCGAGGTAATTTCTATAACATCATCGGGATCCTCATCGGGATCCAATTCATCGAAAAATTGGTAATCTTCCCAATAATTTGCTTCCTCGGCGGAAACACCATTGACCATTTTTAACATTGGTCCGTTGGTTAAGGATTTTCTTTTATTTAATCGATTTACTGTAGGTATCGATATTTCTTCCTCCGGAACCTCTTCTTCTTCCAGTTCCTCCTCTTCCGGTTCCTCTTCTTCCGGTTCCTCCTCTTCCGGTTCCTCCTCTTCTGGTTCCTCTTCGGGAATTTGTGAATCTTTCCAAAGTATATTCGACTCTTCATTACTATTAGGGGAGTCGATGGGATTTGTACTAGTGATAGACATCTGTCACACAATATCAAACATATTAAGAGGTTAATATATCACATAAGAATTACATATAGTTTCCAACAAAAGTGTTAAGCAATCATTTTTTAAAGAAAACACGGTCGAAGTCCAGACTCACTAATGTATCCTAACAAACTCGATAAAACACACTAATGCAAATTTCTGGTTCTCTAAGACCAATGCTCGGATACCAACTGAAATACAGTGGGGACAACCACCGTCCCACCCAGTACCTCAGATACTGATTTTAGGGTCTGCCTCTCGGCTACTGCCAACCCTCGTAAGGGATCGCAAGGAGTAAGAGTCAATGCTTCGTCACAGGTAACACTGTGAGAACCTCCTTTACGACTAACCCGCCACACATGGACGGCGTTATACCAGCTCTGATGCCAACTGAAATGTCCCGTTCATATTGATTATAAATGTTCCATATTAATTGATTTCGTTGTGAGGTTTTGACCTCTATATGAGACGTTTTTTAAAGACTGCATTCATTTTTAAAACAAACCATAACCTTTATTTTATCGACAAGGTTAAAAGGACACCACCTAGATTATCAGAAATGATAATCTAAAAATATCACACTTACACACTACCAATACATATTGATTTACAATATTAATATGTTACAACAAAGTAAATCTCGAATACAGTTTTAAAAAATAATATACAAGCATGCTGACACCAAATCTTGTCCATATATTAGCATGCAACAGCGGAAGCTCTTAATAATCACCTGAGAATAAACATGCTTTAAACGTCAACAAAAATGTTGGTGAGTTATAGGTTTAACCTCTATATCAAATTGTAATAATAGACCACAAGATTTCATCTTTCAATAACATGCAATCTGCATAAAAATCATTCGTATGGTTGAACACCTGGTAACCGACATTAACAAATGCATCTAGAATATTGTCATAACCCGTCCTTAACCATAAGAACGAGTTAGATAACGTATGATTTCATTGCGAGGTATTGACCTCTATATGCGACATTTTTAAAAGAACAACTGCATTTATTTTACATTACAAACCATAACTCTTATGTTAATACAAGCTTTAGACAATATAAAGATGATTATCGTTTAGCGATAATCTTAGACTTACAAACTTTACATGTGATGATAACAATAAAATTTCTAGCATATTTTACATTACAATTCCTCAGATATGCAGTTTTATTTTTGACACAAATATGCATACTCAAGATCTTGCTTAAATTCAACATGTTGCAGCGGAAGCTTCTAATTATCACCTGAGAATACACATGTTTAAAACGTCAACATAAAGTTGGTGAGATATAGGTTTAATGCCGGCAGCGATATAAATATAGACCACAAGATTTCATATGTAAACATTTTAATAAGAATATTCTAAGTGGTTGAGCACTTGGTAACCATACTTAACATTTAATCACGTCGCATATTCCCTTTATTATGAAATCTTACTACACCGTACCAAGTGTAGTTACAAAACGAAGTACTGTGCAACCGTTGAATACTGGTCGTCCAGTCCGGTTGGGGTTGTCAGGCCCAATAGATCTATCAACAGGATTCGCGTTTACAATACCGCTGTAAATAACAGTTACCAAGCTACAGGGAAGTATGCCAGTGGTACAACTCAACGTAGAATATATTTTTCAGTTACTTGTGTCCATATCGTAAAACATAAAATACATGTATTCTCATCCCGAAATATTTAGAGTTTAAAAGTGGGACTATATACTCACTTTCGTCTTGAAAATATGTAATTTTGACTTGGTCTCCGATTGATATCACGAACCTATCCATATATAATATATCAATACCTTTTCTTTTTAAACAAACGTCACATATATATACTTATAATACTTTTAATACTTTTAATAATTCCTTAGTCCGTAGTTAGCAGTCCGATGTTAGTAATTCAATTTTAATGGTTCATTTTTAGGTGTTTAATAAACCCCCAATGAAATAAATAAAAACCCCCATCGTATATGTATTGGTCGAGATTAATCTTGACCCACGGTACCGGTGTTGTCAAATGACGTGTTGCGTACATAAAGTACCGGTGTTGTCAAATGACGTGTTGCGTACAATCATGGGATCTTATGATTAATCTTCTCGTATTGTTTACGGGTGATCCTGAACCATATAAAATTAAATTATGAGTACATATATATAAAATATCATGTTATTTTAAAAAGATGTGATTTATTTAATTTTCTCCAATTATTTTCGTAGCTAAACTAGTCTTAGATATCCGATCTCGTTTTGGTCATAGTTTCTTCGTTACAACTCCGTTTTCGTTGATTCAACTTGCCACTTCCTTGGATCGAGTCCCTCTTTAAGACTATGAACTGTAAATACCTTAGTTTGTATTCGAAATCACAGGTCATAGGTCAAACTTTGGTGAAACTTATGAAGTTAATCATTTTCCATTATGTAAACAACCTTAAATGATTATTTTTCTAAAAATACTTATACTTTGAGTTAAATCATGAAATTTTTATGTGTTATCATATTCATAGTAAATATAATTTTTCCAGAAAATAAACCTCCAATTCAAGGTTCAAGATAGTTTTTAATTATCCAACCCAAAACAGCCCCCGGTTGCACTCCGACGTCGTAAATTCAGTTTTTAAGGTGTTCTTTGAAAAACCAAGTTATACCTTGTTAAATTAGCATATATTTATGATATATTACAGGTCTTGAAGTATTTTAAAAGTTAAGTTAGAAGGATCTATTTAGTTTGCAAACAAGTTTGAAAATATTCAAACTATGTTCTTGTTGTTAAAATCTTATACCACAAAATAAGATAGCTATATATATATGAATCGAATAAGGTTATGAACATAGTTACTACCTCAAGTTCCTTGGACAAGGTTGCTGTAAAAGAGGAGTAAAAAGCTAGAACCAAAAGGGTGATGGAATTGGATGAAAGATTGGAAGTAAGTTTGTGTTCTTGGAAGGATTTCTTGAAGTGTTGTTGTAAGAGTTTTCTTATGGTGATTAAGTAAGGTTTTTGAAGCTAGATCTTCATGGAACTTTGCTGAATGTTTATGGAGTTTAAGACTCTTAAAAGTGTGTGTGTTTTTAGCTAGAGGTTTGAGGTAAAAATGAATCAAAAATTGAAAATGGATGGAGTATAAATGGTGATGTAAAAGGTGTATAAGTTTGTAATTTTGTGAAAAAATCTTTTAATCATGTGAAATTGTCATACTAGATAACAAAAGTAGTTACCTTATACATAAGGCATTGAACAAGGGCTGGTTGGTGGTGATTTGATGTGTATATATCAATAGTAAATACGTATAGAAGCTAGGTATGATACGAGTACATGTACTCTAGATATACGTATAGAAATTTTGTGAAAAATGGAATGAGAATTCAAATATAGATATCTTTTGTGAATACACTTATATTGTTTTATGTATTTAAGTCCTTAAAAAGTGATTAAATACATTACTTATACGATATATGTATAAACATTATAGGTCATAAGTATTTATGTCAAATAACGTTACGTATGGTTATCGTTTTGAAAACTTAAGTTAGTAGTTTCAAAATATACTTATAACTTATTGTTATTAATACAAAATGAGATATTAAAACATTCTTGGATCATGTTAAATATGTATATATACATATATATACACAAACGTATAATTATCATATATTGTATAGTTCATGATATCATCGGTCAAACTAGACGGTCAAACGTTGTGTAAAACTCATTTCAAAAACATAAGTCTCAACAATTTGGATTGCTTATCATGTTGGTAAGGTTTAATTTATGTAAATATTAATCTTATAAGTATAGAACGATCGAAAAAGTGCGGGTCATTACAGTACCTACCCGTTAAATAAATTTCGTCCCGAAATTTTAAAATTGTACCTATTTTGCGTCATCGAGAAACAAGTGTGGATATTTTTGTTTCATTTAATCCTCTCTTTCCCAAGTAAACTCGGGACCTCTTCGAGCATTCCAACGAACCTTAACGATCGGTATGCTGCTCTGCTTGAGCCGTTTAACTTCACGATCCATGATTTCGATTGGTTCTTCGATGAATTGTAGTTTTTCATCGACATGGATTTCTTCAAGAGGAATGGTGAGGTCTTCCTTTGCAAGACACTTCTTAAGGTTTGAGACGTGAAAAGTATTATGTACTCCGGCGAGTTGTTTCGGTAACTCGAGTCGATAAGCTACCGGTCCAATGCGTTCGATGATCTTGAACGGGCCTACGTACCTTGGGTTCAATTTACCCCTTTTGCCCAAACGTATTACACCTTTCCATGGTGACACCTTTAACATAACCATGTCACCGATCTGAAACTCTAATGGTTTCCTTCGAACATCGGCGTAGCTATTTTGGCGACTACGGGCTGTTTTCAATCTCTCCTTGATTTGTACTATCTTTTCAGTAGTTTCATGTATGATCTCGGGACCAGTTAATTGTCGATCTCCTACTTCATTCCAACAAATAGGAGATCTACACTTCCTTCCGTACAATGCTTCGAATGGCGCAGCTTTAATGCTCGCATGATAACTATTATTATACGAGAATTCTGCTAATGGTAGATATTTATCCCATCCGTTTCCAAAATCGATCACACATGCCCTGAGCATGTCTTCAAGAGTCTGAATTGTTCTTTCACTCTGCCCGTCGGTTTGCGGATGATATGCGGTACTCATATCCAAACGAGTTCCTAGTGCCTCCTGTAGTGATTGCCAGAACTTTGAGGTAAATCTACTATCACGATCAGATATAATGGAAATAGGTATTCCATGCCTTGAAACTATTTCCTTTATATATAATCGTAATAATTTCTCCATTCTATCCGTTTCCTTTATAGGCAAGAAATGTGCAGATTTGGTAAGACTATCAACAAATACCCAAATGGTGTCGTATCCCCAGGCAGTCTTTGGTAACTTCGTGATGAAATCCATGGTAATACCGTCCCATTTCCATTCTGGGATTTCTGGTTGTTGAAGTAATCCTGACGGCTTCTGGTGTTCTGCTTTGACTTTGGAACAAGTTAAACATTCCCCAACATATGTTGCAACGTCTGTCTTCAAATTAGGCCACCAATAATGCGTCTTAAGATCTTGATACATCTTTCCAACTCCAGGATGTATCGAGTATCTTGTCTTATGTGCCTCATTCAATATTAACTTCCTTAATCCATCCAACTTTGGTACCCAAATACGGTTTGCAAAATATCGAATTCCATCTTCCCGCATAATGAGTTGTTTCCCATACTTCTTCATTATTTCATTTCCTATGTTTTCTTTAGTAAGAGCTTCTCGTTGAGCCTCTTCGATTTGTGAGTTGAGATTCATGCGAATTTTTATGTTCATTGCTCGTACTCGAATTGGTTCTCGTTCCTTTCTGCTTAAAGCGTCAGCCACCACATTCGCTTTCCCGGGATGATAACGAATTTCACAATCATAGTCGTTTATTAACTCGACCCACCTACGTTGCCTCATGTTCAGCTGTTTCTGATCAAAAATATGTTGAAGGCTTTTATGATCAGTAAACACAGTGCATTTAACCCCATACAAGTAGTGTCTCCATATCTTCAATGCAAACACGACTGCTCCCAGTTCTAGATCATGAGTCGTATAATTCCGCTCGTGAATCTTCAATTGTCGGGATGCGTATGCAATAACTTTCTTTCGTTGCATAAGAACACAACCAAAACCTTGTCGCGAAGCGTCACAATATATTTCAAAATCATCGTTCCCTTCTGGTAACGATAAAATAGGCGCCGTAGTCAACTTCTTTTTCAGTAATTGAAATGCACTCTCCTGCTCAGAAGTCCATTCATATTTCTTCCCTTTTTGCGTTAACGCTGTCAACGGCTTAGCTATTCGGGAAAAATCTTGAATAAACCTTCTATAATAACCGGCTAAACCCAAAAATTGGCGTATCTGCATTGGTGTCTTAGGAGTCTCCCATTTTTCAATGGCTTCAATTTTTGCTGGATCAACCTGAATTCCTTTGCTACTAACAACGTGGCCAAGAAATTGCACTTCTTTTAACCAGAAAGCACATTTAGAAAATTTAGCATATAGCTGTTCTTTTCTCAACAACTCTAATATCAACCTTAAATGCTGCTCATGCTCTTGCTCACTCTTGGAATAGATAAGAATATCATCAATGAAAACGATAACAAACTTATCTAAATATGGACTACAAACTCGATTCATGAGGTCCATGAATATAGCTGGCGCATTCGTCAATCCAAACGGCATGACCAAAAATTCATAATGACCGTAACGTGTCCGAAAAGCAGTTTTCGGAATGTCCTCTTCTTTGACACGTAATTGATGATAACCCGATCTTAGGTCGATTTTCGAATAAACACATGATCCTTGCAGTTGATCAAATAAGTCATCAATTCTCGGTAGTGGATACCGATTCTTGATAGTTAACTTATTTAATTCACGATAATCTATACACATCCTAAAAGATCCATCTTTCTTCTTAACAAACAAAATTGGAGCTCCCCACGGTGAAGTACTTGGTCGTATGAATCCACGGTCTAGTAATTCTTTTAACTGACTTTGAAGTTCTTTTAATTCGGACGGTGCAAGTCTATATGGCGCACGAGCCACTGGTGCAGCTCCTGGTACTAAATCTATTTGAAATTCCACAGATCTAAATGGAGGTAATCCTGTCAATTCTTCCGGAAAAACTTCAGGATAATCTCTTGCCACAGACACGTCGTTGATGCACTTCTCTTTTTCTTTCTTTTCGACTTTATTAACATGTGCTAGAATAGCATAACATCCCTTTTCTAAACACTTCTTGGCTTTCAAATAGCTAATGAGTTTTAACTTTGAGTTACCCTTCTCTCCATAAATCATCACCGGCATTTTATCCTTACAAGGAATGCGAATTGCCTTCTTGGCACACACAACTCCAGCTCCTACTTTGGACATCCAGTCCATGCCGACTATTACATCAAAACTTCCTAATTCTACGGGTATCAAGTCAATTTTAAATGTTTCTCCGGCTAAATTTATTTCACAATCACGACAAATTTTATCTGCTTTAATTAGTTTACCATTAGCTAACTCAATCATGTACTTAGCATCTAGAGGTAATGATGAACAATTCAATTTAGTGTAAAAATTTCTACACACGTAACTTCTATCGGCACCAGTATCAAATATAATAGACGCTGATAAGTTATTAATGGTAAACGTACCCGTAACAAGCTCCGGGTCTTCACGTGCCTCTCTAGCATTAATAATAAATGCTCTCCTACGTGCAGGTCTGACATTCTTCTCTGGATTCGGGCACTGGCTCTTATAGTGACCTTGTTTTCCACACCCAAAACAAGTAACGGTAGCCAAAGCAGTTCTATTTGCATTGGTGGCAGGAGTCTTGGTACCATTTGTATTTGTAACGAGAGCCCTACAATCTTCAGCAAGATAACCCTGTCGATTACACTTGTTGCATACCACACTACAGTAACCAAAATGATGTTTGTGGCATCGGTTGCATAAAGGATTTTGTCCTTTGTAACCAAAACCTGAACCACTACCCGCACCTTTCGTGGTTTCTTGTTTCTTAAAAGATTGTTGTTGGTTACCTCGATCATAATTTCCATTCCACTTTCTTTTGTTACCTGATACCTTCACATCAGTATTGGATACTTTCTTATCCATGATGACCTGATCCATTAGCTCGTTTGCCATGGTTATAGCTTCATGAATTGTCTTAGGTTTCGATGCTGTAACATTTGCCTTGACCTTTTTGGGCAAACCATCTTTGTACATTTCAATCTTCCGTTCCTCGGTTGGAACCAATTCAGGACATAGCAAAACTAATTCCATGAATCGCTGATTGTAGTTGGTGATTTCAGTACCAATAACCTTCAGACTTCGTAATTCATCTTCCAACTTCCTAACCTCGTTCCTTGGACAATATTCGTTGATTAACATTGTTTTGAATTCTTCCCACGGAGTATCATAAGCTACATCTCCTCCTACAGCCTTCACAAGATTTTTCCACCACGTGAGTGCACTATCTTGTAAAGTGCACGATGCATACTTGGTCATGTCCTTTTCAACACAACCACTTATTTTAAACACAGTCTCCATCTTTTCTATCCACCGGGTTAAACCGATCGGTCCTTCCGTTCCACTGAATGATGAGGGCTTGCAAGCTTGAAAAGTATTGTAGGTACATCCTACACGAGGATTTGGGTTAACTGCAGCAGCTCTTGCAGCTTCGACCCATAACATTCTGTCATTGACTCGCTGGTTGATGAATTCCTCGACTTCTTGTTCCGTCATTCGATTCAATCGTGCCATTTCCTAATGAAAGAAAATAATTATTCACATGGAATATTATAGATGTAGTGTGTATTTATAGTACATTATAGCTTGTTAATAATATGAACTAGGTATTATTATAAAAGCCTTTTCTTCTTATTAGCGTTTTATAATTATATCTAGGGTAGTACCTACCCGTTAATGTTCATACTTAATAGCTTAGTACAGAACCAATTACTACAATCTAAATAATACTTAACCATGGAAAATTATTGCATTTCATACTTCACTATTTTACATATGCTTATCTTACATCGAACATTAAGCAAACCACTCTAATAATATTATACAAAACATTATATGATCCCATGGTTTAATACGGCAGTGCATCGTTTGGTCTATTTTCTAGGACGTTTAGGTTCAAGGAATGGCCTAACGCTTATCCTAGCTGTCTGCCTATATTTTGGCGGTGGGGCTGAAGAACTGGATGCCGGGATAGAACGAATAGGAATAGCGGGAATAGGGGTGGTAGTGTCTAGTGGAGTTGGTGCCACATCATCCTTACTAAACTCAGGATTTGAATTTTCTAATTCATTAGCATTTCGTTTCTTTCCTAGTTCGAACTTGTCTTTCGTAATTTCTTGTATTTCTTCCTCGGGTTCACTTTCCTCCTCTGGTTCACTTTCCTCCTCGGGTTCACTTTCCGGGTTCTTTATTGTTGGTTCATCCGGAATTTGTGAGTCTTCCCCAAAGATATTATTTTCGTCATCGGATAGGTTAATGACTGAAACACCATCTGAAGATTCTGATTCGGAGTCGCTGAATGTGATAATAAGTTTTGAGCCCGACATCTATCACACAACAGCTAACCCATTAGTACTACATAATATTTACATATAAATTTTAACCAACAATGATAAGCAATGGTTGTTAAATCAGATCCGGTCAAAGTCCAGACTTACTAATGTATCCTAACGACTTATCAGTTAGACACACTAATGCAAACCTGGTTCGCTAAGACCACCGCTCTGATACCACATGTCATAACCCGTCCTTAACCATAAGAACGAGTTAGATAACGTATGATTTCATTGCGAGGTATTGACCTCTATATGCGACATTTTTAAAAGAACAACTGCATTTATTTTACATTACAAACCATAACTCTTATGTTAATACAAGCTTTAGACAATATAAAGATGATTATCGTTTAGCGATAATCTTAGACTTACAAACTTTACATGTGATGATAACAATACGATTTCTAGCATATTTTACATTACAATTCCTCGGATATGCAGTTTTATTTTTGACACAAATATGCATACTCAAGATCTTGCTTAAATTCAACATGTTGAAGCGGAAGCTTCTAATTATCACCTGAGAATACACATGTTTAAAACGTCAACATAAAGTTGGTGAGATATAGGTTTAATGCCGGCAGCGATATAAATATAGACCACAAGATTTCATATGTAAACATTTTAATAAGAATATTCTAAGTGGTTGAGCACTTGGTAACCATACTTAACATTTAATCACGTCGCATATTCCCTTTATTATGAAATCTTACTACACCGTACCAAGTGTAGTCACAAAACGAAGTACTGTGCAACCGTTGAATACTGGTCGTCCAGTCCGGTTGGGGTTGTCAGGCCCAATAGATCTATCAACAGGATTCGCTTTTACAATACCGCTGTAAATAACAGTTACCAAGCTACAGGGAAGTATGCCAGTGGTACAACTCAACGTAGAATATATTTTTCAGTTACTTGTGTCCATATCGTAAAACATAAAATACATGTATTCTCATCCCGAAATATTTAGAGTTTAAAAGTGGGACTATATACTCACTTTCGTCTTGAAAATATGTAATTTTGACTTGGTCTCCGATTGATATCACGAACCTATCCATATATAATATATCAATACCTTTTCTTTTTAAACAAACGTCACATATATATACTTATAATACTTTTAATACTTTTAATAATTCCTTAGTCCGTAGTTAGCAGTCCGATGTTAGTAATTCAATTTTAATGGTTCATTTTTAGGTGTTTAATAAACCCCCAATGAAATAAATAAAAACCCCCATCGTATATGTATTGGTCGAGATTAATCTTGACCCACGGTACCGGTGTTGTCAAATGACGTGTTGCGTACATAAAGTACCGGTGTTGTCAAATGACGTGTTGCGTACAATCATGGGATCTTATGATTAATCTTCTCGTATTGTTTACGGGTGATCCTGAACCATATAAAATTAAATTATGAGTACATATATATAAAATATCATGTTATTTTAAAAAGATGTGATTTATTTAATTTTCTCCAATTATTTTCGTAGCTAAACTAGTCTTAGATATCCGATCTCGTTTTGGTCATAGTTTCTTCGTTACAACTCCGTTTTCGTTGATTCAACTTGCCACTTCCTTGGATCGAGTCCCTCTTTAAGACTATGAACTGTAAATACCTTAGTTTGTATTCAAAATCACAGGTCATAGGTCAAACTTTGGTGAAACTTATGAAGTTAATCATTTTCCATTATGTAAACAACCTTAAATGATTATTTTTCTAAAAATACTTATACTTTGAGTTAAATCATGAAATTTTTATGTGTTATCATATTCATAGTAAATATCATTTTTCCAGAAAATAAACCTCCAATTCAAGGTTCAAGATAGTTTTTAATTATCCAACCCAAAACAGCCCCCGGTTGCACTCCGACGTCGTAAATTCAGTTTTTAAGGTGTTCTTTGAAAAACCAAGTTATACCTTGTTAAATTAGCATATATTTATGATATATTATAGGTCTTGAAGTATTTTAAAAGTTAAGTTAGAAGGATCTATTTAGTTTGCAAACAAGTTTGAAAATATTCAAACTATGTTCTTGTTGTTAAAATCTTATACCACAAAATAAGATAGCTATATATATATGAATCGAATAAGGTTATGAACATAGTTACTACCTCAAGTTCCTTGGACAAGGTTGCTGTAAAAGAGGAGTAAAAAGCTAGAACCAAAAGGGTGATGGAATTGGATGAAAGATTGGAAGTAAGTTTGTGTTCTTGGAAGGATTTCTTGAAGTGTTGTTGTAAGAGTTTTCTTATGGTGATTAAGTAAGGATTTTGAAGCTAGATCTTCATGGAACTTTGCTGAATGTTTATGGAGTTTAAGACTTTTAAAAGTGTGTGTGTTTTTAGCTAGAGGTTTGAGGTAAAAATGAATCAAAAATTGAAAATGGATGGAGTATAAATGGTGATGTAAAAGGTGTATAAGTTTGTAATTTTGTGAAAAAATCTTTTAATCATGTGAAATTGTCATACTAGATAACAAAAGTAGTTACCTTATACATAAGGCATTGAACAAGGGCTGGTTGGTGGTGATTTGATGTGTATATACCAATAGTAAATACGTATAGAAGCTAGGTATGATACGAGTACATGTACTCTAGATATACGTATAGAAATTTTGTGAAAAATGGAATGAGAATTCAAATATAGCTATCTTTTGTGAATACACTTATATTGTTTTATGTATTTAAGTCCTTAAAAAGTGATTAAATACATTACTTATACGATATATGTATAAACATTATAGGTCATAAGTATTTATGTCAAATAACGTTACGTATGGTTATCGTTTTGAAAACTTAAGTTAGTAGTTTCAAAATATACTTATAACTTATTGTTATTAATACAAAATGAGATATTAAAACATTCTTGGATCATGTTAAATATGTATATATACATATATATACACAAACGTATAATTATCATATATTGTATAGTTCATGATATCATCGGTCAAACTAGACGGTCAAACGTTGTGTAAAACTCATTTCAAAAACATAAGTCTCAACAATTTGGATTGCTTATCATGTTGGTAAGGTTTAATTTATGTAAATATTAATCTTATAAGTATAGAACGATCGAAAAAGTGCGGGTCATTAGAAATATCCCCATATATAAATATCGAAGTACTAAAGCAGTTCAAATTCTCTGACTGGGGCTTGTCAATGGCCCATAGATCTATCTTTAGGATTCGCATCAATTGGTGGTAATTATAATAAACACCAATTCTTAGGTTACCAAGTTCAACAAGGGCGATATCCGGTATAACGATTCAACATTGAATGTAGTTTCAATACTTGTGTCTATTTTGTAAATCATTTTCAAAACTGCATGTATTCTCATCCCAAAATATTAGATTTGAAAAGTGGGACTATAACTCACTTTCACAGATTTTTACTTCGTCGGGAAGTAAGACTTGGCCACTGGTCGATTCACGAACCTATAACAAATATGTACATATATATCAAAGTATGTTCAAAATTATATTTACAACATTTTTAATACGTTTTAATGTTTTAAATTTATTAAGTCAGCTGTCCTCGTTAGTAATCTACAACTAGTTGTCCACAGTTAGATGTACAGAAAATAAAGCAATATATATTATCTCGAATCAATCCACGACCTCGTGTATACAAGTGTGACGACCCGAAAATTTCCGACCAAATTTAAACTTTAATCTTTATATTATTCCAACACGATAAGCAAAGTTTGTTAAGTTAAATCTCAAGAATTTTAAACTGTGTTCATACATTCATTATAACCTCGACCAAATTCCGACGATTCACGAACCGTTATATATAAATAGATATGTATATGTATATATATATTATAACTTGAGAATATTAATAAAGTATTAAACGTATAATACTTTACACGAACGTATTTGTTTCAATATAATTTTCGACGAAATTAAAAAAAAATATATTAAATGATTGAATTATCAGAAACATTGAATTATGATTACAAGTCTCTGTTGAGAGGTCCACTATGATTTGAGAAAATCTATTCCTCTTAATGATATTCAGAATAATTTGCAAAGCTATTTATAAATAAAAACAAAAAGTGTCATTTACGAAAGTTAGACAAAAGTTAGTGGAGAATTGGTTTCCATAATATTCTATTAATCTATTTTCAAACGTACAAAGACGTTTTCAGTTTAAAAAGAACTTTATTATTAAAACGTATATAACTTTTATAAATATCTAGAATCACTTTTGACAACTCATTACTTAACCAGTATAATAAATATTACGATATTTATATTTTATTTCATTAAATATATATAACGATTTAAATTAATATTATATATATTTATACGCGTATTATACATACATAGTTTTTATACTTTTACTATACTTTAACTTTACCTTTACTTTACTTTTACTTTACTTTAACTTTAATAATTCACTTTAATAATTCATACTTTAATAATTCACTTTAATAATTCATACTTTAATAATTCATACTTGAATAATTCACTTTAATAATTCATACTTTAATAATTCACTTTAATAATTCATACTTTAATAATTCAATTTAATAATTCAAAAATATATTATAAATAGAATTCAATAGGTTTCATTATTTCATAGAAACTTGAAAATATATTTCTCTAAACTCTCTCAATCGATTTATATATATATATATATATATATATATATATATATATATATATATATATATATATATATATATATATATATATATATATTTGCTCTGTATTTTTTCAAGATATTATTAGTATACATAAAATATTACGACGGAGTGCTGTCCGAGTGATTTCAAAATAGTTTTTTTGAATGAGTCGAAGCTAAGGAAATTATGGGTTATAGCTATGGAGGTGAGGTCAATGTAGTGTTTATCATCTCCATTGCGTCTACGTACTTTCCTGCAATATTGAATCTCAATATTGATACGTTCGTGAATCCGAGGCCAACCTTGAACTTGTTAAATGACGTTATATGTATTTTTACTACGAAATACAGTATGGTGAGTTTCATTTGCTCCCTTTTATATATATTTTTGGGACTGATAATACATGCGCTGTTTTTATAAATGTTTTACGAAATAGGCACAAGTACTAAAACTAATTCTACGTGGGTTTAAACCAGAAATATACCCGTAGCTTGGTAACATTTGTAGTGACCCGAACTTTTCCATGTTTATATATATTAATTGAGATTGATATTTACATGATTAAATGTTTCCAACATGTTAAGCAATCAAACTTGTTAAGACTTGATTAATTGAAATATGTTTCATATAGACAATTGACCACCCAAGTTGACCGGTGATTCACGAACGTTAAAACTTGTAAAAACTATATGATGACATATATATGGATATATATATATAGTTAACATGATACTATGATAAGTAAACATATCATTAAGTATATTAACAATGAACTACATATGTAAAAACAAGACTACTAACTTAATGATTTTTAAACGAGACATATATGTAACGATTATCGTTGTAAAGACATTTAATGTATATATATCATATTAAGAGATATTCATACATGATAATATCATGATAATATAATAATTTAAAATCTCATTTGATATTATAAACATTGGGTTAACAACATTTAACAAGATCGTTAACCTAAAGGTTTCAAAACAACACTTACATGTAACGACTAACGATGACTTAACGACTCAGTTAAAATGTATATACATGTAGTGTTTTAATATGTATTTATACACTTTTGAAAGACTTCAATACACTTATCAAAATACTTCTACTTAACAAAAATGCTTACAATTACATCCTCGTTCAGTTTCATCAATAATTCTACTCGTATGCACCCGTATTCGTACTCGTACAATACACAGCTTTTAGATGTATGTACTATTGGTATATACACTCCAATGATCAGCTCTTAGCAGCCCATGTGAGTCACCTAACACATGTGGGAACCATCATTTGGCAACTAGCATGAAATATCTCATAAAATTACAAAAATATGAGTAATCATTCATGACTTATTTACATGAAAACAAAATTACATATCCTTTATATCTAATCCATACACCAACGACCAAAAACACCTACAAACACTTTCATTCTTCAATTTTCTTCATCTAATTGATCTCTCTCAAGTTCTATCTTCAAGTTCTAAGTGTTTTTCATAAATTCCAAAAGTTCTAGTTTCATAAAATCAAGAATACTTTCAAGTTTGCTAGCTCACTTCCAATCTTGTAAGGTGATCATCCAACCTCAAGAAATCTTTGTTTCTTAAAGTAGGTTATCATTCTAATACAAGGTAATAATCATATTCAAACTTTGGTTCAATTTCTATAACTATAACAATCTTATTTCAAGTGATGATCTTACTTGAACTTGTTTTCGTGTCATGATTCTGCTTCAAGAACTTCGAGCCATCCAAGGATCCATTGAAGCTAGATCCATTTTTCTCTTTTCCAGTAGGTCTATCCAAGGAACTTAAGGTAGTAATGATGTTCATAACATCATTCGATTCATACATATAAAACTATCTTATTCGAAGGTTTAAACTTGTAATCACTAGAACATAGTTTAGTTAATTCTAAACTTGTTCGCAAACAAAAGTTAATCCTTCTAACTTGACTTTTAAAATCAACTAAACACATGTTCTATATCTATATGATATGCTAACTTAATGATTTAAAACCTGGAAACACGAAAAACACCGTAAAACCGGATTTACGCCGTCGTAGTAACACCGCGGGCTGTTTTGGGTTAGTTAATTAAAAACTATGATAAACTTTGATTTAAAAGTTGTTATTCAGAGAAAATGATTTTTATTATGAACATGAAACTATATCCAAAAATTATGGTTAAAATCAAAGTGGAAGTATGTTTTCTAAAATGGTCATCTAGACGTCGTTCTTTCGACTGAAATGACTACCTTTACAAAAACGACTTGTAACTTATTTTTCCGACTATAAACCTATACTTTTCTGTTTAGATTCATAAAATAGAGTTCAATATGAAACCATAGCAATTTGATTCACTCAAAACGGATTTAAAATGAAGAAGTTATGGGTAACACAAGATTGGATAATTTTTCTCATTTTAGCTACGTGAAAATTGGTAACAAATCTATTCCAACCATAACTTAATCAACTTGTATTGTATATTATGTAATCTTGAGATACCATAGACACGTATACAATGTTTCGACCTATCATGTCGACACATCTATATATATTTCGGAACAACCATAGACACTCTATATGTGAATGTTGGAGTTAGCTATACAGGGTTGAGGTTGATTCCAAAATATATATAGTTTGAGTTGTGATCAATACTGAGATACGTATACACTGGGTCGTGGATTGATTCAAGATAATATTTATCGATTTATTTCTGTACATCTAACTGTGGACAACTAGTTGTAGGTTACTAACGAGGACAGCTGACTTAATAAACTTAAAACATCAAAATATATTAAAAGTGTTGTAAATATATTTTGAACATACTTTGATATATATGTATATATTGTTATAGGTTCGTGAATCAACCAGTGGCCAAGTCTTACTTCCCGACGAAGTAAAAATCTGTGAAAGTGAGTTATAGTCCCACTTTTAAAATCTAATATTTTTGGGATGAGAATACATGCAGGTTTTATAAATGATTTACAAAATAGACACAAGTACGTGAAACTACATTCTATGGTTGAATTATCGAAATCGAATATGCCCCTTTTTATTAAGTCTGGTAATCTAAGAATTAGGGAACAGACACCCTAATTGACGCGAATCCTAAAGATAGATCTATCGGGCCCAACAAGCCCCATCCAAAGTACCGGATGCTTTAGTACTTCGAAATTTATATCATATCCGAAGGGTGTCCCGGAATGATGGGGATATTCTTATATATGCATCTTGTTAATGTCAGTTACCAGGTGTTCACCATATGAATGATTTTTATCTCTATGTATGGGATGTGTATTGAAATATGAAATCTTGTGGTCTATTATTATGATTTGATATATATAGGTTAAACCTATAACTCACCAACATTTTTGTTGACGTTTTAAGCATGTTTATTCTCAGGTGATTATTAAGAGCTTCCGCTGTCGCATAGTTAAATAAGGACGAGATTTGGAGTCCATGCTTGTATGATATTGTGTAAAAACTGCATTCAAGAAACTTATTTTGTTGTAACATATTTGTATTGTAAACCATTATGTAATGGTCGTGTGTAAACAGGATATTTTAGATTATCATTATTTGATAATCTACGTAAAGCTTTTTAAAACCTTTATCTATGAAATAAAGGTTATGGTTTGTTTTAAAAATGAATGCAGTCTTTGAAAAACGTCTCATATAGAGGTCAAAACCTCGCAACGAAATCAATTAATATGGAACGTTTTTAATCAATAAGAACGGGACATTTCAACATTAAACTACTTGTCTATGTACGGTAGGCGCGAATCCTAAAGATAGATCTATTGGGCCTGACAAGCCCCATCCTGACTATGGGATGCTTTAGTACTTTGAGGTTTATATAACACACTTGATTGGTGTACTTTCAGTGGGTAAAACATGAACGTTAAGGCTTGTTACCGGGTGCCTACAACTTATAGAATACTTTTATACACTTGCGAGTGTACATATATTTATAAACGGAAATCTTGTGGTCTATTAATATATTGAAATGATTGTTATGATAAACCTATGAACTCACCAACCTTTTGGTTGACACTTTAAAGCATGTTTATTCTCAGGTATTAAAGAAATCTTCCGCTGTGCATTAGCTCATTTTAAGGATATTACTTGGAGTCATTCATGGCATATTTTGAAAGACGTTGCATTCGACTCATTGAGTTCATCAAGATTATTATTAAGCCAATTATAGTTGGATGTATTATGAAATGGTGTGCATGCCGTCAACTTTCGTTGTAAAGAAAGTTTGTCTTTTAAAAACGAATGCAATGTTTGTAAAATGTATCATATAGAGGTCAAATACCTTGCGATGTAATCAACTATTGTGAATCGTTTATAATGTATATGAACGGGTCCTTTCAGTTGGTATCATAGCGGTGGTCTTAGCGAACCAGGTCTGCATTAGTGTGTCTAACTGATAGTCGTTAGGATGCATTAGTGAGTCTGGACTTCGACCGTGTCTGCATGTCAAAAGTTTTGCTCATCATTTTTGTCGGAAATTACCTGCTTATCATTCTTAGTCTAGACACATCTTATTGCATTGATTGCATGAATAGTGTATAGACAAAATTCATATCTTAGCATATCTGCTAATTCATATCTTAGCGTATCTGTTACTGTAAACTTTGCCTGACATATTCCGTAAATTCCTCCGTAATCTACGAAACCTTTTGCTCTATATAGTTAGAATACCACCCGATAGCCGGAAAATCATTTCATATCGAAAAATTCTTTATTCAATCGTACGAAATGGAATTCGTCATTAGTTCAAGTCCCTCGGATTCTGAAATGGAATCCCACTCAAGTTCCGAAAGCAGTGTGACCGGAATGGATCAACCAATTAGTCATCATCTATTCTGGATGAATTGGGGATGGGTTCGTAGCCTCCTTAATCATTTGAGACAAGAAAAAGGTGATCCCTTCCATCCACCACATTGCCCTCTTGGCGAAGAACCTGAAGCACTTACCGGCGAACCTATCTGAAACACCATTTTCTCTCTTATTTCTAGAGTATCTCGTCACGATTACATACTACACCAAATTCTAGATTTTATTTATCCACTCGTCCGAACCGACAATCACCCCGGTGTAATAGAAGAAGTCAACGAGCTTCGTGCTCGGGTAGTGGCTTTGGAGAATATGGTGCAAAGGTTACAAACACCAGCAGCAGCACCAGCAGCATAAACAGTACCACCATCAGCAACACCAACAGTACCATCACCACCACCAACAACAACATCCACATCCCACACCGCAACATCACAATCTGTATCTCAAACATCAACGTCATACGCCCTGTAAATATTCAGGAATATCAACAACAACAAACGATGAAGTATTAATTCATAAACTTCATTGAAGAGATATCTCTGCGGTAGTTATGTAATCTCCAAAATCTTAGAGATTATTTAATTCTGACCGTAAATCGGATGAGTGAACGGAGATGGTAGAGTAGAAACTTTGATCGAAAATGGTGTACGATTTACAAGCTAGAATTGTTTTACCAACGGCATCAACAGGACCGTAGCATCATCAACACAGTCAGTATCGTCAGAATCAACAGCACCTGTAACATCACAAACTCTGTCAGTTCACGAATCATTGTGGACATCATTACGAATCAACAACAAATATATTGTATCAATGAGTTATGAAGTATTAACTCATTTCCAATCGAAAGATTTATATGTATATTTTATATGTATAAATTTTTAAACCATAATAAATCTTCCCGTACTAAGCTATTATGTGTGAATCTTAACTACTCAGTTAATTCATATTACAAATATGCAATGATGTACGTCCTTCGTCCGTAACTTAACCATCGTTAATTACAATCTCTGTCTCAATTCAATAAAATTCCAATTCATAATAAATCAAGTGTATTATTCGAATATATGTTTGAATTTACACTTTCATCATCGATGTACTCGAAACTTTTCAAATAACATCATTCGTACCTTGCGAAGTTCACAAGAATTTCACGAAAACCAACAAATAACAAAGTAATGATTCATAATTTCAATATTATTGAAGAAATACTTATGCAATTTATAAAGTTTTAGGGATAACTCAATTCTAGTTCCAACCATAAAACAAATGAGTTTAATTTAATATTAACTCATTAAATCTATATTACATCTAAAGAAAATATAAACATATATCTTCATAAAGACGATAATAAACTTCTTTTGTAAAAATATTAATTGTGAATTTTTTTTTAACGGGTAGGTAATACTCGAGAGATATATAAATTCACAATTAATATATTACATTTTTCGAAACTGATTCAGCAATCATCAACTATACTCCCTACGTTCACAACAATATCTATTCTTTCATATAAATCAAAACAATCATACTCATTCAAGTTCAATTACATATTCTGATTTTGAAATCGCATAATTCAATTCGAAATATAACCAGTATCATCACTCTTATATTCCTATATCTTTCAAAGCTATACTTTGACTTCAAAACTGTGTTAGAACATCATATGTATTAACGATTACAATATGTGCTCAAACTCTTCGAAATTCCTGAAGACACTTCAACTAAGGAACAATCGAGATGATGATCCAACCACATGCTACCCACAGTTATACACCTGAAAAACTCTCAAAACCCAAGTCATAGTTCTACACGTATCCGTGTTAGACCCTTTGACATTTACTAGCTAAAATAACTTTTCAATTCCGTTTCAAAATAGACAGTTTTGTCACAGCTCCAACAAGTCAACTTCGACTTCTTAATCAAAACAGTCTTATTATAACCTCGATAGATACGTTGCCCTTTCGCCAACGTTACCGGAGAATCATTTATATTCACCACATTAGCAATAAACTTACCAACAACTTCACTGATCTTGGACTTTCAAAAAAAAAATCATTATAATTATCGAAACCCTATCATATACTCATTCGTACCTTATAACAAGAATTGCCATACCAATTATTGAGAATCAGCAATCAGTATTTTGAAACCTCGCAGCATGTCTACATCAACAATTACATATACACACAACGTCTACCTCCAAGACTTACATTCTTTGAATGGAAAATTTCTGAAAAACACCCTAAACTGCGAACCAGTTCTCGAAATTTTGAAAAATGCTGATGACGCAGTAAAAACTGTAAACGACCTTAACAGTAAAAAGTTAGATGATAAAGGATAGAATATTGGCAAAGCTCAGAAAAAGAGAAGCTTTGGAACTGGAAAACGGATTAAGCAAAGTATGAAGGAGGCTGTGGACAAATCACAAAGGCTGAACCTGCCTTCAAAGAATCCAAATGATTCAGTACTTGCTGAAGTCATTAACGAATACCTTGCTCCTGATTCTAAACCCCTGCGGACAATATCCTTCATCATCCTCTGATATTAGACATTCTAAGATATCATCGTATCTGATGTTTCGCGAGGTGTATATAAAATAGCTATTAATTTTTACAAGAAAATACTATTAAATACAATACAATTTTACACAAGATATTTATTTATTTAGAGAATGGATATACTTAAACCTTGCTACAACACTTATAGGCAGTGTACCTAATCGTACAGTAGTGTAGTTTTTAGTAAGTCCGGTTCGTTCCACATGGAATCTTTTTAAACAAAGCTTAACGCTATATTAGTTTACTTTTATAAAAATACAAATATATATATAAGTAATATTATTATTATAAAGGGGGGTTTTTACCGTTTAATGACCGGTTTGTCGATTTTAAAACTTTAGTCGCAGTTAAAACCAAATGTAAAATATTAAAAATAAATACAAGACTTAAATTAAAGGGTAAAGTAAATAACGATAATGAAATTGCGAATAATAAAAGTGCGATAAAATAAACTTGCGATAATTAAAAAGTACGATAATTAAAAGTGCAATTAAATACAATAAAAATGCGATAATTAGAAGTGCAATTAAATATAAAATAAAGGAAATTAAATATGAAATAAAAGAATTATGCTTATTTAAACTTCCGTAATCATGATGTTTGACGTGTTGATTTTAGTTTTATGCCCATGGGTTAATTGTCCTTTGTCCTGGATTATTTAATATGTCCGTCTGGTTTTTATCCATAACAGTCCATCAGTCATAAATATAAAGTGCGAGTGTCCTCATTAAATTATTCTTATACCCGAAGTTAAATATTCCAACTAATTGGGGACTTAAACTGTAACAAGATTTTAATACTTTGTTTAATGAATACACTAGGATGTCGACTGAGTGTAACCCAAGGTTTTACTACTTTGTTATTAATTATACCAAGTGTCCTTGTACATAATTTCACCCCTGTTTTAATTATTCTAGTGTCTATTAATCCATTCCCGTATCCGGTTAAATGAACGATTATTCGTACATATAAATACCCCGCCCACCGTGTCCGATCGAGTGTATATGGTAATTTATAGGGACGCCCAATTGTAAATCTTTATATTAACATTAACAAATTATCATTTAGTTAAACAAATATAAAGCCCATTAATAGCCCATAGTCTAATTTCCACAAGTGTCGTTCTTTTGTCCAAACCCCAATTATGGTACAAAGCCCAATTACCCAAATTTTAGTAATTAGCCCAACATCATGATTACTTTGGATTAAATAAGCATAATAATAACTTAGCTACGAGACATTAATATAAAAAGGTTGAACATAACTTACAATGATTAAAAATAGCGTAGCGTTATACGGACAGAATTTCGACTTACACCCTTACAATATTCGCTAACATGCCCTTATTATTAGGATTTAAAATTAAAATTAAAATTAAAATATAAATTATAAATATATATTACGTATATATTGAGAGAAGAAGGAAAAAAAGATGATGAAAAATGCTCAGAATTCGGTTGGCTTTATAGGGAGTTTCAAAGTTTGGGGCTCCGCGACTCGCGGCATTTTTGCCTTCAAACTCCGCGAGTCGCGGAGATTGAAAATACAGCTCACATTCTTTTGGAGTCTTTCTTGCCGACGATTTATTTATAAATATAATATATATATAATTAATATAATTAATTATATATTATATTATATTTATATACATAGTTAACTTGTAATTTTTAGTCCGTTGCGTCGAGCGTTGAGAGTTGACTCATGTCCCGGTTCCGGATTTTCGAACGTCCTTGCGTACAATTTTATATTTTGTACTTTGCGTTTTGAATCTTGTACTCTTGTAATTTCGAGACGTTTCTTATCAATAATTGGAACCTCTTTGATTGTCTTTTGTACTCTTGAGCTTTTTGGTCGTTTGCGTCTTCAATTCGTCGAATCTGTCTTTTGTCTTCACCTTTTATTATTTAAACGAATATCACTTGTAAATAGAACAATTGCAACTAAAAGCTTGTCTTTCTTGAGGAATAATGCTATGAAATATATGTTCATTTTTAGCATTATCAAATATTCCCACACTTAAGCGTTGCTTGTCCTCAAGCAATATCGTCTTGAAATACTAGAATCACTTCTTTATTCTTCACACTTTGTACATCAGTGATTTCTATACGGTGGTATAAACAATGGTAATAATGATATGGTTTACAGTCCCACATGACTATAAAAATTTAGATCCATTAAGGAAATTGGATCTTTATGAAAACATTTGATCTTTTGAAAATTAAATCTAGTTTTTACCCTAGATAAGTTTTCCGGAATAACCCTTCACCTGTGTTTGCAAAATATTTTTGTGGGTTTGGTGGGTTTCAGATTTGAAAATTTTAGCTCAAAACTTATGATTTTGTGTCACCCACTTGCTAACCTTGTATTTGGAAAGCAACACGTCCAGTTTACTTGTCCCGTATATTACCTTTCGGTAAACTACCGTCCGGTTGTAAAGGAAAGCGTTGAACAAGCAACTGTTAAGGTAATGTCCCCTGACATGCTTTTAATTATGGTCTATAACGTGTCGGACGCAATTACTATCTTTGGTAGGAGCAACAGTAAAGCTCACCCTTATGATTTTTCGGTCTGGCACAAGGTCCTGTCTTTGACCATGCTATGCAACCACCGTTCTTACGGTTGACACCCGATTTGGTTCAGATGACCTAATGAATTTCAGGTGAATTCCTAGGATTTTACGTTCAATGTTAATGAACGCATTGAAAATAGGGTTTTCAGAAAACAAATCGGTTTGTAATTTTGATCAAAATATTTTCTCGTTCAAGCTCGAGTTTAGATATCATTGAATTCCATGAGTTTGTAATTCTCAATCTTTAAGGTCAATCTCAAGGATTGAGTAATATCAGGCTTAAAAGCTGATTTTTGATCTTTTAAGGAGATTATCCTTTCTGGGGATCTGATTCATTAGTCTTATCCAGCTAATTTGCATAGTGCCCCCCATTGTACGAGATAAATCCTTCTCATGGTTAGGATAAATCTGACCACTTGGCGACCCTGTTTAATGCTGAGGTCCGTGGATTTCCTGCTGATTTTAGTGATGACTTTTCTAGATTTTTCGTCAACCTACAGCTGGTCTGGACGACAACTTCATGACCTAAATCAAGAAGCGCGTGTCTTTTTCGGAAGACTTTACTTCCTTTTAATGATGGAATTGATTCATCTTGTAGATCCATCTCTTCTTTTCTTTCATCGAGTAAAACAGTTTAGTTTAGTCCAAAGCAAAAGTATTTTCAGTTTATTTGTACAAAAATATGTGACATATGTTTTGAATAACTTGGAGAATTTTCCCACACTTGGCTTTTATTTTCCTTTTTATCGTCCTCTATTCCATTTTAAATGAATTTTAACATTTTGGTTTGTTTCTCAATTTATGTCCTTTCTGAGGTAACAATAATTTCGGTGTTAAAACCTAGTTTTATTGTTCATAAATATGTATAAACATGATTTTGAGTTCATTTAATTGAAAATTTTTTAGAAATTGTACTAGAATTGGGTAGTTAGTATATAAGACTAGGGCTGTTCTTTATTATCAGAGAGCACTAGATTCTAATACAACTACTGCTTTACTAGTATTTTTAATAGTAACCAAGTGTATAAAGTAAAAAAAATTTAAAATCCGAAAGAATTTAACCCCTTCCCACACTTAAGATCTTGCAATGCCCTCATTTGCAAGAAATCAGTAACAATTTAAATTATTGAGGGTGATTTGTGTGAAAATGATTAAATTTTTACCAAAGTTTCCAAATATATTGGCGTTTGTTTGCTGAATGATAAATGGTGCACATCATTTGTTCATTCCGTCTTGTTGTTATTTCACATATATTTTGCATCTTGTCGTCAAAATTAGTTGCTTTTGCTGAACTTAATGCCAGTCTTTGAAAATGCGTTGTTTTACCCTGTTGTGTACATAAGATAAACTGCAAACATATATACATATTTTTGAAGTTTGGTATATTACCCCACATTCAAAAATTATTAAAATCTAAGAATAAAAGTTAGAAAATTATAAAAACTATTACAATATTAACATAAGTATTAAACGTATCAATATTACAAATTACAAAATAAATAAAACTAAGTAGACTAGGGATGATACTGGTACCAATAGGGGTTCCAAGCATAACCATAGGTGCTATAGAATGCTTCGGCAGGGTTATACGTAGGATACGGTGGTTGCATCTCTATAGACCAGGGAGGGAAGATGGGTTTTGGTGTAGGAATATAGTTTCTACCTATATGTTGGCAATGAGCTATGATTTGGTTTTGATGAACTTGCCAATCTTCAAATGCTCTCTGTCTAGCATTTTCGTACTCCTGCGAAGCTATAAACCTTTGCATTTCTTGCATCTCATTTCCCCCTCCTACATTACCTTGCTGTTGGTTTCTCTAAACCTATGGATGTCTACCATGGTATTGTACTGCGGCGTTATTTCGCCTCTTCAAAACTTTCGCACCATGGTATACATTTAAACCTATAGTATCGCGGGGTTCTGGTTCTTCTACTAATAATCCCCCCCCTCCGACTTATATCCACACCGAGATATTCACCAATCAAAGTAATAAAAATACCACCTCCTATTATGCTATGCGGTCGCATCCCCCTAACCATAGCTAATAAATAATAACCCACACAATAAGGTATACTTACAGCGCTTTGTGGGTCTCAAATACACATATGGTAAAACAAATCCTGTTCATTTACCTTTTCCTTGTTCTTACCTCTTTGTGTAATCGAATTAGCTAAAAACCTATGAATCACTCTTAATTCAGCTCTATCTATATCCAAATAAGAGTAATTTCCCCCTTTGAAACGGTGATGGCTTGTCATTTGACTCCACACACCGTGTGTATCAAAATTTTCATCTATCTTTCTACCATTTAGTATCAACCCTCTACAATCGGCAGATGCTAACTCCTCAGGCGTATATATACGGAAAGCCTGAGCCATGTCTAGTAAAGACATGTGGCGCATCGAACCGCCTAACAAAAATCTAATAAAAGATCGATCGGTTAAACTAGCTACCCAATCATTCAACTCTATACTACACAACAATTCTTCACACCATACTTTATATACAGGTCTACGCATGGTGAATAAACGTACCCAGTCATTAAAAGTAGAATTACCATACCTCTGTACAAGTAATTCCCTAATTGGCCCGGCCAATTCTACAGCTTCTAAGGGTCCCCATTCTATGACCCTAGGTACCTCAACAACTTTAGAATGAAGAGTATGCAAACCCCTTTGGTATTTTGGATAATCTATCCAAAGTCTGTCAAATCTCAGGTTCGGGTGCAACTCTTCCAAGTGCATATCAGAAAATGTCATGACTGGATGAGGTATATCCTGCTTGTAGTAGTTATCCACCTCCTGTTGTTCCGCATTCTCAGCAGGAGCATTGCGGGCTTGGGATGAAGATTCACCCCTTTCAGTCTGCAAAACACATCAAACACAATTTTTGTGCATCCAAATATGCATTAGTGTCAGCAAAATCATCAATCAAAATAATTACAATGACATGATCAATTTATATCAAACTTAAGCTCATTTTCACATTTTTATCAAATCTACACTTTTTCAAATAAGCATATACGAAAATGTTCGCCAAGTTCATAAGTATTCAACTCAAATAACATGTCAAAATAATCATTACTAGCAATTAAACAAGTTTCAAATGGCATTATCTTTCAAAAATCAAGTTCATGAATTTTAGACTTGAAAAAGTCCACTTTAATTCTCAAAATCATGTTTAGGCTCAAAGTTTGGATCATTTAACTACCTAAACATGTTACACTACTTAATTTAGCAATAATTCATGACAAAAATCGGCCATAACCTGTTTATATTAAAAAGCCCCAAATTTGCTCAAGAACACAAACCCTAGATTACTCAAAATTTGAAGTTTAAGGCTTCTAATCATGTTAAATAGCATCAATCTAGGTTATACAAGCATAATACATAAACAATTTAAGCCTAATTACACTAAAAAGCATCAAAATCAAATTGGGGAAAAAAATTGCTCAAGAACACTAATTTCGAATTAAATGGTGTTTAGGTGTAGAAATTTACCGTTTTTCTTGAGTAATTCCATGATAGCATCCTTCTCAACATGATTTTAGTAAAAGATTTGGTGATTAACGGTTAAAAATTGTGATTTTGGGGGTGTATTTTCGCTATTTTCGGCAGTATTTCGCAGTTTTTGTGAGTTTTGTGGTGTGCAACTGATCTGTTCTGCGTTTTATTTTTTTTCTGATTTTCGGTCCCTCCGCGACTCGCGGTGAATTACCCTTCAAACTCCGCGAGTCGCGGAGTTTGGTATTAAATTTTTTTTTTTTTTTTTTAACTTATACTAATTAAAACAATTAAGTAATTAATTTTAAAATTTTTTTTCCCTTGTTATTTAGGACGAGGTCGTTTCGGATCGATGTCCTAGTCCGTCCTTCGACAAAATTTTAAAATTTGTCTTTTTGTAGCGATTGTTTTAAAAGCTAAGATTTTTGGGTTTTTTTAATTTTTTGGCATACTTTAATTCAATAAGATTAAAAATAATGATAATAAAAGTTCTCGTCCCTCCCTCGAGTAAAGCAATTTCGGTTCAAAGACCTAGTCTTCAACTTACGACGAATTTTAAAAATCATATTTTTAACTTAATGAGATAAAGTAAATTTTTGTTTTTAAATTCACACAACTTAAATATAAAATTCAAAATTAATATTAAAAATTCACACCAAACTTAAAATTTAAAATGCATAAAAATAAAAATTCATATTTTAAAAATTAAAAATTCACACCAAACTTAATTTAAAAATTCATATTATAAATTCAAACCAAACTTATATTAATTTTTCAAATATTTACAATTTTAAATATATTGTTTTTACAAAGTTTACAATATTAATTTAAGATTTAAATATTAATTTTAAAAACATGCTAAAAATAAAATTAAAAATCTTTTTGGCTTTTTATCCCACTTTAATCAATCAAATATTATCAAAAATATACGCCCCTCTTTTCGGTAAAGTAATTTCAGTTCCAAGACCTAATTTAACTCATGACGAATTTTTGAAATATTTTGGGTTGATTGATTAAAGATATTTATACCTTAAGAATAAACGTTAAATTTCGCAGTGATGTAATAAATTTTTGAATGATATCAATAATTTCGGTCGCCAAACCTAATTTTATTCAATACCAATTTAATACTTTATAGCGAACAAATTAGAGTTTATTATCAAAAGGTTAAAAATAAAAAAAAATAAAGACTGTACAGACATACCTGTGAAATAGATTTCTTAGTTATACGATCTATCCCATTCATAAGATAGTCAGTTTAATTGGTTTTCCATAGCTACATAGGCGTAACCTCGAGCATTCAGTGTCTTTTCTTCTAAACATATGAACGGTCCGTCTCTGCATAAAGTAACAAATTCGGTATTTGAATAGGTTTGATTATTTGAACATTTACCTCCATGTGACCATTTTCCGCATTTGTGACATCTTTCTAGGTGTCGTGCTCTTCTTTTCGCTGTGGATTTTGATTTTCCTTTACCAAATTGTAACTTATTATCTTCGCATCTGGATTCTTTTCTAACTCCGTCCATTCTTTCTCTGATTACTGATACTATTTCACTCGGTAGTATGTCATTATTACGTTTAGTGATCAAAGCGTGTAGCATTAGACCATGGTTTAGTTCACAGGCAGTCTTCATTTTGTAAAAACCTAAAAAAAATAAAAATTCAGAATGGGGAGAGAAGACTAGTTCTTTAGGGACTGCTAGGGAAAGACCATTCGGGTTTCATTTTCGAGAACTACACGAAAACAGACAATCTAACTCTAACAGAAATACATATTATCCTTTAAAGACTTGATTCTCCCCACACTTAGTTAGCTGTGGTATCGAAATTGTGATTAACTTCATTGTCAACTTCCATTGGACCATGTATGTAATGTTTAACTCTGTGACCATTAACTTTAAATTCAATCCCATTTGAATTTATTAATTCTATCGTTCCGTATGGGAAAACTCTTTTGACTATGAATGGTCCAGACCATCTTGATTTCAATTTTCCAGGAAATAGCTTGAATCGTGAATTGAAAAGAAGAACTCTGTCTCCTTCTTTAAATTCTTTTGAACTTCTGATTCTTTTATCATGCCATTTCTTCGTTCTTTCCTTATAGATTAACGAATTATCGTATGCTTCATGTCTTAATTCTTCTAATTCGTTTAGTTGACTTAATCATAGACGTCCGGCTTCATGTAAATCAAGATTACATGTCGTCAAAGCCCAAAATGCTTTGTGTTCAATTTCTACTGGAAGATGACATGCTTTTCCATAAACAAGTCTAAAAGGTGTGGTTCCAATTGGAGTTTTGTAGGCTGTTCTAAAAGCCCAGAGTGCATCCTCCAATTTAATGGACCATTCCTTCGGATTTGATCCTACGGTTTTCTCTAGAATACGTTTTAAAGCTCGGTTGGTATTTTCAACTTGTCCACTTGTTTGTGGATGATATGCGGTGGAGATTTTATGAGTTACTCCATATCTTTTAAGAACTTTCTCAAGTTGATTATTACAGAAATGGGTACCCCGATCACTTATTAAAGCTTTCGGTGTTCCAAACCTTGCAAAAAGACGTTTTAAAAAGTTGACTACAAGTCGTGCATCGTTAGTTGGGAGAGCTTGTGCTTTCGCCCATTTAGATACATAATCAATGGCTACGAGTATATATAGATTATTATGAGATTTTAGAAATGGACCCATAAAGTCAATACCCCAAATGTCAAATACTTCACATACTTGGATGACATTTTGTGGCATTTCATCACGTTGACTTATTTTTCCGGCCCTTTGACATGCATCACAGGATTTGCAAAGAAGGTGTGCGTCTTTGTAAATTGTAGGCCAATAGAATCCAGCATCATAAACTTTTATTGCTGTTAGTTGAGGCCCATAATGCCCTCCTGTTGGTCCTGTGTGACAATGGTTTAAAATTTTACTAGCTTCATCTCCAAATACACATCGGCGTATTATTCCATCGGGACAACTTTTAAACAGATGTGGACCTTCCCAAAAATAGTGTTTTATATCACTGAAGAATTTCTTTCGTCTTTGGTACGATAATCCTTTTTCAAGGAATTCACATACTAAGTAGTTTGCATAGTCTGCAAACCATGGAATTTCTTTATAATCTATCTTCAATAGATATTCATCAGGAAAGTTGTCTTGTATGACCGATTCATTTAGAACTTCTAATTCGAGATTTTCAAGACGAGAAAGATGATCAGCGGCGAGATTTTCTGCTCCTCTTTTATCTCGGATTTCAATATCAAACTCTTGTAAGAGTAAGATCCAACGGATTAATCTTGGTTTAGCATCTTGTTTTGAAAATAGGTATCTAAGAGCAGAATGGTCGGTATAGACCACCGTTTTTGCTAGAACGAGATATGATCGAAATTTGTCAAAAACAAAGACAATAGCAAGGAGTTCTTTTTCAGTAGTTGTATAGTTCGTTTGTGCTCCTTGTAACGTCTTACTAGCATAATATATAGGTTGAAATCGTTTTTCAATCCTTTGTCCTAAAACGGCTCCCATTGCAAAATCACTTGCATCGAACATTAGTTCAAATGGTAGATTCCAATTTGGTGTTATCATGATCGGCGCATTAGTGAGTTTTTCTTTAAGAATATTAAAAGATTTGATACACTCATCTGAAAAGATGAATGGAGCATCCTTTTCTAGGAGTTTATGCATAGGAGTGGCAATTTTAGAAAAATCTTTTATGAAACGTCGGTAAAAACCGGCATGCCCTAGAAAACTCCTAACTCCTCTAACATTGGTGGGATGTGGAAGTTTAGCAATTACATCTACTTTAGCTCTATCCACTTCAATTCCTTCTTTTGAAATTTTATGTCCAAGAACGATGCCCTCTTTAACCATGAAATGGCATTTCTCCCAATTAAGTACTAGATTTGATTGTTCGCATCTAATAAGCATTCATTCCAGATTAACTAGACATGATTCAAATGTATCACCGAAGACTGAAAAGTCATCCATGAATACTTCCATGCATTCTTCTACCATGTCATGAAAAATCGCCATCATACACCTTTGAAAGGTTGCAGGGGCGTTGCAAAGTCCAAATGGCATGCGTTTGTAAGCGAAAGTACCATAAGGGCACGTGAATGTGGTTTTCTCTTGATCTTCGGGTGCTATTGGAATTTGAAAATATCCGGAAAATCCATCTAGAAAACAATAGTAACTATTTCCGGCTAATCTTTCCAACATTTGATCTATGAAAGGTAAGGGAAAGTGATCTTTTCTGGTGGCGTCATTTAATTTTCTATAATCAATACATACACGCCATCCTGTTACAGTCCTAGTAGGAATAAGCTCATTTTTCTCATTTGTAATGACAGTCATGCCACCCTTCTTAGGCACGCATTGAACTGGGCTTACCCATGGACAATCAGAAATTGGATAAATTAAACCTGCATCTAGCAGTTTAATAATCTCTTTCTTAACTACATCTTGCATATTAGGATTTAGTCTTCGTTGGCGTTGCACATACGTTTTCTGACCTTCTTCTATAAGGATTTTATGTGTGCAATACGAAGGACTTATTCCTTTAATATCATGAATCTTCCATGCAATGGCTGGTTTATGAGCTTTCAACACAGAAATGAGTTGTGATTTCTCATTTTCAGTAAGAGAAGACGATATTATTACAGGTAATTCAGATTCACCATGTAAATAAGCGTATTCCAAATGGTTTGGAAGTGGCTTTAACTCTAATTTTGGTGGTTCTTCTATTGATGATTTATATCGATATCTGTCTTCTTCTTTTAGCATTTGAATTTCTTCTGTTGTTGGTTCATATCCATTAGCTATAAGTGTAGCTAACATTTCAGCTTCATCAATTGGTTCATTACCTTCTCCTAAAGAACATTCTCCTGTTCCTTGTAATTCTGGAAATTCTTCTAATAATTCTGCATGTGCATCTATAGTTTGAATATAATAACATGTATCATCTGCAGATTGTGGTTGTTGCATTGCTCTATCAACTGAAAAGGTAACACTCTCATCCTCTATACTTAGGGTCAGTTTAAGAATGGTCTTCCTAATATGAGAGGAACTTGAGAATCTTCTTCCATGTCCAAAACAACAAAATCTACTAGAAATACTAAAGTACCAACTTTAACTAGAATGTTCTCCATTATCCCTCTAGGATATTTTATTGATCTATCGGCTAGTTGTATGCTTATTCTGGTTGGTTTCAATTCTCCAAGGTCTAGTTTAGCGTATAGTGAATACGGCATTAGATTTATACTAGCACCTAAATCTGCTAATGCTTCTATTGAACTAAGACTACCCAGAAAACATGGAATTGTGAAACTTCCTGGATCAGATAGTTTTTCTGGTATCTTATTCAACAGCACTGCTGAACAATTAGCATTCATAGTAACAGCCGAGAGTTCTTCCATTTTCTTTCTATTTAAGATTAGATCTTTCAAGAATTTAGCATATCTAGGCATTCCTGAAATCACATCAATGAAAGGAAGATTTACATTTATCTGTTTAAACATATCCAAGAATTTGGATTGCTCGGCTTCAAGTTTCTCTTTCTTCATTTTACTCGGGTAAAGAAGTGGTGGTTGGTATGGTTTAACATAAGGTTTATCCTTAACTGTGTTATCTTCATTAACCTTTTCAACTACCGATTCTTTTTCCTTATCTTGATTAGGTTGTGGTTCTTGTGGAGTAGGAATAGCTTCATCAGAAGTTACAGGTATTTCAGGTGGTTTAAGTGTTGTACCACTTCTTGTGGTAATGGCTTTAGCTGTTTCATTCCGGGGGTTAGCATTTGTATCACTAGGTAGACTTCCCGGTTTTCTTTCACCTATTAACCTTGCTAGGTTACTTACTTCTTGTTCCAGATTTTGAATAGAAGCTTGTTGATTTCTAAATGCTTGAGCATTTTATTCATTGGTTTGTTTCTGAGATGTGAAAATTGAGTTTGAGTTTCAACTAGCTTCGTCATCATATCTTCTAAATTCGGCTTTTTATCATCGGTTTGTTGTGGTGGTTTGTTTTGAAAATTAGGTCTTTGCTGATTGTAAGTATTATTGGATACTTGTTGATTGCTAGGACCTTGTTGTTTGTTGTATGGAATATTTCTGTTATAATTCTGGTTTTGATTGTAAATAGGTCTTAGCGATTGATAAGTATTCTGATAATTATTTCCAGGCCTTTGGTTTATGTATGAAATATTCTCTCTTTGTTCCATTGTTAATTCAATACTGAGACAATCTTTTGTCAAATGTGGTCCTCCACACTGCTCACAACTAATTCGTATTGAGTGAATATCTTTAGTCATCTTTTCCATTCGTCTCTCGACATCATCTATCTTTGCGGAAATGGAATCTAAGTCATGGCTAGAATCGGCTCTAGCTGCTTTAGATGATCTAACGATATCCTTTTCTTGGTGCCACTCGTGTGAGTGGGAAGCAGTGTTATCAATAATTTTGTAAGCATCAGTTTCGGTTTTCTTCATAATAGAACCACCAGCTGCTATATCTATATCTTTCCTTGTAGTGATGTCGCATCTTTGGTAGAATATTTGTACTATTTGACAGGTGTCTAAACCATGTTGCGGACATCCTCTTAATAACTTTCCATATCTAGTCCACGCCTCATATAGAGTTTCATTTGGCTTCTGTGTGAACGTAACAATTTCTGCTTGAAGTCTTACGGCTTTAGATGCCGGAAAGAATTGTTTAAGAAATTTTTCAACTAAAACGTCCCATGTATCAATCGCCCCTTCAGGTAACGATTCCAACCAATCTTTGGCTTCTCCCTTTAAAGTCCAGGGAAATAACATGAGATATATCTGTTCATCCTCCACTTCTCGGATTTTAAATAGTGTGCAGATCCTATTAAAGGTACGTAGATGTTCATTTGGATCTTCCTTTGGCGCACCACTAAATTGGCATTGATTAGTCACCATGTGTAGAATTTGTCCTTTGATTTCATAATCTGGCGCATTAATGTCTGGATGAGTAATTGCGTGACCTTGGCCAGTGCGTTTAGCTCTCATTCGGTCTTCCATACTTAAAGGTTCCAGATTCTCCATAATTGAATTTGTTGAATCGGAATCACTAGAGGATTCTGATTTAATGGTTCGTTCCTCAACAATCTCTGTTTGAATGATTGGTGGTTCCGGAGGAAAGTTTAGTGGTTCAGGATCTACGAATCGTTCCTGAATATTCTCCGGATTCTCAATTGTGAGGTCGGGTTCAAAAAATGGATTATCGGAAATTTGAACTGGAGTACTTGGTCGACTGGATGACGATTCTAAAGAAAAATCAACGGCAGTAATATTTGCTAAATGTCTTGATCTAGTTACGGGTGGTGAACGTACAAAAGGTGGTGAACGTCTTGCTCGGTGCATTCACTGAATATCCTATTAGTTTTTAAAAAGGAAAGAAAAATTATAATAAGTTATCCAATCAATAGACTTTTATGATTTTGCCCACGTTTTGAATAGCCAAAAGATGCAGCAGAGGGGCAGGATTTGTTTGGTCTCAATATAATTGAGGACTGTTTGGCTCCAATAACCCGGTCCACGTACAAATCCAACTATTACTACGAACCAGAAAATTTTGATGTCTATCAATTTAACCACTTAAAATAAATTTTCGTAATTTTAAGAAAATTTAGATAAGAAGTAGAATAAAAATCTATGTCCTAAAACTAGAATAGCGAGAAATAAGAAAGAAAAGAGTTCGTCGAAAAAGGTCGAAAAAGAAAAATGGTTGAAAAATAAAAGGTGACGGAAAAATAAAAGAAACTTATAAAACTTAAAAATACTTGACTAACCTAACCTTATTACTACAACTAACTTAAAATTATAATCGCAAATTGAGATTACTAATTGGAATGATAATTGATACATAGGTAAAGTTCGTCTAAAAATATTAAAGCTTACAATAAAAACTAAATCCCAAATGGAAATAACTTAAAAAGAAACTAAAACTTAAAAAGGCGTCGCAAAATTCTGAAGCACTTAAATCTTAGTCTAAAGAAAAAGCACTTAAGGAATTCTACGGCAAAGCCTAAAAATCTAGAAGTAAAAATAACTATGGCAAAAACTAAGTTTAAAACTAAATATGAGCTAAAAATACAAATATTATGCTAAAACGATTAAAAAGGGATAAAATATAAAAATATACTAAAAGTTGTAAAAAGTACAATTTTTATAAAAATATTATTTTTATATTATTTTATAAAAGTATTAATTTAAATATATAAATAAATCTAATTAAAACTTAATATAACTAAATGATTAAAATTAAATATTAATTTAATTAAAACCTAAATCTTAATTAATTAATAATAATAATTATTACTCCGTATTAATTGCAGTTAGGGTTTCTGGCAGGCGTGTCAGAAAAAGCTCCGCGAGTTGCGGTATTCAATGCAGTAAACCCCGCGAGTCGCGGGGTTCCAAAAATTAACTCAGGTACGTTTTTTATTCGACGTTTTTCTCTTTTTTTTGTATGTTTTCTAATTTTCTGTTTTTATATAAATAAAAGATATTTAAATAAAACATATACTAAAATAAAAATAAAGAAACTTATAAAACTTTTAACAAACTCTTAAAAATATATAAATTTTTGTTTTTCTTTTTATATTTTTGAATATTTAAAACGTACTTTTATAAAAACGAATTTTAATAAAAGTAAAATAAAAATCTTTTTTTTTTATGTAGCGTTGCGCTTTCGGCTTTTAAGAGGTCCCCGGCAGCGGCGCCAAAAATACTTGATGTTTCGCGAGGTGTATATAAAATAGCTATTAATTTTTACAAGAAAATACTATTAAATACGATACAATTTTACACAAGATATTTATTTATTTAGAGAATGGATATACTTAAACCTTGCTACAACACTTATAGGTAGTGTACCTAATCGTACAGTAGTGTAGTTTTTAGTAAGTCCGGTTCGTTCCACATGGAATCTTTTTAAACAAAGCTTAACGCTATATTAGTTTACTTTTATAAAAATACAAATATATATATATAAGTAATATTATTATTATAAAGGGGGGTTTTTACCGTTTAATGACCGGTTTGTCAATTTTAAAACTTTAGTCGCAGTTAAAACCAAATGTAAAATATTAAAAATAAATACAAGACTTAAATTAAAGCGTAAAGTAAATAATGATAATGAAATTGCGAATAATAAAAGTGTGATAAAATAAACTTGCGATAATTAAAAAGTACGATAATTAAAAGTGCAATTAAATACAATAAAAATGCGATAATTAGAAGTGCAATTAAATATAAAATAAAGGAAATTAAATATGAAATAAAAGAATTATGCTTATTTAAACTTCCGTAATCATGATGTTTGACGTGTTGATTTTAGTTTTATGCCCATGGGTTAATTGTCCTTTGTCCTGGATTATTTAATATGTCCGTCTGGTTTTTATCCATAACAGTCCATCAGTCATAAATATAAAGTGCGAGTGTCCTCATCAAATTATTCTTATACCCGAAGTTAAATATTCCAACTAATTGGGGACTTAAACTGTAACAAGATTTTAATACTTTGTTTAATGAATACACTAGGATGTCGACTGAGTGTAACCCAAGGTTTTACTACTTTGTTATCAATTATACCAAGTGTCCTTGTACATAATTTCACCCCTGTTTTAATTATTCTAGTGTCTATTAATCCATTCCCGTATCCGGTTAAATGAACGATTATTCGTAGATATAAATACCCCGCCCACCGTGTCCGATCGAGTGTATATGGTAATTTATAGGGACGCCCAATTGTAAATCTTTATATTAACATTAACAAACTATCATTTAGTTAAACAAATATAAAGCCCATTAATAGCCCATAGTCTAATTTCCACAAGTGTCGTTCTTTTGTCCAAACCCCAATTATGGTACAAAGCCCAATTACCCAAATTTTAGTAATTAGCCCAACATCATGATTACTTCGGATTAAATAAGCATAATAATAACTTAGCTACGAGACATTAATATAAAAAGGTTGAACATAACTTACAATGATTAAAAATAGCGTAGCGTTACACGGACAGAATTTCGACTTACACCCTTACAATATTCGCTAACATACCCTTATTATTAGGATTTAAAATTAAAATTAAAATTAAAATATAAATTATAAATATATATTACGTATATATTGAGAGAAGAAGGAAAAAAGATGATGAAAAATGCTCAGAATTCGGTTGGCTTTATAGGGAGTTTCAAAGTTTGGGGCTCCGCGACTCGCGGCATTTTTGCCTTCAAACTCCGCGAGTCGCGGAGATTGAAAATACAGCTCACATTCTTTTGGAGTCTTTCTTGCCGACGATTTATTTATAAATATAATATATATATATAATTAATATAATTAATTATATATTATATTATATTTATATACATAGTTAACTTGTAATTTTTAGTCCGTTGCGTCGAGCGTTGAGAGTTGACTCATGTCCCGGTTCCGGATTTTCGAACGTCCTTGCGTACAATTTTATATTTTGTACTTTGCGTTTTGAATCTTGTACTCTTGTAATTTCGAGACGTTTCTTATCAATAATTGGAACCTCTTTGATTGTCTTTTGTACTCTTGAGCTTTTTGGTCGTTTGCGTCTTCAATTCGTCGAATCTGTCTTTTGTCTTCACCTTTTATTATTTAAACGAATATCACTTGTAAATAGAACAATTGCAACTAAAAGCTTGTCTTTCTTGAGGAATAATGCTATGAAATATATGTTCGTTTTTAGCATTATCAGTATCTTTCATTATAAATATCATCCATACTTCTGAAGATATTTTTATAATTATTCTTATCTGAAATCATTTACCTCTTCACGCTATCTGTATTATATCATAAAAGAAACTATTTTAGTTTCTAAATTCTGAAACATTCGAGTTTAAAATAGTAATATTCTTGAAGAAGTGTTGGGAGCTGAAGCATGAGTTAGTATAATATAATGACACTTGATCAACGTGATTATATTACAGTAATTCATGCTGAGTTTCTAAATGGAACATGATGATTCACAGATCATAACGTCATCAGGTGCTATGTTACACGACTCTTGTATTCTCTTTGATCTCTAAATATCAAGAAAATATTTCTTGATGATTCGGCCTTTTTCGAGGTAATCTGGTAATTTGACAAGTCAAGATCGTGCCATTACAATTTCCTTCCTAGAACATTAACAATGTTCATTCCAAAATTTATATCTGCGAATTTTGGACCATTACAAGCGGTGCTTAATCGCAAGAAGAAGAAACAAAAGGACAAAGCTCCGAACTAGAAATGAGAGTATAAATCATAGCAAAGAGAAGAGAGCATTAACTGTGGATGACAATGATTATAGAAGAAGCAATGACTTTGAAATATAAGGGAAGATATAAAACCCAACAACAACCCAGAAATCACAAACCGTATATATCAATGCATATAGCAATATAAAGACACGGGAGAACTAAAAATACTATAAAACCAAGAGTATAGTATAAGTAAATAGATTCTTCTGGAGGCAGATGAAAAACAAGAGCGACAGATATGAAAGTGAGGAGTATATCAAGAATCAGCACTGGATGAAGCATATTGACAAATACTTTAAAATATGAGTTGAGAAGGTGTGAGTTGTAAGAAAACAAAGGAGGTGTATTTATAGTGAAATATCCAACAGAGAAATCAAAATGGATTATCGCATTAATTCGAAGAGGATCATAATTTCCTTAATCGCCGAATAATCAAATCCAATATAGATTACAAAGATTTTCTTTTCGGAGATCAATCGTGATGACGTCAAAAGATACGACGAATCACTATTATCTTATTTCATTCATTTACGATAACTTCACTCACAAGCTTCGAGTAATCGAATTATTTTATCCATGCTTCTTGAACATGATAAAACTCTATAATCGTTATAATAACATTCTCATTGTTAGTCATGACGACCTCTATCAAATTTCGGGGACGAAATTTCTTTAACGGGTAGGTACTGTGACGACCCAAAAATTTCCGACCAAATTTAAACTTTAATCTTTATATTATTCCGACACGATAAGCAAAGTTTGTTAAGTTAAATCTCAAGAATTTTAAACTGTGTTCATACATTCATTATAACCTCGACCAAATTCCGACGATTCACGAACCGTTATATATAAATAGATATGTATATGTATATATATATTATAACTTGAGAATATTAATAAAGTATTAAACGTATAATACTTTACACGAAAGTATTTGTTTCAATATAATTTTCAACGAAATAAAAAAAAAATATATTAAATGATTGAATTATCAGAAATATTGAATTATGATTACAAGTCTCTGTTGAGAGGTCCACTATGATTTGAGAAAATCTATTCCTCTTAACGATATTCAGAATAATTTGTAAAGCTATTTATAAATAAAAACAAAAAGTGTCATTTACGAAAGTTAGACAAAAGTTAGTGGAGAATTGGTTTCCATAATATTCTATTAATCTATTTTCAAACGTACAAAGACGTTTTCAGTTTAAAAAGAACTTTATTATTAAAATGTATATAACTTTTATAAATATCTAGAATCACTTTTGACAACTCATTACTTAAGCAGTATAATAAATATAACGATATTTATATTTTATTTCATTAAATATATATAACGATTTAAATTAATATTATATATATTTATACGCGTATTATACATACATAGTTTTATACTTTTACTATACTTTAACTTTACCTTTACTTTACTTTTACTTTACTTTAACTTTAATAATTCACTTTAATAATTCATACTTTAATAATTCACTTTAATAATTCACTTTAATAATTCATACTTGAATAATTCACTTTAATAATTCATACTTTAATAATTCACTTTAATAATTCAAAAATATATTATAAATAGAATTCAATAGGTTTCATTATTTCATATAAACTTGAAAATATATTTCTCTAAACTCTCTCAATCGATATATATATATATATATATATATATATATATATATATATATATATATATATATATATATATATATATATATATATATATATATATATATATATATATATATATATATATATATATATATATATATTTGCTCTGTATTATTTCAAGATATTATTAGTATACATAAAATATTACGACGGAGTGCTGTCCGAGTGATTTCAAAATAGTTTTTTTGAATGAGTCGAAGCTAAGGAAATTATGGGTTATAGCTATGGAGGTGATGGGTATGGTTCATGGGTATGCTCGTGAGGTCAATCTAGTGTTTATCATCTCCGTTGCATCTACGTACTTTCCTACAATATTGAATCTCAATATTGATACGTTCATAAATCCGAGGCCAACCTTGCACTTGTTAAATGACGTTATATGTATTTTTACTACGAAATACAGTATGGTGAGTTTCATTTGCTCCCTTTTATATATATTTTTGGGACTGATAATACATGCGCTGTTTTTATAAATGTTTTACGAAATAGGCACAAGTACTAAAACTAATTCTACGTGGGTTTAAACCAGAAATATACCCTTAGCTTGGTAACATTAAACTACTTGTCTATGTATGGTAGGCGCGAATCCTAAAGATAGATCTATTGGGCCTGACAAACCCCATCTTGACTATGGGATGCTTTAGTACTTCGAGGTTTATATAACACACCTGATTGGTGTACTTTCAGAGGGTAAAACATGAACGTTAAGGCTTGTTACCGGGTGCCTACAACTTATAGAATACTTTTATACACTTGCGAGTGTACATATATTTATAAACGGAAATCTTGTGGTCTATTAATATATTGAAATGATTGTTATGATAAACCTATGAACTCACCAACCTTTTGGTTGACACTTTAAAGCATGTTTATTCTCAGGTATTAAAGAAATCTTTCTCTGTGCATTAGCTCATTTTAAGGATATTACTTGGAGTCATTCATGGCATATTTTGAAAGACATTGCATTCGAGTCATTGAGTTCATCAAGATTATTATTAAGCCAATTATAGTTGGATGTATTATGAAATGGTGTGCATGCCGTCAACTTTCGTTGTAAAGAAAGTTTGTCTTTTAAAAACGAATGCAATGTTTGTAAAATGTATCATATAGAGGTCAAATACCTCGCGATGTAATCAACTATTGTGAATCGTTTATAATGTATATGAACGGGTCCTTTCAACAAGCCTCAGGCTAGATCACAACTCAAAGTATATATAATATTTTAGAATCAACCTCAACCCTGTATAGTTAACTCCAACATTACTGTATATAGAGTGTCTATGGTTGTTCCGAAATATATATATAGATGGGTCGATATGATATGTCAAGACATTGTATTCGTGTCTATGGTATCCCAGGATTACATAATATATTAGAATACATGTATAATACAATATGAGTTAGCTAAGATATGATTAATATCGATTTGTTACCAATTTTCACGTAGCTACAATCAAGAAAAATTAACCAATCTTGTTTTACCCATAACTTCTTCGTTTTAAATCCGTTTTGAGTGATTCAAGTTTCTATGGTTTCATATTGAACTTAAGTTTATGAATTTAAATAGAAAAACTATAAGTTTATAGTCGGAAATACATATTATAAGTCATTTTTGTAAAGGTAGTCATTTCAGTCGAAAGAACGACGTCTAGATGACCATTTTGGAAAACATACTTCCACTTTGAGTTTAACCATGATTTTTGGATATAGTTTTATGTTCATAAGAAAAATCATTTTCCCAGAAGAAAAACTTTTAAATCAAAGTTTATCATAGTTTTTAAATTAACTAACCCAAAACAGCCCGCGGTGTTACTACAACGGCGTATATCCGATTTTACGGTGTTTTTCATGTTTTCTGATTTTAAATCATTAAGTTATCATATCATATAGATATAGAACATGTGTTTAGTTGATTTTAAAAGTCAAGTTAGAAGGATTAACTTTTTTTTGCGAACAAGTTTAGAATTAACTAAACTATGTTCTAGTGATTACGAGTTTAAACCTTCGAATAAGGTGGTTTTATATATATGAATCGAATGATGTTATGAACATCATTACTACCTCAATTTTAGTAGGTAAACCTACTGTAAGTGACAAGAAATGATCTAGCTTCGAAGGATCTTGGATGGCTTGAAAGTTCTTGAAGAAGGATCATGACACAAAAATAAGTTCAAGTACGATTTTTACTCGAATTAAGATAGTTTATAGTTATAGAAATTGAATCAAAGTTTGAATATGAATATTACCTTGAATAAGAAAGATAATCTACTGTAAATAACAAAGGTTTCTTGATCTTAGATAATTACTTGGAATGGATTAGAAAGCTTGGAAGTAAACTAGTAAACTTGAAAGGATTTTCGAAGTGTTCTTGAAGTGTTCTTCCTAAGATGATTATAGCTTAATTCTTGAAGTAATTTTTGATGAAAATGATGATTAGCTACTGGAAAAATTCGTTCATAAGTGTGTGTGTGTGTGTGTGTGTGTGTGTGTGTGTGTTGAGAGAGAATTAGAAATAGAATTGGAAGTGAAATGGAGTGAATGATGAGTGGTAAGTGGTTAGTGGTGAGTGGGGTTAAAAGGAGTTCTAGTTAGTTGACTAGTTCATGGTAGAAGTTAAAATTGATTAGTCATGCATGACATAATCAAGAGTGGAATCCCATGCTAGTTCCTATTGGTATATACCCATAGTAAGTATGTCTAGAAGCTGTGTATAATACGAGTATGAATACGAATAGAATTCTTGATGGAAAAAAATGGGAATGTAACTGTAACCATTTTCGTTAAATATGAGTGTTTTGATATATGTCTTGAAGTCTTCCAAAAGTATATTAATACATCTAAATACACTACATGTATATACATTTTAACTGAGTCGTTAAGTCATCGTTAGTCGTTACATGTAAGTGTTGTTTTGAAACCTTTAAGTTAACGATCTCATTTAATGTTGTTAACCCATTGTTTATTATATCTAATGAGATGTTAAATTATTATATTCTCATGATATTATGATATATTAATATATCTTAAAATGATATATATACATTTAAATGTTGTTACAACGATAATCGTTACATGTATGTTTCGTTTCGAAATCCTTAAGTTAGTAGTCTTATTTTTACATATGTAGTTCATTGTTAATATACTTAATGAGATACATACTTATCATAATATCATGTTAACTATATGTATATATATATATATATATATGTATGTATATATATATACATATATATATATACATATATATATATATATATATATATATATACATATATATATATACATATATACATATATACATATATACATATACATATATATATATACATATACATATATATATATACATACATATATATATATATATATATATATATATATATATGTCATCATATAGTTTTTACAAGTTTTAACGTTCGTGAATCGCTGGTCAACTTGGGTGGTCAATTGTTTATATGAAACTCATTTCAAATAATCAAGTCTTAACAAGTTTGATTGTTAACATGTTGAAAACACTTAATCATGTAAAAATCAATTTCATTTAATATATATAAATATGGAAAACTTCGAGTCACTACAAATTAATCCCCAACCTGTTATAACAGATTGGTATCAGAGCAGTTTGTTGTAGAGAACCAGGATTGCACTTTATATGTGTTTTATACAATTAGGTACCTTAGCAGTGTAGGACTACAACTTTCCTTGAGTATATTGTCTTTAATTGTTTCCTTTAATTGTTAAATGCTACACTATACCTTAGAAACTATGCTTATTAAATTCTTAAATCTTCCTTAGAATGTCAAGCCAATCTAAGAACTCTGCTCACTCTCCTAAGTACTCTCCTATTTCGCCATCACATTTAAATGCGACACCATGATTTCTGAAATTCTCGACATTCCTTTGTTATCTATCATGGTTTTGTGTATTACATATGTATTACATGAAATGTTATCCATGATTCTTGAAATCTCTACTATTCATATTCATTACTTTCAAAATCTTTGCTTTCTCGTTATTTTCGATCATTGAACTTACTTGACGGGTGGCGTCTACGAAACTCTAGAATGGAAGGGTTTGGATTACTGATTTAAAGGATCCTATAGCTCAAGCCCATAGACCTGAATAGGCCATTACGAATTGAAAGTCTTTAATCGAAAGATTATCTGATTACATACTTATCATTTTTTTTATCTTGACACGTCATACTGAAATTATTCCATAAATGGAGTATAGACAAATCATATCTTATCATATCTATCCCAATAGACTTTGTCTAACACTTTTCCTAAATTTTCTCCATAAATTACGAAAATCTTTTCGCTATATATACGTATTCGAGGAGACGAATATATCATTTAGTAATCAATACTCATTTCATATCAAACCCTAATTCCAATCACATAATATGGATTACTCACTTGATTCCTCGAGCTCCACAGGCAGCGTAACCGGAACGAACGAACCAATTAGTCATCATCTTTTCTGGATGAATTGGGGATGGGTTCGTAGCTGACTTAATCAATGGAGAAGTGAAGAAAGTGATCCTTTTCACCCACCACATTGCCCTATTAGTGAAGAACCTGAAGCACTTACCGGCGAACCAGTTCGGAACACCATTTTCACCCTCATTTCCAGGATATCCCGCCACGAGTATATAATATCTAGAATTCTAGATCTTATTCATCCGCTTATCCGAACCGCCAATCATCTCGGAATAATAGAAGAAGTCAACGAGCTTCGCGCTCGAGTAGTGGCTCTGGAGAATATGGTGCAAAATCTAAGAGCATCAGCAGTATCAGCAGCATAACCAGCACCACCAGTATCAGCAACAGCAACACCACAGCCACCGAAGAATATTTTTAATAATGAGTTAAGATGTATTGACTCATTCTTCCTGAAGAATTATATATGTATACCTTTTATATATATATATATATATATATATATATATATATATATATATATATATATATATATATATATATATATATATATATATATATATATATATATATATATGTGTGTGTGTGTGTGTGTGTGTGTGTGTGTGTATGGTTTGGAACAATAATAAATCTTTTCGTACTAAGCTATTGCGTGTGAATCTTAACTAGTATGTACTACTTGGTTAATTTATATCACTAATATGCTATGATGTACATCCTTCATTAATGACATAACAATCGTTAATCACTGCTTCAGCACAATAAACTCCATTTCATAATAAACCAAGTTCATTATTCAAATACATGTTTGATTGTGTACTTTAATTTTTGATGTACTCGAAACCTTTTTGAAAATATTATTCGTGCCTTGCGAAGTTCAAAAGGATTCCACGAGCACCGACATCATATACCGAGGTATATCAATAACAATGAACGATGAAGTATTGATTCATAACTTCATTAAAGAAATATTCCGCGACGATTATGTAATCTCTAAAGTTTTGAAGATTATTTATTCTCGTTTCAACCGTAAATCAAATGAGTTTAATATTATATTAACTCATTAAATCCATAATTACATCTGAAGGAAGATATACATGTACGCATATTTTCATAAAGATTGTAATTAAAAATTCTTTTGTACAAACTGTTGATTGAGAAAATATTTTAACGGGTAGGTAAAACCCGAGAAATATTTATATCTCACATTAATATGTTACATTGTACATTCTTCAAAATTCTTGAAAACACCTCAGAACTATAACCAACGATTCAAATTCGCTAACCTTATGAAGACTAATGAAGCGACAAAAGCTATAGATGGTCTTAATGGCCAGAAGCTTGATAATAAAGAATTGTGTGTTAGAAAAGCTCAAAAGAAAATCTGGTATTGAGAAACGGATTGAGCAAAACATGAAGGAAGCTGTGGACAAATCCCAAGGACTAAACCTATAATTAAAGAATCTAGATGATTTGATTTCTGAAGGAAATCACATAAGATCTTTTTACACATTCTAAATCTTTACAGAAGAATTCCCATCATTATCCTTCGATTTTAAATATTTCGTATTCTTCGTTATAAATATTGTGATGCCCCGTACAAAACCATGGTGTACGAATCATCAACAACAGGATCATTACAAGGTCAAATACTATATGCTGTTTCAAAATAAGTTTGCATTCATGAATAAAGATGACGTTTTAACCAACGTCAAATGTTTAACAACCAAAAGTATGCTTCTACGAATAGCAAGCAATAATAGTACGTGACCCATAGGTCGTTGCAAATACATCGTTTCAAAAGTAATATTGTTTGAATACAAAATAAACGTTTCATGCGGTAACATCTCTAATAAGCGCAGCGGGTGTCTACAAAGCATGACTAGTACAGCGGAAGCAAGCAAACCTTAAGCACCTGAGAAAAACATGCTTAAAAACGTCAACAAAAAGGTTGGTGAGCTATAGTTTAAGTATAACAGTAATGTAAGGTAGGCCACGAGATTTCAGTGCTTCAACAGCGTTTCAAAACAGTATGAAAAGTATATGTATAGCCGTGGGCACTTGGTAACTAACTTAACGTTTATCACCCCCTAAAAGTACACTTGGCGAGTGCATATGTTTACGAAGTATTAAACACCCGTTAAATGCTAGCGCTACTAGCCCGAGTGGGGATGTCAAACCCTATGGATCCATATCTAATATTCGCGTTCACCGGTTCAAAGACCAATGACTAAACGTTACCGAGCTAAGGGGAAAGTTTATGCCGTTGTATAACCCACACATATAATAAGTTTAAGTACTCGTGCCTATTATGTAAAACGTAAAATGCGCATGTATTCTCAGTTCCCAAAATAGTTAAAGTAAAAAGGGATGCTATAACTCACAGTGGAAAGTAGTAAAAGTCGATACGCGGGAATAGTAAGCAAATGGTTGGTCCGAAAGGTCCTCAACCTAAGTCAAAAGTTGCTAAGTTAGTAAATCATTCCCAAAGGTTTAAAAGTATGTAAATTAGGTCTTAAGTATCATCATCATTCATCATTAAACAAAAAGTGTAAAGTAAGTTTTTAAGTCAAGACTAGGGTTTGAAATACAGGCTGATTTCGTTCAGTCGCCACAACCTCTATACAAACTGAAACGAGGTGAGAACAGTGGCCATGGCTCTGTATATGAGTCCCCTAGAGGCTGGACAATTTCCAGAACCAAACTCGTCTTTGTTTAACCGTAGAGACGGTTTAAGTGCAAGTAGGTCAGAAATTTCAGCACAACGTTAATAGGGTGTAGTGACTTTCGGGAGGCCATAGATCCTAAACCGTAACTCGGATTAAGACAAGATCTAAACGGAAAATCATCTAATCGAACCGAACTAACTGAAATAAACTTTACAGTAGCCCAGGTAGTCTGATCAGTTCCAAAAACAGTAAGAAATGTGTTCTGGTGGGTTCTTGGTGCTTGATGCTCATCACGGTTCTCATCCTTGATGCGTATAGCTTCAAGTGTACAACTCGTTGATGGGTTTGCATCATCTTAACCAAGTTTTGACCATCATAACACTAGTGTAAGTCTAAGATATGTAGAACAACTCACTTAAGAGTTGTATGTAGTTTGATGAACCGAAGTTACATCAAGATCTTAGATCTGACACATACATGAGTTCTACTAGTAATATTAAGCTACAAACTTGAAAGTAAACTAAATAATCAAGATCATAAGTTGTAGAACTTAGATCTTAGATATATCTTAAAGATCCTAGACTAGAAAGTCTAGATCTAGTGTTCTTAAGTTAAACCCTAAGTTATATAACTTGGATCTTAACTTTAATGAAACCATAAGTTATGAAACTTAGATTTTCAACTTGAAGAAATGTATGTAAGCTTGTAAGCTCTTATTTACAATAAAATTAGAAGACCATAAGTTATATAAACTTAGATCCAACATAGGTATATGAAGTTGTAACTAAAAAGTTATACTTCCATGTTCTTGAACTTATAAAGTTAACTTTGGTTCAAGAAAAATCAGATCAAGATTAACTAGTAACACTTGACCAAAATAATAACATCACAAACTTTAATACTTACAAAAGAAAGAAATAAACTAAAGTACAAGTATTATGTTCATGTTTTGTTTCATACTTAGGAAGATTCAAATCAAAGTTTGAATCTTAGGATTTAAGTCTACAAACATGAACAGAAGTATGAATATGAAACTTATGAACTTTAAATCTTGAAAACATTAAGTGTAGAACCATAAACTATAAAGTTTAGATTCCTTGTTCTTGACTTCATCAAATAAAGATGGAAGTAACAAGATTTCATGAAGATACAAGTTAGAAAACTTGATCTTTAACAACAACAAATAACTAGTAAGTAATCAACAAACAAAGACAAGTAAATGATGATGATTAGGTGGCGGTTTTGGATGGAAGAAAAGAGAGAAAACAAAGCTTGATACTGTAGTGACCCGAACTTTTCCATGTTTTTATATATTAAATGAAATTGATATTTACATGATTAAATGTTTCCAACATGTTAAGCAATCAAACTTGTTAAGACTTGATTAAATGAAATAAGTTTCATATAGACAATTGATCACCCAAGTTGACCGGCGATTCACGAACGTTACAAATTTGTAAAAACTACATGTTGTGGTATATATAGACATATATATATGGTTGATATGAGATTATGATGAGTAAGTATCTCACTAAGTATATTAAGTAAGTATCTCACTAATTATATTAACAATGTGTGATATACATAAGAAATGAGAATACTAAGTTAAGAAACTCGAAATGATATATATATAACGATTATCGTTATGATAACGTCTACTAAATACATATGTATCATATTAAGATATGGATACACTATATTTAACATGATAAAATGATATTTAAATATATCATTAAGTGTGTTAACAATGAACTATATATGCAAAAACAAGACTACTAACTCAAGAATTACGAAACGAGACTTATATGTAATGATTATCGTTGTAACGATATTTTAATGTATATATCATACTAAGATATATTAATATATCATAATATCATGATAATGTAATAATATAACATCTCATTAGATATAATAAACATTAGGTTAACAACATTTAACATGATCGTTAACTTAAAGGTTTCACATCAACATTTACATGTAACGACTAACGATGACTTAACGACTCAGTTAAAATGTATATACATGTAGTGTTTTAATATGTATTCATACACTTTTGAAAGACTTCAAAACACTTATCAAAATACTTCTACTTAACAAAAATGCTTCCAATTACATCCTCGTTCAGTTTCATCAACAATTCTATTCGTATGCACCCGTATTCGTACTCGTACAATACACAGCTTTTAGATGTATGTACTATTGGTATATACACTCCAATGATCAGCTATTATCTGCCCATGTGAGTTACCTAAACATGTGGGAACCATCATTTGGCAACTAGCATGAAATATCTCATAAAATTACAAAAATATGAGTAATCATTCATGGCTTATTTACATGAAAACAAAATTACACATCCTTTATATCTAATCCATATACCAACGACCAAAAACACCTGAAAACACTTTCATTCTTCAATTTTCTTCATCTAAGTGATCTCTCTCAAGTTCCATCTTCAAGTTCTAAGTGTTCTTCATAAATTCTACAAGTTCTAGTTTCATAAAATCAAGAATACTTCCAAGTTTGCTAGCTTTCTTCCAATCTTGTAGAGTGATCATTTAACCTCAAGAAATCTTTATTATTTACAGTAAGATATCTTTCTAATACAAGGTAATACTCATATTCAAACTTTGATTCAATTTCTATAACTATAACAATCTTATTTCGAGTGGAAATCTTACTTGAACTTGTTTTCGTGTCATGATTCTGCTTCAAGAACTTTCAAGCCATCCAAGGATCCTTTGAAGCTAGATCCATTTTTCTCATTTCCAGTAGCTTTATCCAAAAAACTTGAGGTAGTAATAATGTTCATAACATCATTCGATTCATACATATAAAGCTATCTTATTCGAAGGTTTAAACTTGTAATCACTAGAACATAGTTTAGTTAATTCTAAACTTGTTCGCAAACAAAAGTTAATCCTTCTAACTTGACTTTTAAAATCAAATAAACACATGTTCTATATCTATATGATATGCTAACTTAATGATTTAAAACCTGGAAACACGAAGAACACTGTAAAACCGGACATACGCCGTCGTAGTAACACCGCGGGCTGTTTTGGGTTAGTTAATTAAAAACTATGATAAACTTTGATTTAAAAGTTATTCTTATGGGAAAATGATTTTTCTTATGAACATGAAACTATATCCAAAAATCATGGTTAAACTCAAAGTGGAAGTATGTTTTCTAAAATGGTCATCTAGACGTCGTTCTTTCGACTGAAATGACTACCTTTACAAAAACGACTTGTAACTTATATTTCTGACTATAAACCTATACTTTTTCTGTTTAGATTCATAAAATAGAGTTCAATATGAAACCATATCAATTTGATTCACTCAAGACGGATGAAGTTATGGGTAAAACAAGATTGGATAATTTTTCTTGTTGTAGCAACGTGAAAATTGATAACAAATCTATATTAATCATATCCTAGCTACCTTATATTGTATTATACATGTATTCTAATATATTATGTAATCTTGGGATACCATAGACACGTATGCAAATGTTTTGACATATCATATCGACCCATGTGTATATATTATTTGGAACAACCATAGACACTCTATATGCAGTAATGTGGGAGTTAGCTATACAGGGTTGAGGTTGATTCTAAAAATATATATACTTTGAGTTGTGATCTAGCCTGAGACGTGTATACACTGGGTCGTGGATTGATTCAAGATAATATATATCAATTTTTTTCTATACATCTAACGTTGGACAACTAGTTGTAGGTTACTAACGAGGACAGCTGACTTAATAAACTTAAAACATCAAAATGTATTAAAAGTGTTGTAAATATATTTTGAATATACTTTGATATATATGTACATATTTTTTATAGGTTCGTGAATCGACCAGTGGCCAAGTCTTACTTCCCGACGAAGTAAAAATCTATGAAAGTGAGTTATAGTCCCACTTTTAAAATCTAATATTTTTGGGATGAGAATACATGCAGGTTTTATAAATGATTTACAAAATAGGCACAAGTACGTGAAACTACATTCTATGGTTAAATTATCGAAATCGAATATGCCCCTTTTTATTAAGTCTGGTAATCTAAGAATTAGGGAACAGACAATCCTAAAGATAGATCTATTGGGCCTAACAAACCCCATTCAAAGTACCGGATGCTTTAGTACTTCAAAATTTATATCATATCCGAAGGGTGTCCCGGAATGATGGGGATATTCTTATATATGCATCTTGTTAATGTCGGTTACCAGGTGTTCACCATATGAATGATTTTTATCTCTATGTATGGGATGTATATTGAAATATGAAATCTTGTGGTCTATTGTTACGATTTGATATATATAGGTTAAACCTATAACTCACCAACATTTTTGTTGACGTTTAAAGCATGTTTATTCTCAGGTGAATATTAAGAGCTTCCGCTGTTGCATACTAAAATAAGGACAAGATTTGGAGTCCGTGTTTGTATGATATTATGTAAAAACTGCATTCAAGAAACATATGTCGATGTAATATATTTCTATTGTAAATCATTATGTAATGGTTGTGTGTAAACAGTATATTTTCTATTATCATTATTTGATAATCTACGTAATGCTTTTGAAACCTTTATTGATAAAATAAAGGTTATGGTTATTTTAAAAATGAATGCAGTCTTTGAAAAACGTCTCATATAGAGGTCAAAACCTCGCAACGAAATCAATTAATATGGAATGTTTATAATCAATATGAACGGGACATTTCAGTTGGTATCCGAGCGTTGGTCTTAGAGAACCAGAAAATTTGCATTAGTGTGTCTTATCGAGTTTGTTAGGATGCATTAGTGAGTCTGGACTTCGACTGTGTTTTCTTTAAAAATGATTGCTTAACATTTTTGTTGGAAACTATATATTTTTAACATGTGAATATTATGTGATATATTAATCTCTTAACGTGTTTGATATTATGTAATAGATGTCTACCTCTAGAACAAGTCCCATTGACTCACCTAATAATAATGAAGAGTCAAATGTAAATTGGAATGATTCGTGGACTGATTCACAAGTTCTCGAAGAGGAACCGGAAGAAGAGTCGGAACCGGAAGAAGAATCGGAACCGGAAGAAGAATTGGAACCGGATGAAGAAATAGAACCAGTGGGGGAAATAATAAAACGGTTAAGTAGAAGAAAATCCTCAACCAACCGACCAAAGTTAATTATGGTCAATGGTGTTTCCGCCAAGGAAGCAAAGTATTGTGAGGATTACCAATTCTCCGATGAATCAGATCCCGAAAAGGATTCCGATGATATTATAGAAATTACCCCAACACAATTTAATAAGACAAAAGAGAACAATAAGGGAAAGGGCATAAAAATAGAGAAATTTGATTCCAAACATGATGAACTTTATATGTATCGTCAACACCCGTATTTCTTAAGTTGTGACAATAACCCGGGAACCTCTTAACCACCAGTTTTTCTAAACCAATGTGGAAAACGACGGCTCGTATTAGGGGAACATCATATATCCCTAGAAACTTGGCAAAATGAACTAAAACCGAAGAAGAAGAAACGAGCGAGTCGGAATAAGATAGTTGTATTCGTTGGTGTAATATATATAATATAGTGTGCTTATGCTTTATGATATATGTAAAAATTGCTTGTATTAATAAGTATTTTTTTATGAATCTAACTCTTGTTTATTTTACAGTATAAAAACACAAAATGGATAGACAACCCAATATTTTAAGAGACCTACCCAGAGACATGATTGATGAAATCTTGTCTAGAGTCGGTCAGAATTCCTCGGCACAACTATTTAAGGCGAGATCAGTTTGTAAGACATTCGAAGAACGTTCCAAGAATGCCTTGATTTATAAAAGGCTTTCGTTTGAAAGATGGGGGATATCACATTGGTAAATCCATAAGTTACGATGTGTTTACTTTGACGCATATATTGCGGGGAACCCAAATGCTATTTTACGCAACGGGTTAAGAAATTATTTTGACTCAATATATCCGAATATAGGACTTCGTGATTTAGAAAAAGCGGCTAACATGCAACATAAAGAAGCATGTTATGCTTACGGGTTAGTAATGTTCGCTTCTCACCAAAGTGAGAACAAGAACATCGGGCTACAACTATTAAACAAAACGTTCCCACAAGTGACGGAGTCGGTAATTGGGGTAATAAATGAGGTTTTTAGGTTATTACGAGACTGTTGGTCATTACGTAACCTTCATCCTTTTGACGACGTTACAACACATTGTCTTACTATCGATCACAACGATTATGTTCCACAAAACCAAGGATGGGAAGTGGTATTAGTAAAACCAGAATGCATGACTTGTTTCTGGACGTATGAATTACGTGTCTTTATTGCCTTTGCTGAACGCCTTATTTATTAACTAGAATTATCTTCGCAACTACTTTGTATCAAAGTTTTATGTGCTATATTTCATGCTATATGTAAAAAAAAAGTGGTATTGTAAGTTTGCAAGTTATTGTATAAAGGTTTGAATATGATTTTTTTTTTTTTTTTTTTTTGTGATTAGTTTTTCATATAGAATTGTAGTAGTTGAAATGGTATGTTAGCTACTAAGTATGAACTTAACGGGTAGGTACTACCCGAATTAAAGAGTATAAAACGCTAATATGAAGAAAGAGCTTTTATAAATAAGTTCATATTACGCTACGAAATACTATTGACTACTCTTGATATTCTATATGATTAACTCGTTTCATTTGACTATTTTGAAGGAAATGGCACCGACTACTCGACACACCTTGAATATGAGCGAAGAGGAATTTCGTGCCTTTCTTGTTTCAAACATAGCCGCAGTACAGGCTGTGCTACATACTCACAATAACTCTGAATCTAGCAATGCATCTAACGGCGCAAGAAATCGTGTAGGATGCACCTACAAAGAATTCACCGCCTGCAAACCTTTTGAATTTGATGGAACCGAAGGACCGATCGGATTGAAACGGTGGACCGAGAAGGTCGAATCGGCGTTTGCCATAAGTAAGTGTACTGAAGAGGACAAAGTGAAGTACGCTACGCATACCTTCACAGGTACTACGTTAACATGGTGGAATACCTATCTAGAGCAAGTGGGACAAGATGATGCTTACGCACTACCGTGGTCAGCATTCAAGCACTTGATGAACGAGAAGTACCGTCCCAGAACCAAGGTCAATAAGCTCAAGACAGAACTTAGAGGGTTACGAACCCAAGGATTTAATATTACCACGTACGAAAGACGATTCACAGAATTGTGCATATTGTGTCCGAGAGCATTCGAAGATGAGGAAGAGAAGATCGACGCGTTTGTGAAAGGATTACCGGAAAGAATCCAAGAAGATATAAGTTCACACGAGCCCGCCTCCATACAACAGGCATGTAGAATGGCTCACAAACTAGTGAACCAGATTGAGGAAAGAATTAAAGAACAGGCGGCTGAAGAGGTCAATGTGAAGCAAGTCAAAAGAAAGTGAGAGGAAAACGGTGATAAAAAAAACCAATACAACAACAACAACAACAACAGCAATTACAACAATAATCGCAACAACTATCCCAACAATCGCAACATCAATCGCAACTACAACAAACGGCCCAACAACAACAACAACAACAACAACAACAACAACAACAACAACAACAACAACAACAACAACAACAACAACAACAACAACAACAACAACAACAACAACAACAACAACAACAACAACAACAACAACAACAACAACAACAACAACAACAACAGCAACTACAACAATCATCCCAACAACAATAACAACCGCAACAACAACAACAATCAGAAGCAACTATGCCAAAGGTGTGAAAAGTATCACTCGGGGTTCTGCACCAAATTTTGCAACAAGTGTAAAAGAAATGGTCATAGCGCGGTGAAGTGTGAGGTCTACGGACCAGGGGTTAACAGAACGAAAGGAACAAATGGTGTCGGAACGAGTAATGGCAGAGCAAGTAGTGTCGGAGCAAGTTATGCCAATGTAGTTTGTTATAAATGTGGAAAACCGGGCCACATTATTAGAAATTGCCCGAACCAGGAGAACACGAATGGACAAGGCCGTGGAAGAGTTTTCAATATTAATGCGGCAGAGGCACAGGAAGACCCGGAGCTTGTTACGGGTACGTTTCTTATTGACAATAAATCTGCTTACGTTTTATTTGATTCGGGTGCGGATATAAGCTATATGAGTAGAGATTTTTGTGCTAAATTAATTTGTCCATTGACGCCGTTGGATAGTAAATTTTTACTCGAATTAGCAAACGATAAATTAATTTCAGCAGATTATATATGCCGGAATAAAGAAATTAAACTGGGTAGCGAAATATTTAAGATTGATTTGATACCCGTAGAGTTAGGGAGTTTTGATGTAATAGTTGGCATGGACTGGCTGAAGAAGGTGAAAGCAGAGATCGTATGTTATAAAAATGCAATTCACATTATACGAGAAGAAGGAGAACCCTTAATGGTGTACGGAGAAAAGGGCAACACGAAGCTACATCTTATTAGTAATTTGAAGGCACAAAAACTAATAAGAAAAGGTTGCTATCCTGTTCTAGCACACGTCGAGAAAGTACAAACTGAAGAAAAGAGCATCAATGATGTTCCCGTTGCAAAAGAATTTCCCGATGTATTTCCAAAAGAATTACCGGGACTACCTCCACATCGATCTGTTGAATTTCAAATAGATCTTGTACCAGGAGCTGCACCAATAACTCGTGCTCCTTATAGACTCGCACCCAGATAGATGAAAGAACTGAAAAGCCAACTGCAAGAACTATTAGAACGTGGTTTCATTCGACCAAGCACATCACCATGGGGAGCTCCTGTTTTGTTTGTCAAGAAGAAGGATGGTACATTTAGGTTGTGTATTGACTACAGAGAGTTGAACAAACTTACCATCAAAAACCGTTATCCACTGCCGAGAATTGACGACTTATTTGATCAACTACAAGACTCGTCGGTTTATTCGAAGATCGATTTACATTCTGGATATCATCAAATGCGAGTAAAGGAGGATGATATTTCAAAAACTGTTTTTAGGATGCGTTATGGTCATTACGAGTTTATGGTTATGCCGTTTGGATTGACTAACGCACCAGCTGTGTTCATGGACCTTATGAACCGAGTGTGTGGGCCATATCTTGATAAGTTTGTCATTGTTTTCATCGATGACATACTTATTTACTCAAAGAATGATCAAGAGCACGAAGAACATTTGAGAAAAGTGCTAGAAGTATTGAGGAAAGAAAAACTATACGCTAAGTTTTCAAAGTGTGCATTTTGGTTGGAAGAAGTTCAATTCCTTGGTCACATAGTGAACAAAGAAGGTATCTAGGTGGACCCGTCAAAGATCGAAATCGTTGAAAAGTGGGAAACCCCAAAAACTCCGAAGCATATACGTCAATTTTTAGGATTGGCTGGTTACTACAGAAGATTCATCCAAGATTTCTCCAAAATAGCAAAACCCTTGACTGCATTAACGCATAAAGGGAAGAAATTTGAATGGAAGGATGAACAAGAGAAGACGTTTCAATTATTGAAGAAAAAGTTAACTACGGCACCTATATTGTCATTGCCTGAAGGGAATGATGATTTTGTGATTTATTGTGACGCATCAAAGCAAGGTCTCGGTTGTGTATTAATGCAACGGACGAAGGTGATTGCTTATGCGTCTAGACAATTGAAGATTCACGAGCAAAATTATACGACGCATGATTTGGAATTAGGCGCGGTTGTTTTTGCATTAAAGACTTGGAGGCACTACTTATATGGGGTCAAAAGTATTATATATACCGACCACAAAAGTCTTCAACACATATTTAATCAGAAACAACTGAATATGAGGCAGCGTAGGTGGATTGAATTGTTGAATGATTACGACTTTGAGATTCGTTACCACCCGGGGAAGGCAAATGTGGTAGCCGACGCCTTGAGCAGAAAGGACAGAGAACCCATTCGAGTAAAATCTATGAATATAATAATTCACACTAACCTTACTACTCAAATAAAGGAGGCGCAACAAGGAGTTTTAAAAGAGGGAAATTTAAAGGATGAAATAACCAAAGGATCAGAGAAGCATCTTAATATTCAGGAAGACGGAACCCGGTATAGGGCTGAAAGAATTTGGGTACCAAAATTTGGAGATATGAGAAAAATGGTACTTAGAGAAGCTCATAAAACTAGATACTCAATACATCCTGGAACGGGGAAGATGTACAAGGATCTTAAGAAACATTTTTGGTGGCCAGGTATGAAAGCCGATATTGCTAAATATGTAGGAGAATGTTTGACGTGTTCTAAGGTTAAAGCTGAATATCAGAAACCATCAGGTCTACTACAACAACCTGAAATCCCGGAATGGAAATGGGAAAACATTACCATGGATTTCATTACTAAATTACCAAGGACTGCAAGTGGTTATGATACTATTTGGGTAATAGTTGATCGTCTCACCAAGTCAGCACACTTTCTGCCAATAAGAGAAGATGATAAGATGGAAAAGTTAGCACGACTGTATTTGAAGGAAGTCGTCTCCAGACATGGAATACCAATCTCTATTATCTCTGATAGGGATGGCAGATTTATTTCAAGATTCTAGCAGACATTACAGCAAGCATTAGGAACTCGTCTAGACATGAGTACTGCCTATCATCCACAAACTGATGGGCAGAGCGAAAGGACGATACAAACGCTTGAAGACATGCTACGAGCATGTGTTATTGATTTCGGAAACAGTTGGGATCGACATCTACCGTTAGCAGAATTTTCCTACAACAACCGCTATCATTCAAGCATTGAGATGGCGCCGTTTGAAGCACTTTATGGTAGAAAGTGCAGGTCTCCGATTTGTTGGAGTGAAGTGGGGGATAGACAGATTACGGGTCCGGAGATTATACAAGAAACTACCAAGAAGATCATCCAAATTCAACAACGGTTGAAAACCGCCCAAAGTCGACAAAAGAGCTACGCCGACATTAAAAGAAAAGACATAGAATTTGAAATTGGAGAAATGGTCATGCTTAAGGTTGCACCTTGGAAAGGTGTTGTTCGATTTGGTAAACGGGGGAAATTAAATCCAAGGTATATTGGACCATTCAAGATTATTGATCGTGTCGGACCAGTAGCTTACCGACTTGAGTTACCTCAACAACTTGCGAATGTACATAACACTTTCCACGTCTCGAATTTGAAGAAATGTTTTGCTAAAGAAGATCTCACTATTCCGTTGGACGAAATCCAAATCAATTAAAAACTTCAATTCATTGAAGAACCCGTCGAAATAATGGATCGTGAGGTTAAGAGACTTAAACAAAACAAGATACCGATTGTTAAGGTTCGATGGAATGCTTGTAGAGGACCCGAGTTCACCTGGGAGCGTGAAGATCAGATGAAGAAGAAATACCCGCATCTATTTCGAGAAGATTCGTCAACACTTTCAACAGCTTAAAATTTCGGGACGAAATTTATTTAACGGGCAGGTACTGTAGTGACCCGAACTTTTCCATGTTTTTATATATTAAATGAAATTGATATTTACATAATTAAATGTTTCCAACATGTTAAGCAATCAAACTTGTTAAGACTTGATTAAATAAAATAAGTTTCATATAGACAATTGATCACCCAAGTTGACCGGCGATTCACGAACGTTACAAATTTGTAAAAACTACATGTTGTGGTATATATAGACATATATATATGGTTGTGATAGTTATGCGAGGTGTATATAAAATAGCTATTATATTTTAGCAGGAAATACTATTAAATACGATACAATTTTACACAAGATATTTATTTATTTATAGAATGGATATACTTAAACCTTGCTACAACACTTATAGGCAGTGTACCTAATCGTACAGTAGTGTAGTTTTTAGTAAGTCCGGTTCGTTCCACAGGGAAAATCTTTAAACAAAGCTTAACGCTATATTAGTTTACTTTTATAAAAATACAAATATATATATATATATATATATATATATATATATATATATATATATATATATATATATATATATATGATAATGCTAAAAACGAACATATATTTCATAGCATTATTCCTCAAGAAAGACAAGCTTTTAGTTGCAATTGTTCTATTTACAAGTGATATTCGTTTAAATAATAAAAGGTGAAGACAAAAGACAGATTCGACGAATTGAAGACGCAAACGACCAAAAAGCTCAAAAGAACAAAAGACAATCAAAAAGGTTCCAATTATTGATAAGAAACGTCTCAAAATCACAAGAGTACAAGATTCAAAACGCAAAGTACAAGATATTAAATTGTACGCGAGGACGTTCGAAAATCCGGAACCGGGACCAGAGTCAATTCTTAACGCTCGACGCAACGGACTAAAAATTACAAGTTAACTATATATATAAATATAATATAATATATAATTAATTATATTAATTATATATATATTATATATATATATTTAAAACCGTCGGCAGCAGGAAACTCCAAGGGTGTAAACTGTAAATACCTCTCCGCGACTCGCGGAGTTTTAAGGGTATTTTGCCGCGAGTCGCGGAGCCCCAAAATTCACTTCTGGCTATAAAGCCAACCGAATTCTGATCGAATTTTACATCTTATTTTCTCAATCTCTCTCTCATTATATACGTAATATATTTATATTTATAATTTATATTTTAATTTTAATTATAATTCTAATAATAAGGGTATGTTAGCGAATGTTGTAAGGGTGTAAGTCGAAATTCTGTCCGTGTAACGCTACGCTATTTTTAATCATTGTAAGTTATGTTCAACCTTTTTATATTAATGTCTCGTAGCTAAGTTATTATTATGCTTATTTAAAACGAAGTAATCATGATGTTGGGCTAATTACTAAAATTGGGTAATTGGGCTTTGTACCATAATTGGGGTTTGGACAAAAGAACGACACTTGTGGAAACTAGACTATGGGCTATTAATGGGCTTTATATTTGTTTAACTAAATGAAAGTTTGTTAATGTTAATATAAAAATTTACAATTGGGCGTCCCTATAAATTACCATATACACTCGATCGGACACGATGGGCGGGGTATTTATATGTACGAATAATCGTTCATTTAACCGGACACGGGAATGGATTAATAGCCACTAGAATAATTAAAACAGGGGTGAAATTACATTCAAGGGTAATTGGTGTAATTGTTAACAAAGTAGTAAAACCTTGGTTTACACGCAGTCGATAACCTGGTGTATTCATTAAACAAAGTATTAAAACCTTGTTACAATTCGAATCCCCAATTAGTTGGAATATTTATCTTCGGGTATAATAATAATTTGACAAGGACACTTGCAATTTATATTTATGACTGATGGACTGTTATGGACAAAAACCAGACGGACATATTGAATAATCCAGGACAAAGGACAATTAACCCAAGGGCATAAAACTAAAATCAACACGTCAAACATCATGATTACGGAAGTTTAAATAAGCATAATTCTTTTATTTCATATTTAATTTCCTTTATTTTATATTTAATTGCACTTCTAATTATCGCATTTTTATTTATTTTATTTTATCGCACTTTTAATTATCGTACTTTTTAATTATCGCAATTTAATTTTATCGCATTTTTATTATTCGTAATTTCATTATCGTTATTTACTTTAAGCTTTAATTTAAGTCTTGTATTTATTTTATATTTTACATTAGGTTTTAACTGCGACTAAAGTCTTAAAATCGACAAACCGGTCATTAAACGGTAAAAACCCCCCTTTATAATAATAATATTACTTATATATATATATTTGTATTTTTATAAAAGTAAACTAATATAGCGTTGAGCTTTGTTTAAAGATTTCCCTGTGGAACGAACCGGACTTACTAAAAACTACACTACTGTACGATTAGGTACACTGCCTATAAATGTTGTAGCAAGGTTTAAGTATATCCATTCTATAAATAAATAAATATCTTGTGTAAAATTGTATCGTATTTAATAGTATTTTCTGCTAAAATTTAATAGTATTTTATACCCCTCTGCTCTGACATCAAGTATTTTTGGCGCCGCTGCCGGGGAATTATCTTAAAAGCCGGAAGCGCAACGCTAATATATAAAAAAAAAAAAAAAAAGATTTTTATCTACTTTTATTAAAAGTCGTTTTTGTAAAATTACGTTTTAAATATTCAAAAATATAAAAAGAAAAAAACAAAAATATAAGTATTTTTAGGATTTTGTTAAATATTTAAGTTTTATAAGTTTCTTTATTTTTATTTTAGTTTATAAAAATATAAGTTTTAATTTTAATATCTTTATTTAATTAAAAAAACAGAAAACAAAATAAAAAAAAAAAAATTAAAGAAAACGCGTAAAAACAAAGCTGTCAACTGAATTCCTGAACCCCGCGACTTGCGGGGTTTTCCTCTTTATTTGCCGCGACTCGCGGAGGCCTTCTGACACACGGACAAAAACCCTAATCACGGGTTATTTTTAATTATTATTATTATTAAAACCTAATTTGTATTATTATTATTATTAGTTTTAATTTTAATTTTACTTTTTATTTAATGTATTTAGTATAAATAAGTTTATTAAAATTGTAAAATTTGTAGTTTTATTAAATAAATAATATAAAAATAATATTTTTATAAAAATTGTACTTTTTACAACTTTTTGTATATTTTTATATTTTGTCCCTTTTTAATCGTTGTAGCGTAATATTTGTATTTTTTAGCTCATATTTAATTTTAAACTTAGTTTTTGCTATAGTTATTTTTACTCCTAGATTTTTAGGCTTTGCCGTAGAATTCATTAAGTGCTTTTTCTTTAGACTAAGATTTAGGTGCTTTAGAATTTTGCGACGCCTTTTTAAGTTTTAGTTTCTTTTTAAGTTATTTCCATTTGGGATTTAGTTTTTCCTGTAAGCTTTAATATTTTTAGACACCTTTTACTATGTATCAATTATCATTCCAATTAGTAATTTCAATTTGCGATTATAATTTTAAGTTAGTTGTAGTAATAAGGTTAAATTAGTTAAGTATTTTTAAGTTTTTATAAGTTTCTTTTATTTTTCCGTCACCTTTTATTTTTCAACCATATTTTTTTTTTTCTTTTTCGACCTTTTTCGACGAACTCTCTTTTTCTCTCTTATTTCTCGCTATTCTAGTTTTTAGGACTTAGAATTTTATTCTACTTCTTATCTAAATTTCTTAAAATTACGAAAATTTATTTTAAGTGGTTAAATTGATAGACATCAAAATTTTCTGGTTCGTAGTAATAGTTGGATTTGTACGTGGACCGGGTTATTGGAGCCAAACAGTCCTCAATTATATTGAGACCAAACGAATCCTGCCCCTCTGCTGCATCTTTTGGCTATTCGAAACGTGGGCAAAATCAGAAAAGTCTATTGATTGGATAACTTATTATAATTTTTCTTTCCTTTTTAAAACTAATAGGATATTCTGTGAATGCACCGAGCAAGACGTTCATCACCTTTTGTACGTTCACCACCTGTAACTCGATCAAGACATCGTTTAACAAATATAACCGCCGTTGATTTTTCTTTAGAATCGTCATCCAGTCGACCAAGTACTTCAGTTCAAATTTCCGATAATCCAGTTTTTGAAACAAACCTCACAATTGAGAATCCAGAAAATATTCAGGAACGGTTCATAGATCCTGAACCATTAAACTTTCCTCCGGAACCACCCATCATTCAAACAGAGATTGTTGAGGAACGAACTATTAAATCAGAACCATCTAGTGATACCGAGTCAACAAATTCAATTATGGAGAATCTGGAACCTTTAAGTATGGAAGACCGAATGAGAGCTAAACGCACTGGCCAAGGTCACGCAATTACTCATCCAGACATTAATGCGCCAGATTATGAAATCAAAGGACAAATTCTACACATGGTGACTAATCAATGCCAATTTAGTGGTGCGCCGAAGGAAGATCCAAATGAACATCTACGTACCTTTAATAGGATCTGCACACTATTTAAAATCCGAGAAGTGGAGGATGAACAGATATATCTCATGTTATTTCCCTGGACTTTAAAGGGAGAAGCCAAAGATTGGTTGGAATCGTTACCTGAAGGGGCGATCGATACATGGGATGTTTTAATTGACAAATTTCTTAAACAATTCTTTCCCGCATCTAAAGCCGTAAGACTTCAAGCAGAAATTGTTACGTTCACACAAAAGCCAAATGAAACTCTATATGAGGCGTGGACAAGATATGGAAAGTTGTTAAGAGGATGTCCGCAACATGGTTTAGACACCTGCCAAATAGTACAAATATTCTACCAAGGATGCGACATCACTACAAGAAAAGACATAGATATAGCAGCTGGTGGTTCTATTATGAAGAAAACCGAAACTGATGCTTACAAAATTATTGATAACACTGCTTCCCACTCACATGAGTGGCATCAAGAAAAAGATATCATTAGATCATCTAAAGCAGCTAGAGCCGATTCTAGCCATGACTTAGATTCCATTTCCGCAAAGATAGATGCTTTCGAGAGACGAATGGAAAAGATGACTAAGGATATTCACTCAATACGAATTAGTTGTGAGCAGTGTGGAGGACCACATTTGACAAAAGATTGTCTAAGTATTGAATTAACAATGGAACAAAGAGAGAATATTTCATACATAAACCAAAGGCCTGGAAATAATTATCAGAATAATTATCAACCGCCAAGACCGATTTACAATCAAAACCAGAATTATAACCGAAATATTCCATACAACAACCAACAAGGTCCTAGCAATCAACAAGTATCCAATAATACTTACAATCAGCAAAGACCGAATTTTCAAAACAAACCACCACAACAAACCGATGATAAAAAGCCGAATTTAGAAGATATGATGACGAAGCTAGTTGAAACTCAAACGCAGTTTTTCACATCTCAAAAACAAACCAATGAACAAAATGCTCAAGCATTTAGAAATCAACAAGCTTCTATTCAAAATCTGGAACAAGAAGTAAGTAACCTAGCAAGGTTAATAGGTGAAAGAAAACCGGGAAGTTTACCAAGCGATACAAACGCTAACCCCCGGAATGAAACAGCTAAAGCTATTACCACAAGAAGTGGTACAACACTTAAACCACCTGAAATACCTGTAACTTCTGATGAAACTATTCCTACTCCACAAGAACCACAACCCGATCAAGATAAGGAAAAAGAACCGGTAGTTGAAAAGGTTAATGAAGATAACACAGTTAAGGATAAACCTTATGTTAAACCATACCAACCACCACTTCCTTATCCGAGTAAAATGAAGAAAGAAAAACTTGAAGCCGAGCAATCCAAATTCTTGGATATGTTTAAACAGATAAATGTAAATCTTCCTTTCATTGATGTAATTTCAGGAATGCCAAGATATGCTAAATTCTTGAAAGATCTAATCACGAATAGAAAGAAAATGGAAGAACTCTCGGCTGTTACTATGAATGCTAATTGTTCAGCAGTGCTGTTGAATAAGATACCAGAAAAACTATCTGATCCAGGAAGTTTCACAATTCCATGTTTTCTGGGTAGTCTTAGTTCAATAGAAGCATTGGCAGACTTAGGTGCTAGTATAAATCTAATGCCGTATTCACTATACGCTAAACTAGACCTTGGAGAATTGAAACCAACCAGAATAAGCATACAACTAGCCGATAGATCAATAAAATATCCTAGAGGGATAATAGAGAACATGCTAGTTAAAGTTGGTACTTTAGTATTTCCAGTAGATTTTGTTGTTTTGGACATGGAAGAAGATTCTCAAGTTCCTCTCATATTAGGAAGACCATTCTTAAACACGGCTAAAGCAATGATAGACGTGTTCGGTAAGAAACTGACCCTAAGTATAGAGGATGAGAGTGTTACCTTTTCAGTTGATAGAGCAATGCAACAACCACAATCTGCAGATGATACATGTTATTATATTCAAACTATAGATGCACATGCAGAATTATTAGAAGAATTTCCAGAATTACAAGGAACAGGAGAATGTTCTTTAGGAGAAGGTAATGAACCAATTGATGAAGCTGAAATGTTAGCTACACTTATAGCTAATGGATATGAACCAACAACAGAAGAAATTCAAATGCTAAAAGAAGAAGACAGATATCGATATAAATCATCGATAGAAGAACCTCCGAAATTAGAATTAAAGCCACTTCCAAACCATTTGGAATACGCTTATTTACATGGTGAATCTGAATTACCTGTAATAATATCGTCTTCTCTTACTGAAAATGAGAAATCACAACTCATTTCTGTGTTGAAAGCTCATAAACCAGCCATTGCATGGAAGATTCATGATATTAAAGGAATAAGTCCTTCGTATTGCACACATAAAATCCTTATGGAAGAAGGTCATAAAACATATGTGCAACGCCAACGAAGACTAAATCCTAATATGCAAGATGTAGTTAAGAAAGAGATTATTAAGCTGCTAGATGCAGGTTTGATATATCCAATTTCTGATAGTCCATGGGTAAGCCCAGTTCAATGCGTGCCGAAGAAGGGTGGCATGACTGTCATTACAAATGAGAAAAATGAGCTTATTCCTACTAGGACTGTAACAGGATGGCGTGTATGTATTGATTATAGAAAATTAAATGACGCCACCAGAAAAGATCACTTTCCCTTACCTTTCATAGATCAAATGTTGGAAAGATTAGCCGGAAATAGTTACTATTGTTTTCTAGATGGATTTTCCGGATATTTTCAAATTCCAATAGCACCCGAAGATCAAGAGAAAACCACATTCACGTGCCCTTATGGTACTTTTGCTTACAAACGCATGCCATTTGGACTTTGTAACGCCCCTGCAACCTTTCAAAGGTGTATGATGGCGATTTTTCATGACATGATAGAAGAATGCATGGAAGTATTCATGGATGACTTTTCAGTCTTCGGTGATACATTTAAATCATGTCTAGTTAATCTGGAACGAATGCTAATTAGATGCGAAAAATCAAATCTAGTACTTAATTGGGAGAAATGCCATTTCATGGTTAAAGAAGGCATCGTTCTTGGACATAAAATTTCAAAAGAAGGAATTGAAGTGGATAGAGCTAAAGTAGATGTAATTGCTAAACTTCCACATCCCACCAATGTTAGAGGAGTTAGGAGTTTTCTAGGGCATGCCGGTTTTTACCGACGTTTCATAAAAGATTTTTCTAAAATTGCCACTCCTATGAATAAACTCCTAGAAAAGGATGCGCCATTCATCTTTTCAGATGAATGTATCAAATCTTTTAATATTCTTAAAGAAAAACTCACTAATGCACCGATCATGATAACACCAAATTGGAATCTACCATTTGAACTAATGTGCGATGCAAGTGATTTTGCAATGGGAGCCGTTTTAGGACAAAGGATTGAAAAACGATTTCAACCTATATATTATGCTAGTAAGACGTTACAAGGAGCACAAACGAACTATACAACTACTGAAAAAGAACTCCTTGCTATTGTCTTTGCTTTTGACAAATTTCGATCATATCTCGTTCAAGCAAAAACGGTGGTCTATACCGACCATTCTGCTCTTAGATACCTATTTTCAAAACAAGATGCTAAACCAAGATTAATCCGTTGGATCTTACTCTTACAAGAGTTTGATATTGAAATCCGAGATAAAAAAGGAGCAGAAAATCTCGCCGCTGATCATCTTTCTCGTCTTGAAAATCCCGAATTAGAAGTTCTGAATGAATCGGCCATACAAGACAACTTTCCTGATGAATATCTATTGAAGATAGATTATAAAGAAATCCCATGGTTTGCAGACTATGCAAACTACTTAGTTTGTGGATTCCTTGAAAAAGGATTATCGTACCAAAGACGAAAGAAATTCTTCAGTGATATAAAACACTATTTCTGGGAAGATCCACATCTGTTTAAAAGTTGTCCCGATGGAATAATACGCCGATGTGTATTTGGAGATGAAGCTAGTAAAATTTTAAACCATTGTCACACAGGACCAACAGGAGGGCATTATGGGCCTCAACTAACAGCAAGAAAAGTTTATGAAGCTGGATTCTATTGGCCTACAATTTACAAAGACGCACACCTTCTTTGCAAATCCTGTGATGCATGTCAAAGGGCCGGAAAAATAAGTCAACGTGATGAAATGCCACAAAATGTCATCCAAGTATGTGAAGTATTTGACATTTGGGGTATTGACTTTATGGGTCCATTTCCAAAATCTCATAACAATCTATATATACTCGTAGCCATTGATTATGTATCTAAATGGGCGGAAGCACAAGCTCTCCCAACTAACGATGCACGAGTTGTAGTCAACTTTTTAAAACGTCTTTTTGCAAGGTTTGGAACACCGAAAGCTTTAATAAGTGATCGGGGTACTCATTTTTGTAATAATCAACTTGAGAAAGTTCTTAAAAGATATGGAGTAACTCATAAAATCTCCACCGCATATCATCCACAAACAAGTGGACAAGTTGAAAATACCAACCGAGCTTTAAAACGTATTCTAGAGAAAACCGTAGGATCAAATTCGAAGGAATGGTCCATTAAATTGGAGGATGCACTCTGGGCTTTTAGAACAGCCTACAAAACTCCAATTGGAACCACACCTTTTAGACTTGTGTATGGAAAAGCATGTCATCTTCCAGTAGAAATTGAACACAAAGCATTTTGGGCTTTGAAGACATGTAATCTGGATTTACATGAAGCCGGACGTCTACGATTAAGTCAACTAAACGAATTAGAAGAATTAAGACATGAAGCATACGAGAATTCGTTAATATATAAAGAAAGAACGAAGAAATGGCATGATAAAAGAATCAGAAGTTCAAGGGAATTTAAAGAAGGAGACAGAGTTCTTCTTTTCAATTCACGATTCAAGCTATTTCCTGGAAAATTGAAATCAAGATGGTCTGGACCATTCATAGTCAAAAGAGTTTTCCCATACGGAACGATAGAATTGATAAATTCAAATGGGATTGAATTTAAAGTTAATGGTCACAGAGTTAAACATTACATACATGGTCCGATGGAAGTCGACAACGAAGTTAATCACAATTTCAATACCACAGCTAACTAAGTGTGGGGAGAATCAAGTCTTTAAAGGATAAATATGTATTTCTGTTAGAGTTAGATTGTCTGTTTTCGTGTAGTTCTCGAAAATGGAACACGTTTGGTCTTTCCCTAGCAGACCCTAAAGAACTAGTCTTCTCCCCCCATTCTGAATTTTTATTTTTTTTAGGTTTTTACAAAATGAAGACTGCCTGTGAACTAAACCATGGTCTAATGCTACACGCTTTGATCACTAAACGTAATAATGACATACTACCGAGTGAATTAGTATCAGTAATCAGAGGTAGAATGGACGGAGTTAGAAAAGGATCCAGATGCGAAGATAATAAGTTACAATTTGGTAAAGGAAAATCAAAATCCGCAGCGAAAAGAAGAGCACGACACCTAGAAAAATGTCACAAATGCGGAAAATGGTCACATGGAGGTAAATGTTCAAATAATCAAACCTATTCAAATACCGAATTTGTTACTTTATGCAGAGAAGGACCATTCATATGTTTAGAAGAAAAGACAATGAATGCTCGAGGTTACGCCTATGCAGCCATGGAAAACCAATTAAACCGACTATCTTATGAATATAATAGATCATATAACTAAGAAATCTATTTCACAGGTATGTCTGTACAGTTTTTATTTTTATTTTTATTTTTAACCTTTTAATAATAAACGCTAATTTGTTCGCTAAAAAGTATTAAATTGGTATTAAATAAAATTAGGTTTGGCGACCGAAATTATTGATATCCTTCAAAAATTTATTACATCACTGCGAAATTTAACGTTTATTCTTAAGGTATAAATATCTTTAAACAATCAACCCAAAATATTTCAAAAATTCGTCATGAGTTAAATTAGGTCTTGGAACCGAAATTACTTTACCGAAAAGAGGGGCGCATATTTTTGATAATATTTGATTGATTAAAGTGGGATAAAAAGACAAAAAGATTTTTAATTTTATTTTTATCATGTTTTTAAAATTAATATTTAAATCTTAAATTAATATTGTAAACTTTGTAAAAACAATATTTTTAAAATTGTAAATATTTAAAAAATTAATATAAGTTTGGTATGAATTTATAATATGAATTTTTAAATTAAGTTTGGTGTGAATTTTTAATTTTTAAAATATGAAATTTTAATTTTATGCATTTCAAATTTTAAGTTTGGTGTGAATTTTTAATTTTTAATATTAATTATGAATTTTATATTTATGTTGTGTGAATTTAAAAACAAAAATTTACTTTATCTCATTAAGTTAAAAATATGATTTTTAAAATTCGTCGTAAGTTGAAGACTAGGTCTTTGAACCGAAATTGCTTTACCCGAGGGAGGGACGAGAACTTTTATTATCATTATTTTTAATCTTATTGATTTAAAGTATGCCAAAAACATGGAAAAAACCCAAAAATCTTAGCTTTTAAAACAATCGCTACAAAAAGACAAATTTTAAAATTTTGTCGAAGGACGGACTAGGACATCAATCCGAAACGACCTCGTCCTAAATAATAAGGGAAACAAAATTTTAAAATTAATTACTTAATTGTTTTAATAAGTTAATGATAAAAAAAAAAAAAAAAAAAAAAAAAAAAAAAAAGAGGGCCGCGACTCGCGGCAATTAATGAGGATATCACCACGACTCGCGGTGGTATGAAAATAAAAAAAAAAAAAATAAAAGGAACGAGCTGGAACAGAATAACACACACACACATACTGCACTTCGAAAAAACCCGAGAAAACCCACGAAAATCATCCCAAAAACTCGATTTTTCACCGTTAATCTTCAAATTTTTCACTACAATCATGTTGAGGAGGATCTTATCTAAGAATTACTCAAGAAAACAGGTACAATTACACCCCAAATCACCTTTAAATCCGAATTTTAGTGTGTTCTTGAGCATATTTTCATAATTTGAATTTTGTTAATTTTTAGTGTAATTAGTGTTAAATTGTTAGTATATTATGCATGTATAACCTAGATTGATGCTTGTTAACATGATTAGAAGCCTTAAACTTCAAATTTTGAATAATCTAGGGTTTGTGTTCTTGAGCAATTTGGGGCTTTTTGATATAAACAGGTTATGGCCGATTTTTGTCATGAATTGTTGCTAAATTGAGTAGTGTAACATGTCTAGGTAGTTAAATGATCCAAACTTTGAGCCTAAACATGATTTTGAGAATTAAAGTGGACTTTTTCAAGTCCAAAATTCATGAACTTGATTTTTGAAAGATAATGCCATTTGAGACTTGTTTATTTGCTAGTAATGATTATTTTGACATGTTATTTGAGTTGAATGCTTATGAACTTAGCAAAAATTTTCGTATATGCTTATTTGAAAAAGTGTAGATTTGATAAAAATGTGAAAATAAGCTTAAGTTTGATATAAATTGATAATGTCATTGTAATTATTTTGATTGATGATTTTGCTGACACTAATGCATATTTGGATGCACAAAATTTGTGTTTGATGTGTTTTGCAGAATGAAAGGGGTGAATCTTCATCCCAAGCCCGCCATGCTCCTGCTGAGAACTTAGAACAACAGGAGGTAGATAACTACTACAAGCAGGATGTACCTCATCCAGTCATGACCTTTTCAGATATGCACTTGGAACAGTTGCACCCGAACCTGCGATTTGACAGACTTTGGATAGATTATCCAAAATATCAACGGGGTTTGCATACTCTTCATTCCAAGGTTGTTGAGGTACCGAGGGTCATAGAATGGGGACCCTTGGAAGCTGTAGAATTGGCCGGGCCAATTAGGGAATTACTGGTACAGAGGTATGGTAATTCTTCTTTTAATGACTGGATATGTTTATTCACCATACGCAGACCTGTATATAAAGTATGGTGTGAAGAGTTGTTATGTAGTATAGAGTTGAATGATCGGGTAGCTAGTTTAACCGATCGTTCTTTTATTAGATTTTTGTTAGGCGGTTCGATGCGCCACATGTCTTTACTGGACAGGGCTCAGGCTTTACGTATATATACGCCTGAGGAATTAGCGTCTGCCGATTGTAGAGGATTGATACTAAACGGTAGGAAAATAGATGAGAATTTTGATACACACGGTGTGTGGAGTCAAATGACAAGCCACCACCGTTTCAAAGGGGGAAACTACTCTTATTTGGATATAGATAGAGCCGAATTAAGAGTAATACATAGGTTTTTAGCTAATTCGATTACACAAAGGGGTAAAAACAAAGAAAAGGTAAATGAACAAGATTTGTTTTACCATATGTGTATTCGAGACCCACACAGCGCTGTAAGTATACCATATTGTGTGGGTTATTATTTATCAGCTATGGTTCGAGGGATGCGTCCACATAGCATAATAGGAGGTGGTATTTTTATTACTTTGATTGGTGAATATCTCGGTGTGGATATAAGTCGGGGGGGATTATTAGTAGAAGAGCCGGAACCCCGCGACACTATAGGTTTAAATGTATACCATGGTGCGAAAGTTTTGAAGCGGCGAAATAACGCCGCAGTACGATACAATGGTAGACATCCACAGGTAGAGAGAAACCAGGAACAAGGTAATGTAGGAGGGGGGCAAGAAATAAATAGGTTTATAGCTTCTCAGGAATACGAAAATGCTAGACAGAGAGCATTTGAAGATTGGCAAGTTCATCAGAACCAGATCATAGCACATTGCCAACATATAGGTAGAAACTATATTCCTACTCCGAAACCCGTCTTCCCTCCTTGGTCGATAGAGATGCAGCCACCATATCCTACGTATGACCCTGCCGAAGCATTCTATAGCACTTATGGTTATGCGTGGAACCCCTATTGGTACCAATATCATCCTTAGTTTACTTATTTATTTTTTTTTATTTTGTAATTTGTAATTATTGTTATGTTTAATACTTTTATTAATATTGTAATCATTTTTATAATTATCTAACTTTTATTCTTAGATTTTAATAATTTTTGAATGTGGGGTAATATACCAAACTTCAAAAATATGTATATATGTTTGCAATTTATCTTATGTACATAACAGGGTAAAACAACGCATTTTCAAAGACTGGCATTAAGTTCAGCAAAAGCAAGTAATTTTGACGACAATGATGCAAAATATATGTGAAATAACAACAAGACGGAATGAACAAAATGACGTGCACCATTTATCATTCAGCAAACAAACGCCAATATATTTGGAAACTTTGGTAAAAATTTAATCATTTTCACACAAATCACCCTCAATAATTTAAATTGTTACTGATTTCTTGCAAATGAGGGCATTGCAAGATCTTAAGTGTGGGAAGGGATTAAATTCTTTCGGATTTTAAAATTTTTATATTAAACACTTGGTTACCATTAAAAATACTAGTAAAGCAGTAGTTGTATTAGAATCTAGTGCTCTCTGATAAAAAAGAACAGCCCTAGTCTTATATACTGACTACCCAATTCTAGTAAAATTTTTCAAAATTTTCAATTAAATGAATTAAAATCATGTTTATACACATTTATGAACGATAAAACTAGGTTTTAACACCGAAATTATTGTTACCTCGGAAAGGACATAAATTGAGAAACAAACTAAAATGTTAAAATTCATTTAAAATGGAATAGAGGACGATAAAAAGAAAAATAAAAAGCCAAGTGTGGGAAAATTTACCAAATTATTTTAAACATATGTCACATATATCTGTAACAAATAACTGAAAATACTTTTGCTTTGGACTAAACTAAACTGTTTTACCCGATGAAAGAAAAGAAGAGATGGATCTACACGATGAATCAATTCCATCATTAAAAGGAAGTAAAGTCTTCCGAAAAAGACACGCGCTTCTTGATTTAGGTCATGAAGTTGTCGTTCAGACCAGCTGTAGGTTGACGAAAAATCTAGAAAAGTCATCACTAAAATCAGCAGGAAATCCACGGACCTCAGCATTAAACAGGGTCGCCAAGTGGTCAGATTTATCCTAACCATGAGAAGGATTTATCTCGTACAATGGGGGGGCACCATGCAAATTAGCTGGATAAGACTAATGAATCAGATCCCCAGAAAGGATAATCTCCTTAAAGATTAAAAATCAGCTTTTAAGACTGATATTACTCAATCCTAGAGATTGACCTTAAAGATTGAGAATTACAAACTCATGGAATTCAATGATATCTAAACTCGAGCTTAAACGAGAAAATATTTTGATCAAAATTATAAACCGATTTGTTTTCTGAAAACCCTATTTTCAATGCGTTCATTACCATTGAACGTAAAATCCTAGGAATTCACCTGGAATTCATTAGGTCACCTGAACTAAATCGGGTGTCAACCGTAAGAACGGTGGTTGCATAGCATGGTCAAAGACAGGACCTTGTGCCAGACCGAAAAATTATAAGGGTGAGCTTTACTATTGCTCCTACCAAGGATAGTAATTGCGTCCGACACGTTATAGACCATAATCAAAAGCATGTCACGGGACATTGCCTTAACAGTTGCTTGTTCAACGCTTTCCTTTACAACCGGACGGTAGTTTGCCGAAAGGTAATATACGGAACAAGTAAACTGGACGTGTTGCTTTCCAAATACAAGGTTAGCAAGTGGGTGACACAAAACCGCAAGTTTTGAGCTAAAATTTTCAAATCTGAAACCCACCAAACCCACAAAAATATTTTGAAAACACCGGTAAAGGGTTATTCCGGAAAACTTATCTAGGGTAAAAACTAGATTTAATTTTCAAAAGATCAAATGTTTTCATAAAGATCCAATTTCCTTAATGGATCTAAATTTTTATAGTCATGTGGGACTGTAAACCATATCGTTACTACCATTGTTTATACCGCCGTATAGAAATCACTGATGTACAAAGTGTGAAGAATAAAGAAGTGATTCTAGTATTTCAAGACAATATTGCTTGAGGACAAGCAACGCTCAAGTGTGGGAATATTTGATAATGCTAAAAACGAACATATATTTCATAGCATTATTCCTCAAGAAAGACAAGCTTTTAGTTGCAATTGTTCTATTTACAAGTGATATTCGTTTAAATAATAAAAGGTGAAGACAAAAGACAGATTCGACGAATTGAAGACGCAAACGACCAAAAAGCTCAAAAGAACAAAAGACAATCAAAAAGGTTCCAATTATTGATAAGAAACGTCTCAAAATCACAAGAGTACAAGATTCAAAACGCAAAGTACAAGATATTAAATTGTACGCGAGGACGTTCGAAAATCCGGAACCGGGACCAGAGTCAATTCTTAACGCTCGACGCAACGGACTAAAAATTACAAGTTAACTATATATATAAATATAATATAATATATAATTAATTATATTAATTATATATATATTATATATATATATTTAAAACCGTCGGCAGCAGGAAACTCCAAGGGTGTAAACTGTAAATACCTCTCCGCGACTCGCGGAGTTTTAAGGGTATTTTGCCGCGAGTCGCGGAGCCCCAAAATTCACTTCTGGCTATAAAGCCAACCGAATTCTGATCGAATTTTACATCTTATTTTCTCAATCTCTCTCTCATTATATACGTAATATATTTATATTTATAATTTATATTTTAATTTTAATTATAATTCTAATAATAAGGGTATGTTAGCGAATGTTGTAAGGGTGTAAGTCGAAATTCTGTCCGTGTAACGCTACGCTATTTTTAATCATTGTAAGTTATGTTCAACCTTTTTATATTAATGTCTCGTAGCTAAGTTATTATTATGCTTATTTAAAACGAAGTAATCATGATGTTGGGCTAATTACTAAAATTGGGTAATTGGGCTTTGTACCATAATTGGGGTTTGGACAAAAGAACGACACTTGTGGAAACTAGACTATGGGCTATTAATGGGCTTTATATTTGTTTAACTAAATGAAAGTTTGTTAATGTTAATATAAAAATTTACAATTGGGCGTCCCTATAAATTACCATATACACTCGATCGGACACGATGGGCGGGGTATTTATATGTACGAATAATCGTTCATTTAACCGGACACGGGAATGGATTAATAGCCACTAGAATAATTAAAACAGGGGTGAAATTACATTCAAGGGTAATTGGTGTAATTGTTAACAAAGTAGTAAAACCTTGGTTTACACGCAGTCGATAACCTGGTGTATTCATTAAACAAAGTATTAAAACCTTGTTACAATTCGAATCCCCAATTAGTTGGAATATTTATCTTCGGGTATAATAATAATTTGACAAGGACACTTGCAATTTATATTTATGACTGATGGACTGTTATGGACAAAAACCAGACGGACATATTGAATAATCCAGGACAAAGGACAATTAACCCAAGGGCATAAAACTAAAATCAACACGTCAAACATCATGATTACGGAAGTTTAAATAAGCATAATTCTTTTATTTCATATTTAATTTCCTTTATTTTATATTTAATTGCACTTCTAATTATCGCATTTTTATTTATTTTATTTTATCGCACTTTTAATTATCGTACTTTTTAATTATCGCAATTTAATTTTATCGCATTTTTATTATTCGTAATTTCATTATCGTTATTTACTTTAAGCTTTAATTTAAGTCTTGTATTTATTTTATATTTTACATTAGGTTTTAACTGCGACTAAAGTCTTAAAATCGACAAACCGGTCATTAAACGGTAAAAACCCCCCTTTATAATAATAATATTACTTATATATATATTTGTATTTTTATAAAAGTAAACTAATATAGCGTTGAGCTTTGTTTAAAGATTTCCCTGTGGAACGAACCGGACTTACTAAAAACTACACTACTGTACGATTAGGTACACTGCCTATAAGTGTTGTAGCAAGGTTTAAGTATATCCATTCTATAAATAAATAAATATCTTGTGTAAAATTGTATCGTATTTAATAGTATTTCCTAGTAAAATATAAGCTATTTTATATACACCTCGTTGCACATCAATATATATATATATATATATATATATATGTAAGTAATATTATTATTATAAAGGGGGGTTTTTACCGTTTAATGACCGGTTTGTCGATTTTAAAACTTTAGTCGCAGTTAAAACCAAATGTAAAATATTAAAAATAAATACAAGACTTAAATTAAAGCGTAAAGTAAATAACGATAATGAAATTGCGAATAATAAAAGTGCGATAAAATAAACTTGCGATAATTAAAAAGTACGATAATTAAAAGTGCAATTAAATACAAAATAAAGGAAATTAAATATGAAATAAAAGAATTATGCTTATTTAAACTTCCGTAATCATGATGTTTGACGTGTTGATTTTAGTTTTATGCCCATGGGTTAATTGTCCTCTGTCCTGGATTATTTAATATGTCCGTCTGGTTTTGTCCATAACAGTCCATCAGTCATAAATATAAAGTGCGAGTGTCCTTGTCAAATTATCCTTATACCCGAAGTTAAATATTCCAACTAATTGGGGACTTAAACTGTAACAAGATTTTAATACTTTGTTTAATAATTACACCAGGATGTCGACTGAGTGTAACCCAAGGTTTTAATATTTTGTTATCAATTATACCAAGTGTCCTTGTACATAATTTCACCCCTGTTTTAATTATTCTAGTGGCTATTAATCCATTCTCGTGTCCGGTTAAATGAACGATTATTCTTACATATAAATACCCCGCCCATCGTGTCCGATCGAGTGTATATGGTAATTTATAGGGACGCCCAATTGTAAATCTTTATATTAACATTAACAAACTATCATTTAGTTAAACAAATATAAAGCCCATTAATAGCCCATAGTCTAATTTCCACAAGTGTCGTTCTTTTGTCCAAACCCCAATTATGGTACAAAGCCCAATTACTCAATTTTAGTAATTAGCCCAACATCATTATTACTTCGTTTTAAATAAGCATAATAATAACTTAGCTACGAGACATTAATATAAAAAGGTTGAACATAACTTACAATGATTAAAAATAGCGTAGCGTTACACGGACAGAATTTCGACTTACACCCTTACAACATTTGCTAACATACCCTTATTATTAGGATTAAAATTAAAATTAAAATTAAAATTAAAATATAAATATAAATATATACGTTTAGATAGATGGATGGATATATTGGATGGTTTTTGTGATCAGAATTCGTTTGCTTTTATAGGGAGTTTCAGAATTTGGGGCTCCGCGACTCGTTGCCCTTTTTGCCTTCAAACTCCGCGAGTCGCGGAGTTTGAAAATACAGCTCACTCCAAATTGGATCTTAGTCTGCCGACGGTTTTAAATATTAATATAATATATATATATAATTTTTAAGAATTATTTATATATTATATTATATTTATGTGCATAGTTGACTTGTAATTTTTAGTCCGTTGCGTCAAGCGTTGAGAGTTGACTCTGGTCCCGGTTCCGGATTTTCGAACGTCCTTGCGTACAATTTAATATCTTGTACTTTGCGTTTTGAATCTTGTACTCTTGTAATTTCGAGACGTTTCTTATCAATAATTGGAACCTCTTTGATTGTCTTTTGTACTTTTGAGCTTTTTGGTCGTTTGCGTCTTTAATTCGTCGAATCTGTCTTTTGTCTTCACCTTTTATTATTTAAACGAATATCACTTTTAAATAGAACAATTGTAACTAAAAGCTTGTCTTTCTTGAGGAATAATGCTATGAAATATATGTTCGTTTTTAGCATTATCAAATATTCCCACACTTGAGCGTTGCTTGTCCTCAAGCAATATCGTCTTGAAATACTAGAATCACTTCTTTATTCTTCACACTTTGTACATCAGTGATTTTCTATACGGCGGTATAAACAATGGTAGTAACGATATGGTTTACAGTCCCACAGGACTATAAAAATTTAGATCCATTAAGGAAATTGGATCTTTATGAAAACATTTGATCTTTTGAAAATTAAATCTAGTTTTTACCCTAGATAAGTTTTCCGGAATAACCCTTCACTGGTGTTTGCAAAATATTTTTGTGGGTTTGGTGGGTTTCAGATTTGAAAATTTTAGCTCAAAACTTATGGTTTTGTGTCACCCATTTGCTAACCTTGTATTTGGAAAGCAACACGTCCAGTTTACTTATCCCGTATATTACCTTTCGGTAAACTACCGTCCGGTTGTAAAGGAAAGCGTTGAACAAGCAACTGTTAAGGCAATGTCCCCTGACATGCTTTTAATTATGGTCTATAACGTGTCGGACGCAATTACTATCCTTGGTAGGAGCAATAGTAAAGCTCACCCTTATAATTTTTCGGTCTGGCACAAGGTCCTGTCCTTGACCATTATGCAACCACCGTTCTTACGGTTGACACCCAATTTGGTTCAGGTGACCTAATGAATTCCAGGTGAATTCCTAGAATTTTACGTTCAATGGTAATGAACGCATTAAAAATAGGGTTTTCAGAAAACAAATCGGTTTGTAATTTTGGTCAAAATATTTTCTCGTTCAAGCTCGAGTTTAGATATCATTGAATTCCATGAGTTTGTAATTCTCAATCTTTAAGGTCAATCTCAAGGATTGAGTAATATCAGGCTTAAAAGCTGATTTTTGATCTTTTAAGGAGATTATCCTTTCTGGGGATCTGATTCATTAGTCTTATCCAGCTAATTTGCATGGTGCCCCCCATTTTACGAGATAAATCCTTCTCATGGTTAGGATAAATCTGACCACTTGGCGACCCTGTTTAATGCTGAGGTCCGTGGATTTCCTGCTGATTTTAGTGATGACTTTTCTAGATTTTTCGTCAACCTACAGCTGGTCTGGATGACAACTTCTTGACCTAAATCAAGAAGCGCGTGTCTTTTTCGGAAGACTTTACTTCCTTTTAATGATGGAATTGATTCATCGTGTAGATCCATCTTTCTTACAGTAAATCAGGTAAAACTTTTTAGTTTAGTCCAAAGCAAAAGTATTTTCAGTTATTTGTACAAAAATATGTGATATATGTTTTGAATAACTTGGAGAATTTTCCCACACTTGGCTTTTATTTTCCTTTTTATTGTCCTCTATTCCATTTTAAATGAATTTTAACATTTTGGTTTGTTTCTCAATTTATGTCCTTTCTGAGGTAACAATAATTTCGGTGTTAAAACCTAGTTTTATCGTTCATAAATATGTATAAACATGATTTTGAGTTCATTTAATTGAAAATTTTGAAAAATTTTACTAGAATTGGGTAGTCAGTATATAAGACTAGGGCTGTTCTTTATTATCAGAGAGCACTAGATTCTAATACAACTACTGCTTTACTAGTATTTTTAATGGTAACCAAGTGTTTAAGATAAAAATTATAAAATCCGAAAGAATTTAACCCCTTCCCACACTTAAGATCTTGCAATGCCCTCATTTGCAAGAAATCAGTAACAATTTAAATTATTGAGGGTGATTTGTGTGAAAATGATTAAATTTTTACCAAAGTTTCCAAATATATTGGCGTTTGTTTGCTGAATGATAAATGGTGCACATCATTTTTTCATTCCGTCTTATTGTTATTTCACATATATTTTGCATCTTGTCGTCAAAATTAGTTGCTTTTGCTGAACTTAATGCCAGTCTTTGAAAATGCGTTGTTTTACCCTGTTGTGTACATAAGATAAACTGCAAACATATATATATATTTTTGAAGTTTGGTATATTACCCCACATTCAAAAATTATTAAAATCTAAGAATAAAAGTTAGAAAATTATAAAAACTATTACAATATTAACATAAGTATTAAACGTATCAACATTACAAATTACAAAATAAATAAAACTAAGTAGACTAGGGATGATACTGATACCAATAGGGGTTCCATGCATAACCATAGGTGCTATAAAATGATTCGGCTGGGTTATACGTAGGATACGGTGGTTGCATCTCTATAGACCAGGGAGGGAATATGGGTTTTGGAGTAGGAATATAGTTTCTACCTATATGTTGGCAATGAGCTATGATTTGGTTTTGATGAACTTGCCAATCTTCAAATGCTCTCTGTCTAGCATTTTCGTACTCATGTGAAGCTATAAACCTTTGCATTTCTTGCATTTCATTTCCCCCTCCTACATTACCTTGCTGTTGGTTTCTCTCAACTTGTGGATGTCTACCATTGAATTGTACTGCGGCGTTATTTCGCCTCTTCAAAACTTTCGCACCATGGTATACATTTAAACCTATTGTATCGCGGGGTTCTGGTTCTTCTACTAATAATCCCCCCCCGACTTATATCCACACCGAGATATTTAGCAATCAAAGTAATAAAAATACCACCTCCTATTATGCTATGCGGTCTCATCCCCCCTAACCATAGCTGATAAATAATAACCCACACAATAAGGTATACTTACAGCGCTTTGTGGGTCTCGAATACACATATGGTAAAACAAATCCTGTTCATTTACCTTTTCCTTGTTCTTACCTCTTTGTGTAATCGAATTAGCTAAAAACCTATGAATTACTCTTAATTCAGCTCTATCTATATCCAAATAAGAGTAATTTCCCCCTTTGAATCGGTGATGGCTTGTCATTTGACTCCATACACCATGTGTATCAAAATTTTCATCTATCTTTCTACCATTTAGTATCAACCCTCTACAATCGGCAGATGCTAACTCCTCAGGCGTATATATACGTAAAGCCTGAGCCATGTCTAGTAAAGACATGTGGCGCATCGAACCTCCTAACAAAAATCTAATAAAAGATCGATCGGTTAAACTAGCTACCCGATCATTTAATTCTATACTACACAACAATTCTTCACACCATACTTTATATACAGGTCTACGCATGGTGAATAAACGTACCCAGTCGTTAAAAGTAGAATTACCATACCTCTGTGCAAGTAATTCCCTAATTGGCCCGGCCAATTCTACAGCTTCTAATGGTCCCCATTATATGACCCTAGGTACCTCAACAACTTTAGAATGAAGAGTATGCAAACCCCTTTGGTATTTTGGATAATCTATCCAAAGTCTGTCAAATCTCAGGTTCGGGTGCAAATCTTCCAAGTGCATATCAGAAAATGTCATGACTGGATGAGGTATATCTTGCTTGTAGTAGTTATCCACCTCCTGTTGTTCCGCGTTCTCAGCAGGAGCATTGCGAGCTTGGGATGAAGATTCACCCCTTTCAGTCTGCAAAACACATCAAACACAATTTTTGTGCATCCAAATATGCATTAGTGTCAGCAAAATCATCAATCAAAATAATTACAATGACATGATCAATTTATATCAAACTTAAGCTCATTTTCATATTTTCATCAAATCTACACTTTTTCAAATAAGCATATATGAAAATGTTCGCCAAGTTTATAAGCATTCAACTCAAATAACATGTCAAAATAATCATTACTAGCAATTAAACAAGTTTCAAATGGCATTATCTCTCAAAAATCAAGTTCATGAATTTTAGACTTGAAAAAGTCCACTTTAATTCTCAAAATCATGTTTAGGCTCAAAGTTTGGATCATTTAACTACCTAAACATGTTACACTACTTAATTTAGCAACAATTCATGACAAAAATCGGCCATAACCTGTTTATATCAAAAAGCCCCAAATTTGCTCAAGAACACAAACCCTAGATTACTCAAAATTTGAAGTTTAAGGCTGCTAATCATGTTAAATAGCATCAATCTAGGTTATACAAGCATAATACATAAACAATTTAAGCATAATTACACTAAAAAGCATCAAAATCAAATTGGGGAAAAAATTGCTCAAGAACACTAATTTTCGGATTAAATGGTGTTTAGGTGTAGAAATTTACCGTTTTTCTTGAGTAATTCCTTGATAGCATCCTTCTCAACATGATTTTAGTAAAAGATTTGATGATTAACGGTTAAAAATTGTGATTTTGGGGGTGTTTTTGCGGGTTTTTTTGGAGTATTTTCGCTGTATGTTTGCGTTGTGAATGTGGTCTGAGCAGTTCTTTGCGTTTTATTTTTTTCTGTATTTCGGTCCCTCCACGAGTCGCGGTATATTACCCTTCAAACTCCGCGAGTCGCGGAGTTTGTTAATTTTTTTTTTATATATATATCTTATACTAATTAAAACAATTAAGTAATTAATTTTAAAATTTTGTTTCCCTTGTTATTTAGGACGAGGTCGTTTCGGATCGATGTCCTAGTCCGTCCTTCGACAAAATTTTAAAATTTATCTTTTTTGTAGCGATTGTTTTAAAAGCTAAGATTTTTGGGTTTTTTAATGTTTTTGACATACTTTAATTCAATAAGATTAAAAATAATGATAATAAAAGTTCTCGTCCCTCCCTTGGGTAAAGCAATTTCGGTTCAAAGACCTAGTCTTCAACTCACGACGAATTTTAAAAATCATATTTTTAACTTAATGAGATAAAGTAAATTTTTGTTTTTAAATTCACACAACTTAAATATAAAATTCGAAATTAATATTAAAAATTCACACCAAACTTAAAATTTGAAATGCATAAAATTAAAAATTCATATTTTAAAAATTAAAATTTCACACCAAACTTAATTTAAAAATTCATATTATAAATTCACACCAAACTTATATTAATTTTTCAAATATTTACAATTTTAAAAATATTGTTTTTACAAAGTTTACAATATTAATTTAAGATTTAAATATTAATTTTAAAAACACGGTAAAAATAAAATTAAAAATCTTTTTGGCTTTTTATCCCACTTTTATCAATCAAATATTATCAAAAATATGCGCCCCTCTTTTCGGTAAAGTAATTTCGGTTCCAAGACCTAATTTAACTCATGACGAATTTTTGAAATATTTTGGGTTGATTGATTAAAGATATTTATACCTTAAGAATAAACGTTAAATTTCACAGTGATGTAATAAATTTTTGAATGATATCAATAATTTCGGTCGCCAAACCTTATTTTGTTCAATACCAATTTAATACTTTATAGCGAACAAATTAGCATTTATTATCAAAAGGTTAAAAATAAAAATAAAAATAAAAATAAAGACTGTACAGACTTACCTGTGAAATAGATTTCTTAGTTATATGATCTATCTCATTCATAAGATAGTCGGTTTAATTGGTTTTCCATGGCTACATAGGCGTAACCTCGAGCATTCAGTGTTTTTTCTTCTAAACATATGAACGGTCCGTCTCTGCATAAAATAACAAATTCGGTATTTGAATAGGTTTGATTATTTGAACATTTACCTCCATGTGACCATTTTCCGCATTTGTGACATCTTTCTAGGTGTCGTGCTATTCTTTTCGCTGCGGATTTTGATTTTCCTTTACCAAATTGTAACTTATTATCTTCGCATCTGGATTCTTTTCTAACTCCGTCCAATCTTTCTCTGATTACTGATACTATTTCACTCGGTAGTGTGTCATTATTACGTTTAGTGATCAAAGCGTGTAGAATTAGACCATGGTTTAGTTCACAGGCAGTCTTCATTTTGTAAAAACCTAAAAAAAAATAAAAATTCAGAATGGGGGGAGAAGACTAGTTCTTTAGGGTCTGCTAGGGAAAGACCATTCGGGTTCCATTTTCGAGAACTACACGAAAACAGACAATCTCAGAGTTACATATTATCCTTTAAAGACTTGATTCTCCCCACACTTAGTTAGTTGTGGTGTCGAAATTGTGATTAACTTCGTTGTCGACTTCCATCGGACTATCTATGTAGTGTTTAACTCTGTGACCATTAACTTTAAATTCAATCCCATTTGAATTTATTAATTCTATCATTCCGTATGGGAAAACTCTTTTGACTATGAATGGTCCAGACCATCTTGATTTTAATTTTCCAGGAAATAGCTTGAATCGTGAATTGAAAAGAAGAACTCTGTCTCCTTCCTTAAATTCTTTTGAACTTCTGATTCTTTTATCATACCATTTCTTCGTTCTTTCTTTATAGATTAACGAATTATCGTATGCTTCATGTCTTAATTCTTCTAATTCGTTTAGTTGACTTAATCGTAGACGTCCGGCTTCATGTAAATCAAGATTACATGTCTTCAAAGCCCAAAATGCTTTGTGTTCAATTTCTACTGGAAGATGACATGTTTTTCCATAAACAAGTCTAAAAGGTGTGGTTCCAATTGGAGTTTTGTAGGCTGTTCTAAAAGCCCAGAGTGCATCCTCCAATTTAATGGACCATTCCTTCGGATTTGATCCTACGGTTTTCTCTAGAATACGTTTTAAAGTTCGGTTTGTATTTTCAACTTGTCCACTTGTTTGTGGATGATATGCGGTGGAGATTTTATGAGTTACTCCATATCTTTTAAGAACTTTCTCAAGTTGATTATTACAGAAATGAGTACCCCGATCACTTATTAAAGCTTTCGGTGTTCCAAACCTTGCAAAAAGACGTTTTAAAAAGTTGACTACAACTCGTGCATCGTTAGTTGGGAGAGCTTGTGCTTCCGACCATTTAGATACATAATCAATGGCTACGAGTATATATAGATTATTATGAGATTTTGGAAATGGACCCATAAAGTCAATACCCCAAATGTCAAATACTTCACATACTTGTATGACATTTTGTGGCATTTCATCACGTTGACTTATTTTTCCGACCCTTTGACAAGCATCACAGGATTTACAAAGAAGGTGTGCGTCTTTGTAAATTGTAGGCCAATAGAATCCAGCATCATAAACTTTTCTTGCTGTTAGTTGAGGCCCATAATGCCCTCCTGTTGATCCTGTGTGACAATGGTTTAATATTTTACTAGCTTCATCTCCAAATACACATCGGCGTATTATTCCATCGGGACAACTTTTAAACAGATGTGGATCTTCCCAAAAATAGTGTTTTATATCACTGAAGAATTTCTTTCGTCTTTGGTACGATATTCCTTTTTCAAGGAATCCACAAACTAAGTAGTTTGCATAGTCTGCAAACCATGGAATTTCTTTATAATCTATCTTCAATAGATATTCATCAGGAAAGTTGTCTTGTATGGCCGATTCATTTAGAACTTCTAACTCAGGATTTTCAAGACGAGAAAGATGATCAGCGCTGAGATTTTCTGCTCCTCTTTTATCTCGGATTTCAATATCAAACTCTTGTAAGAGTAAGATCCAACGGATTAATCTTGGTTTAGCATCTTGTTTTGAAAATAGGTATCTAAGAGCAGAATGGTCGGTATAGACCACCGTTTTTGCTAGAACGAGATATGATCGAAATTTGTCAAAAGCAAAGACAATAGCAATGAGTTCTTTTTCAGTAGTTGTATAGTTCGTTTGTGCTCCTTGTAACGTCTTACTAGCATAATATATAGGTTAAAATCGTTTTTCAATCCTTTGTCCTAAAACGGCTCCCATTGCAAAATCACTTGCATCGCACATTAGTTCAAATGGTAGATTCCAATTTGGTGTTATCATGATCGGCGCATTAGTGAGTTTCTCTTTAAGAATATTAAAAGATTTGATACACTCATCTGAAAAGATGAATGGAGCATCCTTTTCTAGGAGTTTATTCATAGGAGTGGCAATTTTAGAAAAATCTTTTATGAAACGTCGGTAAAAACCGGCATGCCCAAGAAAACTCCTAACTCCTCTAACATTGGTGGGATGTGGAAGTTTAGCAATTAAATCTACTTTAGCTCTATCCACTTCAATTCCTTCTTTTGAAATTTTATGTCCAAGAACGATGCCTTCTTTAACCATAAAATGGTATTTCTCCCAATTAAGAACTAGATTTGATTGTTCGCATCTAATAAGCATTCGTTCCAGATTAACTAGACATGATTCCAATGTATCACCGAAGACTGAAAAGTCATCCATGAAAACTTCCATGCATTCTTCTATCATGTCATGAAAAATCGCCATCATACACCTTTGAAAGGTTGCAGGGGCGTTACAAAGTCCAAATGGCATGCATTTGTAAGCAAAAGTACCATAAGGGCACGTGAATGTGGTTTTCTCTTGGTCCTCGGGTGCTATTGGAATTTGAAAATATCCGGAAAATCCATCTAGAAAACAATAGTAACTATTTCCGGCTAATCTTTCCAACATTTGATCAATGAAAGGTAAGGGAAAGTGATCTTTTCTGGTGACGTCATTTAATTTTCTATAATCAATACACACACGCCATCCTGTTACAGTTCTAGTAGGAATAAGCTCATTTTTTTCATTTGTAATGACAGTCATGCCACCCTTCTTAGGCACGCATTGTACTGGGCTTACCCATGGACTATCAGAGATTGGATAAATTAGACCTGCATCTAGCAGTTTAATAATCTCTTTCTTAACTACATCTTGCATATTAGGATTTAGTCTTCGTTGGCGTTGCACATACGTTTTATGACCTTCTTCCATAAGGATTTTATGTGTGCAATACGAAGGACTTATTCCTTTAATATCATGAATCTTCCATGCAATGGCTGGTTTATGAGCTTTCAACACAGAAATGAGTTGTGATTTCTCATTTTCAGTAAGAGAAGACGATATTATTACAGGTAATTCAGATTCACCATGTAAATAAACGTATTCCAAATGGTTTGGAAGTGGCTTTAACTCTAATTTCGGAGGTTCTTCTATCGATGATTTGTATCGATATCTGTCTTCTTCTTTTAGCATTTGAATTTCTTCTGTTGTTGGTTCATATCCATTAGCTATAAGTGTAGCTAACATTTCAGCTTCATCAATTGGTTCATTACCTTCTCCTAAAGAACATTCTCCTGTTCCTTGTAATTCTGGAAATTCTTCTAATAATTCTGCATGTGCATCTATAGTTTGAATATAATAACATGTATCATCTGCAGATTGTGGTTATTGGATTGCTCTATCAACTGAAAAGGTAACACTCTCATCCTCTATACTTAGGGTCAATTTCTTACCGAACACGTCTATCATTGCTTTAGCCGTGTTTAAGAATGGTCTTCCTAATATGAGAGGAACTTGAGAATCTTCTTCCATGTCCAGAACAACAAAATCTACTGGAAATACTAAAGTACCAACTTTAACTAGCATGTTCTCCATTATCCCTCTAGGATATTTTATTGATCTATCGGCTAGTTGTATGCTTATTCTGATTGGTTTCAATTCTCCAAGGTCTAGTTTAGCGTATAGTGAATACGGCATTAGATTTATACTAGCACATAAGTCTGCCAATGCTTCTATTGAACTAAGACTACCCAGAAAACATGGAATTGTGAAACTTCCTGGATCAGATAGTTTTTCTGGTATCTTATTCAACAGTACTCCTGAACAATTAGCATTCATGGTAACAGCCGAGAGTTCTTCCATTTTCTTTCTATTTGAGATTAGATCTTTCAAGAATTTAGCATATCTAGGCATTCCTGAAATCACATCAATGAAAGGAAGATTTACATTTATCTGTTTAAACATATCCAAGAATTTGGATTGCTCGGCTTCAAGTTTCTCTTTCTTCATTTTACTCGGGTAAGGAAGTGCTGGTTGGTATGGTTTAACATAAGGTTTAGCCTTAACTTTGTTCTCTTCATTAACCTTTTCAACTACCGGTTCTTTTTCCTTATCTTGATCAGGTTGTGGTTCTTGTGGAGTAGGAATAGCTTCATCAGAAGTTACAGGTATTTCAGGTGGTTTAAGTGTTGTACCACTTCTTGTGGTAATGGCTTTAGCTGTTTCATTTCGGGGGTTAGCATTTGTATCACTAGGTAGACTTCCCGGTTTTCTTTCACCTATTAACCTTGCTAGGTTACTTACTTCTTGTTCCAGATTTTGAATAGAAGCTTGTTGATTTCTAAATGCTTGAGCATTTTGTTCATTAGTTTGTTTCTGAGATGTGAAAAACTGCGTTTGAGTTTCAACTAGCTTCGTCATCATATCTTCTAAATTCGGCTTTTTATCATCGGTTTGTTGTGGTGGTTTGTTTTGAAAATTAGGTCTTTGCTGATTGTAATTATTATTGGATACTTGTTGATTGCTAGGACCTTGTTGGTTGTTGTATGGAATATTTCGGTTATAATTCTGGTTTTGATTGTAAATCGGTCTTGGCGGTTGATAATTATTTCCAGGCCTTTAGTTTATGTATGAAATATTCTCTCTTTGTTCCATTGTTAATTCAATACTGAGACAATCTTTTGTCAAATGTGGTCCTCCACACTGCTCACAACTAATTCGTATTGAGTGAATATCTTTAGTAATCTTTTCCATTCGTCTCTCGACAGCATCTATCTTTGCGGAAATGGAATCTAAGTCATGGCTAGAATCGGCTCTAGCTACTTTAGATGATCTAACGATATCTTTTTCTTGGTGCCACTCATGTGAGTGGGAAGCAGTGTTATCAATAATTTTGTAAGCATCAGTTTCGGTTTTCTTCATAATAGAACCACCAGCTGCTATATCTATGTCTTTTCTTGTAGTGATGTCGCATCCTTGGTAGAATATTTGTACTATTTGACAGGTGTCTAAACCACGTTGCGGACATCCTCTTAACAACTTTCCAAATCTTGTCCACGCCTCATATAGAGTTTCATTCGGTTTCTGTGTAAACGTAACAATTTCTCCTTGAAGTCTTACCGCTTTAGATGCCGGAAAGAATTGTTTAAGAAATTTTTCAACTAAAACGTCCCATGTATCAATCGCCCCTTTAGGTAACGATTCCAACCAATCTTTGGCTTCTCCCTTTAAAGTCCAGGGAAATAACATGAGATATATCTGTTCATCCTCCACTTCTCGGATTTTAAATAGTGTGCAGATCCTATTAAAGGTACGTAAATGTTCATTTGGATCTTCCTTCGGCGCACCACTAAATTGGCATTAATTAGTCACCATGTGTAGAATTTGTCCTTTGATTTCATAATCTGGCGCATTAATGTCTGGATGAGTAATTGCGTGACCTTGGCCAGTGTGTTTAGCTCTCATTCGGTCTTCCATACTTAAAGGTTCCAGATTCTCCATAATTGAATTTGTTGAATCGGAATCACTAGAGGATTCTGATTTAATGGTTCGTTCCTCAACAATCTCTGTTTGAATAATTGGTGGTTCCGGAGGAAAGTTTAGTGGTTCAGGATCTACGAATCGTTCCTGAATATTCTCCGGATTCTCAATTGTGAGGTCGGGTTCCAAAAATGGATTATCGAAAATTTGAACTAGAGTACTTGGTCGACTGGATGACGATTCTAAAGAAAAATCAACGGCGGTAATATTTGCTAAATGTCTTGATCTAGTTACAGGTGGTGAACGTACAAAAGGTGGTGAACGTCTTGCTCGGTGCATTCACTGAATATCCTATTAGTTTTTAAAAGGAAAGAAAAATTATAATAAGTTATCCAATCAATAGACTTTTCTGATTTTGCCCACGTTTCGAATAGCCAAAAGATGCAGCAGAGGGGCAGGATTCGTTTGGTCTCAATATAATTGAGGACTGTTTGGCTCCAATAACCCGGTCCACGTACAAATCCAACTATTACTACTAACCAGAAAATTTTGATGTCTATCAATTTAACCACTTAAAATAAATTTTCGTAATTTTAAGAAATTTAGATAAGAAGTAGAATAAAAATCTATATCCTAAAACTAGAATAGCGAGAAATAAGAAAGAAAAAGAGTTCGTCGAAAAAGGTCGAAAAAGAAAAATGGTTGAAAAATACAAGGTGACGGAAAAATAAAAGAAACTTATAAAACTTAAAAACAATTGACTAACCTAACCTTATTACTACAACTAACTTAAAATTATAATCGCAAATTGAGATTACTAATTGGAATGATAATTGATACATAGGTAAAAGTCGTCTAAAAATATTAAAGCTTACAGGAAAAACTAAATCCCAAATGGAAATAACTTAAAAAGAAACTAAAACTTAAAAAGACGTCGCAAAATTCTAAAGCACCTAAATCTTAGTCTAAAGAAAAAGCACTTAAGGAATTCTACGGCAAAGCCTAAAAATCTAGAAGTAAAAATAACTACGGCAAAAACTAAGTTTAAAACTAAATATGGGCTAAAAATACAAATATTACGCTAAAACGATTAAAAGGGGATAAAATATAAAAATATACAAAAAGTTGTAAAAAGTACAATTTTTATAAAAATATTATTTTTATATTATTTATTTAATAAAACTACAAATTTTACAATTTAATTAACTAAATAAACTAAATATACAAAATAATAATAAAAACTAAAAACTAATTAAAAACTATAAACCTAATTAGGGTTTTAATTAAAAATTAATAATAATAATTACTCCTAATAAATGCTGATTAGGGTTCTGCCAGGCGCGTCAGAGAGAACTCCGCGAGTTGCGGTATTCCAAGCAGCAAACCCCGCGAGTCGCGGGGTTCCAAAATTCAACTCTGGTACAGTTTTGAAATTTGACGTTTTTTTTTTTTTCTGTTTTATATTTTCTATTTATATCAAAATATTTATATAATAAAAACTTATATTTAAAAACTTAAATAAAAATAGAACTACTTTATAATTTTAAAAATATCTTAAAAATAGATTTATATATATTAAAAAAAAATTCGGTTTTTTTTTTATATTTTAAATAAAAACAAAATACTTAAATAAAACTTATATAAAAATAAAGAAACTTTATAAAACTTAAATATTTAACAAAATCTTAAAAATACTTATATTTTTGTTTTTCTTTTTATATTTTCGAATATTTAAAACGTATTTTTATAAAAACGAATTTTAATAAAAGTAAACTAAAAATCTTTTTTTTTATATTAGCGTTGCGCTTCCGGCTTTTAAGCTAGATTGTTCCCCGGCAGCGGCGCCAAAAATACTTGATAGTTATGCGAGTTGTATATAAAATAGCTATTATATTTTAGCAGGAAATACTATTAAATACGATACAATTTTACACAAGATATTTATTTATTTATAGAATGTATATACTTAAACCTTGCTACAACACTTATAGGCAGTGTACCTAGTCGTACAGTAGTGTAGTTTTTAGTAAGTCCGGTTCGTTCCACAGGGAAAATCTTTAAACAAAGCTTAACGCTATATTAGTTTACTTTTATAAAAATACAAATATATATATATAAGTAATATTATTATTATAAAGGGGGTTTTTACCGTTTAATGACCGGTTTGTCGATTTTAAAACTTTAGTCGCAGTTAAAACCAAATGTAAAATATTAAAAATAAATACAAGACTTAAATTAAAGCGTAAAGTAAATAACGATAATGAAATTGCGAATAATAAAAGTGCGATAAAATAAACTTGCGATAATTAAAAAGTACGATAATTAAAAGTGCAATTAAATACAAAATAAAGGAAATTAAATATGAAATAAAAGAATTATGCTTATTTAAACTTCCGTAATCATGATGTTTGACGTGTTGATTTTAGTTTTATGCCCATGGGTTAATTGTCCTCTGTCCTGGATTATTTAATATGTCCGTCTGGTTTTGTCCATAACAGTCCATCAGTCATAAATATAAAGTGCGAGTGTCCTCGTCAAATTATCCTTATACCCGAAGTTAAATATTCCAACTAATTGGGGACTTAAACTGTAACAAGATTTTAATACTTTGTTTAATAATTACACCAGGATGTCGACTGAGTGTAACCCAAGGTTTTAATATTTTGTTATCAATTATACCAAGTGTCCTTGTACATAATTTCACCCCTGTTTTAATTATTCTAGTGGCTATTAATCCATTCCCGTGTCCGGTTAAATGAACGATTATTCGTACATATAAATACCCCGCCCATCGTGTCCGATCGAGTGTATATGGTAATTTATAGGGACGCCCAATTGTAAATCTTTATATTAACATTAACAAACTATCATTTAGTTAAACAAATATAAAGCCCATTAATAGCCCATAGTCTAATTTCCACAAGTGTCGTTCTTTTGTCCAAACTCTAATTATGGTACAAAGCCCAATTACCCAATTTTATTAATTAGCCCAACATCATGATTACTTCGTTTTAAATAAGCATAATAATAACTTAGCTACGAGACATTAATATAAAAAGGTTGAACATAACTTACAATGATTAAAAATAGCGTAGCGTTACACGGACAGAATTTCGACTTACACCCTTACAACATTTGCTAACATACCCTTATTATTAGGATTAAAATTAAAATTAAAATTAAAATTAAAATATAAATATAAATATATACGTTTAGATAGATGGATGGATATATTGGATGGTTTTTGCGATCAGAATTCGTTTGCTTTTATAGGGAGTTTCAGAATTTGGGGCTCCGCGACTCGCGGTCCTTTTTGCCTTCACACTCTGCGAGTCGCGGAGTTTGAAAATACAGCTCACTCCAAATTGGATCTTAGTCTGCCGACGGTTTTAAATATTAATATAATATATATATAATTTTTAAGAATTATTTATATATTATATTATATTTATGTGCATAGTTGACTTGTAATTTTTAGTCCGTTGCGTCAAGCGTTGAGAGTTGACTCTGGTCCTGGTTCCGGATTTTCGAACGTCCTTGCGTACAATTTAATATCTTGTACTTTGCGTTTTGAATCTTGTACTCTTGTAATTTCGAGACGTTTCTTATCAATAATTGGAACCTCTTTGATTGTCTTTTGTACTTTTGAGCTTTTTGGTCGTTTGCGTCTTCAATTCGTCGAATCTGTCTTTTGTCTTCACCTTTTATTATTTAAACGAATATCACTTTTAAATAGAACAATTGCAACTAAAAGCTTGTCTTTCTTGAGGAATAATGCTATGAAATATATGTTCGTTTTTAGCATTATCAGGTTGACATGAGATTATGATGAGTAAGTATCTCACTAAGTATATTAACAATGTGTGATATACATAAGAAATGAGAATACTAAGTTAAGAAAGTCGGAATGATATATATATATAACGATTATCGTTATGATAACGTCTACTAAATACATATGTATCATATTAAGATATGGATACACTATATTTAACATGACAAAATGATATTTAAATATATCATTAAGTGTGTTAACAATGAACTACATATGTAAAAACAAGACTACTAACTCAAGAATTACGAAACGAGACTTATATGTAACGATTATCGTTGTAACGATATTTTAATGTATATATCATACTAAGATATATTAATATATCATAATATCATGATAATGTAATAATATAACATCTCATTAGATATAATAAACATTAGGTTAACAACATTTAACATGATCGTTAACTTAAAGGTTTCAAATCAACATTTACATGTAACGACTAACGATGACTTAACGACTCAGTTAAAATATATATACATGTAGTGTTTTAATATGTATTCATACACTTTTTAAAGACTTCAAAACACTTATCAAAATACTTCTACTTAACAAAAATGCTTCCAATTACATCCTCGTTCAGTTTCATCAACAATTCTATTCGTATGCACCCGTATTCGTACTCGTACAATACACAGCTTTTAGATGTATGTACTATTGGTATATACACTCCAATGATCAGCTCTTAGCAGCCCATGTGAGTCAGCTAACACATGTAGGAACCATCATTTGACAACTAGCATGAAATATCTCATAAAATTACAAAAATATGAGTAATCATTCATGACTTATTTACATGAAAACAAAATTACACATCCTTTATATCTAATCCATATACCAACGACCAAAAACACCTACAAACACTTTCATTCTTCAATTTTCTTCATCTAAGTGATCTCTCTCAAGTTCCATCTTCAAGTTCTAAGTGTTCTTCATAAATTCTACAAGTTCTAGTTTCATAAAATCAAGAATACTTTCAAGTTTGCTAGCTTACTTCCAATCTTGTAGAGTGATCATCCAACCTCGAGAAATCTTTATTATTTACAGTAAGATATCTTTCTAATACAAGGTAATACTCATATTCAAACTTTGATTCAATTTCTATAACTATAACAATCTTATTTCGAGTGGAAATCTTACTTGAACTTGTTTTCGTGTCATGATTCTGCTTCAAGAACTTTCAAGCCATCCAAGGATCCTTTGAAGCTAGATCCATTTTTCTCATTTCCAGTAGCTTTATTTAGAAAACTTGAGGTAGTAATGATGTTCATAACATCATTCGATTCATACATATAAAGCTATCTTATTCGAAGGTTTAAACTTGTAATCACTAGAACATAGTTTAGTTAATTCTAAACTTGTTCGCAAACAAAAGTTAATCCTTATAACTTGACTTTTAAAATCAACTAAACACATGTTCTATATCTATATGATATGCTAACTTAATGATTTAAAACCTGGAAACACGAAAAACACTGTAAAACCGGACATACGCCGTCGTAGTAACACCGCGGGCTGTTTTGGGTTAGTTAATTAAAAACTATGATAAACTTTGATTTAAAAGTTGTTCTTCTGGGAAAATGATTTTTCTTATGAACATGAAACTATATCCAAAAATCATGGTTAAACTCAAAGTGGAAGTATGTTTTCTAAAATGGTCACCTAGACGTCGTTCTTTCGACTGAAATGACTACCTTTACAAAAATGACTTGTAACTTATATTTCTGACTATAAACCTATACTTTTTCTGTCTAGATTCATAAAATATAGTTCAATATTAAACAATAGCAATTTTATTCACTCAAAACGGATTTAAAATGAAGAAGTTATGGGTAAAACAAGATTGGATAATTTTTCTTGTTGTAGCAACGTGAAAATTGATAACAAATCTATATTAATCATATTCTAGCTAACTTATATTTTATTATACATGTATCCTAATATATTATGTAATCTTGGGATACCATAGACACGTATGCAAATGTTTTGACATATCATATCGACCCATGTGTATATATTATTTGGAACAACCATAGACACTCTATATGCAGTAATGTGGGAGTTAGCTATACAGGGTTGAGGTTGATTCCAAAAATATATATACTTTGAGTTGTGATTTAGCTTGAGACGTGTATACACTGGGTCGTGGATTGATTCAAGATAATATATATCAATTTTTTTCTGTACATCTAACGTTGGACAACTAGTTATAGGTTACTAACGAGGACAGCTGACTTAATAAACTTAAAACATCAAAATGTATTAAAAGTGTTGTAAATATATTTTGAATATACTTTGATATATATGTACATATTTGTTATAGGTTCATGAATCGACCAGTGGTCAAGTCTTACTTCCCGACGAAGTAAAAATCTGTGAAAGTGAGTTATAGTCCCACTTTTAAAATCTAATATTTTTGGGATGAGAATACATGCAGGTTTTATAAATGATTTACAAAATAGACACAAGTACGTGAAACTACATTCTATGGTTGAATTATCGAAATCGAATATGCCCTTTTTTATTAAGTCTGGTAATCTAAGAATTAGGGAACAGACACCCTAATTGACGTGAATCCTAAAGATAGATCTGTTGGGCCTAACAAACCCCATCCAAAGTACCGGATGCTTTAGTACTTCGAAATTTATATCATATCCGAAGGGTGTCCCGGAATGATGGGGATATTCTTATATATGCATCTTGTTAATGTCGGTTACCAGGTGTTCACCATATGAATGATTTTTATCTCTATGTATGGAATGTATATTGAAATATGAAATCTTGTGGTCTATTGTTACGATTTGATATATATAGGTTAAACCTATAACTCACCAACATTTTTGTTGACGTTTAAAGCATGTTTATTCTCAGGTGAATATTAAGAGCTTCCGCTGTTGCATACTAAAATAAGGACAAGATTTGGAGTCCATGTTTGTATGATATTATGTAAAAACTGCATTCAAGAAACATATGTCGATGTAATATATTTCTATTGTAAACCATTATGTAATGGTCGTGTGTAAACAGTATATTTTATATTATCATTATTTGATAATCTACGTAATGCTTTTGAAACCTTTATTGATAAAATAAAGGTTATGGTTGTTTTAAAAATAAATGCAGTCTTTGAAAAACGTCTCATATAGAGGTCAAAACCTCGCAACGAAATCAATTAATATGGAACGTTTATAATCAATATGAATTGGACATTTCAGATACTTACAATATTTGATAGAAAAATGAGAGAGAAATGGAAGTAGTAAAGTGAAGTGTGTGTAAAAAATGAGAGAATACAAGCAAATAAGTAACAAATAAAAAAAAATTGAACTCTCCCTCCCATAGTCAAAGTGGACGGTTTTTGCAAACAAAAGGGGAAGGGATCAAATGCACTTTCATACATGGGGAGGTGGTGAATGTTTGGAATGGTAATGAAGTTAAATGGTGTTGGAAAATGGTGTAAGTAACTAGATTCCTCATGGTTAATAATCCTTGATCTTACTCTTAATAATTCATTAGCTTAATGTTGGGCTAACTAGTCCATTAAGTGTGTAGGATGGGCTTCCAAGTCCATATCAAATAATAAAAGCCCAAGTTCAAGTAAATAACAATTTAAATAAATAAGCCCAAGTAATTAACTAGTTACCTTAGTTAATTAAAAATGATTAATAATAAATAATCATGAATGTAAATAATATTCAAAAATATTATTCGTGTAAAGTACGTGTGTCACAAAGACAAATCGGGCATGTAAAATTAAATACGGTAACAAGTAACACGTATAAGAACACGTTTATTAAAACGCGAGCATTAATAATAAACATTATTATTAAAAGTTGAAAAAACCAGGGTCGTTACAAATATCCTCGATATTTCTGAAGATATCTTCATAACGATTCTTGTCCGCAATTAATTATCTCTTTGCGATATCTTTATTACATCATAAAGGAAACTGTTTAAGTTTCTATATTTTGTAAAATTCGAGTTCAAATTATGAATGATTTCTGGAGAAGTGTTGGGAATTGAAGCATGAGTTAGTATAATATAATGACGTCAGGCCAACGTGATTATATTACAGTAAGTCATGCTAAATTTTTAATGGAAGATGATGATTCATAGACTTTGTAATCATTATTTGCCATGTTACACGACTCTTACATTCTACTTAGACTCTGAACATATCAAGAAAATATATTCTTGATAGTTCTATCCTCAGTAATTCTGGTAATTTAACAAATCAAATCGTGATATTATGTTCCTTTCTACTTAGAACATTAGGTTCATTTGAAACTTCATACCTACGAATTCTGAACCATTACTCGCTTTACTTAAAGTCAAGAAGAGAAAACAAGAGCATAGAGCTCCGACATATAAAGGAAAATATAAAGCCCGATAACGACATCAAAATTACAAACCGTGTATATCAATGCGTATAGCAATATAAAGACACGGGAGAACTAAAAACACAATAAATCTAAGAGCATAGTAGAAGTAAACTGACTCTTCCAGCGACAGATGAAAAAGAAGCACGATAGATATAAAAGTCAGGACTATATCTAGAATGAGAACTGGATGGAGCATATTAATAAATTTTTTGGAAGTATGAATTGAGGAAAGAAAGTATAGAAGTGGTGAAGATAAGGAAACGGAAGAAGCTAATTTATAGCGAAATTCCAGACACAGCAATCGAGGCAATTCACCGCATTTAATCAAAGAAAATCCCAAATTCCTAAATTACCGGTGAATCAAATCTTATAAAGATTATAAAGATTTTCTTTAAATCCCTTGAATTCCAGAAATCAACTTTAACCATGTCAAAAGTTAAGACGAACATTTAATTTCCTCATTTCAATCTTTTACGATAGCTTCGTATACTCTTCCTATAATCGAATCGTTTCATGCATATTACCCAATGTTGATAAAACTCTATTTTTCAACTTATATTCATCATTCTTGTTGTAAACAATGACGATCTCTATCAAATTTCATGATTGTGATTTTCACGAACTCCTCTCTGTTTGTGTACCCTAGTGTTGTGGCATAAAACGTCCATGGTTTTAAATGAGCTCAATACTATTCATAACACATTTCATGTATCCAATTTACTGAAATGACTTGTAAAACATCATCAATCCTTTTTGAGAAAACCTAATCGATGACACTCTTGTTAAATCCTTTAGATAACCTCCGCATTAATGATAAAATGCACTTCATAGAAGAACCTGTAGAAATTATTATGGTTCATATGATTTAAACTCTTGAAACAAATCAATATTCTATCCGTTGAAATTCACGCAAGGCCCCGAGTATACCTGGGAACGTGAAGACCAAATAAAACGAAAATATCCTCACCTGTTTACAACGCCGACTGATGGCAACAACTAAAATTTCGGGACGAAATTTCTTTTAACAGGTAGGTACTATAACAACCCGGAAATTTTCGACAAAATTTAAACCTAACTTTTATGTAATTCCAACGATTCACGAACAAATATTCGTAAATGATAATGGCATTATTATTAAATTGTTATATTAATATTATTGTTAAGTGAATTATTAGTATTACTATCATTAATATAATATCATTATTATTAGTATTATTATTATCTATATTATATTATTATCACTATTGTAATTAAAATTAGTAAAATTATAATAATTGTAGGGTTATCAAAATAAAAATGTTAAATATAAATATTATTATAAAAATGATAAAACTATAATTTTAATTATTATTAGGATTATTATTTTTTATTATTATTGTTATTATTATTATTATTAATATAATAATTATTATTATTAAATAAAAAAAAGAGAGAGATACAGACATATACCTAAATTAGGTATTTCCACTAATAGATTTTATTATTTTTTATTATTACGTGATCTGTTATTTTTATTTTTATCTGCTTTATTTTTTTATATTAATCTGATTGATCAGCTTTTTTTATTTTTTAATCCCACGATCCAGTTTTTTTATTTTTTTATTTTCCTCCCTAATTTGAATTCTGTCAAGTTTTATCACTATAAATCAATCAATACCAGTTGCTAAGTAAAATCATTCACCTTTACACTCTCAAATATCAAATTACAACCGCATGTGATTGTTTATATCTGTTAAATTATTTTTTTTCTTCTTACAGCTCGATAACTTCTGTTCTTTGTCATATTTCCAAAAGCTCGAAATCTAAATCCATTTCAAAATCTATAAATGTGGTTTTGTTAGGAATCCTCTAATGAAACTTTCTGCAAAATTTCAAATTCCAATTCATCGTATCGAGTTGTAATTTTAGAGTCAAAGTTATTTTTTGAAAAGTCAACCTAGTGTTCATAGAGAAATTCGATTTCTGTTTGAGGTTTCTTGTTAAATTGATGATTTGAAAAGTTTCTAATAAGGATTTAACACCTTTTTCATGTTATAATCATTGGCTAAAATGTTATAAAAATCAAAACCAAATTTTGTGTTCTTCTTCCTTTTTATGCGAACAACAGACCAGTTTCTTTATTTATTTAATTTTTTTATTTTCTATTAGTACAAATAACTATAAACAATTATTTATATGATTATGAAGAATTTAAAGATGTTAGATTCGTTATTGGATTCGTTCTGTGACCGATTGAAATTGGAGGTGAAGAAGATGATTACGGTTTTAAATATATTCGGAGTTAGAATGATATTATTTCAGAAAAGAAAATTGGTGAAATGGTTAAGGTTGTTTGCGGGCTAGGGTGAGGTCGCGGGTTCGAGTCCCATTCATGACATATTTTTTTTAGAAAGCTTTGAGGTAGTTTTCTTATTATTTTTCCTATTATTATTATTATTATTATTATTATTATTATTATTATTATTATTATTATTATTATTATTATTATTATTATTATTATTAATTATTGTTATTATTACAAGTATCATAATCATTATTATTATTATTATCATTATAAGTATTATTATTTATATTATAATGAGTATTATTATGTAATTACTAAAATCATTACCATAACTAACATTAACAGTAAAATTAATATTTTTATAATTATTATTATTATTAATATCATTATTTTTATCACTAATACAATTATTAATATTATTATCATTAATATTAAGAATTATCATTATCATTTTTGTTATTAGTATTATCATTATTAATAAAGTATAATAATTATTATTAGTATTGTTATTATTAAAATTATTATCGTTATTATCATTTTTACCAAAATTAACATTTTTGCTATCATCAAAACTATATGATTATTATTATTATTATTATTTTTAAAACCTTATTATGATTATTATCATTTTTACTACTAGTATTATTATTGTTATTACAAAATAATACAACTCTTTATTCATTATCATTATTAATATCATTTTATCAAATAAATACTTATATACAGAATATATGTATGTATATATATATATATATATATATATATATATATATATATATATATATATATATATATATATATATATATATATATATATATATATATATATATATATATATATATATATATATATATATATATATATATAAACTTATTCGATTACGAGTATATGTGTTAATATATATACTTGGTATAGGTTCGTGAATCCGATGTCAACTCTTTACTTGTGCAGTGCCATCATATGCATATTTACTACAAACTATCGTATCGTATCGTGAGTTTTCATAGCTCCCTTTTTATCTATATTTTTGGGCTGAGAATACATGAACTATTTTTATAAATGATAGACACAAGTACAAACTTATTATGCGACCAACATGAGTATTTTTATTGTGTTCATTTGAAACATGTAAATCCCTGCTTTGTAATATCATTAATTGCTAGATGAACTAAAGTGGCAAACGGAATTATTATAGATAGCACTATTGGGAGTAACGCCCCGCACTGTTGACCTCAGGTCAATTGGTGGTATAATAATAATCTCGACAATTACATATGTATTGTTACGGGGTAAAATCGTTTAGTTTTGATATCATACGCTCATGACATACTTTTGATATACATGATATATCGTCTTTTATTAAATCTGGTGATCTATTACTGAAATCATTATTTATGACAAATCTATGAACTCACTCAACCTAGTGTTGACTTTTTAAAGCATGTTTATTCTCAGGTACTTAAATATTGCTTCCGCTATATATCTGCTGCTTTGAATGATGATTGCTTGCCATGATTGGAGTCTTCATGCATTACTAATCGATTCATTTAAAAACATTTAATGCTTCAAATACAATGTAATCTATTTATCTTCCGCTGCAAAACTCAATAAAACGTCGCATATAGAGTCGTTCTCGTTTATACAACTGTGATTTAATATAATTAGTCACAAATACCCAGACCCTATTTAGGGGTGTGACAGATAGTGTTTAGGAAATAATTTAAGCTTAAATAATGATAAATTATGATTAGTGGAATAACTATTAAGAAGTTAGTGAAGTGATTATTTAGGAGTTATAACAAAATTAAGCATGTCTTAAAATCTTAAGCATGCCCTTATAAAGTTATATCTTAAAGAAAAACATACAATATGATATTGTATTCAATATGATATTTCATCTGCTGCATAATAAGTGTCCACTTAATTATGAATATGTCACAAAATAGTAATAGTTGTCAATTTTTAAATAATAGTATTGAATATCATTAAACTTCCAATATTAACCACATTTATTACTCTTAATGATTCATTTGTTTTTTTAGATTAGCGAGAAAATTCCCTGTGAAAGAGTACATTGACTTCCCAATAGAGGTAAAACCTCGGGTAATGAAACTTCTTGAGCGCGACACTTGGTACCTGGTGAATTGCGCACAAGGCGCACTCTCAGATCACACTCCATTTTTGAACGAAATGGCTTTGCCAGGATTCGAACTCGGGTGGTGGCTTCATCGGGAAAATCAATGGCCACTAAGGCAAGCCTGCGTAGTTAATGATTCATTTATTAAATAAATACTGAATAATAGTTGAATATCATTTTCTATCATCATTGAATTTCACATTTATTACCATGCTGTTTTTGGTCGTTTGGTGCCCAAAACCAAAAACAAACGGCACATAAAAAAACATATGAAAAAAAACAACTTTGCCCCCCTAAGTTTAAACAATGTGCAACTTAACCCCTCAAAACAGGGGTACAAACTGTCAAATCCTTATTTTAATTAATAAACTCCACCCGATTTTTCATAAAGGCATATCTTCCAGCTCGGTGCGAATTAAATTTTTTCGAGACCACCGTTCATCTCTAAAAAATCTCAAGAACCCAACGGGACTAACTACACGCGAAACGGACATCGTTAAAAAAACGCTAAATAACGGACCCTATATTCTCGCTCGGTGCGAGTTAAATTTTTCCGAGACCACCGTTCAACTCGAAATAATTTTACGAACATAACGCGACTAACTATACGCGAAACGGACATCGTTAAAAAAGCTTTACATACATATACATACACGTCCAACAAACTAGGTACCAAACAACGTATATCCAAATTCGACCGCGCGTCGAATACAACCGCAGCAACGCGCGGTCGAATTTTCTCTAGTTACTTACAATGAAGCGATTCATTTCTTAAAGACAAAACTACGTCAATAGTTCCTGTGGATTGTACCATATTGCACGGTTAGTTAAAGTACCATATTTTGATGTGGATAGCCCACGTGGTTTGCAGGAGGAGCAATGATAGTCCAATTTACTAACCTCGTTAGCTTTTTCTGTTAAAATTTAACATGTGCCAAGCATGAGAGGATAATTTCGTCATTTTACTTTGACCTCAATCTTAATCTTCATCTTCCCCATTTATCCTCCCATATTTATGCATGATCACCAATAGAATAGAATTTAAAGTAATAAACTTACAAAACCTACTTCATATTAAGTAATCATCGATCAAAATAACTCGTAATAAATCAAAATAACTCATATAAACCCATGTCAAATATCAATTTTCATATAAACCCATATCAAACATCAGTTTCATATATAAATCATAATTACCCCAAGGATCTGGATGATACTCGTACATATACAATTATACAACAGATACCACTTGAAATCATTCACAATTATACAACAGATACCACTTGAAATCATTCACTCTCATTAACCACATACGGATACACAATTGAAACCATACATACACATATTTATTAAAGGTTAGCAGATATCCAAGCTTCATTTTAAGTAGGGATGGCACTCGCGGGTCGTGGGCGCGGATCCACTACATCCATCACCCGCACACGCGGATTTTTTGATGATCCATTAGCCCGCGGATCTTGGCTACCAGATTTATTTTTAGATCCATGCCCGTACCCACGGATATTCGCGGGTCGCTAGTTACCCGCGGATATTATTCATGAAGTATATGTAAATTAAATTATTCAAAAATCAAAAATAAATATCATTACATAATTCAAAGTGACATGAAAAACATCATCCAATCGTATATTCATGTTTATGATATAATAAAATGAGAAAACATATACTCCGTATTGATTATATTTTTTTTTTTTGCTAATATATGTGAAACTACAATGTTTAAAATAAACAATCAAAATTTAGTTCCTAAAACTAATCATACATTAGGTTGACGAATTACTAAAGTGATAGGTAAGAATGAGATTTATTGAGATTGTTAAATAAATGAAACAAACAACAACATATTTTGATTATATAATACATGTAATGTGTAGTTGTGGGATGCATTAGTTACTAAAAAGTTCGAGTGTATACACAATAAATTATTACACATTGGCCAATTATTCTAGGTGACGATTTTCACCCATTTAGAATGGGTATACCCGTGGATTATTCAAACGGGTATTACGGATTTTTGGATCGAATTTTTATCCGCAACGGATCTATTACATCCATCACCCACCCGCGACCCGTCAGCGGGTACAAGATTATTTTCATCGCCCACCCGCGGGTAAAGATTTTCGAATTTATCCGTCCATCACGGGTGCGGGTACCCGCGAATCTCGAATTTTTTTAGATCCATTGCCAACCCTAATATTAAGTAATCATCAAAACAAGAAAACACATGCAATCAGAAACGAGAAATATCATGTCTGTCAGACGACAGTGACCCGTGATCAATGATCTCCGTTAGATCCCTTATATCTCCGTCGGTGGTATATCCAATAGATCTGGTGGTATATCCGTCAGACAGTGGTATCTCCGTCAGTTCGGCCGCATATCAAAGGCACGGTCGCAACAATACAAGTCTAAATTCGCAGTGCTGCTGTTGCTGCTGTTTTTCACCGTAGCAAAACGTACATGTATAAATGCTCAAGGGTCGTCGATCACTTTTATGATTTCGAATATGAGAGATAAATAGTGAATGTTGGATCTGAATGTAAGGGTACACATTCAAGTGCCTTCCCAAATGATAAAATTATTTGATTTTAATTTTGGGATACCAAGACTAAATCACCTTGATAAGAAATGGAAGTTGGGGTTTTTATTTTTAGCTTTGGTGGAGAGAGGCAAGTGATTTAGGTTTTGAGTTTTTGGGTTTATGTTTATAAACGTGTTCAAAAAGATAAGAATAATAATTGGTCTGTGTTTGTTTTTAAAAAGAAGAAGAAAAGAAAAGATTTAGTTTGTCTTTATTTCCATGAGTTTTAAATTAGGTGGAAATTAATTAATTTAGGGTTTTATTATAATGAAAAGATGGGAGGTGATTGTTTGTATAAATTGAGGAATATGAAGGTTTAAGGGAATTTGGATGTTGAAAATATGAAGTTTGAATGACAGAAATACCCTCACATGCTTGGCACATGTTTTAAATTTTATAGAAAAAAGTTAACGGAGTTAGTGAATTGGACTATTTTTGCTCCTCTTGCAAACTACATTGACTATCCCATCGAAAACTAATACTTTAACTAACCGTGCATAATGGTACAAACTACGGGGACTATCTGTGCAATTTTTTCCTTTTAAATAAAAAACTTAAAAGTGATATTAATCGGACATATCTTAAATCCTACGCGAACATGAAAAAGTCGTTCACAATCATAAACCCTAGCTTTTGATACCAATCATTTCGCATCATCAGGTACTAATTTTCACCTAGATTGTTCTATGAACCTGGATAAATTTTTCTTAATAACCTTATTGCTTCCGTTTCTTCCTATTTTGTTGGTTTGTTTTCTGTATTTGGTTTTTATACTTGTGTTGATTGATTATGCATACCATAAGCACAAATCTATATCCCTATAGTCACATCACATATCATCTGCTAGAACTTCAATTACAGCTTACAATTTTATCATTTACTGCTATATATTAGCCGTTTCTTGATTTTGGTGCTCAAACTTTACTTTATCATTTCTTATTTTGTTTGTTTCTATACGTAAAGCTTTCGAGATTTTTAGGGTTGCAGAACTAGCAAATCTGCTTTCTCTGTTTATAAAACATACATGTATATCTATGTCTGTTGGGGGTTTATTCTTAAGTTGGTACTCACACAAACTATTTTGTTAGCTGTATTTATTATCGTTCCAACAAAGATATCTTAAGATGGATATGATCAGTAAGCTTCCTCCAGGCATAATAGAAACCATATTATGTTTATTACCGATTCAAGAGGCTGCAAGGACAAGTATCCTCTCTAAGGAATGGCGGTATCAATGGATTAAAATTCCCAAACTTGTATTTGATGAGGATACTTTTAAAGTATCAACTAACGGGGTTGAGCTTTCCGGTTGGGAGCCAACCTTTGAAGCACCAAATCAAAGAAAAGAAATGACAAAGAGGTGTAGATGTTTCTACGCTATATTCCAAGTTCTGCTAATGCACGAGGGTCCAATACACGAGTTCACTCTTTCGATTGGCGCGGATGACTCTTGCATCGAGATTGACCAAATAATATTTCATTTGTCGCGGAAAAATACCGTCAAGAAGTTAACACTTGAATTTTTGTGGCGTTATAAGTTACCCAAATCTCTATTCTCATTGCAGCAGTTAACGGACCTATCTCTCATTTGTTGTGATCTTTACCATCAACCAACATTTAATGGATTTAGTAGACTTACAAGTTTGTGTTTAGAAGGTGTTATGACCTGTAAAGAAACACTTCTGCATCTCCTATCCAATTGTCCATTACTTGATACATTGGTAAGTTGTTACTTAGATAGAATATCTTTTCTCATTCGGTTTTATATTACTTTTTGATTTTTTTAAGTTGTTGCAGGATATTAGGGATATAACTGTCGATGAAACCGACGATTCCACCATTATTAACCTATTCGAGTGTTTACCTGTTATTCGAAACCTTTCTCTTTTTTCCGAGGTCATTAAGGTAATGTTATTTAGGTCAGGTGTCTTTAATGTAACAAACTTTACCCAACACGCTATTGTATCACTGTATGTAAATGGTGACTTTTCATAAGGTAAGCGGTATATCATACTGGCTTGGCTTGTGAGCCATATATGCTGCCACATCATCAAAACCGGTGTCATGTCACCAGTTCACACATTACAATATACAAAATAACAATAACTAGAAGTTTGATACACACAACAGAGACTCTTACAATATTTGTACAATAGAATTTATACTAAATATCTATAGATCTTTAGATACTTAACCCATAATTTAACCCAATTATTACTTCCCTAATTTAACCTCAAGGTGTTGACTTCCCATAAGGAAGGTCAGGGGTTCAATCCCCATGAGCTGCAAAATATTTCCCATGAGGTTTCCCGCCCATTTCATGGGCCTCGGAGGTTGCGGACGTCTTGCGTTCCAGCCTTACCCTAGGGCGTTTTACCACACGTGATGCCCGTATGGATTCGCGTGGGGTTTTCCTCCTGAGTGGCGGTAGGACTGTAAATGTTCGTCCAATGAAATGATAGGGTGGGTGGGTTTCGACATCGCATTCGGACCCCCATCAGTGACTCCTAACTACCTTCAAAAAAAAAATAATTACCCTCCTAAATTTTAATGTTTGTTTTTTTGTGTTTCAAGTCTTTTGCACAAGGAGGAGTTCCACAAAAGCTTCCAACCGCACTAATCCACCTCAAATACTTATGCATAGAAAATATATCCTTCATTCACATACAAGGATTACCAATTCTTGGTCTTTTGATCAGAAGCTCCCCAAACCTCGAAAAACTAAAGATAGGGGTGAGTAACGTAAATATATGTTGTATCCTATTTGTTCTGATTCTTTTGCCAAGATACACTGACACACAAAATATCAACATTTCCTGTAGATTAAAGAGGATTCATTGAATTTAGAGTATTCGTTATACGATAAAGCTGAGATATGTTATTCCTTAGATGTTGATAATTATTTGGATATATGGTTGGAGAATCTGAATGAATTAGAGATCATAAATATGACTAACAGAGACAATGATATGGATGTTGTTAAGCTTATTTTGGGCAAGTCTCCTATGCTGAAAAAGGTGAAGGTATATGAGGCTACTAAGGATGAAGAGTTGTAGATTTCAAGGAGTATTTTATACTCCCCACACGCGTCACCTATGATAAAATCCGTTGTTGAAAGTCGTTACAACTCCTAAAGTATAATGTACACAACATTCGGTGGCTGTTTATTGCTTTTTGACTTATGATTGTAGATTATGGCTTTAGGCATAGTTGGTCTTTTGGTGTGAGAGCATTCATGATTTCATCTAGGTAATTGGTTTGTAATCATTTTACTCAATTGCCTGTGGTAACTTTTGTATTTAAGTTCACTTTTATGTCTCTCTATCATTTCTTTTGTAACGGAAACATTACGGCTCAAACCACTGATAATTACTTTCATACAGCTTGCTAGACAGGATAAGAAACAAGTAATAACTGTTGATAACAGTAAAAAGTTTAGCAGACTATGAATTCATAATGTTCAGTCTCACTATGGTATAAATTAGACACTGAAAGGCTGGTCACTGAATACATAAGACCAACAAGATACCTCCAACTGTATGTCTTCTTATGTGGAGCAAATGGCGGGATCAGGTCGGATTGGGTGAGGTGATTCATCAAAAAGGATTTGGGTAAAAAACGGGTCATTTAAAAAAAAACAGGTTTACATATCTGAAAGACAAAAAACATTCAAAAGCTAGCGTAAAAATTGTTCCACTAAATAGGAAAACGTCCAACTCTAAATCATTAAAAAGAATATTACCTAAGGGTGCGTTTGTGTGCATCTTAATAGAATGGTTCAGCACTGAATGCTGAACCATTCAGCATTCAGTGCGTTTGTTTCTGACCTCTGAATGACATATGGTGCTGAATGGTTCAGAATTTAGCTCTGAACCATTCAGAGATGAAACACTCTCTTAACCATTAAGAGCCTAAATTATCTATAATATTCTTCTTAAATCATATCCTGATCACCTAACTAACAGGTATATTGAATTTTTTATTCATGTCACACATTAATAAGTTAGTTTTAGTCAGTTCATATCGTTCATTCTAAATGATTATCAAACAGCTTATTTTCATTCAAAGCAAACCTTATTCAGAGGCTCTGGACCATTCAGATTCTGAATCATTCAGCACTAAATCATTCAGTTTTATCAAACGCACCCTTAAATACTAGCCAATTGAGTGTTTAGTCGTTACTAAACAAAGTTCATAAAATAATCCATTATAAATTGCAAGTGTCAAACACGTGACATAGACTCAAGTTATAGTACTCGTAATACTTAACCAACTTTGTAGCGCCATATTTGATTCTATTTTTTGTTATATTATTGTGTACGTATATTAAAGTTTTTTTTTTTTTTTTTTTTTTTTGAAAAGTAACATAATTATTATTACCACTTTGAAAAATTACAAAGAGTACAATATTGGTTTACATCTTTGTAGCCTATATAACTATACATTAAGAACAACAACACGAACTATACATTATAAACCAGTGATTACAACGCGAAGAGACATATTCTAGTTAGCCTCTAAATATATTTTTGGGTTCACGAGTCATTGGTTCCAATCCCATTTTCTTTTCCCATATAATAAAGTAAGAAAAAACATCGTGGTTGGTCCCCAAACTTTGTACCAAACATCAAGATATGACCTAAAGTTTAAATCGATCATGATTGGTCCCAAGTTTTAAACATTGTACACGAATAGTCCCAGAGTTAACTGGTCGTTAGTTTCAAACAGTTAAGTGAAACACATGATGAGCATTATAGTCTTTTAACCTTTAAAAATCAGTTAACTGTATCAACTGTAAAATTACGATATGACTTCCTGTATCATCATCAACAACAGGTTCATCGAGTTCATATTTCACTATACTTTTTTGTTTTGTTTTGGAAGGCAAATATTTTATTATATACACCCAAGGTGCGTGAAATCAGCTACAGACACACCAATTCAAGCTATAACTCGGCACAAACTACATCCGCAGCTACCGAAAGCAAACATTTATAAAACATATTATTAGCCACCTGATAATGCTAAAAACGAACATATATTTCATAGCATTATTCCTCAAGAAAGACAAGCTTTTAGTTGAAATTGTTTTATTTACAAGTGATATTCGTTTAAATAATAAAATGTGAAGACAAAAGACAGATTCGACGAATTGAAGACGCAAACGACCAAAAAGCTCAAAAGTACAAAAGACAATCAAAGAGGTTCCAATTATTGATAAGAAACGTCTCGAAATTACAAGAGTACAAGATTCAAAACGCAAAGTACAAGATATTAAATTGTACGCAAGGACGTTCGAAAATCCGGAACCTGGACATGAGTCAACTCTCAACGCTCGACGCAACGGACTAAAAATTACAAGTCAACTATGCACATAAATATAATATAATATATAAATAATTCTTAAAAATTATATATATATTATATTAATATTTAAAACCGTCGGCAAGAAAGACTCCAAAAGGGACTGAGCTGTAATTTCAATCTCCGCGACTCGCGGAGATTGAAGGCCAAAAATGCCGCGAGTCGCGGAGCCCCAAACTTTGAAACTCCCTATAAAGCCAACCGAATTCTGAGCATTTTTCATCATCTTTTTTTCCTTCTTCTCTCAATCTAAACGTATAAATTTATATTTATATTATAATTTTAATTTTAATTTTAATTTTAATTTTAATTCTAATAATAAGGGTATGTTAGCGAATGTTGTAAGGGTGTAAGTCGAAATTCTGTCCGTGTAACGCTACGCTATTTTTAATCATTGTAAGTTATGTTCAACCTTTTTACATTAATGTCTCGTAGCTAAGTTATTATTATGCTTATTTAATCCGAAGTAATCATGATGTTGGGCTAATTACTAAAATTGGGTAATTGGGCTTTGTACCATAATTGGGGTTTGGATAAAAGAACGACACTTGTGGAAATTAGACTATGGGCTATTAATGGGTTTTATATTAACTAAACAATACCTTGTTAATTTAATATACAAACTTATAATTCGACGTATTTATATATAACCACATACGCTTGACTGGGTACGGTAGGCGGGATATCTATAAATACCAATAATTATTCATTTTACCGGATACGGAACTGGATTAATAGTTAATAGACTTGTTGAAACAGGGGTGAATTACATTCAAGGGTAATTGGTGTAATTGTTAACAAAGTAGTAAAACCTTGGTTTACACGCAGTCGATAACCTGGTGTATTCATTAAACAAAGTATTAAAACCTTGTTACAATTCGAATCCCCAATTAGTTGGAATATTTAACTTCGGGTATAAGAATAATTTGACGAGGACATTCGCACTTTATATTTATGACTGATGGACTGTTATGGACAAAAACGAGACGGACATATTAAATAATCCAGGACAAAGGACAATTAACCCATGGGCAATAAAACTAAAATCAACACGTCAAACATCATGATTACGGAAGTTTAAATAAGCATAATTCTTTTATTTCATATTTAATTTCCTTTATTTTATATTTAATTGCACTTCTAATTATCGCATTTTTATTGTTATTGTATTTAATTGCACTTTTAATTATCGTACTTTTTAATTATCGCAAGTTTATTTTATCGCATTTTTTATTATTCGCAATTTCATTATCGTTATTTACTTTACGCTTTAATTTAAGTCTTGTATTTATTTTTAATATTTTACATTTTGTTTTAACTGCAACTAAAGTTTTAAAATCGACAAACCGGTCATTAAACGGTAAAAACCCCCCCTTTTATAATAATAATATTACTTGTATATATATTTGTATTTTTATAAAAGTAAACTAATATAGCGTTAAGCTTTGTTTAAAAAGATTCCCTATGGAACGAACCGGACTTACTAAAAACTACACTACTGTACGATTAGGTACACTGCCTATAAGTGTTGTAGCAAGGTTTAAGTATATCCATTCTCTAAATAAATAAATATCTTGTGTAAAAATGTATCGTATTTAATAGTATTTTCTTGTAAAATTTAAGCTATTTTATATACACCTCGCGAAACATCAAGTTATTTTTGGCGCCGCTGCCGGAGAATCTCTTAAACGCCGGAAGCGCAACGCTAATATAATATAAAATAAAATAAAAAAATTTAGTTTACTTTTATTAAAATTCGTTTTTATAAAAATACATTTTAAATATTCGAAAATATAAAAAGAAAAAAAAAATATAAGTATTTTTAAGATTTTGTTAAATATTTAAGTTTTATAAAGTTTCTTTATTTTTATATAAGTTTTATTTAAGTATTTTGTTTTCATTTAAAACCGAAAAAAAAAAGAAAAAAAATATATATATATATAAATCTAGTTTTACGATTTTTATTTATAAAATTATAAAGTAGTTCTATTTTTATTTTAGTTTTTAAATATAAGTTTTTATTATATAAATTTTAGATTTTATAAACAGAAAAATTTAAAACAGAAAATAAAAAATTAAAAAAAATAAAAAAAAAACGCGTCGAATTTTTAACCTGTCACTTGAATTTTGAAACCCCGCGACTCGCGGGGTTTGATGCTTTGATTATCGCAACTCGCGGAGATACTCTGACACCGACAGAAACCCTAATTCATAATTAATTACGGGTAATTATTAATTATTATAATTATAAACCCTAATTATCTATTATTATTATAATTAAGTTTTATTTTAAAGTTTCTTTTTATTTAATTTGTTTTATTTAGTATTAATTAGTTTAATTAAATTATAAAATTAATAGTTTTAATAAATAAATAATATAAAAATAATATTTTTATAAAAATTGTACTTTTTACAACTTTTTGTATATTTTTATATTTTATCCCTTTCTAATCGTTTTAGCGTAATATTTGTATTTTTCGCTCATATTTAGTTTTAAACTTAGTTTTTGCCATAGTTATTTTTACTCCTAGATTTTTAGGCTTTGCCGTAGAATTTCTTAAGTGCTTTTTCTTTAGACTAAGATTTAGGTGCTTTAGAATTTTGCGACGCCTTTTTAAGTTTTAGTTTCTTTTTAAGTTATTTCCATTTGGGATTTAGTTTTTCCTATAAGCTTTAATATTTTTAGACGACTTTTTCCTATGTATCAATTATCATTCCAATTAGTAATCTCAATTTGCGATTATAATTTTAAGTTAGTTGTAGTAATAAGGTTAGGTTAGTCAAGTGTTTTTAAGTTTTATAAGTTTCTTTTATTTTTCCGTCACCTTTTATTTTTCAACCATTTTTCTTTTTCGACCTTTTTCCGACGAACTCTTTTTCTTTCTTATTTCTCGCTATTCTAGTTTTTAGGACATAGATTTTTATTCTACTTCTTATCTAAATTTCTTAAAATTACGAAAATTTATTTTAAGTGGTTAAATTGATAGACATCAAAATTTTCTGGTTCGTAGTAATAGTTGGATTTGTACGTGGACCGGGTTATTGGAGCCAAACAGTCCTCAATTATATTGAGACCAAACGAATCCTGCCCCTCTGCTGCATCTTTTGGCTATTCGAAACGTGGGCAAAATCAGAAAAGTCTATTGATTGGATAACTTATTATAATTTTTCTTTCCTTTTAAAAACTAATAAGATATTTAGTGAATGCACCGAGCAAGACGTTCACCACCTTTTGTACGTTCACCACCTGTAACTAGATCAAGACATTTAGCAAATATTACTGCCATTGATTTTTCTTTAGAATCGTCATCCAGTTTACCAAGTACTTCAGTTCAAATTTCCGATAATCCATTTTTTGAACCCGACCTCACAATTGAGAATCCGAAGAATATTCAGGAACGATTCGTAGATCCTGAACCACTAAACTTTCCTCCGGAACCACCAATCATTCAAACAGAGATTGTTGAGGAACGAACCATTAAATCAGAATCCTCTAGTGATTCCGATTCAACAAATTCAATTATGGAGAATCTGGAACCTTTAAGTATGGAAGACCGAATGAGAGCTAAACGCACTGGCCAAGGTCACGCAATTACTCATCCAGACATTAATGCGCCAGATTATGAAATCAAAGGACAAATTCTACACATGGTGACTAATCAATGCCAATTTAGTGGTGCGCCTAAGGAAGATCCAAATGAACATTTACGTACCTTTAATAGGATCTGCACACTATTTAAAATCCGAGAAGTGGAGGATGAACAGATATATCTCATGTTATTTCCCTGGACTTTAAAGGGAGAAGCCAAAGATTGGTTGGAATCGTTACCTGAAGGGGCGATTGATACATGGGATGTTTTAGTTGACAAATTTCTTAAACAATTCTTTCCGGCATCTAAAGCCGTAAGACTTCAAGCAGAAATTGTTACGTTCACACAGAAACCAAATGAAACTCTATATGAGGCGTGGACAAGATATGGAAAGTTGTTAAGAGGATGTCCGCAACATGGTTTAGACACCTGTCAAATAGTACAAATATTCTACCAAGGATGCGACATCACTACAAGGAAAGACATAGATATAGCAGCTGGTGGTTCTATTATGAAGAAAACCGAAACTGATGCTTACAAAATTATTGATAACACTGCTTCCCACTCACATGAGTGGCACCAAGAAAAAGATATCGTTAGATCATCTAAAGCAGCTAGAGCCGATTCTAGTCATGACTTAGATTCCATTTCTGCAAAGATAGATGCTGTCGAGAGACGAATGGAAAAGATGACTAAAGATATTCACTCAATACGAATTAGTTGTGAGCAGTGTGGAGGACCACATTTGACAAAAGATTGTCTCAGTATTGAATTAACAATGGAATAAAGAGAGAATATTTCATACATAAACCAAAGGCCTGGAAATAATTATCAGAATAATTATCAACCGCCAAGACCTATTTACAATCAAAACCAGAACTATAACCGAAATATTCCATACAACAACCAACAAGGTCCTAGCAATCAACAAGTATCCAATAATACTTACAATCAGCAAAGACCTAATTTTCAAAACAAACCACCACAACAAACCGATGATAAAAAGCCGAATTTAGAAGATATGATGACGAAGCTAGTTGAAACTCAAACGCAGTTTTTCACATCTCAAAAACAAACCAATGAACAAAATGCTCAAGCATTTAGAAATCAACAAGCTTCCATTCAAAATCTGGAATAAGAAGTAAGTAACCTAGCAAGGTTAATAGGTGAAAGAAAACCGGGAAGTCTACCTAGTGATACAAATGCTAACCCCCGAAATGAAACAGCTAAAGCTATTACCACAAGAAGTGGTACAACATTTAAACCACCTGAAATACCTGTAACTTCTGATGAAGCTATTCCTACTCCACAAGAACCACAACCTGATCAAGATAAGGAAAAAGAACCGGTAGTTGAAAAGGTTAATGAAGATAACACAGTTAAGGCTAAACCTTATGTTAAACCATACCAACCACCACTTCCTTACCCGAGTAAAATGAAGAAAGAGAAACTTGAAGCCGAGCAATCCAAATTCTTGGATATGTTTAAACAGATAAATGTAAATCTTCCTTTCATTGATGTGATTTCAGGAATGCCTAGATATGCTAAATTCTTGAAAGATCTAATCTCAAATAGAAAGAAAATGGAAGAACTCTCGGCTGTTACTATGAATGCTAATTGTTCAGTAGTGCTGTTGAATAATATACCAGAAAAACTATCTGATCCAGGAAGTTTTACAATTCCATGTTTTCTGGGTAGTGTTAGTTCAATAGAAGCATTAGCAGATTTAGGTGCTAGTATAAATCTAATTCCGTATTCACTATACGCTAAACTAGACCTTGGAGAATTGAAACCAACCAGAATAAGCATACAACTAGCCGATAGATCAATAAAATATCCTAGAGGGATAATGGAGAACATGCTAGTTAAAGTTGGTACTTTAGTATTTCCAGTAGATTTTGTTGTTTTGGACATGGAAGAAGATTCTCAAGTTCCTCTCATATTAGGAAGACCATTCTTAAACACGGCTAAAGCAATGATAGACGTGTTCGGTAAGAAACTGACCCTAAGTATAGAGGATGAGAGTGTTACCTTTTCAGTTGATAGAGCAATGCAACAGCCGCAATCTGCAGATGATACATGTTATTATATTCAAACTATAGATGCACATGCAGAATTATTAGAAGAATTTCCAGAATTACAAGGAACAGGAGAATGTTCTTTAGGAGAAGGTAATGAACCAATTGATGAAGCTGAAATGTTAGCTACACTTATAGCTAATGGATATGAACCAACAACAGAAGAAATTCAAATGCTAAAAGAAGAAGACAGATATCGATACAAATCATCGATAGAAGAACCTCCGAAATTAGAGTTAAAGCCACTTCCAAACCATTTGGAATACGCTTATTTACATGGTGAATCTGAATTACCTGTAATAATATCGTCTTCTCTTACTGAAAATGAGAAATCACAACTCATTTCTGTGTTGAAAGCTCATAAACCAGCCATTGCATGGAAGATTCATGATATTAAAGGAATAAGTCCTTCGTATTGCACACATAAAATCCTTATGGAAGAAGGTCATAAAATGTATGTGCAACGCCAACGAAGACTAAATCCTAATATGCAAGATGTAGTTAAGAAAGAGATTATTAAACTACTAGATGCAGGTCTAATTTATCCAATCTCTGATAGTCCATGGGTAAGCCCAGTTCAATACGTGCCTAAGAAGGGTGGCATGACTGTCATTACAAATGAGAAAAATGAGCTTATTCCTACTAGGACTGTAACAGGATGGTGTGTATGTATTGATTATAGAAAATTAAATGACGCCACCAGAAAAGATCACTTTCCCTTACCTTTCATTGATCAAATGTTGGAAAGATTAGCCGGAAATAGTTACTATTGTTTTCTAGATGGATTTTCCGGATATTTTCAAATTCCAATAGCACCCGAGGACCAAGAGAAAACCACATTCACGTGCCCTTATGGTACTTTTGCTTACAAACGCATGCCATTTGGACTTTGCAACGCCCCTGCAACCTTTCAAAGGTGCATGATGGCAATTTTTCACGACATGATAGAAGAATGCATGGAAGTTTTCATGGATGACTTTTCAGTCTTCGGTGATACATTTGAATCATGTCTAGTTAATCTTGAATGAATGCTTATTAGATGCGAACAATCAAATCTAGTACTTAATTGGGAGAAATGCCATTTCATGGTTAAAGAAGGCATCGTTCTTGGACATAAAATTTCAAAAGAAGGAATTGAAGTGGATAGAGCTAAAGTAGATGTAATTGCTAAACTTCCACATCCTACCAATGTTAGAGGAGTTAGGAGTTTTCTAGGGCATGCCGGTTTTTACCGACGTTTCATAAAAGATTTTTCTAAAATTGCCACTCCTATGAATAAACTCCTAGAAAAGGATGCTCCATTCATCTTTTCAGATGAGTGTATCAAATCTTTTAATATTCTTAAAGAGAAACTCACTAATGCGCCGATCATGATAACACCAAATTGGAATCTACCATTTGAACTAATGTGCGATGTAAGTAATTTTGCAATGGGAGCCGTTTTAGGACAAAGGATTGAAAAACGATTTCAACCTATATATTATGCTAGTAAGACGTTACAAGGAGCACAAACGAACTATACAACTACTGAAAAAGAACTCCTTGCTATTGTCTTTGCTTTTGACAAATTTCGATCATATATCGTTCTAGCAAAAACGGTGGTCTATACCGACCATTCTGCTCTTAGATACCTATTTTCAAAACAAGATGCTAAACCAAGATTAATCCGTTGGATCTTACTCTTACAAGAGTTTGATATTGAAATCCGAGATAAAAGAGGAGCAGAAAATCTCGCCGCTGATCATCTTTCTCGTCTTGAAAATCCCGAATTAGAAGTTCTAAATGAATCGGCCATACAAGAAAACTTTCCTGATGAATATCTATTGAAGATAGATTATAAAGAAATTCCATGGTTTGCAGACTATGCAAACTACTTAGTTTGTGGATTCCTTGAAAAAGGATTATCGTACCAAAGACGAAAGAAATTCTTCAGTGATATAAAACACTATTTTTGGAAAGATCCACATTTGTTTAAAAGTTGTCCCGATGGAATAATACGCCGATGTGTATTTGGAGATGAAGCTAGTAAAATATTGAACCATTATCACACAGGACCAACAGGAGGGCATTATGGGCCTCAACTAACAGCAAGAAAAGTTTATGATGCTGGATTCTATTGGCCTACAATTTACAAAGACGCACACCTTATTTACAAATCCTGTGATGCTTGTCAAAGGGCCGGAAAAATAAGTCAACGTGATGAAATGCCACAAAATGTCATCCAAGTATGTGAAGTATTTGACATTTGGGGTATTGACTTTATGGGTCCATTTCCAAAATCTCATAATAATCTATATATACTCGTAGCCATTGATTATGTATCTAAATGGGCGGAAGCACAAGCTCTCCCAACTAACGATGCACGAGTTGTAGTCAATTTTTTAAAACGTCTTTTTGCAAGGTTTGGAACGCCGAAAGCTTTAATAAGTGATCGGGGTACTCATTTCTGTAATAATCAACTTGAGAAAGTTCTTAAAAAATATGGAGTAACTCATAAAATCTCCACCACATATCATCCACAAACAAGTGGACAAGTTGAAAATACCAACCGAGCTTTAAAACGTATTCTAGAGAAAACCGTAGGATCAAATCCGAAGGAATGGTCCATTAAATTGGAGGATGCACTCTGGGCTTTTAGAACAGCCTACAAAACTCCAATTGGAACCACACCTTTTAGACTTGTTTATGGAAAAGCATGTCATCTTCCAGTAGAAATTGAACACAAAGCATTTTGGGCTTTGAAGACATGTAATCTTGATTTACATGAAGCCGGACGTCTACGATTAAGTCAACTAAACGAATTAGAAGAATTAAGACATGAAGCATACGAAAATTCGTTAATCTATAAAGAAAGAACGAAGATATGGCATGATAAAAGAATCAGAAGTTCAAAAGAATTTAAAGAAGGAGACAGAGTTCTTCTTTTCAATTCACGATTCAAGCTATTTCCTGGAAAATTGAAATCAAGATGGTCTGGACCATTCATAGTCAAAAGAGTTTTCCCATACGGAACGATAGAATTAATAAATTCAAATGGGATTGAATTTAAAGTTAATGGTCACAGAGTTAAACATTACATACATGGTCCGATGGAAGTTGACAATGAAGTTAATCACAATTTCGACACCACAGCTAACTAAGTGTGGGGAGAATCAAGTCTTTAAAGGATAATATGTATTTCTGTTAGAGTTAGATTGTCTGTTTTCGTGTAGTTCTCGAAAATGGAACCCGAATGGTCTTTCCCTAGCAGACCCTAAAGAACTAGTCTTCTCCCCCCATTCTGAATTTTTATTTTTTTTAGGTTTTTACAAAATGAAGACTGCCTGTGAACTAATCCACGGTCTAATGCTACACGCTTTGATCACTAAACGTAATAATGACATACTACCAAGTGAAATAGTATCAGTAATCAGAGAAAGAATGGACGGAGTTAGAAAAGAATCCAGATGCGAAGATAATAAGTTACAATTTGGTAAAGGAAAATCAAAATCCGCAGCGAAAAGAAGAGCACGACACCTAGAAAGATGTCACAAATGCGGAAAATGGTCACATGGAGGTAAATGTTCAAATAATCAAACCTATTCAAATACCGAATTTGTTACTTTATGCAGAGACGGACCGTTAATATGTTTAGAAGAAAAGACACTGAATGCTCGAGGTTACGCCTATGTAGCCATGGAAAACCAATTAAACCGACTATCTTATGAATGGGATAGATCATATAACTAAGAAATCTATTTCACAGGTATGTCTGTACAGTTTTTATTTTATTTTTTTTATTTTTTTTAACCTTTTAATAATAAACGCTAATTTGTTCGCTAAAAAGTATTAAATTGGTATTAAATAAAATTAGTTTGGCGACCGAAATTATTGATATCATTCAAAAATTTATTACATCACTGCGAAATTTAACGTTTATTCTTAAGGTATAAATATCTTTAATCAATCAACCCAAAATATTTCAAAAATTCATCATGAGTTAAATTAGGTCTTGGAACCGAAATTACTTTACCGAAAAGAGGGTCGCATATTTTAGATAATATTTGATTGATTAAAGTGGGATAAAAAGCCAAAAAGATTTTTAATTTTATTTTTACCATGTTTTTAAAATTAATATTTAAATATTAAATTAATATTGTAAACTTTGTAAAAACAATATATTTAAAATTGTAAATATTTAAAAAATTAATATAAGTTTGGTGTGAATTTATAATATGAATTTTTTAATTAAGTTTGGTATGAATTTTTAATTTTTAAAATATGAATTTTTAATTTTTTGCATTTCAAATTTTAAGTTTGGTGTGAATTTTTAATATTAATTTTGAATTTTATATTTAAATTGTGTGAATTTAAAAACAAAAATTTACTTTATCTCATTAAGTTAAAAATATGATTTTTAAAATTCGTCGTAAGTTGAAGACTAGGTCTTTGAACCGAAATTGCTTTACCCGAGGGAGGGACGAGAACTTTTATTATCATTATTTTTAATCTTATTGAATTAAAGTATGCCAAAAACATTAAAAAAAACCAAAAATCTTAGCTTTTAAAACAATCGCTACAAAAAGACAAATTTTAAAATTTTGTCGGAGGACGGACTAGGACATCGATCCGAAACGACCTCGTCCTAAATAACAAGGGAAACAAAATTTTAAAAATTAATTACTTAATTGTTTTATAAGTTAATGATTTTATTAAAAAAAAAAAATACCAAACTCCGCGACTCGTTGAGTTTGAAGCCTTAAACACCGCGAGTCGCGGGAGGATCGATTTACAGAAAAAAATATAAGAGCTGGAACAGCTCAGTCCACAACCCACAACACAAAACACAGCGAAAAACTGCCGAAAATACACGAAAAAACCCCCCAAAATCACAATTTTTAACCGTTAATCATCAAATCTTTTACTAAAATCATGTTGAGAAGGATGCTATCAAGGAATTACTCAAGAAAAATGGTAAATTTCTACACCTAAACACCATTTAATCCGAAATTAGTGTTCTTGAGCAATTTTTTCCCCAATTTGATTTTGATGCTTTTTAGTGTAATTAGGCTTAAATTGTTTATGTATTATGCTTGTATAACCTAGATTGATGCTATTTAACATGATTAGAAGCCTTAAACTTCGAATTTTGAGTAATCTAGGGTTTGTGTTCTTGAACAAATTTGGGGCTTTTTGATATAAACAGGTTATGGCCGATTTTTGTCATGAATTGTTGCTAAATTAAGTAGTGTAACATGTTTAGGCAGTTAAATGATCCAAACTTTGAGCCTAAACGTGATTTTGAGAATTAAAGTGGACTTTTTCAAAGTCTAAAATTCATGAACTTGATTTTTGAGAGATAATGCCATTTGAGACTTGTTTAATTGCTAGTAATGATTATTTTGACATGTTATTTGAGTTAAATGCTTATGAACTTGGCGAACATTTTCATATATGCTTATTTGAAAAAGTGTAGATTTGATAAAAATGTGAAAATGAGCTTAAGTTTGATATAAATTGATCATGTCATTGTAATTATTTTGATTGATGATTTTGCTGACACTAATGCATATTTGGATGCACAAAAATTGTGTTTGATGTGTTTTGCTGACTGAAAAGGGTGAATCTTCATCCCAAGCTCGCAATGCTCCTGCTGAGAATGCGGAACAACAGGAGGTGGATAACTACTACAAGCAGGATATACCTCATCCAGTCATGACATTTTCTGATATGCACTTGGAAGAGTTGCACCCGAACCTGAGATTTGACAGACTTTGGATTGATTATCCAAAATACCAAAGGGGTTTGCATACTCTTCATTCTAAGGTTGTTGAGGTACCTAGGGTCATAGAATGGGGACCCTTAGAAGCTGTAGAATTGGCCGGGCCAATTAGGGAATTACTTGTACAGAGGTATGGTAATTCTACTTTTAATGACTGGGTACGTTTATTCACCATGCGTAGACCTGTATATAAAGTATGGTGTGAAGAATTGTTATGTAGTATAGAGTTGAATGATCGGGTAGCTAGTTTAACCGATCGATCTTTTATTAGATTTTTGTTAGGAGGTTCGATGCGCCACATGTCTTTACTAGACATGGCTCAGGCTTTACGTATATATACGCCTGAGGAGTTAGCATCTGCCGATTGTAGAGGGTTGATACTAAACGGTAGAAAGATAGATGAAAATTTTGATACACACGGTGTGTGGAGTCAAATGACAAGCCATCACCGTTTCAAAGGGGGAAATTACTCTTATTTGGATATAGATAGAGCTGAATTAAGAGTGATTCATAGGTTTTTAGCTAATTCGATTACACAAAGAGGTAAGAACAAGGAAAAGGTAAATGAACAGGATTTGTTTTACCATATGTGTATTCGAGACCCACAAAGCGCTGTAAGTATACCTTATTGTGTGGGTTATTATTTATCAGCTATGGTTAGGGGGATGCGACCGCATAGCATAATAGGAGGTGGTATTTTTATTACTTTGATTGGTGAATATCTCGGTGTGGATATAAGTCGGGGGGGATTATTAGTAGAAGAACCAGAACCCCGCGATACTATAGGTTTAAATGTATACCATGGTGCGAAAGTTTTGAAGAGGCGAAATAACGCCGCAGTACAATACCATGGTAGACATTCACAGGTTGAGAGAAACCAACAGCAAGGTAATGTAGGAGGGGGAAATGAGATGCAAAAAATGCAAAGGTTTATAGCTTCACAGGAGTACGAAAATGCTAGACAGAGAGCATTTGAAGATTGGCAAGTTCATCAAAACCAAATCATAGCTCATTGCCAACATATAGGTAGAAACTATATTCCTACACCAAAACCCATCTTCCCTCCCTGGTCTATAGAGATGCAACCACCGTATCCTACGTATAACCCTGCCGAAGCATTCTATAGCACCTATGGTTATGCTTGGAACCCCTATTGGTACCAGTATCATCCCTAGTCTACTTAGTTTTATTTATTTTGTAATTTGTAATATTGATACGTTTAATACTTATGTTAATATTGTAATAGTTTTTATAATTTTCTAACTTTTATTCTTAAATTTTAATAATTTTTGAATGTGGGGTAATATACCAAACTTCAAAAATATGTATATATGTTTGCAGTTTATCTTATGTACACAACAGGGTAAAACAACGCATTTTCAAATACTGGCATTAAGTTCAGCAAAAGCAACTAATTTTGACGACAAGATGCAAAATATATGTGAAATAACAACAAAGACGGAATGAACAAATGATGTGCACCATTTATCATTCAGAAAACAAACGCCAATATATTTGGAAACTTTGGTAAAAATTTAATCATTTTCACACAAATCACCCTCAATAATTTAAATTGTTACTGATTTCTTGCAAATGAGGGCATTGCAAGATCTTAAGTGTGGGAAGGGGTTAAATTCTTTCGAATTTTAAAATTTTTATCTTAAACACTGGATTACCATTAAAAATACTAGTAAAGCAGTAGTTGTATTAGAATCTAGTGCTCTCTGATAATAAAGAACAGCCCTAGTCTTATATACTAACTACCCAATTCTAGTAAAATTTTTCAAAATTTTCAATTAAATGAACTCAAAATCATGTTTATACATATTTATGAACGATAAAACTAGGTTTTAACACCGAAATTATTGTAACCTCGGAAAGGACATAAATTGAGAAACAAACCAAAATGTTAAAATTCATTTAAAATGGAATAGAGGACGATAAAAAGGAAAATAAAAGCCAAGTGTGGGAAAATTTACCAAGTTATCTTAAACATATGTCACATATTTTTATACAAATAACTGAAAATACTTTTGCTTTGAACTAAACTAAACTATTTTACCTGATTTACTGTAAGAAAGATGGATCTACACGATGAATCAATTCCATCATTAAAAGGAAGTAAAGTCTTCCGAAAAAGACACGCGCTTCTTGATTTAGGTCATGAAGTTGTCGTCCAGACCAGCTGTAGGTTGACGAAAAATCCAGAAAAGTCATCACTAAAATCAGCAGGAAATCCACGGACCTTAGCATTAAACAGGGTCGCCAAGTGGTCAGATTTATCCTAACCATGAGAAGGATTTATCTCGTAAAATGGGGGGGTACCATGCAAATTAGCTGGATAAGACTAATAAATCAGATCCCCAGAAAGGATAATCTCCTTAAAAGATCAAAAATTAGCTTTTAAGCCTGATATTACTCAATCCTAGAGATTGACCTTAAAGATTGAGAATTCAAACTCATGGAATTCAATGATATCTAAACTCGAGCTTGAACGAGAAAATATTTTGATCAAAATTACAAACCGATTTGTTTTCTGAAAACCCTATTTTCAATGCGTTCATTACCATTGAACGTAAAATCCTAGGAATTCACCTGGAATTCATTAGGTCACCTGAACTAAATCGGGTGTCAACCGTAAGAACGGTGGTTGCATAGCATGGTCAAAGACAGGACCTTGTGCCAGACCGAAAAATTATAAGGGTGAGCTTTACTATTGCTCCTACCAAGGATAGTAATTGCGTCCGACACGTTATAGACCATAATTAAAAGCATGTCAGGGGACATTGCCTTAACAGTTGCTTGTTCAACGCTTTCCTTTACAACCGGACGGTAGTTTACCGAAAGGTAATATACGGGACAAGTAAACTGGACGTGTTGCTTTCCAAATACAAGGTTAGCAAGTGGGTGACACAAAACCGCAAGTTTTGAGCTAAAATTTTCAAATCTGAAACCCTTCAAACCCACAAAAATATTTTGCAAACACCGGTAAAGGGTTATTCCGGAAAACTTATCTAGGGTAAAAACTAGATTTAATTTTCAAAAGATCAAATGTTTTCATAAAGATCCAATTTCCTTAATGGATCTAAATTTTTATAGTCATGTGGGACTGTAAACCATATCGTTAGTACCATTGTTTATACCGCCGTATAGAAATCACTGATGTACAAAGTGTGAAGAATAAAGAAGTGATTCTAGTATTTCAAGACGATATTGCTTGAGGACAAGCAACGCTCAAGTGTGGGAATATTTGATAATGCTAAAAACGAACATATATTTCATAGCATTATTCCTCAAGAAAGACAAGCTTTTAGTTGAAATTGTTCTATTTACAAGTGATATTCGTTTAAATAATAAAAGGTGAAGACAAAAGACAGATTCGACGAATTGAAGACGCAAACGACCAAAAAGCTCAAAAGTACAAAAGACAATCAAAGAGGTTCCAATTATTGATAAGAAACGTCTCGAAATTACAAGAGTACAAGATTCAAAACGCAAAGTACAAGATATTAAATTGTACGCAAGGACGTTCGAAAATCCGGAACCGGGACATGAGTCAACTCTCAACGCTCGACGCAACGGACTAAAAATTACAAGTCAACTATGCACATAAATATAATATAATATATAAATAATTCTTAAAAATTATATATATATTATATTAATATTTAAAACCGTCGGCAAGAAAGACTCCAAAAGGGACTGAGCTGTAATTTCAATCTCCGCGACTCGCGGAGATTGAAGGCCAAAAATGTCGCGAGTCGCGGAGCCCCAAACTTTGAAACTCCCTATAAAGCCAACCGAATTCTGAGCATTTTTCATCATCTTTTTTTCCTTCTTCTCTCAATCTAAACGTATAAATTTATATTTATATTATAATTTTAATTTTAATTTTAATTTTAATTCTAATAATAAGGGTATGTTAGCGAATGTTGTAAGGGTGAAAGTCGAAATTCTGTCCGTGTAACGCTACGCTATTTTTAATCATTGTAAGTTATGTTCAACATTTTTACATTAATGTCTCGTAGCTAAGTTATTATTATGCTTATTTAATCCGAAGTAATCATGATGTTGGGCTAATTAATAAAATTGGGTAATTGGGCTTTGTACCATAATTGGGGTTTGGATAAAAGAACGACACTTGTGGAAATTAGACTATGGGCTATTAATGGGTTTTATATTAACTAAACAATACCTTGTTAATTTAATATACAAACTTATAATTCGACGTATTTATATATAACCACATACGCTTGACTGGGTACGGTGGGCGGGATATCTATAAATACCAATAATTATTCATTTTACCGGATACGGAACTGGATTAATAGTTAATAGACTTGTTGAAACAGGGGTGAATTACATTCAAGGGTAATTGGTGTAATTGTTAACAAAGTAGTAAAACCTTGGTTTACACGCAGTCGATAACCTGGTGTATTCATTAAACAAAGTATTAAAACCTTGTTACAATTCGAATCCCCAATTAGTTGGAATATTTAACTTCAGGTATAAGAATAATTTGACGAGGACATTCGCACTTTATATTTATGACTGATGGACTGTTATGGACAAAAACCAGACGGACATATTAAATAATCCAGGACAAAGGACAATTAACCCATGGGCAATAAAACTAAAATCAACACGTCAAACATCATGATTACGGAAGTTTAAATAAGCATAATTCTTTTATTTCATATTTAATTTCCTTTATTTTATATTTAATTGCACTTCTAATTATCGCATTTTTATTGTTATTGTATTTAATTGCACTTTTAATTATCGTACTTTTTAATTATCGCAAGTTTATTTTATCGCATTTTTTATTATTCGCAATTTCATTATCGTTATTTACTTTACGCTTTAATTTAAGTCTTGTATTTATTTTTAATATTTTACATTTTGTTTTAACTGCAACTAAAGTTTTAAAATCGACAAACCGGTCATTAAACGGTAAAAATCCCCCTTTTATAATAATAATATTACTTGTATATATATTTGTATTTTTATAAAAGTAAACTAATATAGCGTTAAGCTTTGTTTAAAAAGATTCCCTGTGGAACGAACCGGACTTACTAAAAACTACACTACTGTACGATTAGGTACACTGCCTATAAGTGTTGTAGCAAGGTTTAAGTATATCCATTCTCTAAATAAATAAATATCTTGTGTAAAAATGTATCGTATTTAATAGTATTTTCTTGTAAAATTTAAGCTATTTTATATACACCTCGCGAAACATCACCACCTATGACAAACTCCAATTCTTTTACGTCACTAAGTTTTTGTGGATTTGACTTCCAAGATCCCAAGTCTCCTTGTACCATATTACTTGTGCTTGAAGACGACAGATGCGACAACACTCTAAGATCAATCATGACATCAGACATCCTCATTTTTTTTTATGGATTGCCTTTGATTGCTATCACAATGAACAAGTTTGTTCCCATATTTCACTACACTCTTCCGTCAATTCCACTCTTCAGCCAAAAAATCACCACCGGGTTCACGTCACTCATACTTTTCATCATCGTTACCTAGAGGGAATCCTACTTACGATTCCGAAACAGGTTTTTAATTACTTCGACGAGAACGGAGGTGGAAAGATAATGACATCTGAGTTAAAAAAAACCGGTTGAGGAAAGTCGGAGATGATATAATTCAGTTATCCGATGAGGAAGCGGACATAGCGGTACAGTCGTTGGATGCGGACGGTAACAGAATGTTAGGGTTTGATGATTTTACGAAGATGATGAAGGAAAGTGAGATTGATGAATTGAGAGAAGTGTTTGTTATGTATTAGGTTAAGAATGGGGGTGTGATTACGCCGAAAAGTTTGAAGAAGAAGATGCAGCGGTTGGGACAAGCAGCCATTGGGAATGATTGCAAAGCTATAATTAGGGCGATGGTGTGCTTGATTTTGATGAATTTAGGGTTATGATGACTTAGGTTAAAATTGGGATTATTGGTTGTGTAAAAAATAAACGAGGGAATATCATAAATATTTTTTTTCCACTGTTTATAAGGATGTCATAATATAAACTAGGAAGTGGCCAGTTGGCCCACTTCGTTGGACCGGAAGATTTGAACCGAAAAAACAAAGTTTCGTGAAAAAAAAATAGAGTACTGTAGCGGGGGTACTATTCATTCGCATGGTTGTTATATATATTGTTAAAAGTGGCCGGTTGGCCCACTTCGTTGAGCCGGAAGATTTGAACCGAAAAACAAAGTTTCGTGGAAAAAAAAACAGTGTACTGTAGCGGGGTACTATTCATTCGCATGGCTGTTATATATATATTGTTAATATGAGATTCAAATGTAAAAAGACCATAATGCCCATCATATGTACATCATGTGTTTCATTTAACTGGTTGGGACTAACGTTCAGTTAATTCTGGGACCATTCGTGTACAATGTTTAAAACTTGGGACCAACCATGATCGATTTAAACATAAGGTCCCATCTTGATATTTGGTACAAAGTTTGGGGACCAACCATGAAATTTTTTCATAAAGTAATGTAAATAGCCTAGATAATAGAAAATGATGATTTTTGTATACACTATAAACAACTCACCGAGAGTGGACACTTAGACCACTTCTAATGTGCTTGTTTTTTAGTCTCGCTTCTGAGTTTTTTACTGGTCTCCGATTTGATATAAAATTTGGTTCAGTTGAAGTTGGATTACGTTCTGGGTTTGGATCAAATTCAGATGATGGGAGGTTATTGAGTCCTTGTAGGCCTGGAGGAATTCAGGGCTCTTTTGGTGGCTGTATTGATGTGTTGAGTGAGCCCTTTTCTCCTAAGCAAAACACGTCCCAAGTTGGACAAATTAAGTCTCATGATGTTGCCTTTAGGCATTCTGAGAGTAAAGTTCCAATTTATACAAATGTTGAGCCAGGGAGTTTAAAATCACAATTGGTTAATGAGCAAGTTAATGTTGGAGTCACCGAGGTCAATAATGTTCATGTTGGTGTCATTGAAGTGTCGGATCCGAACGATGATAACGCTACGTTTACGGTTAGATTGGATCGATTGAAGAAGGAGAAAAAGAAAAAGAATGAAGAATTGTTGGCAAAAAGAAAGGTTGAATCAAATGTCAACGAGGCTTTCACTTCGGGTGATTTTAAGCTTAAAGACAACATTAACGACATTGATTACGGGGACGCAATTCAAAACTTATTTATGGGTCCTCAAGACGGTAGAGATAGCAGTTCTTCGGCAATCGGGAGAGGACATATGTCCGTTGAGGCTTTCACGGCATTCGATGCTATGATGACACGTTTGGCCGGGGAGAGCGCGTCGGACGATGGATCCGCTAGTGTGTTATCTTACAAGATTGAGAACCGGTCCGGGAAAAATGCTATGAAAGAGACGGTTAATGGAAAGTTAAAAAGGGCAGGTCCTCGAGGTTGATTGTTGAAGGCCCGTCTTTTGTTTTACACTCTTCGATTGGTTTTATTCTTGTATTTTCATGTCTATCTCGATTTTGTATGTTTAGTTTGTTTGTAGTTTGTTCGGGAAGGTAGGAAGGCTCGTTTATAGATAGCTTTTGTTTAGATGATTGTTTCCTAGGTATAAGCTTCCTCGTTTATCTCATGTTCTTTTGTATTATCAATTGAGGGCGTTTTTCTTTGAAAAACGATCTCATTTCTATATGAGTATTCGTTATTTTCGCCAAAAAAAAAAACCTACAAAGCTTCTAATGAATTGTTTGGGGGCATTGTAGCTAGGCGTTCGCGGTTTCAGAAAACAAACATGCTTCCCTCTTTACCCTAAGCTATAGTTTCTATTAAAATTTTATAGTGACGATGTCATTATTAGGCTAATTCCTTTGTTAAAAAAAATCAAAAAGAAAAAGAAAAAAATCTAAGCCCTTAAGGTGATGTCATTAATCTAATTAATGACTAATTAAATTAAATCTACTTATTTATTTATTTCATGTTTTTTGGAAAAAAAATTCACTCTCATTAATTATTATTATATTATTATTCAAATTTAAATATGATTTCTCTTTACGAAACTAATTACGTTATATATGTATGCGAAATACACGTCTCAATATAAGGTTCTATGTAGACTTTTATAATAAGGTAAATAGTAATTGTGATGAAAATTGAAAGATGATTGTGAGAGAATATATGTAATCCATTTATTCCAATCAAATTAAGTACATCAATGTGTCTGTAAAAACAACGAGAAGTTTCATAGTCGGAATCTGTCGGGTCATTAAACTAAATGACTTTAGCGTTTCAATTCACTTAATACCTAATTAAACTGTTTCGTTTAAACAAACCCGTAACTCCACGGATCATTTAACTAGTTTTTCTTTATATTTTTAGCTAACTACTTAAACCTATATATTGAATTACTGATTATCATCACAATCTTCTAGCACTTTTAAGTTTTACCCCCTCATCCCAACTTCCATTATATTCCCTCTTTGCCCAACCTTCCCACAAAATTTTACTTAATTTAATTTTATTATATTTTTTTCAAACAACAAGCCACCATATACATAGAAAAAATAAGATTTTTTTTTCAAAAATAACGAATACTCATATATAACCGAGTTTATTTCCAAAAGAAAACACTCTTAACAGGAAATACAAGATGACAAAGAAAACAGAGAAGCTCACGCCCAGAAACCAACATTTAAACAAAAGCTATATGTAAGTGAGTCTCCCTAACATCCCGTAAAAACCTTACAATCAAACTAACTAAACAGAACCTAAAATTACATGAAAAAACAAGGAAATAGACCAACCGAAGAACACAAGATGGACCACAACAATCAACCCCGAGAATTCGTCCTTTTTAATTTTTTATTAACCGTAGTTTTCAAGAATAAATCAACTTAGACCTTTTAATAAATTCACTTTTAATCTTTTATTATGCATTATCTACTTCTACTTATACAATACAAAATAAATCAATTTATAGTATGAGGGTGTGTTTGGATGAAACTAGCTGGAGCTAGAACTTATAGTTGGAGCTGGAGCTAGAGCTGGAGCCTATTTTTAAAGCTGGTAGCTGGAGATTATTAATTTTTATAAGTGTTTGGTAAACTAGCTGGAGCTTATTTTCTAGTTCATAAGCTCTACTTTTTTCATAAGCTACTAGAATTAGCTTATTTTTTAAGAGCTTATGATTTTCATAAGCTACAATTTTTTATGTCTACTAAACAAAGCTTATGATTTAGAGCTTATTAAAATCATAAGCTGAAACTCTAATAAACTCTACTAAACTTCCATAAGCTCCAAGAAGTTGTATCACCCTAAGGGCCTGTTTACTTAGGACTTGATGGTATTAATGGAGCAAATGAATTATTCGGTAAGAAAAGTGACATGTTTACTTTGAACTTAAATTAATGAGATGGCTATTTCAAGTGATTTTTGAGACATTCAAAAAAGTGCACTCATATCCAGACAGCTGATCCCTTTTACAATTTTACCCACTTTTCTTTTTTATTTTAATATTCCTCTTATATATTTACTAGAAAAAACGTGATGAAGATTGCGTACTCCGTCAAACTACCACCCGAAGCTCCGGCCGTATGAAGGTACATTGACCACCGTCTAAAAATCCGTCGACCACAGTGTGAAGTTCAGTTGAGGGCCGGTTGAAGCTTCTTAGAGCACCACCTGAATCTCTAACGACCACCGCTTGAAGCTCCGAGAACACCACCTAGAGCTCCGGCAAGTTACATCTCCGTTGATGTTGATTTTTATTTTGTACTGTATTATAGATTATAGAGTTCGTTTTTGAAAAATAAAAACAAAACCCACTTGCTCAACTCCGTTGACCAATTTCTAATACTTGGTGGATTTATCTATTATCACTTGTAAGTGAAATTTGATTTAAGTTATTTTAAAGACAAAATTGCCCATTTCATCCCTGTGTTTTTCACTTTTTGCCCGTTTCATCCTTGTATTTTATTTTCTGCATTTTTCATCCTTAAAAAGCATTTTAAAGTCCCAATTTCATCCCTCACCATAACGAAGGTTAACTGAGTCTGTTAAAACTATTCACATGGACTATCCACGTAATCTTTAACTAATTAATCCCAATATTGTTGAGAAATGAAGAAATATGAGACAGAAAACAAGATCTAATTAGCTCCTTCTACCACTATTTACGAACTCTAATTTCTCAAGCTCAACAATTACTATTCGAACTCGATGCTCATTTGGTTATTATACTCCGTATTTATATTTATTGTTTTCATTAAGTAATCTTTCAAGCTCAAGTTATGAAATGTCCCGTTCATATTGATTATAAACGTTCCATATTAATTGATTTCGTTGCGAGGTTTTGACCTCTATATGAGACGTTTTTCAACGACTGCATTCATTTTTAAAACAACCATAACCTTTATTTTATCAATAAAGGTTTTAAAAACATTACGTAGATTATCAAATAATGATAATCTAAAATATACTGTTTACACACGACCATTACATAATGGTTTACAATAGAAATATATTACATCGACATATGTTTCTTGAATGCAGTTTTTACACAGTATCATACAAACATGGACTCCAAATCTTATCCTTATTTTAGTATGCAACAGCGGAAGCTCTTAGTATTCACCTGAGAATAAACATGCTTTAAACGTCAACAAAAATGTTGGTGAGTTATAGGTTTAACCTATATATATCAAATCGTAACAATAGACCACAAGATTTCATATTTCAATACACATCCCATACATAGAGATAAAAATCATTCATATGGTGAACACCTGGTAACCGACATTAACAAGATGCATATATAAGAATATCCCCATCATTCGGGGACACCCTTCGGATATGATATAAATTTCGAAGTACTAAAGCATCCGGTACTTTGGATGGGGTTTGTTAGGCCCAATAGATCTATCTTTAGGATTCGCGTCAATTAGGGTGTCTGTTCCCTAATTCTTAGATTACCAGACTTAATAAAAATGGGCATATTCGATTTCGATAATTCAACCATAGAATGTAGTTTCACGTACTTGTGTCTATTTTATAAATCATTTATAAAACTTGCATGTATTCTCATCCCAAAAATATTAGATTTTAAAAGTGGGACTATAACTCACTTTCACAGATATTTCCTTCCTCGAAAATAAGACTTGGCCACGGATCGATTCACGAACCTATACAAATATGTACATATATATCAAAGTATGATCAAAATATAACTACAACCATTTTTATTATGTTTTAAAGATTTGAGTGTATTAAGTCAGCTGTCCTCGTTAGTAACCTACAACTAGTTGTCCACAGTTAGATGTACAGAAATAAATCGATATATATTATCTTGAATCAATCCACGACCCAGTGTATACACGTCTCAGGCTAGATCACAACTCAAAGTATATATATTTTTTGAATCAACCTCAACCCTGTATAGCTAACTCCAACATTACTGCATATAGAGTGTCTATGGTTGTTCCAAATAATATATATACATGGGTGGATATGATATGTCAAAACATTTGCATACGTGTCTATGGTATCCCAAGATTACATAATATATTAGAATACATGTATAATACAATATAAGTTAGCTAGGATATAATTTGTATAGATTTGTTAAACATTTCCCGTAGCTAAAAAGATCAAAAATATCCAATCTTGTTTTACCCATAACTTCTTCATTTTAAATCCGTTTTGAGTGAATCAAATTGCTATGGTTTCATATTGAACTCTAATTTAAGAATCCAAACAGAAAAAGTATAGGTTTATAGTCGGAAATTTAAGTTACATGTCAATTACTAAAGAGGTAGTCATTTCCGTCGAAAGAACGACATCATGATGACCATTTTGAAAAACATACTTTCACTTTGAGTTTAACCAAGATTTTTGGATATAGTTTCATGTTCATATGAAAAATCATTTTCCCAGAAGAACAACTTTTAAATCAAAGTTTATCATAGTTTTTAATTATCCAAACCAAAACAGCCCCCGGTTTCACTACGACGGCGTATATCCGATTTTATGGTGTTCATCGTGTTTCCATGTTTTAAATCATTAAGTTAGCATATCATATAGATATAGAACATGTGTTTAGTTGATTTTAAAATTCAAGTTAGAAGGATTAACTTTTGTTTGCGAACAAGTTTAGAATTAACTAAACTATGTTCTAGTGATTACAAGTTTAAACCTTTGAATAAGATAGTTTTATATGTATGAATCGAATGATGTTATGAACATCATTACTACCTCAAGTTTTCTGGATAAAACTACCTGAAATGAGAAAAATGGATCTAGCTTCAAAGGATCCTTGGATGGCTTGAAAGTTCTTAAAGCAGAATCATGACACGAAAACAGTTCAAGTAAGATTTTCACTCGAAATAAGATTGTTATAGTTGTAGAAATTGAATCAAAGTTTGAATATGAATATTACCTTGAATTAGAAAGATAACCTACTGTAAATAACAAAGATTCCTTGATCTTAGATGATTACTTGGAATGGATTAGAAAGCTTGGAAGTAGACTTGCAAACTTGGAAGTATTCTTGATTTTTATGAAACTATACTTATGGAATTTATGAAGAACACTTAGAACTTGAAGATGGAACTTGAGAGAGATCAATTAGATGAAGAAAATTGAAGAATGAAAGTGTTTGTAGGTGTTTTTGGTCGTTGGTATATGGATTAGATATAAAGGATATGTAATTTTATTTTCATGTAAATAAGTCATGAATGATTACTAATATTTTTGTAATTTTATGAGATATTTCATGCTAGTTGTCAAATGATGGTTCCCACATGTGTTAGGTGACTCACATGGGCTGCTAAGAGCTGATCATTGGAGTGTATATACTAATAGTAAATACATCTAAAAGCTGTGTATTGTACGAGTACGAATACGGGTGCATACGAGTAGAATTGTTGATGAAACTGAACGAGGATGTAATTGTAAGCATTTTTGTTAAGTAGAAGTACTTTGATATGTGTCTTGAAGTCTTTAAAAAGTGTAAGAATACATATCAAAACACAACATGTATATACATTCTAATGGATTCGTTAAGTCTTCGTTAGTCGTTACATGTAAGTGTTGTTTTGAAACCTTTAAGTTAACGATCTCAATTAATGTTGTTAACCCAATGTTTATTATATCAAATGAGATGTTAAATTATTATATTATCATGATATTATGATGTATGAATATCTCTTAATATGATACATACATTAAAATATCGTTACAACGATAATCGTTACATATAAGTCTTGTTTCGTAATTCTTGAGTTAGTAGTCTTGTTTTTACATATGCAGTTCATTGTTAACACACTTAATGATATATTTAAATATCATTTTATCATGTTAAATATAGTGTATCAATATCTTAATATGATACATATGTATTTAGTAGACGTTATCATAACGATAATCGTTATATATATCATTTCGAGTTTCTTAACTTAGTAATCTCATTTCTTATGTATATCACACATTGTTAATATACTTAGTGAGATACTTACTCATCATAATCTCATGTCAACCATATATATGTCTATATATACCACAACATGTAGTTTTCACAATTTTGTAACGTTCGTGAATCGCCGGTCAACTTGGGTGATCAATTGTCTATATGAAACTTATTTCATTTAATCAAGTCTTAACAAGTTTGATTGCTTAACACGTTGGAAACATTTAGTCATGTAAATATCAATCTCAATTAATATATATAAACATGGAAAAGTTCGGGTCACTACAAGTTACACATTAATGGCTGGAGCTAGATAAACTAGTGTCTTTTCCTGACCTCAAGCTTAAATAAGCTCATTCATACTTGATAGTTTGGGTTCAAATCCTATTAGCTAAAACAATTGTTGTACTGCTAAACTCGATTCCGGTGTCTGGCTTTGCACAGTGAAGCGAAAACTCGACGAACGAGACTCCAAAGATGCGTTGTTCATACCTGGTCTATCAGATCGTGATGTCGCTCGTGTCGATATCGGAACTGAATGTATTGTGTTGCGTGAAATGGTCAACGATCAACAAGAAACGATTCAGGAGTTGCCGATTGAATTGAATGAAGAGGGAAACGCTGCTTCATCAGCTGCTAATGAGGCTATGTCGATGATATTGCGGTTAGAGAGTGAGAAAGCTGAAGTTCAAATGGAAGCTCGTCAATTTAAGCGGTTTTCTGAAGAGAAAATGGCTAATGATCAGGAGATTACGGCGTTAGAGGATTGTTTGTATAAAAGGGATCAGACTATTGAATCATTGACTTGTGAAATACACGCATATAAACATAGAATGTTGAGTTATGGTGAATTAATACAGAATGATTGTGAGAATGGACTTATATTTCCTGATTACATCTACCCTTCTTTGAAATGTAACTTGATTGAACATCATACTAATCGAAGTCCTAGGCATAATCCAGATCGATATGAATATGAATATTGGGATTAATTAGTAAAGATTACGTAGATAGTCCCTGTGAATAGTTTTAACGGACTCAGTTAACCTTCGTTAGAGTGAGGGATGAAATTGAGACTTTAAAATGCTCTTAAGGATGAAAAATATACGGGGATGAAACTGACAATTTTGTCTATTTTAAATTTTATTATATGACCATCTACACTTATATACCGGTTCGACACTTACTTCGACATAGAACATCTGTTCAGATGCATAAACCCTAGCTTTTGATCCCAATCAAATCGCATCATCAGGTACTAATTTTCAACTAAATTGCCCTATTAACCTGCTTAAATTTGTTCTTACTAGCCTAGTTGCTTCGATTTCTTCCTTTTTTGGTTTTTATTACTGTACTGTATATGGTTTTATACTTGTGCTGATTGATTATGCGTATTAAAATTTACCTTAAGTACAAAACTATATCCCTATAGTTACGTCACATATCACCTGCTAGAACTCTAATCACAGGTTATATTATCATCATTTACTTATTTATGATCTGTTTCCATGCTTTTGGTGCTCAATTTTTGATTAATTATTTCTGAATTTGTTTGTTTCTGTACTTAAATTTGGAGATTTTAGGGCTGCAGAACTATCAAATTTGCTTCTGTTCATAAAAACATACATGTATATTAATGTACTAGTTTATAGCCCGCGATTTCGCGGGATTCATACATATTTTTTGTATCACTAAGATTAGTCTCATATCACAAAGTTTATATTTAACATCACGAAACCAATACCAATACATCACACAACAATCTTATACGCAGCACTATCACAACTTCATATTTAGCATCACAAATTGGAGTTAGTGGTATCATATTAGGGTTAGAACTGAAATTGATACACACGCTAAACTATTTTTACGAAATTAGGCAAGGTTATCAGTGGTAATTATGCTGGTTTAGGATTAATATTTGCAAATAAAATTATTTAATTTAATCCAATGGTTGTTAGCAATTTTTACTTTTAGATCTAAGGGTCATTTTTTTGACATGTCAACATTTAGATAAGATGTTTTGCTAATTTAGCTTTTGTTATAATAGTGGAAGAGATGTATGGTGATTACTTTATATAGTTTTGTTTCTCGTATTTTGTACCCTGTAACTTATAACTTAAAATGTGAAAATTATTGACAGTAGTTGAATTTCTACACAAACTTTTCTTTGTGATGGTTCACAAACCTTCAAGAAACTGATAATTCAAATTAAATATCTGCGTGTAGTTACAATTTCATCCAAGTCAATTTGCGTATCATTTTGAACTTGGTTAAAAAAAAATTCCTTGTAAGATTTAAAGCATTTGTGTCAAGTTTGATACTTGCTATGCTGTATTGTTTCTGAATTCAACTATTTATTAGCCATTTGGCTAATTTCGTTTGGTCATTAATGTTTATTAAGTTGGTACTCACAGCGGCTATGTTTGTAGCATTATATAGTAGCACTCCAACACAGATATCGTAAGATGGATATGATCAGTAAGCTTCCTCCAGGCATAATAGAAACCATATTATGTTTATTACCTATTCAAGAAGCTGCAAGAACAAGTATACTCTCTAAGGAATGGAGGTATCATTGGATCAAAATTCCAAAACTTGTATTTGATGAGGATACTTTTGAAGAAGTATCAGCTAACGGGGTTGAGGTTTCCGGTTGGGAGCCAACGTTTGAAGCACCAAATCAAAGAAAAAAATTGACAAAGAGGTGTAGATGTTTCTACGCTATATTCCAAGTTCTGCTGATGCACGAGGGTCCAATACACGAGTTCACTCTTTCGATTGACACGGATGACTCTTGCGTTGAGATTGACCAAATAATATTTCATTTGTCGAGGAAAAATACAGTCAAGAAGTTAACACTTGAATTTTTGTGGGATTATAGGTTACCCAAATCTCTATTCTCATTGCATCAGTTAACGGACCTATATCTCATTCGTTGTGATGTTTACTATGAACCGACATTTAATGGATTTAGTAGCCTTACAAGCTTATGGTTAGAGGCTGTTATGACCTCTAAAGAAACACTTATGCATCTCCTATCCAATTGTCCATTACTTGATACATTGGTAAGTTGTTACTTAGATTAAATATCTTCCCTAATCAGCTTTTATAACTTTTTGAGTTTTATATATATATATATATATATATATATATATATATATATATATATATATATATATATATATATATATATATATAATTTGTTGCAGTATATTTGGGAGACAACTATCAACGTTACCGATGATTCCTCCATTATTAACCTATTCGAGTGTTTACCTGTTATTGAAAATCTGTCTATTTTTTCCGAGGTCATTGAGGTAATGTTATCCAGATGATAAAATAATTTATTTAGGTCAGGTGTCTTTAATGTAACAAACTTTACCGAACATGCTATTGTATCACTGTATGTAAATGGTGACTTTTCATAAGGTAAGCGGTATATCTTAATGGCCTGTGAGCCGTATATGCTGCCACATCATCAAAACCGGTGTCATGTCACCAGTTCACACATTACAAGAGGTTAGATACAACATAACAACAACTAGAAGTTTGATACACACAATAGAGACTATTACAATATTTGCACAATACAATTTAGAGTAATTATTTATACATCTATTTATACATCTTCAGATACTTAACCCGATAATTACTCCCTAATTTAACTTCAAGGTGTTGTTTATTGGTGATAACCTGAATTCCAATAGGGAGGGCAGGGGTTCGATCCCCATGAGCTGCAAAATATTTCCTATGAGGTTTCCCGCCCATTTCATGGGCCTCGGAGGTTGTGGACGTCTTGCGTTCCAGCCTCACCCTAGGGGGTTTTACCACACGTGATGCCCGTATGGATTCGCGTGGGGTTTTCCTCGTGAGTAGCGGTAGGACTGTAAATGTTCGTCCCATGAAATGATTGGGTGGGTGGGTTTCGACATCGCGTTCAGACCCTCGTCATTGACTCCTAACTGCCGTTAAGAAAATATAATTACTTCCCTAAGTTTTTAATGTTGACTTTTTGTGTTTCAAGTCTTTTGCACAAGGAGGAGTTCCACGAAAGCTTCCAACCGCACTAATCCACCTCAAATACTTATGCATAGAAAGTGTATCCTTCATTCACATACACGGATTACCAATTCTTGGTCTTTTGATCAGAAGCTCCCCAAACCTCGAAAAACTAAAGATAGGGGTGAGTAACATATATATATATATATATATATATATATAGTGGTAGGATCAAGAGGGAAGTAACCAAGCGGGGGGAAGCAAAAACTTTTTTTTTTTTTTCGTTTTTTGAAAAAACTTTGTTCACGAATATTATAGATGGGATGAAAATATGAACATTTAGTAGAGACACTTTGTGATAAATGTTTTTATTTTGGCGGGAAAACGCTCGAAGAAGTAATATATAACAATTATCGTGTTTTTCGAGCGTATGTTGAGGTTTTAGCTATTGGGGTTTAGATATTAGGGTTTATAGGGTTTAGATATTAGGGTTTAGAAATTTAGGGTTCAGGGTTTAGATTTAGGGTTTAGATTTAGGATTCAGATTGAGTTTTTAACACGAACGGTTTAGGGTTTAGGGTTTATGGAATAAACCCAAAACCCTAAACCCTAAACTCTAAATCGGGCTAAATTTTACTTCACAAAACATGGAAAAAAAAACGTTCATATTCTTCACGAACAATATTATCTTGAATGTTATTTTTGTCGATCGTTTTCCCGCCTAAATAATAACATTCATCACGAAGTGTCTCTTCTAAATGTTCATATTTTCGTGTGATCTTGATGCCGGAAAAAAAAAATTCCAAAAAAAACGAAAAAAAAAATAAATTTTTGCATCCCCCGATTGGTTACTTCCCCATTGATCCTGCCCCTATATATATATATATATATATATATATATATATATATATATATATATATATATATATATATATATATATGTTGTATCCTATTTGTTCCGATTCTTATGCCAAGATACATTGACATACGAAAAACTGATATTTCCTGTAGATTTTAGACGATTCATTTCTCAAGGAAGCTGAGAAATGTTACTCCTTAACTGTCGATGATTATTCGGATATATGGTTGGAGAATCTGAATGAATTAGAGATCATAAATATGGGCCGCAGAATGAGTGGTATTAATGTTGTAAAGCTTATTTTGGGCAAGTCACCTATGCTAAAAAAGGTGAAGATATTCTTAGACTATTATGTTACTAAGGATGAAGAGCTGGAGATTACAAGGAGTATTTTATACTCCTCACACGCGTCACCTATGATAAAATTCGATGTTAAAAATCGCTGCAACTCCTAATGTGTAAATGTAAACAACATTATGTGGCTGTTTATTGTTTTTGGACTTATGATTGTAGATTATGGCTTTAGGCATATGTAGTGTTTTTGGTGTGAGAACATTCATGATTTCATCTAGGTAATTGGTTTGTAACTAGTTGTGGAGCCCTCGCTTCGCGTCGGGGGCTCCATTTTGAATGCGAGTTAAAAAAAAGTCTTGATCTATTTTGTAAAAAAGAAATTTTTTCGACATCTAACATTGAAGGGTTGTTTCTTTTGTGAAAGTTGCTTCTTTTAGTGTTCGGGATTTTTTTTTTTTTTTTTAAAAAGTTAGTTGATCTATTTTGTAAAAAAAATGTTTTTCGACATCTTTTGGTAGCATTGAAGGGTTGTTCCTTTTACGAAAGTTGCTTCTTTTATCGTTGGAGACAAAAAAAAATGTAACACAGTAGTAGCGTGGTGGGTGTTATTATTCAGTATTTTTGGTGTTAGTGATGGAATAAATAATATTTTAAAATATAGGTATAAAATGAGGGGTTCGATTTGTATTTTAATTGAAGTTAGAGGTTAATGGAAGTTAGAGGGTTAGGTGTGTGAAAAATGAAAAGTGATGGGATAAATAATATTTTAAAATATAGGTATAAAATGAGGGGTTCGATTTGTATTTTAATTGAAGTTAGAGATTTAGGTGCGTGAAAAATAAAAAATTAAATAGTACTATTTATAACTAATAAGTCGAATTTTGTCTATTTAGTTATATTGGTAATTGTTTTACTCAATTACTTTTGGCAACTTTTGTAACCCCTCGTTCCTACTGTTTATTGCAAATGGCGTGATCATGTTGGATTCGGTGAGGTGATTCATCAAAAAGGATTTGGGTCAAAAACGGGTCATTTCAAAATAAATAAGTTTACATAAATGCAAGACAAAAAACATTCAAAAGCTAGTGTAAAAGTACAAAGGATGGTGTAGTCAATTGTTCCACTTAAGACTATTTGTAGTGGTAGGGGGTGTGAGTTGGTAGTGTGAGTTGTTTTTTATATTAAAAGGATTAAAAATAATATCTTTAAAATAATAAAAAAATAAAATAAAATAATCAACAGGTATTTCTTCTTCCGTTGCATAGCAACGTACGGAGACCAAATCCTCCATCCAACGCTTCACTATGGAGGTGATGGAGCATTGCTTTTTTCCCAATTAGGATCCCTCTGCGTGGGTTGGGGACCGTCACATACGGTCTAAGAGAAAAACCTCTAACTAAATCTTTAAAAAGAACAGAACCTAATACTATCCTACAAATGTTGTTTGGTGCTCAAAATAATTGTGTCGTTACTTTTTTGTTTATATTATATGAATCGTTACATGATTGTACTGCTTATATTTTACTTTGTCATTTGTAATTTGTGTGTTTCTATAACTAGGGCCATGTTTGTTTTTAACTTAATAGACTTAATAGAATGAAACTTATTATGGAAAATCATGGAGGGTGTTTGTTTTTGACTAATTAAATAAGTAATGTCTTAATGAAAAAAACTCAAATAAATGTGAATTTCTAATTGGGTCCTCATTTTTTAGTAACTGCTATTATAACTACTCATATGCAGGGTTAATTTAGTAAATTCAATTATTCAGACGGTTATTCAGTACGTAAAACAAACACTAATTATTTTTCATCACTTATTCTTCACAGACATCAAATATATTACTCCGTAATTCAGACAAATGAACTTAATAAGAAAAGAAAAAAAACAAACGGGCCCTAGATTTGGAAAATTTGAGATTATAGAAGTATCAAATCTTGTTCCTCTTTTTGTAAAACGTACATGTAAAATGGTGATTTTTGTATTATTGTTTTGATTCTCATATTGTGTATTTTATATTTTTACGAAATTATTTTTTTTTAAGCAAAACAAATTTAAATACTCTTTATTTGTTATAATTCGTTGCTATATTTTTTAGTAATCATACATCCTCTTTAATTTTTGAAATAACCCTAACAAAAAGTTTATGCTATACGGATATTAAATAACTTATTGTAAAGGTTTTTGAAATAACCCAACACAAAAATTACAATAATTAAAAGTTCATGAAAACCAAAAAGAACTTTTGAAATCAGGTAACTTATCAACTTTAAAATTGCGAGTTCGAATTATGTGATGAGTTATTTGTAATTGAGTGTTTATGTTTGTCGTTATTAAACAAAGTTCATAAAATAATCCATTGTAAAACACGTGACATAGACTGAAGTTATAGTAAGAGTGCTCTCAACCAAGACATATTTTCTTCTCACGACTAGCCGCCACATCAGCATCTTCTTCCCTGGACTAACTCAGGAATGGGCGTATCCAAAGCATGGGTCATGGGTCCCATGACCCCACTATATTAAATTTTTTTTATTGTTATATACCCTCAAAATCGGATAGGACTCCACTAAATTTACCTTGGGAACCCATATATTTGTAGGATTTATGATTTTTTAAAGGTAAACAACTATTAAATATGATGGGTACTTTGGAAAAAATATTAGGACCCCATTCGATTTTCATTCTAGATTCTTCACTGAACTCAGGACTAAACACTACAACAATGACATTCTTCCTCACATAAATTGAGGCCCACTATTAATTACATGAACAAATTCAAAAGCAAAATGTACTAATCCATTATACACTCCCTTCCGTCCACAAATATTTCACAGAAGCACTAAATGAGGGACGAAATGCAGGACGACACCCTCGGCGGATGGCTGGGCGCAGCGCTGCCATCGAAGCTCTGGTGTGCGTAGGACTGGGCGGTAAGGAAGGTAGAAGCGATGAGAGCACTCTAATACTTAACCAACTTTGTAGCGTCATATTTGATTCTATTTATTGTTATATTATTGTGTACATATGTTAAAGTAATGTAAATAGCCTAAATAATAGAAAATGATGATTTTTGTATACACTATAAACTACTCACCGAGAGTGGACACTTGGACCACTTCTAATGTGCTTGTTTTTTAGTCTCGCTATCAGCCTGCAACGTTTCTAATGAATGGTTTGGGGGCATTGTACCTAGGCGTTCACAATTTTAGAAAACAAACCAGCTTTTCTCTTTACCCTAATCTTTCTTTACATTTTCAGCTAACTACTAAAACCTATTATGTTGAATTACCGATTATCATCACAATCTTCTCCCACTCTTATGCCCAACCTTTAGCTCCTCATCCCAACTTCCATTATATACCCTCTTTGCCTAACCTTCCCACAGAGTTTTATTTTATTTAATTTTATTATTTCTTTTTAAAAACAACAAGCCAACATATACATAGATAATAAATCAACTCGACCTTTTAATAAATTCCTTTTTTATAATGCATTAAATACTTATATAATGCAAGATATCATTAAGTGGATTTATCTAAAGAAAGTTGCACGGTTGGTCCGTGTGGTTCACGTGAAATGAAGTATTTGGTCCCTGAACTTCATTTTCGAGGTTGTTGGTCTTTGTGGTTTTCAATACACGTGTGGGTGGTCCTTGTCAGTAACGACTCGTTAAAAAATCCGTTAACTTCAGACATGCAATACATGTGAGGGCAATTTCGACATTTTCTCTTCTTCTTCGATCTTTCCGTACTTTCACTCTTAAAATACCTAAAAGTCAAAATCAACACCCAAATTATAATCAAAATCACGTGATGAATCGTAATAAAAAATACAGTTGCTATTCAACCTCAAACCATAAACCATGTTCCATATAAAATTTGCTAATCAACCTCCATGTTTCATATAAAAGTTGCTGTCAAAATGAATAATTACATTAAAAAGTCGTTGGAGAGTTTACAGGGTCTAAATACCCAAAATCCAAAAACAAGGTTGCCCATCATACATAGTAAAATCAACGAAATGATATATATATATATATATATATATATATATATATATATATATATATATATATATATATATATATATGTGTGTGTTTGGGTAACGGGTCAAAACGGTTTCGGGTTGAAATGGGTCATGGGTCAAACGGGTAAAAATTTTAAGCGGTTCTAAACGAGCCAGGTTGGTTCGGTTTGAGTAACAGGTCAAACGGGTAATGTGTCAAATAGGTCCAAACAAGTCATATACTTTTACATTTGATTTTTTACATTTATTATATTGTTTTAGTTATTATTAATATTTATTATATATATGAGAGAATATTAGTATACATAATAATTGATATAACCATTAATACTTTCATAAATGATTGACGGATGAATCTTGTTATGCTCGACCCATTTGACCCATTTAAAAGACCCATTAGACATGTCTATTTATGAATTTTAGGATTTGATACTCATTTGACCCGTGTCTTTATATATTGTACAAGATCCAATAGGTTGAAGAAAGAAATAATTGGACCTTTTTTTTAAGTTTAATTTACATCGTCAGGCGTAATTTTTTTCAAGACCCAATTGACCCGAAAGCTTGACCCCTTTGACCCAAATATAAGAGTATGGGTCTCAATTGCCATGTATAATATATATATATATATATATATATATATATATATATATATATATATATATATATATATATATATATATATATATATATATATATATTGGTAGGATCAAGAGGGAAGTAACCAAGCGGGGGAAAGCAAAATCTTCTTTTTTTCTTCGTTTTTTGAAAAAAACTTTGTTCACGAACATTATAGATTGGATGAAAATATGAACATTTAATAAAGACACTTTGTGATAAATGTTTTTATTTTGGCGGAAAAACGCTCGAAGAACTAATATATAACAATTATCGTGTTTTTCGAGCGTATGTTGAGATTTTAGATATTAGGGTTTAGATATTAGGGTTTAGATATTAGTGTTTATAGGGTTTAGATATTAGGGTTTAGAAATTTAGGGTTTAGGGTTTAGATTTAGGATTTAGATTGAGTTTTTAACACGAACGGTTTAGAGTTTAGGGTTTAGGGTTTGGTGTTTTGGGTTTATGAAATAAACCCAAAACACCAAACCCTAAACCCTAAACTCCAAACCCTAAACTCTAAATCCCAAACCCTAAACTCTAAATCGGGCTAAATTTTACTTCACAAAACATGAAGAAAAAAAAAGCTAACATTCTTCACGAACAATATTATCTTGAATGTTATTTTTGTCGGTCGTTTTCCCGCCTAAATAATAACATTCATCACGAAGTGTCTTTTCTAAATGTTCATATTTTCGTGTGATCGATCAGATTATTATCCTGATTCGCATTACATTATTATATATGCTTAGATGTACTCATGATTCTTTCCATGCTTGTTTTGCACGTTCTGTTTTTTGGTCAAACAAATGGCGTCTTCAACTTTTAAGCGATGGTTGAGACCTGAGGTTCGTAAATTAAATTAGATAGAAATTCTAGATACCTGAATGATCTATTGGAATCTGTGGACTGCAATCGATTCCCTACATAACTGGAACATGTGAGTACTATACTTTATAATAATTGCAATTTTTGTTAGAATATACGCTCTATGATATACTCAATTTAGTTTATGCTTATACATGAATGATTTGTTTATAGGTAGTGCGTTTCGATTGAGAAGATTTAATGAAGACCTCGGACTTATGTTTCATGACCTGATGCTTTTCATTAATCGCCAATTGTTACATTACTCTTATGTTGGATATTATATTAAGTTACCTATGTTTAGTTCTATTTGCAACAATATTATTTATTAAATCCTTTTTGATATTTAATGCAATTTTTAATTAATTTGATTTCCAAATTCATTTCTAGAAATTATATATATATATATATATATATATATATATATATATATATATATATATATACTTCCTATGACTTGTTAGGACGTTTTTTGTGGTACTAAAATAACGTACTATATTTTTATAATACAACTCTTTTTTTGGTACTTAAATAGTTTATATTTATTTTAGGACCCTTTTATTAGTACTAACATAATTTATCTTTATATTAGAACACTTTTTTTGGTCCTAATATGGTATAACAATACAGATTTAGTGTCATATGTAGTGTTTTAAAGACTCTTTTGTGCATCTCAAAATATTATAAAGTGTTCTAATATGTCACCATATAAGTACCCTTTCGATGTTGTTTATATGTCTCAAATAAAGTTCTTATAATCATATACGAGCTTTAGGACCTTTTTTACTTTATACAACCGTCTTATAGGAGACGCCATTTCGGTGCGTCCTTTCAAGTGAAAGGTCCTAAAACGGCACATTTTAGGACACTTATAGGGGTCTTATATATTCAAATTTCTTGTAGTGATCTTGATGCCTGACAAAAAAAAATTCCAAAAAAACGAGAAAAAAAAATTTGCTTCCCCCCGCTTGGTTACTTCTCCATTGATCCTGCCCATATATATGTGTGTGTGTGTGTGTGTGTGTGTGTGTGTGTGTGTGTTCAGTTATCATCATTATACATGTGAACGCTCCAACGATCTATAAGAAACACCGGTGAAGGCTCACCGTATAAGCTGGTGGCGATAAGATCTGGAAATGCTCTCCAGATTTGTTCTTCACGTGCTCATTTGTTCTTAATGTGTTTTTGATTTTGTTTAATTTTGTTATTAGATCTATCTTTATCTTTATTCTTTATGTATCTATATTGGGTTTAAAGCGTTTTTAAATTCTCGAAATGAACATTCATGAAGATGCAGATAAGATGAAGACGAAGAGATTATTAAAAAGACGAAAAACACTTGCATGTGATAGTAGTTAACAGAATAAGTTAACGTCTGTTACTAACAAGGACTACTCACACGCTTATTGAAAATCACAGGGACCAATAACTTTAAAAATATAGTTAATGGACCAAATACTTCATTTCATTTCATGCATATCACATAAACCAACAGCACAATTTTCTCATTTAATTTTCTCATTTATCTATTATCACTCCCCACTTGTAACTTGTAAGAGCACAAGGTATCCGTGTCCATTTTTCGATGTCCATTTCAAGATCGAAAATGGACCTTGAAATTGATTAAAGTGTGGGTGTCGTTCGGTGTACATTTCGGTGTCCATTTCAGTGATGTGGACCAATAATAAAATAGAATAATTTAAAAAAAAAAAAAAAAATCACAAACCCACCGTGAATGGACCGTGGAAAGTAAATGGTGAAATGGACACTGAGGGGGGTCGTGTACCCAAATCCTTGGACACTGTATGCTAAGTGAAATTTGATTTTTAAGTTATTTTAATGTTATCTTATGTTTTCAATGTTATGACCACCTACACTTATATACGGGTTCGACATAAAACATTCGTTCAGATGCATAAACCCTAGCTTTTGATTCCGATCAAATCGCATCATCAGGTACTAATTTTCAACTGAATTGATCTATTAACGTGCTTCAATTTGTTATTACTAGCCTAGTTGCTTCAATTTCTTCGTTTTTTGGTTTATATTACTGTTTATGGTTTATACTTGTGCTGATTGATTATGCATATGAAAATTTACCTTAAGTACAAAACTATATCCCTATAGTAATCACAGGTTACATTCATCATTTACTTATTTATGATCTGTTTTATGCTTTTGGTTTTCATTTTATGATTTATTATTTCTGAATTTGTTTGTTTCTATACTTAAATTTTGGAGATTTTAGGGCTGCAGAACTATCAAATTTGCTTCCTCTGTTTATAGAACATAATACATGTATATTAATGTATGTATGGTGATTTTTTATATAGTTTTGTTTCTCATATTATGTAACTTGTAACTTATAACTTAAAATGTGAAAATTATTGACAGTAGTTGAATTTCTGCACAAAATTATCTTTGTGATGGTTCACAAACCTTCACGAAACTGATCATAAAGATTAAATTTGTGTACAGTTACAATTTCAGCCAAGTCAATTTGCGTATTTTTTTGAACTTGGTTAACAATTGTTTTCCTGGAAAGATTTAAACGTTGTGTCAAGTTTGATACTTGCTATGCTGTATTGTTTCTGAATTCAACTATTTATTAGCCATTGGCTTATTTTGTTTGTTCATTAATGTTCATTAAGTTTGTACTCACACTGGCTATGTTGGTTGCGTTACCTAGTATCACTCCAACAGAGATATCTTAAGATGGATATGATCAGTAAGCTTCCTAACGGCATTAAAGAAACCATATTATGTTTTTTACCGATTCAAGAGGCTGCAAGAACGAGTATCCTCTCTAAGGAATGGAGGTATCATTGGATCAAAATTCCCAAACTTGTATTTGATGAGGATACTTTTGAAGTATCAACTAACGGGGTTGAGATCCCCCATTGGGAAGCACTAAATCAAAGGAAAAGTATGACAAAGAGGTGTAAATTTTTCTATGCTATATACCAAATTCTGTTGATGCACGAGGGTCCAATACATGAGGTCACTCTTACCATCGACGCGGATGAATCTTGCATCGAGATTGACCAAATAATATTTCATTTGTCGAGGAAAAATACAGTCAAGAAGTTAACACTTGACTTTATGTGGGGTTATAAGTTACCCAATTCTCTCTTCTCATTGCGTCAATTAACGGACCTATCTCTCCTTCATTGTGATTTTTACCATCAACCAACATTTAATGGATTTAGTAGCCTTACAAGCTTGAGTTTGCAAGAGGTTCTGACCTCTAAAGAAACGCTTATACATCTCCTATCCAATTGTCCATTACTTGAGACATTTGTAAGTTGTTGTTATATACTTGGAATAAGCACATTAATAGTTGCATTGACAGTTATCTTCAGTCTCAAATGTGTCAAGATATAATATCTTTCCTCATTGGGTTTTATATTACTTTTTGAGTTCTTTAAGTTGTTGCAGGATATTAGGGACACAAGTGTTGAAGACACTGATGATTCCACCATTATTAATCTATTCGAGTGTTTACCTGTTATTGGAAACCTCTCTATTTATTCCGATGTCATTGAGGTAATATTATCCAGATATTAATGTAATGGGATAATATATCAAGAGGCCACCTAAATTTGCCATTTTATTTCTGTAGGTCACCAAATTTGTTTTTGGTTAATTTTAAAATCAAATTCACCTAAAAACCAAACGAAAATGTAAAAAACTCAAATTATTTCATAAATTACACTACTTTGATTATTATTATTATTATTATTGTTATTGTTAGTCAAATAGACGAGTATTTGCTTCATTTTACATTTTTCGATGAGTTTTTGTGTGTGTGTGTGTGTGTGTGTGTGTGCATGATTTGATGTAAAATGGACAAAATTTGAATTTGAGTGGCCTCCAAAATCGGTCTAAAAATATGGGTGGCCTAAAAAAATATTACGGAGTAATAAACTTGGGTGGGCTTCTTGTGTATAATCCCAAAGATAATTTATTTACGTCAAGTGTCTTAAATGTAACAAACTTAACTAAAAACGCTATTGTATCATTGTATGTAACTAGTGACTTATTCATAAGGTAAGTCACTAGTGACTTATTGTATCATGTATCATTGTAACTATATTTTGATGACTTGTGAGCCATAGATGCTACCACATCATTAAAACCAGTGTCATGTCACCAGTTTACACGTTACAAGACGTTAGATACAACATAACAAGATTATTACGTCCCTTATTGTTAATGTTTGATTTTCTGTGTTTCAAGTCTTTTGCACAAGGAGGAGTCCCAAAAGAGCTTCCAACCGCACTAATCCACCTCAAATATTTATGCATAGAAAATATATCCTTCATTCACAAATTGGGTTTACCAATTCTTGGTTTTTTGATCAGAAGCTCCCCAAACCTTGAAAAACTAAAGATAAAGGTGAGTAACATAAATTTTTGTTGTATTTTATTTGTTCTGATTCTTATGCCAACATACACAGTAAATACCAACATCTTCTGTAGATATTAGGGAATTCATGGATCGAGGAAGCTGACAGAAGTTACTCCATAACTGTCGATGATTATTTGGATATATGGTTGGAGAATCTGAATGAATTAGAGATCATAGATATGAGCCACAGAAAGAGTGATGTGGATGTTGTAAAGCTTATATTAGCCAAGTCACCTGTGCTAAAGAAGGTGAAGATATTATTAGACAACTATGTTACTAAGGATGAAGAGTTGGAGATTTCACGGAGTATTTTATCCGCCCCTCACGCGTCACCTATAATAAAAATCGTTGTTAATGTTGTTGACTATTCTTGTACCAGCAAATCCAGATGTGTAATGTAAACAACAAAACAAACCGACTTTATGTGGATGTTTATTGCTTGTTCGACTTTGTGATTGTAGATTCTGGCTTTAGGTAATTGGTTTGTAGTCGTTTTACTCGGTTACTCGTTTGTAACTTTTGTAACCCCTTGTTCTTACTGTTAATTGCTTCTGCGGTTTGATGATGTACAACCTCTCTTTAAATGGATAAACTTTTGTTTGTTCAGGATACCGAGGAGAGGAGGGTGAGTATTTTTATTCAGGCTTCTTTATCACTTTTTTTTTTTTTTTTTTTTTTTTTTTTGCAACGAGAACATTTTGACTCAAAATGCTGATATAATTACTTCCATTTAACTAGACATGATAACTTGGTACAGACCAATATTATGATTGTTGAAAAACTACGTAACCAGAGTGTGGGCGTGTGGTGTATTTTAGACACTGAAAGATTGGCATATAGAAAAAATAAACCTCTAACTCTATGTCTTCTGAGGTGTCAAAATGGGCTGATCAGTTCAGATTGGGTGACTGACTAAAACAGATTTCGGTCAAAAATGGGCAATATCAAAATAAACGGGTTTCGATAACTGCAAGAAACAAAACACATTCAAACATGATCTTATATACAGTGTCAAAATGGGCGGATCAGTTCAGATGGTGAACACGTGAGATTGGTTTTTGGCTATATCTACTGCAAGAGCAACGGTTGAAGCTGTTTATGAAAGGAATAATCAGAACTTGGAATGGTGGATCAGGACTCTCTCATCGTCCGTTAGTTTTGAATGTTTTTAGAAAAAAATTTCATTGATGTGGTATACTACTAGCCATTTGGATAATAGCAGTAATGGTATTATGGCAAAGATTACATGCATTTATCTGAAATTAAGCTTCAATATTCACTATGGCATATAAACTGTCATCTCAAGCTGGAACAATAATTAAGTTTACTGTATCATGTGATTGACCTGCTTTAGTATGTGTTATGACATTAGGTTATTATAGGTGTCTTCAGAACATGTGCGAAGTGTGCAGTTGAACGGGACCTCAAATTTTGAAAAATCTATGTAATAATTCATTTATATATACCACCGAGGCATCAGCCTGAGTGGTATCAGCTCCTTTGGGGGCAGGCCCATGTTCACCTCTCCTTTGTGTATTGAATGGGACTACAGTTATTTTGGGTCGCTTACGTAAAAAGAATGTTAACATAGTACGGAAAGATAACGTAAAATACAGTAAAATAAAAATAAAAATGCTTATTTTTAACACCGACGTAAGGGGTGGAAAATACTGGTCCAAAACTCCGAATCATTTGATAGATAATTTACTCCTTTCCCTAAGCTAGCTAAAACCCTAAACCCAGTGCTTAAGATGGCAGAAGGTTCTTCTACTTTGAAACCAAATACTTCATCGGATGATTTCATCGTCAAAAGTATTCAAGAAGAAGAAAATATCGATTCTCAGGTGGGTTTGATTCCTCAAGTCCGCCAAGGTAATCAAGATTTTCACGAGATCGCTTTATTTCGTTCTGTTGATCAAGATGATACCCACGCTACAAATTTGAGTAATTTGTCTCAAAATGATGGTACCCAGGTCACAAATTTCAGTAATTTGTCACAATTTGATGATACCCAGGTCACAAATTTCAGTAATTTGTCACAAAATGAGGACACCCAGATCACAAATTTCAGTAATTTGTTACAAAATGATGAAACCCAGGTCACAAGTTTCAGTAATTTATCACAATTTGATGATACCCATGTCACAAATGTCAGTACTTCATCAAAAACTGATGTTATTAATGAGGGAAAACAGGAACAAAATGGGGGTTCAAAGAAGGAAAAAAGGCCCAGAAAAAGAGGAAAAGGGATGAAAAAGAATGTGATTAATGATTTTGAAAGGCAAAGTGTCTGTGATTGTGATATAAGAGGTGATAGGGCAAGAGTTGCTTATGTTAGGGAAGAATTGGAGGGGTTGAGGTATGCTGGAGTGGAAGAACAAAGAAAGAAATGGATTGGGGTTTATTGTGGGCTGGGATCTGCTGTTTGTAAGGAATACGATAATATAGTGGGTACTAAGCATGATGAAGAGGATAATTTAGTGAATTTTGATCCGCGGACTCGATTTGCCAACAAAAAGGCTGGTGCTACTGCTTCTGGTTGTATGGGTATATTCTTGATCTTTTAGTTATTTACTAGACACCAACAAATAGTATCGAAATTGATGATTTTTTTTGTCTCTGATAAGTGTAAATTAGCCACTAGTTATGATCATATTGTTGATGATAAAGCCTAATGAACTTGTTATTCAATTATTAATTATAAATAGCATATGCATATACTTGATACATAGGCCTTTATTACTCCATTGTGCATATACAAAGATTGTTATTGTGATTGACTTTTACTTAAATATGCATAGATGGTCAAAACGTAGACTTGTATTCTTGAAGAAACCGTTTGTTTTATTGTGAATTTGTTCTTTTAAGAATTCAAATGTCATTTCAAAGTTAGTATAATCTTCCTTCAACTGAAATGATGATATGGTTCAGGTAACAAGCCTGATAACATTGGTAGTGAAATGCAAAATTCAAATGATTTGGATGCAGAGGAAGATTACTATGAAGATGAAGACAGCGATTCAGATTACGTGAGCATCCAAAGACCTGCGTTTTATGTCACTGGAGAACCTGATTTTGATGCGGGCCCTCCACAAGATGGACTAGAATATCTTAGGCGAGTCAGGTAATGCGCCTCTTTCCACTTTTTCTGTGCTTTTTTTGCTATCAAAATGTGTTAATTTTGATATTTCTAAATATTAATAGACTTATTTGGATTGTGTTTATTCTCAAGGGGGTCAAATAACACTAATAAACAAGTAAGAGAAGAGACTAGCTAAAGCGTATTGAACATGTCAAAAGTTGCCTAAATAACCCTGTGTTGTAGCCTCTCTTAGCGAGAGGTCAGAAGTTCGACTCCCGTGGGGTGCAGCATTGAACACAAGGTTGCCCCTTAACCCTTAAATTCCATCCAAGGGTGTCTTCCGCACATCGTGTTGCGGGGGCAGTGGGGAGGGGGTTTTACCGCCCATGCCCTCGGATTGGGCCGGGTTTCCTCCTGGGCAGCAGTAGGGGGTGGGTTATACAATTGAGGGAGATGAATGCGTTGGTGGTTTAGTCCTCCTTGGGTGATCTCAAACTGCTGTTCAAAAAATAAAAGTTGCCTAAATTGTAATTTTTACGCAGATGCATGCGACCTTTGAAATAATTTAATTTAGGGGTATGAATTTTTATTTTTAGAATCAGATATAGTCTTTATAATTATATGCAATAAAAACTTTTTAAATGGATGAAAATATTTATGGGTCAACCGAACCCAGTCCAACCCGTCTCTGGATATCTTGTCTTGTTTTCATACAAATACACAGTCATTACTATTTTTTCCTGCATTGAAGCTGATTACATCCGTATCTTGGGTGGACCTGCATGGTCAACAAGATACGCGCATGTATACCTGAAGATAGTTTTGTAGTGTAGTAAATAAAATAAAATGTTTGTTTTCATATAGTAATAACCCTGTTTGTTCGCAGATGGGAAGTTGAACATATACCAAAGGTGACGGTCGCAAAGGCGAAAACATTGAAAGAACAAACTGTTTATATGCCCGAAATCCCTGATATTGCACCATGTCCCGAGCATTTGATGCCGTTAAAAGAGTGGGAAGATGTTTTTCTTGCCGATTTTTCAAAATTACGGATGGTAAGCGTGTTCTTTCCTTTTACTAATCTTCTAGACGTTCTATTTTTGACACAAGTACTAATAAATGGGTTGACGAGATTTAACTAAGTAGTATTTGCACTGTGCTTAAAGCTTCTAAATCAGTTCATGCACAACATAAGGTGGTTGTTAAAATAAAATAAAAATTCTAGTCTTTTCTTATTTGACAATATAAGAATTTGATAATATAAGGATCGTGGACCCATTGGCTGAACTTTGGTTTTCTTGTAGCCTAATCGTCGAGGTGGCGATTCTGACCCCCTTATGTATAACTATAATTTTTTATTTCAAACGAGCCAAGTTAATAAGATTAGCTAAAATGTGAACAACCCAAAGCCAAAATTTGCTGTATTTTTTTGTGTACACTTTCTAAATTGTTTTATTAATGAACTTAGATCTTTATTTACTTAACTTAGTTCTCGTAATCACAAGATAGCCCAGTGGTTGGGGCCATGAGTTCCTTGCAAGAGGTCTCGGGTTCAAATCTTACATATAACGAATGTTTTGTGGTGGTCAGGGAAGGGTTGGAAACAGCCAGTGAACACTCTCACTCCCGGGTAGCCCGAACAGGGAAAAACCAATTGGCTTTGCTAAACTTTATTAATCAAATATCAAAAATTGAATAAAACAATAAGCTAAAATCTATGTTATCCCTGACCTGAAGTATCCACCCAGGTCGCCTTTCGCTTAGTGCAGGGGCAGCGGGGAGGGAGGGTTTTACCGGCCATGCCCTCGGATTGGCCCGGATTTCCTCCAGGGCAGTAGTTAGGGGCGGGTTATGTAATTACGGGAGATGAACGTGTGGGTGGTTGAGTCCCCTGAGTGATCCAAACTGATGTCAAAAAATAAAATAAAATAAAATAAAAACCACAATAAGCTAAAATCTTCCTGTCTTCGCTTGCACTCCAAGAATTCGGGCCAAAGTAACCGATTCCTTTCTTGAACCTTTTAGAACCGTCCACCATATATGCATCACTTTTTACCTTTTTTTAGTTCTCGTAATCATATTTAACACATTGGCTATTTCTATTCAATTTAGAAACATACAAATTATCCTGCTTTTCCTCGTTGACCAACCGTTTTGTCAGAACTAGTTATTGTCTCTTTGAGCAACTTTAATTTGTATTTTTTTAACATTTTTTTTTTTAAATTTCAGATATTATCTCAGGACGAGAATTCTGCTTCTACATTCTCTAGCCAAATTGAATCACTTCCTCTGGCCCAAACCATTATCGAGAATACAATTCAAGAAAATCTCGATTTTTGTCAGACAGATGATGTCAGCAGTTTCATTCATGAGAATCCTAATTTAAACCAAACAGAAGATATGACCACTATATGTGACTGGCCTAGCTTGCAAGCAATCTTAGAGATGGAACCTGTGGCTCGAGTCACAATGTTGAGGAAACGCATAACATCAATGGAGACCAAGAGCTTTTTATGCCGAGCTGATTGTGCATGGTTGTTCGCTCTTTGTGCAGCCATTGATATACCTTTAAATGCCGATACTAGTGCTTCACTTCGGTGTTTGCTGAGAAAATGTGCAACGCTGCGGTCTGAGAAAACGAGTCTTGATGATGAAGTTATAATGCTTAATATTTTAGTGACTATTTCAGGCAAGTATTTTGGACAGTTAGAAACGAAATAGTCCAAAACATGGATGGGGTTGTTGACTATTTAGGGAAATTAACAATTGAGTTTTGAGATATTTTGCTGTATGGACTTTGTTAAAAACCAATGTATTTTGTATTGATCGTTAATTTCATTAGTTTGTAGTTACCCTTGATTTGTTTTTAAAACATACATAGTTAGGGGCCTTGGGGCTTTTGGAATTACATTTTAAAAGTAGATTTTTTTTCTCCCCAAAATAACGAGAACTTTTATAAAAAACGGAAAACGTTTTGAAAGTAGTTATATGATGTTGAATAATTGGGAATCAAGAAACTATCCGGACTCGTGTTTGAATGTGTGTTGCCTGCAGTTTTCTGAACCCATTTCGACGCAAATTTTAGAAGGGTCTGTTTTGACTTATATAGTTAAATCCATTATGCCCCGAATCTATTTGATGAGTATTTTTCAGTAACTTAACCGGATTACCCTATGACCGTTATTGACCATTTCCCTGACCCTCTTGTGAGAGTATCAAGACTTCAACCAGGCTATCTTGAAATGATTGTTTCAAGAAGATAATCAAAGGAAAATATAGACATACAGGTATAAAAGTTTATATGTTATATACTAGTGTCTGTTAATGCACGAGGGTCCTATACACGAATTCACCATGTCCATGTATGCAGACAACTCGCGCGTTGAGATTGACCATATACTAAAATAATTTGTCACGGAAATATACTATCGAGAAATTAACCCTTGACTAGTTTGGGTGGTATAAGGCACCCCTAACTCTCTTCATGTTTCCTTTCATCAGTTAACAGTCCTATATCTCAATGTTGTAATGTTGTGCTTTTGGCTATCAGCCGACATTCAATGGCATTAGTAGCCTCATAAGCTTGCGTAAGTGCAAGAATTGTACACCTTTAAACAAATGGTTACTCCAACTCCTATCCAAAAGTCCGTTACTTAAAGAATGTGTTTTTTGGAACAACAAACAAACTCCTTTTATCCACGACGAGACTCGAAATCACAATCTCATGGTTGATAAGTTCTCTTAATACCGCTAAATCAGAAGCCCTTTTGTCCTTTACTCAAGAATGTGACTAGGGTATGTGCGTACTGATATAGATTATTGATCTGATCTTCATGGCATTATCTATCTATAGTTAATATTAAAATGCTATAATGATGATGTCATAAATAGTCATTTTTCTTCATTGAAAAAAATCAAAAAGAAAATAGAAAAAAATCTAACCCACTTAGATGACATCATAAATCAATTTAATTTACAATTTTACAATTAATTATAATTTAATCTTTATAATTTTTAACTAACCCACTTAAATGACATCATAAATCAATTTAATTTACAATTAAAATTTAATCTTTACAATTAATTATAATTTAATTATTATAATTAAGATGTGAATAATTAAGATATGATTTAATCTTTACAATTTAAAAAAAAAAAAATTCAATAGGCATTTGTTATTAGTAATAATTATTATTAAAAATATAAATACTCAATTTTTAAGCAAACTTTATTATTATTATTATAATTATTATTATAATATTAATATTCAAATATGAGTTCTATTTACGGGATTAATTACATTACATATGTATGCGAAAATACATATCTCTATATGTTTGTAAAAACGACAATTTTCTTAGTCAGAATCTGTGGTTTTACGGGTCATTAAACTAACCGACTTTAGCATTTACATTCACTTAATTCCTAAAACATATCATTAAACTGTTTCGTTTAATCAAACTCGTGGTTCCATGGGTCATTTCACTAGTATAACAAACTAATTTCATATAATGCAGAATATTGCGTGACTATTGAATGTAATGATTATAATTATTAAATGAAGTAACTTATACTAAGAAAAAGCAAGGACAGATAAGTAGTTCACAAATTTCAAATAACATGACTACGTACAAATTTATTACAATTTTTATAATACAAAAGGCAAGCTCAAGAAACATAATCTGACCATATTTATATGAGACTTGTCATTAATTTCACATAAAGACATAAAACAAGATTTCACAAATCAAATAATATAAACCAAAATGATTTTGATTATATTAACTGGGACATAACAAAGGCAGACCCCAGCTTCACAACCTACAAACATTCCAAGGGGTAACACCTTTTTATTTCTGTAGATATTCAACCCAAATTCAATTCACACAATGTTGACTTTGACTCCAAAGTTAATTAACTCGAAGCCGTTGATTTCTTAGTTGACGGGTTAAATGCTTTCTGTTCAGCACACGTAAGCACGTCATGGGGCCCGGCTTGGTCTCGGCTACCACCCATCAAATCAATATAATACAAGTAATGTGTAATGATGGTGTTCATATCATCGATATCACCCTGGCCACATGTACGTTCACCATAAAGGACGTTCATGGTGCACCCAAATCCTGGTAACCTTTTGGACAAAGTGTCGTTTTTGGTCGGCTTAAAGGTCCCAACCATGCAATCATGAGGTGACGGTTGACCCTTTTTCAATGGAGTCATCCATTGAAACATTGCGGCTTGGAAGGCTAAAGTTGCGTTTTGTTCAAGGTATTCGGGATGGTGTAAGAGATCAACCTTCAACATATCACCGAGGTATCCGTAATTGAAATTCCTGAAACAATAATGATCATCTCAATTAACTAAAACCTTTTGACTGATTTTTTGATCTTTAAACATTCACAAAAGTGGTTAAGAAGACCATCCTTAAAGTATGCATCAAAACATCAAATTGATATCTCCAACTAAGACACTTGATTAGGAATAAATTTGGTGCAACGGCAAATATTATGACATTTTACATCAAATTTGGCGTAACACTACACATCCCACCAAATGTTTGAATTTCATCTTAACCTATATGGCTATATGTAAAGTTTTTTTTTACTTCTATCATATATCATATATTGGTTATACTTCAAATATTTAAATGTTCAAAGTATACTATACATTTAATAAACGTATGCAATGTATTGTAGTGGAAAATATATTGTGTGAAATAGTGAAGACATTCTAGAGAACAAATTTGATGTAAAAGGATTGTTATTGAATCACATTTTGTACAACTTTTGATGCACTCTTATTTTGTAAACCAAATTATGTGCAACTTTTGATGCATACGTTTAAGATGCCCGACTCGATATTTTGGTAAGAGCTTGTGTGTAACAAGCCTACCAAATTCTACACGTGCCAAGAAAACCTAGGCTAGGCTAAGATGCACCCCTAGTCACTAAGTTGACCAATACATAACATAAAAATTGAATTAAAAATGTAAAGGAAAAATTGATACGTACCAAAAGACGGGTAAAGCACCACGACCGAAATAGAGGGCTCCAGGGGCACAAGGGTAAGTGTATTTGTAGCTTTCGTCACAATAGTCTTGCATAGGACTCATTTCTTTGTTGTAGCATAAACCCCATGCCGTAGGTCCTCCGGTTGCTACTCCATATCCACCTAAATCATTTTCAACAACAAATTATTAGTTATTTTGACATTTAGCAATTTAATAATGTGCCATTAGTATAATAAGGATAGCATAATCTAATAACATAAGCGATTTGACAATAAAAGTAGCTCCATTCTTTATCACTTTATATTTATATTGATGCAATGGAATCTAGATGGGTTAGCTTGTTACATACTTCTTCAAGGCCCTAAATAATCAGCAATCATACAGGTGGCAATTTCAACCCATTTACTTATAAAAAGGTCAAATTGGGTTGTTTTTTTAATCTCAAAAGGGTAAAACTTGTCCAATAAAAAAAAGTTAAATGAAATCTGACAAATCAAACGGGTTAAAAGTTGCCCAAGATCCATTTTTTTAAGCATTCAACCTCCTAAGTCCTAATATCTAATATTGTTTATTTGTTTTTGTAATCATCATTAATACATTAGTTATGATGAGAATTTCAAGAACGGTTTTAAAAAAGTGTCTATAAGTCAAGGCGGTCTGAGTGTCTAAACTCTTCCAACTGGCCATCTTTTACCTATTACACAATAATCAATTTCCAGATGCAAGCTTGATAATTTACCCAGTTCAAAATTATAAACTAAATAACTAATGCAAAACATCATTTCCCGTCAAAATAAAGTAGAACTGTTCATGAACACAACTTACACGAAGTTTGACTTCCAACATGAGCAAGAAAAGCAGCCATCTCCAACATTTGTGTTGTCTTGTTGCCTGTGGTACCAAACCCGATGGGCTGGTAAACAGTTGAGGCAATGATAAAAGATTTAAAATCCCAAAAACCGACAGCATGTGCCACCGGTGTATTCCTTTTTGAGAAAAGATTCTCGAATTGGTAATAATCAAAATACTGTGATATTGTAAGGTTGCAACAATACTCTGACCACCCTTTACATTCCCAACCTTGATCGCAAACTTTTTTTCCCTTAACTTTTTTCACCAATATAGGTGATGTGTCAGCATCAACAATTGAAATGATCATAAACATTAAAGTTATCAGCAAAAGACACGTGTGTTTCGTCTCCATTCTTCTTTGCTGTATAAACCAAAAAAACCAGTAACAACTCAAGCTCCGTTTATGTAATTAGATATGCAAAAAAATATAAAGGTAAGACAACATGAGATATAAAAACCAAATACCCATTATGAATCTTGTTTCTTTATAAATTATAATGATAAATAAAAAACGGAGAAAAAATTGAATTACAATCTAAAATGTGAAAGAATATAAATCAACCATCAACCAAAAACACCATAATACCAAAACACAATTAGATGTTCCTTAAAAAGATCAAGATGCACAATTTAGTCTTGTTTTTAGGGTTATAATAATATCTACTTATAGAAGGATAAAATGCACAATTTAATATGAATTACAATATGAAATAGATAGAAGATGCATAAACCAAGTTACCCACTAATAAAGCAAGTTCCTTTTCTTAATTATTTGAGCATTTGATCTAATTCACTTGAAGGATGCATAAATCAAAGATACCCAGATGTTTCAAAGAACACATGACACCAAATACAATAATTTAGCATAAATTACAATCTAAATCAAGCAGACTATTCATAAATCAAAACACCCAACAATAAATTGAGTTCCTTTTTCTAATTATTAAAGAAAAAAGTCAACAAAATAGCTAAAACTACAAGGATCTATACAATTTCAAGAAACTAAAATGTGCAATCAACTTACTGAGATTGGAGACTTGTTCCCTCAACTAGATCTGATATTTTTGTTTATTTTGATTGAAATGCAACTGCTTTTTGTATGAAAAAATAGTTCCCAATGAAGTGTTTGTTAGATGAAATATTTCTGTCAGTGGAGCAATGAATGTGAGGTTGTAGAAGTGGACGGTTGAGATTGAAAGATGGGTTTAGGTTGAGGTGTATAAATCCAGGCTGGATTTGGAGTCAAGCAAACGAATTGTAAAGCTTTACATCACGACCCACCAACTAAATATTTAAGTTAACTCGCCACCGACAACTCACTGTTTTTAGTTTCACTCGGTGGTTGACATAGTGAGTTGGAATATTTTGGGTTGTACCAAAACCGTCAGTTTATCCCATATCCAACATGAAAATTACTCCATCCACCACAAACTCTGCATTATATAGTTGTACAGTACAAATATATAATGCAATTTTGTAGTGGATGAAGTAACTTCCATGTTGGATATATCACTTCCCATACTTTATTGCTTTACTAACTAAACTAACATCAAGTCAAACAAGGACTTACAGTGTACATCTAATTCTCGAGGCTAACAAGGACTTACCTTCTTTGTCTTCGACAAATTTTCAAAGTGTCGGCATCGGTGGCTCTTCATCAGGTAAATTCTCTACGTTTTTCTAGAAGTTATGTGCTCTATTAGGTCGTAATTTTTAATCAAGAAATAGCTATTCAACTAGCACATATCTATAGGCAAGTGCACCTAATCATGTAATAGTAATTATAAACTAAAACGTATGAGTTTACTCTAAACAAATTTACTAAGCAGGGTTTCCGTTTAACGACTGGGATGTCAGAGCGATGTCTTAAAACTAACGTGAAAGCAAAATGAAAATTATGTAGTACCAACAAAATAAGAGTGATATGTCTATCTAGGCTTTGTTCATTTTGACACATAGAGTATTTATGATTAAGTCCTCATAAATTCCATCTACGCGTGAAGTCTCCTAACTAGTTCTAGCCGTGCGGTCGCGGTCTAGGGATCTAACTACTCGACATTCAACAAACTCAATGATTTGAACTTATGATGCCGTACGGTCGCGGTTACCACTAACTGCGCTAAGTGGTCGTTGCTTACAATTCACCTTCGTCTATCTTTCTTAATCAAGCTTAATCCGCTTCCTTGGTCAAGATAACGTATGATTTCTGGATCACCAAATCATAACCTAAAGCTTCTAACTAATGAGTTGTCAATTCAAAGAGTCACAAACAATAGCTTAATAAACATAATCAATAATAGATAGATAAAGACCGTTCTTCATTCAAACATTAAATCTTGTGAAAAGGAATTAAGCAATATAAAAGAACTCCTATGTCAACGTATTTAGCCTAAATAGACATCTATTGTTTAGCCAACAATCATATTAAAATAACAAACCATTACTAAATAAGAACAACAATTCATGATTGTAAAATCAAAAGATAAACCGAATTAAATGAGTTTCTGGAATGAGATTCAAGTTCAGGATGATTGATATGCTGTAGATTCGATGTTTCTTGCTCCGTTTGGCACATTGAATGATGGAAAGATGACTCATTGGGAGTGAAATCGTGGTTGCTGCTCTCAGTAGGGTAAAAAATCTGCAATTTAGCTTTTATACCCTTTCTGACCGACCCGACCATGCGCCGCCTCAGGGGTTTCATGCGGCGCATGACCCTGCCAAATTTTGGTGCCTGGCCTTTTATGAGGCGCTTGTCTTCAAAGAATCTGGAACTGTTTCATGATCAACGCGGCACATCACAATATCATGTGGCGCCTGGTATCTGACTCTCCAACTTTCTGACTCTCCTGTCCAAATTTCCATGCGGCGCTTTCAACTCATGCGACGCCTGGTATCTGTTAATGATGTTTCTGATCAGCTAACCAAGCGGCGCATGACATCCCATGCGGCGCTTGGGACTGATTCAAGCAGCTCTTTCAGCATGATTCTGCTCACTTCCTCAAAACTTCATCTTTTCTCCATATTTCCTAAAATCAATTCACAAAGTACTAAGTATCCAAAATCTTGCAATTTAACCATAAAAACTTATCAAAAACCCCAAATATTGCCTGAATAACGGGTATAAAACATGTATAAATCAGGCAATATCAAGAAGATAACAAAAGACTTTACAAAGTGTTGGTTAAGGAAAAAAGTGTTTAAATCGAAGACACTTCCAAACCAGAAGCAAAAGAAAAATCTTAAGGCCAGAAAAGTACATGGGGAGGAGCTACGTAATTTTGATGTTGAAGGACTGTGATGTTTCTTGCGTTTTGTCGTTTGGTCTAGATCAAGAGGTTATGTTGTGACTTTATTGTTTTTGTCTGTTTGTTTTGGTGTATAACTTGCTGTTTTTCGTATGTTTCATTGGTTTTTTTTTTATCTTTTGTTAGGCTGGCGATGTGCGGGTATGCTCAGTTTGTTGTTGGGACGTGTTGCTTTTTTGTTGTAATTTCATTCGAGTCTTCCTCTTTTTGTTGAAGTTCTTTGACTATTATAAATTTTTCCTTTTGCCAAAAAAATATTCGGTTGATTAGTGATCCAATGATAATATTCAAATGTTAACCACTTTGTTTTGATGATGACACCAAGTCGTATGTGCTTAAAAAGCGTATAGAACAACACAAGTTCATGAGCCTGCACACTCTCTAGCAAACGACCAATACACATAATAACAAAGTCAAAAGAGTCATTTGTAAAATCCTGGATGCACACGGTCTACCGCAGGTTAGACCATGGATGCCCTGTACCTTGGTTATGAGGAACAAGGTGCATGGTCGACTCCACGGTCAACCGTGGGTCGATCGCATTTTTCTCTGTCCGAATTTTATACAATTTTAGTTCGACCACTTCGAGGCATCTATAATTTATGAAACTTATTTAAACATGCTTAGAATAGTTGCCTCATTAAAGTTCAAATGAGTTTCGATCACTAAAACGCTAATCTTGGTTAATCACACTTAATAACGTCTTAATGACACTTTAGGTTGTAATCAATGTTAAACACATAAGTGTTTCTAATAGTCCTTTTGCAAAGTCATCTTTTTTAAATCTAAAATAAATATATATATGATTACGATGGTCATTAAAGTCTCAATTAAAGAGATGTTCTCCACTTGATTAACTATTAAGCATTACTTACATGCTTAGTAAGAGTTTACTGTAAACTCCCAAAAGTCTTCATGTAAAACAAATGGGTCTTATTTGGAAGATTGAAAGTAACCAAATATGCTTGCAACCAAATGTTGACAAATGCATGGAAGACTTGTGATATGGTCTTTGGAAGCTTACTAATTGTCATGGAGCAAAAATCAGCATTTACCTCTTTTGGAATCAATGACAAAAGTATTAAGAAAAGATACCTTCCTTTTATAATGAGTGTTAGCTAGTGAAATGATGTCATCAAAAGGAAGAGACAATATTTGTTTGTTTCTTCTTTAGTTTCATGGACTTTTATCAATGACAAAATACTACAAAGAGATGCTTACCTCTTTGGTTAAGCTAAGACATATGCAAATGGAGAAAAACTCTCCAACGGCTAATTCAAGAGACAGAAGAAAGAAGTCAAAAGATGCCATCTTTTTAATAAGCTTTTGTAGGTCCTAAATTAAGCATTGAAGTCAAGACTTTGATTTGTGGTGCTCAATTCCTACGGATACATTTCAAATGCAAAGGGAGTCTTTTTTCTATAAAAACTAACGCATGGAGACATTTGAAGGACACCTCTTTCCAACATACTTTCAATGTCATATCAACTAATCTCCCAAGACTCAAGCACATATCTATGGCGAGATTATAAAAGAGAAAGAGAGTTTCTACTTACACTAAGTAGAATTACATTATAAACTTTATGCTTATCATTTGTGAAATGCCCCGTTCATATCGATTATAAACGTTTCATATTAATTGGTTTCATTGTGAGATTTTGACCTCTATATATGAGACGTTTTTCAAAGCCTGCATTCGTTTTAAAAACAAACCATAACCTTTATTTTATTGATTAAGGTTTAAATGACATAATATAGATTATCAATCAACAATAATCTAAAAATACAAAGTTTTCACACAACCATTACATAATGGTTAATAATATGTTACAACAAGAGATTTTCGAATGTAGTTTAAACATTTTAACATAAGCATGCTGACTTCAAATCTTGATAGCATGCAACAGCGGAAGCTCTTAATAATCACCTGAGAATAAAACATGCTTAAAGCGTCAATAAAAATGTTGGTGAGTCATAGGTTTAACCTATATAGTAAATTGTAATAATAGGCCACAAGATTTCTTTTAATAAACTACAGGAATCTCATATGTACAAAAATCATTCATATGATGAGTTGCCTGGTAACCGACATTAACAAAATGCATATAGGATTCTCCAAAACAGGAACCTCATATGTAAAATCGAAGTACTAAAGTAGTTCAGATTCTCTGACCGGGGATCATTAGTTCCCATAGATCTATCTTTAGGATTCGCGTCAATTAGTGGCAAAACACTAATTCTTAGGCTACCAAGCAAAAACAGAGATATCCGGTATAACAATTTCGTCATAGAATGTAGTTTCATTACTTGTGCCTATTTTGTAAAACATTCATAAAACTGCATGTATTCTCATCCCAAAAATATTAGATAGTAAAAATGGGACTATAACTCACTTGATAAGATTTTCAAATCGTCGAAGAATTAAGACTTGGCCTCAATATATTCACGAATCTAATAACGATATTATAAGTCAAAATATGTTAAAATTAATATTCCATACTTAATATAATTTTAATTGTCCAATGTTAGTAGTCTAATGTTAGTAGTCCAAATATAGTCCAATATATAATCTTAGAATTTAATCAAGACGTATGGTATATGTAAAGACCCGTCCTAATTCATAAGAACGAATACAATAACATATGATTACATTGCGAGGTATTTGACCTCTATATGATACATTTTACAAACATTGCATTCGTTTTAAAAGACAAACTTTCATTACATTGAAAATTGACAGGCATGCATACCATTTCATAATATCCAACTATAAATGATCTAATCTGTCATTAACTTAATCATAATCTTTACTGAACTCAACGACTTGAATGCAACGTCTTTTGAAATATGCCATGAATGACTCCAAGTAATATCTTTAAATTGAGCAAATGCACAGCGGAAGATTTCTTTCAATCCTGAGAATAAACATGCTTTAAAGTGTCAACCAAAAGGTTGGTGAGTTCATTAGTTTATCATAATCGATCATTTCCATAATTTTAATAGACCACAAGATTTTCGTATTTATAAATAGAACCTCTCGTCTGCATAAAGATAAAATCATTCATATGAATTGAACACCTGGTAACCGACATTAACTTTAATGCATAGAATATCCCCAAACAGAACCTCTCGTCTGTATAATAATAATCTAGAAGTACTAAAGCCATCCATAACTTGAATGGGGGTTGTTAGGCCCAATAGATCTATCTTTAGGATTCGCGTCAATTAGGAACATAACCTCTCGTCTGCCTAATTCTTAGGTTACCAAGCTAAAAGGGGTGATATTCGATTTCGATAATCCAACCATAGAATGTAGTTTCGATTACTTGTGTCTATTTTGTAAAACATTCATAAAAACAGCGCATGTATTCTCAGTCCCAAAAATATATATAAAAAGGGAGTAATGAAACTCACAAAACTGTATTTCGTAGCAATAATGCATATGGCGGCACTGAACAAGTGCAAGGTTGGCCTTGGATTAACGAACCTATATTAATTATATATATTTATATGTTGGTCAATAACTGTCTAACAATTTAGGTCAGGTCGTAGTGTATCGCAATCCTAATGCTCGAGACTAATATGCAAAAGTCAACAAATGTCATTTTGACCAAAATGATTACCAAAATCTATACATGATTATTAAATAGTTTAAATATAGTCGTTTTATATATTTAAATATTTTTAGTAGATTTTATTATAGTAAATAATAAAAGTCATTTATTAATAAAAATTTTATATTAAAGTTTATATATGATAAAATATTCTTTCATATATCTTAAGTAGTAAAATTTATAAAATTCACTTAATATCGTAAAACTATAGTGGTAGGTATTATTAATGTAATTATATTACGCGTGGTAAAAATATCTTTGTATCACATATTTATTTGATAAAATAATATTGATAATAATAATAAATAAAAATTGTATTATTTTGTAATAATAATAATTATTATTATTCTATTAATAATGATAATAATAATCTTGATAATAATAATCTTTTGTAGCAATACAAATGTTATAATAATATTTCTGATAAAATATTATATTCATATTAATGATAATAATAATGATAATAGTATTGTTGTTAATTTTAACGAAAATATAGGTTTTAAGATCTATACGATATTTTCAGATAAACATGATAATTTTTAATAATAATAAATAATATTATTTTATATGTAAATAATAATTCTATTTGAAATGATAATTTTTAATAATAATACTAAAATGATAATAATAATTTCCCAATAATACATTTTATCTTAATAATAATTACTATATAATTATTATAATAAGAATCGTAATAATATTTTATAAAAATAATCATATCAAAAATGATAAATTTTTAATAATAATCCTAATATGATAAAGATAATAAAAATAATATTTTTATTAGAAACCTTGCATACTTGGGCATACCTGCAATCACATCAATAAAAGGCAAATTAATGTTAACTTTTTAAATCAAGTCCATGAACTTGGACTTTTCTGCCTCCAGCTTCTCCAGTCTCTGCTTCCTCGGGAATGGGAGCGGTGGTTGATACTCTTTAACTACCGGTTTAGCAGCAACAGTTTCCGGTACCCTCACAACTTTCTCAATCACCTGTTCCGGCTCCTTATCCCCCTTCGACTCACTAACAACAACCGGCTCACTATCCTTAACCAACGGCACTCGCAAATCATACTCATAGGGCTTCCTCGGTGAATCATATGCTAAACCACTACGGGTAGTGATAGCATTAACGTGTCCATTCTTCGGGTTAGTATCTGTCTTACTCGGTAACTCCCCCAGTTTCCTCACATTATTCTGACTAGCAAGCTGACCAATTTGTTTCTCCAGATTCTGAATAGCTGCTTGTTGATTTCGAAACATTTGATCATTCTTCTCGTTGTTCTGAGTAACAGTAGTAACAAGCTGTGTTTGAGAAATCACAAGCTTCTCAATCATAGCTTCAAGATTGGACTTTTTCTCTTCGGCTTGGGGTTTCTGAAAATACCCGGGAGCTTGCTGTTGATATCCTCCACTAGAACCTGGCTGGAACCTCGAACCTTGATTACCTTGAGGATTATAGGGATTGTTGAAATTCCTATTAAACTGCGCACGTCCCTGAAACTGATTGTTGTTCTGTTGCCTAATATAAGCGATCTCTTCCTTCTAATTCATAGTAAAACCTGCATCACAATCTTTTGCCAGATGTAATCCCCCACAATACTCACAACCAACCTTCATACCATGAATATCTTTATTTATCTTCTCCAAATTCCTACCAAAGGAATCCAACTTAGCACTTATAGACCCAAAATCGTCATATGCACCATGGGTTTCGGGTCTCTTAACTGAAGATGAATGGAATGACTCATGATCTTGATGCCATTCGTGAGAATAAGCAGCTTGCTTTTCAATTATCTCTAGCGCCTCTTCTTCGGTCTTATCCATTAACGTACCACCTGCTGCTTGATCAATAGTCTGACGAGTTGGTATGTCACAACCCTTGTAGAAAATCTGGTCCTTCTGTAAATCATTAAACCCATGTTGTGGACATGAGCGTAGCATATTAGAATAACGATCCCAAGCATCAAATAATGTCTCGCTGCTCTTTTGTCTGAACTGAGAAATTTCTGCTTGAAGTCTAGCAGCTCGAGACGCAGGGAAAAACTTCGATAAAAACTTATCCATCAAAATCTCCCAAGAGGTAATCGTACCCTCTGGTTGCTTATCTAACTATATCTTTGCTTCTCCCTTAAGAGTCCAAGGAAAAAGCCTTGTCTTGATCGACGTATCGGCAACCTCATGCAACTTAAACAAATTGCAAACATCATTGAAAACACGAAGATGCTCGTTAGCATCCTCATTATCCTTGCCATGAAATTGGCAGTCAGAAGAAATCAAACTCAGGATCGGCCCTGTAATTTGAAAAGGCTGAGTGATGTTCGGTTGAGTAATCGAATTGCCTTGGCCCCCTCGTGTGGCCATCAAATTTTCTGCCATAGTCTGAGGACGAGGTAGTTGTTCTTGGTCAGCCATATCTTCAGTCTCGAAAAGATCTAATGAAATGTAAGATTCTTCTTCTTCTCTGATTTCAGGTGGTGTATTGGGCACCACAGTCTCAGAACTACTTCCCAAATTAATTATATTAGCACTCGAAGAAAAAGAGGAATCCACTATAGACTGTTGCTCTTGACTTAAAGCTCTGACTAACTCTCTTTCGGGTTCTGCAAATGGTTGAAGAATCGGAGAATTAGAAGAACGCGTATGTGGCATGCACTACCTGTTATCTGCGAAATCACAACTAACAACTGATTAAACGCACCGATTCAACTGAGAATAACGAAAAGAAATAATAAACTATAACTAACTAAACTAAAAACAATTAGATAACAATCTTAATTTTTGACACAACTGTCCCCGGCAGCTGATGTGGTAGCGTGGGGGTGCGTGATAGTACTATATTTTACTACGAAATACTACAAAATATGACACAAGTTTTAATTATTTATTTACAAGTGAGATATACCTAAACCTTGCTACAACACTATAGGCAGTGTACCTAATCGTATAGTAGTATAGTTTTTAGTAAGTCCAGTTCGTTCCACAGGGAGCGGGCTTATTACACACTATATTTTTAAACAATTATATTTGTACAAAATATATTATATATAGTAATAATATATAAAAGGGGGTTTACCGTTTAATGACCGGTTTGTTGATTTTAAAACTTAAGTGTAAATATAAATGACAATAATTAAAGGGCGTAAAATAAATAACAATATAATAATTATGCTTATTTAAACTTCCGTAACCATGATGTTTGACGTTTTGATTATAATTTGCTATCCTGGGTTAATTGTTCTTTGTCCTGGATGTATTTGAAACCTATTTGGTTTTTGAACAAAATAGTTCATCGGACATAATTATAAATTGCTCGGCAAAATTAACCTTATACCCGAAGTCAAATATTCCAACTAATTGGGGATTCGAACTGTAACAAGGTTGATGTTATGCGAGGTGTATATAAAATAGTTATTAATTTTAGCAGAAAACACTATTAAATACGATACAATTTTACACAAGATATTTATTTATTTATAGAATGGATATACTTAAACCTTGCTACAACACTTATAGGCAGTGTACCTAATCGTACAGTAGTGTAGTTTTTAGTAAGTCCGGTTCGTTCCACAGGGAAATCTTTAAACAAAGCTCAACGCTATATTAGTTTACTTTTATAAAAATACAAACATATATATAAGTAATATTATTATTATAAAGGGGGGTTTTTACCGTTTAATGACCGGTTTGTCGATTTTAAAACTTTAGTCGCAGTTAAAACCTAATGTAAAATATTAAATAAATAAAAGACTTAAATTAAAACTTAAAGTAAATAACGATAATGAAATTGTGAATAATAAAAGTGCGATAAACTTGCGATAATTAAAAAGTACGATAATTAAAAGTGCGATTAAACAACAATAAATAAAAGTGCGATAATTAGAAGTGCAATTAAATATAAAATAAAGGAAATTAAATATGAAATAAAAGAATTATGCTTATTTAAACTTCCGTAATCATGATGTTTGACGTGTTGATTTTAGTTTTATGCCCATGGGTTAATTGTCCTTTGTCCTGGATTATTTAATATGTCCATCTGGTTTTTGTCCATAACAGTCCATCAGTCATAAATATAAAGTGCGAGTGTCCTCATCAAATTATTCTTATACCCGAAGTTAAATATTCCAACTAATTGGGGATTCGAATTGTAACAAGGTTTTTGTGATGCCCCGTACTAAATCATCATGTACGGACCATCAACAACAGGATCATTACAAGGTTAAGTACTATATGCGTTTTCAAAACAGAGTTTACATTCATAAATAAAAGTGACGTCATAACATACGTCAATTGTTTTACAAATCAAAAGTATGCTTCGCTAAGTAGAAGCATTAAATAAGTGTACGTGACCATAATGGTCGTTACATAACATAAGTTCATAAGTAAAAAGTTTGAATGCAACATAAGTAGTCATGCGATAACAACTCTAGGCAGCGGGTTCTACAGCACGACTAGTAAGATAGCGGAAGCGACTTCAAGCACCTGAGAAAATACATGCTTAAAAAGGTCAACACAAAGGTTGGTGAGCTATAGTTTAAGTATAACAGTAATGTAAGTAGGCCACGAGATTTCAGTGCTACAACGAGCGTTTCAAGAGTATGTAAAAGTATATGCTTAACCGTGGGCACCCGGTAACTAACTTAACGTTTAAAGTACCCCCTGAAAGTGCACTTGGCAAGTGCGTATAACCTCGAAGTATTAAACACTCGTTAAATGCTAGCGCTACTAGCCCGAGTGGGGATGTCAAACCCTATGGATCCATATCTAAGATTCGCGTTCACGGTTCAAAAACCAATGATTAAACGTTACCGAGCTAAAGGGAATGTTTCTGCCGTTATATAACCCACACATATATAAAGTTTAAGTACTCGTGCCTAGTATGTAAAACATAAAATCCGCATGTATTCTCAGTTCCCAAAACAAGTTAAAGTAAAAAGGGAATGCTATAACTCACAATGATTAGTAGTAATGGTAAGGTAGTAGTCGGAAAGTGGTGTGCAAGTAACGGTCCGAAGTCCTCAACCTAAGTCAAATAGTACTAAGTCAGTAAATCGTCTTAATAGGTTTAAAAGTATGTATTTAAGGTCTTAAGGGTCATCATCATTCATCATCAAACAAAAGGCGTAAAGTAAGTTTCGTTTATGAAAGTAGTTTTCAACAAAGTCTGACTTCAGTCAGTCACCACGATCTCTACCCTTACTGAATTAAGGTGAGACCAGTGGCCATGGCTCCGTCTATGAGTCCCTTAAGTGTGGTAAAATTTACAGAAGCAAACTCGTCTTGGTTTGACCGTGGCGACGGTCTAAGTGCGAGTAGGTCAGAAATTTCTGCACAACGTTAAAGGACATGGTAACGATCGGAGGGCCATAAATCCTAAACCGTAACTCGGATTAAGACGAGTCCTATATGAAAAGTTATCTACACGAACTGAGCTATCTGAAAATCAAGGTTACAGTAGCCCAGGTGTAATGGTCTGTTATAGAAACCAGAAAAACAGAAACTGTACACAGAAAACAGAAAAGTAAATGGACATAGTGACGCTCGGAGGGCCGTAGACTCTAAACCGTAACTCGGATTAAGACGAGTCTTATATGAAAAGTTATCTACTCGAAAAGTTCTATCTAAAAATCAAGGTTAGAACAGCCCAGGTCTACTGGTCTGTTCCAGAAATAGCTGAACAGAAACTTTTGGACAGAAACAGTGGGTTTTAGGTGAGTTCCGGTGTCTTGGTGCTTGATGCTCATCATGGTTCTCATCCTTGATGCGTATAGCTTCAAGTGTACAACTTGTTGATGTGTTAACATCATTTTGACCAAGGTTTGTCCATCATAACTCAAGTGCAAGTGTTGTAGGTGTTTGATGAACCAAGGTTACATGTAAGTTTATGAACAAGTTCATGAACACTAAGAAAGATCACAACCAAGTGTTGGATCCATGATACTTGCACCAAAGTGTAAGCTCTTGTTGGTTTCATGTTCTTGTTCAAGTGTGTAGTAAACAACTAACAAAGAGTAAATTAAACAACATACAAAATAAAGAAAGATGAATGATAAGCCTAAACCAACCATGAAGGTGGTATTCTAGTAACATACAACAAACAAGAGCACAAGTAACAACATGAAGATTATAAACTTTAAATCTTGAAAACAAGTAAAGTAGAACCATAAACTAGAGAGTTTAGATTCTTTTATGTTCTTGGTACTTCATAAACAAAAGAAGTTGTAAGTAACCAAGATCTAAGAAGATGCAAACTAATAAGTTTGATCTTTGAACAACAAACAATAATTAACAAGTAGTAAGCAACTTGAATGATGATGATGAACCTTATGGAATTCGGTTTTTGCAAGCCAAAAGGAAGAAGAAAAGTTTAATACTTACAAGAGAGAAGAGAGAAAATTGAGAGAGTTTGGAGTGGTGTTTGAATGTGTGAGAGAAGAAGTGAGAATGCAAGTAAGTAAGTAGTGTAAAAAAAAGATTTGAATCCCATCCCCCCATGGTAACCCCACGGTTTTGCAGCAAAAAAAAGGGAGAGGGGAGTTGTTTTATGGTTACATGCATGTTAAAGTTCAAAAGTTGGTTAATAAGGGGTGTATGCATGGGAAGGTGTTGTAAGTATCATGTAACAAGATTCTTTACTTAGTTAACTAATCTAGTTGTTACATAATGTAATACTTACATGAAAGATGGGCCAACTAATCCAATTAAGTGTGTAGGGTGGGCTTCTAAGCCCATGTACAAAAATAAAGCCCAAGCATGTATGTAATTAACAAGTAATCCAATAAAAGTCCAATTAAAGCCCAAGTAACCAACTAATCACCATAGTTAATTAAAATGATTAATAAAATTAATCATGAATGTAAATAATATCTTAAAATATTATTCGTGAAAGTTCCGGGTGTCACAAAGACGTTTCGGGCATTTAAAGTTCAAGTACGGGCAATTAAAGCAACACGTAAATGTAATAACATACATTCGATTAATCAAGCGTATTAATAATAATAATTATTATTAAATAACGTTGGAAAAACCAGGGTCGTTACATTACCCACCTGTTAAAGAAAATTTCGTCCCGAAATTTTAAGCTGAGGTAGATGGAGGAGTCGGGAAAAGGTGAGGATACTTCCGCATCATTTGATCCTCTCGTTCCCAAGTAAACTCAGGTCCTCGTTTGGCATTCCATCGCACTCGGACGATCGGAATCTTGTTGCGTTTCAAAGTTTTGATCTCACGATCCATAATCTCAACAGGTTCCTCCACAAAGTGGAGTTTGTCATCAATAGTAAGTTCTTCCAAAGGTATGATGAGTTCGGGTGCAGCAAGACACTTCTTCAAGTTTGACACATGGAAGGTAGGATGAACTGAGCTCAATTGTGCTGGTAGATCCAAACGGTAAGCAACTGGTCCAACACGTTCCAAGATCTCGAAAGGACCAATGTATCGTGGGTTCAACTTTCCACGTTTTCCAAAACGGATCACACCTTTCCAAGGTGCAACCTTCAACATTACACGATCACCAACATTAAATTCAAAGTCTTTCCGTTTAAGATCGGCATAGCTCTTTTGGCGATCACGGGCAGTCTTAAGTCTAGCTTGGATCTGAGCAATCTTCTCCGTGGTTTCGTGAACTACCTCGGGTCCGGTGATTTGCTTTTCGCCTACTTCGGCCCAACAAATAGGAGATCGGCACTTACGACCATACAATGCTTCAAAAGGTGCAGCGTTAATGCTTGAGTGATAACTGTTGTTGTACGAGAATTCGGCGAGTGGCAAATGCCTTTCCCAGGCCTTTCCAAAATCAATGACACATGCACGCAGCATGTCCTCCAAGGTCTGAATCGTTCGTTCACTTTGCCCGTCAGTCTGAGGATGATAAGCAGTACTCATGTCAAGACGAGTTCCCATGGCTTCTTGCAAAGAACGCCAAAATCTGGAAGCAAAACGGGGATCGCGATCGGAGATGATTGATAAAGGTACACCATGACGAGATACAACCTCTTTGATGTACAGCTGAGCAAGTCTTTCCATTGTATCAGTTTCCTTCATCGCTAGGAAGTGTGCAGATTTGGTGAGGCGGTCAACAATAACCCAAATAGCATCGCATCCGCCCACCGTCTTTGGCAGCTTAGTAATGAAATCCATTGTGATCCTTTCCCACTTCCATTGTGGGATTTCCGGCTGTTGAAGTAACCCAGAAGGTCTCTGATGTTCGGCTTTAACCTTCGAGCAAGTCAAACACTTACCAACATAAGTCGCAACGTCCTTCTTAAGATTCGGCCACCAATACTGTTCTTTAAGGTCGTGGTACATCTTACCTGCACCGGGGTGAATCGAATATCTCGATTTGTGTGCTTCATCAAGTATCAGGCTTCGTAGATCTCCATAGTAAGGTACCCAAATTCTTCCGGCATAACATCGGAGTCCAGACTCTCTAACCTCGAATCGAGAGACAAGTATGTTCAAATGCTCGTGAGATATGTTCTCCTCCTTGAGAGCCTCAACTTGGGCTACTCTGATCTGGTTGTTGAGGTTCGAATGGATGGTGATGTTCAGGGCCCTAACACGGAGAGGTGCCGTCCTCTCCTTTCGGCTTAAAGCGTCAGCTACAACATTGGCCTTGCCAGGGTGATAACGGAGTTCACAATCGTAGTCGTTGAGCGTCTCGATCCATCGACGCTGTCTCATATTCAATTGCTTCTGATCGAAGATGTGCTGGAGACTCTTGTGATCGGTGAAGATAGTGCTCTTAGTTCCATACAAATAATGTCTCCACAATTTGAGTGCAAAGACAACGGCTCCAAGTTCAAGATCATGTGTAGTGTAGTTCCGCTCGTGAATCTTCAATTGGCGGGAGGCATAGGCAATAACCTTTGATCGTTGCATCAATACACAACCAAAACCACTCTTCGATGCATCGCAATAAACAACAAAGTCGTCACTGCCTTCAGGAAGTGATAGGATAGGTGCGGAGGTTAACTTCTTCTTCAAAGTTTGGAATGCTGATTCGTGTGTGGGTTCCCAAATGAACTTCTTGCCCTTGTGAGTCAGTGCGGTCAAAGGATGCGCAATCAGAGAAAATCCTTCGATAAACCTTCGATAATAACCGGCGAGACCTAGAAATTGACGAATATGCGTTGGAGTAGTGGGGGTATCCCACTTGCTGATGGCTTCAATCTTGGCGGGATCAACTTTGATACCCTGGTCGCTCACAACATGACCCAAAAACTGTACTTCCTTCAACCAAAATTCGCACTTGGAGAATTTGGCGTAAAGTTGCTCTTGTCTTAAGAGTTCAAGCACTAGCCGAAGGTGTTGCTCATGTTCTTCTTCGCTCTTAGAGTAGATGAGGATATCATCTATGAAGACGATAACAAACTTATCCAAGTAAGGCTTGCAGACACGATTCATGAGATCCATGAACACGGCAGGTGCATTTGTCAAACCGAATGGCATCACGAGGAACTCATAATGACCATAACGGGTCCTGAATGCAGTTTTCATCACGTCACTTTCCTTCACCCTCAGCTGGTGATATCCGGATCGCAAATCGATCTTTGAATAAACGCTCGATCCTTGTAGTTGATCAAAAAGATCATCAATTCGTGGAAGAGGATATCGATTCTTGATAGTCAATTTGTTGAGTTCACGGTAGTCGATACACATACGGAAGGATCCATCCTTCTTCTTTACAAACAACACAGGTGCGCCCCAAGGCGAGAAGCTTGGTTGGATAAACCCTCGATCTAATAGTTCTTGTAGTTGACTCTGTAATTCTTGCATCTCGGAAGGTGCGAGTCTATAAGGTGCGCGAGCTACAGGTGCAGCTCCTGGCACTAAGTCAATCTGAAACTCTACTGCCCTCGGTGGCGGTAATCCAGGTAGTTCTTCGGGAAAGACATCGGAAAACTCGTTCACAATACGCACATCGTTCACGTTCTTCACCTCAGTTTCTACCGCTTTCACATGTGCTAGGACAGCAAAGCGTCCCTTCTTCATAATCTTTTGCGCTTTCACGCAACTAATGAGGTTCAACTTCGAGGTACATCTCTCTCCATAGATAACCAGTGGTTCGCCATCTCCTTGTGGTATGCGAAGTGCTTTATCTCCACAGATAACATCGGCCTTTATCTTGCTCAACCAATCCATACCGACGATCGCGTCAAAACTTCCCAGTTTGATAGGTATCAAATCAATTTCGAAATCTGCACCAGCTATGTTGATAATAGCTCCACGACTAATATGGTCAACCTTTTCAAGTTTTCCATTGGCGACCTCGACAAGCATACTTTCCTTCAAAGGAACTAACGACCAATCTAACTTATCACAAAAATGTCTACACACATAGCTCCTATCGGCACCAGTATCAAATAGGACAGAGGCTAAAAGATTGTTGATCTTGAATATACCTGTCACCAAGTCGGGGTTGTCGCGAGCGTCCCTTGCATTAATGTTGAAGGCTCTAGCACGCGGTGGTCCGCCATCCTTACGCTTGTTAGGACACTCGTTTCTGAAATGGCCCGTCTTTCCACATTCATAACACTTCTTAGGCCCATTGTTGTTGTGGTTTGGCTTCACATTCAAAGTGGTAACCTTGCAATCCTTGCCAACATGTCCAGATCGTTGGCACTTCTCACAGATAACATTGCAATACCCAGTGTGGTGCTTGTAGCACCTATTACATTGTGGTAAGGTTCCTTTGTAGTTCGGATTGGTGCGGTTGTTGTTGTTGGGGTTGGTGTTGTTGTTGTGCATGTTGTTGTTTTGCCTGAACCCTTCATGTCGTTTTACCGGGTTTTGATCATAGTTCCTACCCCTGTTGTTGTTGTGGTTGTTGTCCCATTTCCTCTTTTCACCACTAACAGTTTCAAACTTAGCCTTCTCCGGCTCGTCAAGGATGATTTGATTCAAGAGAGTATGCGCCATGCGCATTGCTTCGGGAACACTTGGTGGCTTGGATGAGGTAACATTACCCTTGATGGACTTAGGAAGTCCCGAGAAGTATTTCTCCAAACGCTTAAATTCGGGGGTGACCATGGTTGGACACATAAGAGCCAATTCCAAAAACCTACGGTTGTAGCTGTTAAGGTCGTTCCCTACGGTCTTCAATTGCATAAATTCGATTTCCATCTTTTGAATCTCGGTTCTCGGACAGTATTCCTCGATCATAGCACATTTAAATTCTTCCCAAGGCGTAGCATACGCCTCATCAATTCCTTTCGCTTGGGCCATGGTATTCCACCATGTGAGCGCGCCATCAGACAGTGTGCAAGATGCAAATTTCGTTTTGTTAGCCTCAGAACAATTGCTAACCCTGAATACCGATTCCAACTTTTCGAACCATCTGGTGAGACCGACGGGTCCCTCAGTGCCACTGAAGTAGTGTGGCTTGCAGTTTTGGAATTCTTTGTAAGTACACCCATCTCGGACGACAGGTGGATTGACAGGCGGTGGTGGTGGAACTTGGGGTGGTCTTTCAGCTAGTGCAGCAGCGACTCGCTCGTTAATCATATCCTCAATTTGTGCCGCGGTGGGGATAGATCTCCCGTTGACCATGATGTTCTATACAAACATTTTGACTCAAGTCAAAATCCATTATGCAAATAATAATAATATAGTATATAACAACCAACATGAAAACAGCACAACACATGTTGATTAAGTAATGCAAGCATATATAAGTACCACAAAATCATGATATGATAACGTAAATAGAACACTTGCGCACAAAGTAACAACACAAATTCCATTCATTAACGATAATAAGTTCATACATTGCAATAAGTTCGTACATTACATAAGTGAAATATGAAATTACAAAAGAGATTACAATACAGAATCTAGTACAAAGTCCTACGGCGATGGTGGGTACAAGATGTCCAAAACATGAGCCAACTGCTCCTCGAGCTCAGTAACTCGAGTCTGGAGAATCTCAATCTCCCGCCTCATTTCCTCATTAGAGGAAGATGGTGGGGCAGGTGGTGCTGGCGGTGCAGGTGGAGCCGGTGGTGCTGAAGTGGATGGTCCGGCTCTGGGTGGAGACGGTAATATCAGTGGGTCGGCGGGGTACGGCACCAGCCGTTTACGAGCAGTGATCCTACGACGCCGACCATAAGCGTCAGTGATAGTACGACCAGGAATTATGCCAGCGAAGCGATACCGCTTCTTCGGCGGGGTAGAAGGTGCCTGAATCGGTCGGTCAGCGGGATCCTCCTCACCACTGGAGTCGTCAGATGAGGTGTCGTCTGAAGAAGCATCGGTGGAAGAACCGTCGTCTGAATCATGCGGTGGTGGTGCGGGTGGCTCAACATATCCGAAAGCGGCCAACATCTGTCGGTGTCGGCCTGGCGTGATCACGGCTAAGCGGCCGTCGGCAGTGCGTCGGCAAGGTGTGCGAAAGTGATTACGGAAGGGTCCTTCCCCGAACTCCGCGGGGATCTCCATGCCACCAATGCGAGCCAGTTGCCTCAGGGGTCTGGAAGAAGACGCCGGGATAGGCACACTAGAGCTAGCTCCAGAACTAGAGGCGCCGGGGTCGCCAGTGGGTGTCGGGGCCGGAATGTCGGCAGCAGCAGCAGCAACAGGTGCAGCAGTGGGTGGAACAACGGGGCCTGAGCCGCTCGGGATGTCAGTAGGTGGAACGTCCGACATCTGAACAAGGAAAAATAAATTTTCCATGTCAGTATGTCATAAAGCAAGCAAATAATAGGCCAACAGTTTATATCATGTATAACAATAAGTAGCATGGCAATATCAGTAATCGTATGAAACTAGCATGCAATCGAAGGCAAGTAATAGCATGCAGTAGTGAAATCATGTAGTAGCATACGGCATATAGCAGTAACAGTAAGCAGCAGCATGCAGTAAGTTTAGCGGAAACAAGTAAACTAACAAGTTGTAGATTAGCCCTATTAGTGAATCCTACTCGGGTCGGTCTTAGACTCACTAATGCATCCTAATTCCCTACAACCAATGCTCTGATACCAAATGTGATGCCCCGTACTAAATCATCATGTACGGACCATCAACAACAGGATCATTACAAGGTTAAGTACTATATGCGTTTTCAAAACAGAGTTTACATTCATAAATAAAAGTGACGTCATAACATACGTCAATTGTTTTACAAATCAAAAGTATGCTTCGCTAAGTAGAAGCATTAAATAAGTGTACGTGACCATAATGGTCGTTACATAACATAAGTTCATAAGTAAAAAGTTTGAATGCAACATAAGCAGTCATGCGATAACAACTCTAGGCAGCGGGTTCTACAGCACGACTAGTAAGATAGCGGAAGCGACTTCAAGCACCTGAGAAAATACATGCTTAAAAAGGTCAACACAAAGGTTGGTGAGCTATAGTTTAAGTATAACAGTAATGTAAGTAGGCCACGAGATTTCAGTGCTACAACGAGCGTTTCAAGAGTATGTAAAAGTATATGCTTAACCGTGGGCACCCGGTAACTAACTTAACGTTTAAAGTACCCCCTGAAAGTGCACTTGGCAAGTGCGTATAACCTCGAAGTATTAAACACTCGTTAAATGCTAGCGCTACTAGCCCGAGTGGGGATGTCAAACCCTATGGATCCATATCTAAGATTCGCGTTCACGGTTCAAAAACCAATGATTAAACGTTACCGAGCTAAAGGGAATGTTTCTGCCGTTATATAACCCACACATATATAAAGTTTAAGTACTCGTGCCTAGTATGTAAAACATAAAATCCGCATGTATTCTCAGTTCCCAAAACAAGTTAAAGTAAAAAGGGAATGCTATAACTCACAATGATTAGTAGTAATGGTAAGGTAGTAGTCGGAAAGTGGTGTGCAAGTAACGGTCCGAAGTCCTCAACCTAAGTCAAATAGTACTAAGTCAGTAAATCGTCTTAATAGGTTTAAAAGTATGTATTTAAGGTCTTAAGGGTCATCATCATTCATCATCAAACAAAAGGCGTAAAGTAAGTTTCGTTTATGAAAGTAGTTTTCAACAAAGTCTGACTTCAGTCAGTCACCACGATCTCTACCCTTACTGAATTAAGGTGAGACCAGTGGCCATGGCTCCGTCTATGAGTCCCTTAAGTGTGGTAAAATTTACAGAAGCAAACTCGTCTTGGTTTGACCGTGGCGACGGTCTAAGTGCGAGTAGGTCAGAAATTTCTGCACAACGTTAAAGGACATGGTAACGATCGGAGGGCCATAAATCCTAAACCGTAACTCGGATTAAGACGAGTCCTATATGAAAAGTTATCTACACGAACTGAGCTATCTGAAAATCAAGGTTACAGTAGCCCAGGTGTAATGGTCTGTTATAGAAACCAGAAAAACAGAAACTGTACACAGAAAACAGAAAAGTAAATGGACATAGTGACGCTCGGAGGGCCGTAGACTCTAAACCGTAACTCGGATTAAGACGAGTCTTATATGAAAAGTTATCTACTCGAAAAGTTCTATCTAAAAATCAAGGTTAGAACAGCCCAGGTCTACTGGTCTGTTCCAGAAATAGCTGAACAGAAACTTTTGGACAGAAACAGTGGGTTTTAGGTGAGTTCCGGTGTCTTGGTGCTTGATGCTCATCATGGTTCTCATCCTTGATGCGTATAGCTTCAAGTGTACAACTTGTTGATGTGTTAACATCATTTTGACCAAGGTTTGTCCATCATAACTCAAGTGCAAGTGTTGTAGGTGTTTGATGAACCAAGGTTACATGTAAGTTTATGAACAAGTTCATGAACACTAAGAAAGATCACAACCAAGTGTTGGATCCATGATACTTGCACCAAAGTGTAAGCTCTTGTTGGTTTCATGTTCTTGTTCAAGTGTGTAGTAAACAACTAACAAAGAGTAAATTAAACAACATACAAAATAAAGAAAGATGAATGATAAGCCTAAACCAACCATGAAGGTGGTATTCTAGTAACATACAACAAACAAGAGCACAAGTAACAACATGAAGATTATAAACTTTAAATCTTGAAAACAAGTAAAGTAGAACCATAAACTAGAGAGTTTAGATTCTTTTATGTTCTTGGTACTTCATAAACAAAAGAAGTTGTAAGTAACCAAGATCTAAGAAGATGCAAACTAATAAGTTTGATCTTTGAACAACAAACAATAATTAACAAGTAGTAAGCAACTTGAATGATGATGATGAACCTTATGGAATTCGGTTTTTGCAAGCCAAAAGGAAGAAGAAAAGTTTAATACTTACAAGAGAGAAGAGAGAAAATTGAGAGAGTTTGGAGTGGTGTTTGAATGTGTGAGAGAAGAAGTGAGAATGCAAGTAAGTAAGTAGTGTAAAAAAAAGATTTGAATCCCATCCCCCCATGGTAACCCCACGGTTTTGCAGCAAAAAAAAGGGAGAGGGGAGTTGTTTTATGGTTACATGCATGTTAAAGTTCAAAAGTTGGTTAATAAGGGGTGTATGCATGGGAAGGTGTTGTAAGTATCATGTAACAAGATTCTTTACTTAGTTAACTAATCTAGTTGTTACATAATGTAATACTTACATGAAAGATGGGCCAACTAATCCAATTAAGTGTGTAGGGTGGGCTTCTAAGCCCATGTACAAAAATAAAGCCCAAGCATGTATGTAATTAACAAGTAATCCAATAAAAGTCCAATTAAAGCCCAAGTAACCAACTAATCACCATAGTTAATTAAAATGATTAATAAAATTAATCATGAATGTAAATAATATCTTAAAATATTATTCGTGAAAGTTCCGGGTGTCACAAAGACGTTTCGGGCATTTAAAGTTCAAGTACGGGCAATTAAAGCAACACGTAAATGTAATAACATACATTCGATTAATCAAGCGTATTAATAATAATAATTATTATTAAATAACGTTGGAAAAACCAGGGTCGTTACAGTTTTAATACTTTGTTTAATGAATACACCAGGTTATCGACTGCGTGTAAACCAAGGTTTTACTACTTTGTTAACAATTACACCAATTACCCTTGAATGTAATTTCACCCCTGTTTTAATTATTCTAGTGGCTATTAATCCATTCCCGTGTCCGGTTAAATGAACGATTATTCGTACATATAAATACCCCGCCCATCGTGTCCGATCGAGTGTATATGGTAATTTATAGGGACGCCCAATTGTAAATCTTTATATTAACATTAACAAACTTTCATTTAGTTAAACAAATATAAAGCCCATTAATAGCCCATAGTCTAATTTCCACAAGTGTCGTTCTTTTATCCAAACCCCAATTATGGTACAAAGCCCAATTAACCAATTTTAGTAATTAGCCCAACATCATGATTACTTCGTTTTAAATAAGCATAATAATAACTTAGCTACGAGACATTAATATAAAAAGGTTGAACATAACTTACAATGATTAAAAATAGCGTAGCGTTACACGGACAGAATTTCGACTTACACCCTTACAATATTCGCTAACATACCCTTATTATTAGAATTATAATTAAAATTAAAATATAAATTATAAATATAAATATAAATTTTACGTATGAATGAGGAAGAAAAAGATGATGATTTTGATCAGAATTCGGTTGGCTTTATAGGCAGTTTTCAATTTTGGGGCTCCGCGACTCGCGGTGAAAACCTCTTCAAACTCCGCGAGTCGCGGAGGTTACTTTCACAGCTCAGTCCTTGGAGTTTTTCTCTGCCGACGGTTTTTTTATTTATAAATATAATATATATATAATTAATATAATTAATTATATATTATATTATATTTATATACATAGTTAACTTGTAATTTTTAGTCCGTTGCGTCGAGCGTTAAGAGTTGACTCTGGTCCCGGTTCTGGATTTTCGAACGTCCTCGCGTACAATTTAATATCTTGTACTTTGCGTTTTGAATCTTGTACTTTTGTAATTTCGAGACGTTTCTTATCAATAATTGGAACCTTTTTTATTGTCTTTTGTACTTTTGAGCTTTTTGGTCGTTTGCGTCTAAAATTCGTCAAATCTGTCTTTTGTCTTCACCTTTTATTATACAAACGAATATCACTTGTAAATAGAACAATTGCAACTAAAAGCTTGTCTTTCTTGAGGAATAATGCTATGAAATATATGTTCGTTTTTAGCATTATCAAATATTCCCACACTTGAGCGTTGCTTGTCCTCAAGCAATATTGTCTTGAAATACTAGAATCACTTCTTTATTCTTCACACTTTGTACATCAGTGATTTCTATACGGCGGTATAAACAATGGTAGTAACGATATGGTTTACAGTCCCACATGACTATAAAAATTTAGATCCATTAAAGAAATTGGATCTTTATGAAAACATTTGATTTTTTGAAATCTAGTTTTTACCCTAGATAAGTTTTCCGGAATAACCCTTTACCGGTGTTTGCAAAATATTTTTGTGGGTTTGGTGGGTTTCAGATTTGAAAATTTTAGCTCAAAACTTGCGGTTTTGTGTCACCCACTTGCTAACCTTGTATTTGAAAAGCAACACGTCCAGTTTACTTGTCCCGTATATTACCTTTCGGTAAACTACCGTCCGGTTGAAAGGAAAGCGTTGAACAAGCAACTGTTAAGGCAATGTCCCATGACATGCTTTTGATTATGGTCTATAACGTGTCGGACGCAATTACTATCCTTGGTAGGAGCAATAGTAAAGCTCACCCTTATAATTTTTCGGCCTGGCACAAGGTCCTGTCTTTGACCATGCTATGCAACCACCGTTCTTACGGTTGACACCCGATTTAGTTCAGGTGACCTAATGAATTCCAGGTGAATTCCTAGGATTTTACGTTCAATGGTAATGAACGCATTGAAAATAGGGTTTTCGGAAAACAAATCGGTTTATAATTTTGATCAAAATATTTTATCGTTTAAGCTCGAGTTTAGATATCATCGAATTCAATGAGTTTGTAATTCTCAATCTTTAAGGTCAATCTCTAGGATTGAGTAATATCAGTCTTAAAAGCTGATTTTTAATCTTTAAGGAGATTATCCTTTCTGGGGATCTGATTCATTAGTCTTATCCAGCTAATTTGCATGGTGCCCCCCCCATTGTACGAGATAAATCCTTCTCATGGTTAGGATAAATCTGACCACTTGGCGACCCTGTTTAATGCTGAGGTCCGTGGATTTCCTGCTGATTTTAGTGATGACTTTTCTAGATTTTTCGTCAACCTACAGCTGGTCTGGACGACAACTTCATGACCTAAATCAAGAAGCGCGTGTCTTTTTCGGAAGACTTTACTTCCTTTTAATGATGGAATTGATTCATCGTGTAGATCCATCTCTTCTTTTCTTTCATCGGGTAAAACAGTTTAGTTTAGTCCAAAGCAAAAGTATTTTCAGTTATTTGTTACAGATATATGTGACATATGTTTAAAATAACTTGGTAAATTTTCCCACACTTGGCTTTTATTTTCCTTTTTATCGTCCTCTATTCCATTTTAAATGAATTTTAACATTTTAGTTTGTTTCTTAATTTATGTCCTTTCCGAGGTAACAATAATTTCGGTGTTAAAACCTAGTTTTATCGTTCATAAATATGTATAAACATGATTTTGAATTCATTTAATTGAAAATTTTGAAAAATTTTACTAGAATTGGGTAGTCAGTATAAAAGACTAGGGCTGTTCTTTTTTATCAGAGAGCGGTAGTCAGTATAAAAGACTAGGGCTGTTCTTTTTTATCAGAGAGCACTAGATTCTAATACAACTACTGCTTTACTAGTATTTTTAATGGTAACCAAGTGTTTAATATAAAAATTTTAAAATCCGAAAGAATTTAACTCCTTCCCACACTTAAGATCTTGCAATGCCCTCATTTGCAAGAAATCAGTAACAATTTAAATTATTGAGGGTGATTTGTGTGAAAATGATTAAATTTTACCAAAGTTTCCAAATATATTGGCGTTTGTTTGCTGAATGATAAATGGTGCACATCATTTGTTCATTCCGTCTTGTTGTTATTTCACATATATTTTGCATCTTGTCGTCAAAATTAGTTGCTTTTGCTGAACTTAATGCCAGTCTTTGAAAATGCGTTGTTTTACCCTGTTGTGTTCATAAGATAAACTGCAAACATATATACATATTTTTGAAGTTTGGTATATTACCCCACATTCAAAAATTATTAAAGTCTAAGAATAAAAGTTAGATAATTATAAAAATGATTACAATATTAACAAAAGTATTAAACGTATCAATAATTACAAATTACAAAATAATAAAAAAAATAATAAGTAAACTAAGGATGATATTGGTACCAATAGGGGTTCCAGGCATAACCATAAGTGCTATAGAATGCTTCGGCAGGGTCATACGTAGGATATGGTGGCTGCATCTCTATCGACCAAGGAGGGAAGATGGGTTTCGGTGTAGGAATATAGTTTCTACCTATATGTTGGCAATGAGCTATGATCTGGTTCTGATGAACTTGCCAATCTTCAAATGCTCTCTGTCTAGCATTTTCGTATTCCTGAGAAGCTATAAACCTATGCATTTCTTGCATCTCATTCCCCCCTCCTACATTACCTTGCTGCTGGTTTCTCTCCACCTGTGGATGTCTACCATGGTATCGTACTGCGGCGTTATTTCGCCTCTTCAAAACTTTCGCACCATGGTATACATTTAAACCTATAGTATCGCGGGGTTCCGGCTCTTCTAGTAATAATCCCCCCCGACTTATATCCACACCGAGATATTCACCAATCAAAGTAATAAAAATACCACCTCCTATTATGCTATGTGGTCGCATCCCCCGAACCATAGCTGATAAATAATAACCCACACAATATGGTATACTTACAGCGCTTTGTGGGTCTCGAATACACATATGGTAAAACAAATCCTGTTCATTTACTTTTTCTTTGTTCTTACCCCTTTGTGTAATCGAATTAGCTAAAAACCTATGTATCACTCTTAATTCGGCTCTATCTATATCCAAATAAGAGTAATTTCCCCCTTTGAAACGGTGATGGCTTGTCATTTGACTCCACACACCGTGTGTATCAAAATTCTCATCTATCTTTCTACCGTTTAGTATCAATCCTCTACAATCGGCAGACGCTAACTCCTCAGGCGTATATATACGTAAAGCCTGAGCCATGTCCAGTAAAGACATGTGGCGCATCGAACCGCCTAACAAAAATCTAATAAAAGAACGATCGGTTAAACTAGCTACCCGATCATTCAACTCTATACTACATAACAATTCTTCACACCATACTTTATATACAGGTCTACGTATGGTGAATAAACATATCCAGTCATTAAAAGAAGAATTACCATACCTCTGTACAAGTAATTCCCTAATTGGCCCGGCCAATTCTACAGCTTCTAAGGGTCCCCATTCTATGACCCTTGGTACCTCAACAACCTTAGAATGAAGAGTATGCAAACCCCTTTGATATTTTGGATAATCTATCCAAAGTCTGTCAAATCTCAGGTTCGGGTGCAACTCTTCCAAGTGCATATCGGAAAAGGTCATGACTGGATGAGGTACATCCTGCTTGTAGTAGTTATCCACCTCCTGTTGTTCCAAATTCTCAGCAGGAGCATTGCGGGCTTGGGATGAAGATTCACCCCTTTCATTCTGCAAAACACATCAAACACAGTTTTTGTGCATCCAAATATGCATTAGTGTCAGCAAAATCATCAATCAAAATAATTACAATGACATTATCAATTTATATCAAACTTAAGCTTATTTTCACATTTTTATCAAATCTACACTTTTTCAAATAAGCATATACGAAAATGTTCGCCAAGTTCATAAGCATTCAACTCAAATAACATGTCAAAATAATCATTACTAGCAATTAAACAAGTCTCAAATGGCATTATCTTTCAAAAATCAAGTTCATGAATTTTAGACTTGAAAAAGTCCACTTTAATTCTCAAAATCATGTTTAGGCTCAAAGTTTGGATCATTTAACTACCTAAACATGTTACACTACTTAATTTAGCAACAATTCATGACAAAAATCGGCCATAACCTGTTTATATCAAAAAGCCCCAAATTTGCTCAAGAACACAAACCCTAGATTACTCAAAATTTGAAGTTTAAGGCTTCTAATTATGTTAAACAGCATCAATCTAGGTTATACAAGCATAATACATAAACAATTTTAGTCTAATTACACTAAAAAGCATCAAAATCAAATTGGGGAAAAAATTGCTCAAGAACATCAAATTTCGAATTAAATGGTGTTTAGGTGTAGAAATTTACCGTTTTTCTTGAGTAATTCTTAGATAGCATCCTTCTCAACATGATTTTAGCAAAAAATTTGGTGATTAACGGTTAAAAATTGGGATTTTTGGGGGTGTTTTTCGGGTTTTTCGGGTCTATTTTCGCAGCAGTTTTTGAGTTTTTGGGTTGGGGACTGAAACTGATCGTGCAGCTCTTTTTATTTTTTTTTCTGTAATCCGGCCCCTCCGCGAGTCGCGGCGAAATGCACTTCAAACTCCGCGACTCGCGGAGTTTTTTTTTTTTTTTTTTTTTTTTTTTATAATCATTAACTTTTGAAAACAATTAAGAAATTAATTTTAAAATTTTGTTTCCCTTGTTATTTAGGACGAGGTCGTTTCGGATCGATGTCCTAGTCCGTCTCTCGACAAAATTTTAAAATTTGTCTTTTTGTAGCGATTGTTTTAAAAGCTAAGATTTTTGGGTTTTTTTAATGTTTTTGGCATACTTTAAATTAATAAGATTAAAAATAATGATAATAAAAGTTCTCGTCCCTCCCTTGGGTAAAGCAATTTCGGTTCAAAGACCTAGTCTTCTACTTACGACGAATTTTAAAAATCATATTCTTAACTTAATGAGATAAAGTAAATTTTTGTTTTTAAATTCACACAACTTAAATATAAAATTCAAAATTAATATTAAAAATTCACACCAAACTCAAAATTTAAAATGCATAAAATTAAAATTTTATATTTTAAAAATTAAAAAATTCACACCAAACTTAAAATTTGAAATGCATAAAATTAAAATTTTATATTTTAAAAATTCACACCAAACTTAATTTAAAAATTCATAAATTCATATCAAACTTATATTAATTTTTCAAATATTTTAAATATATTGTTTTTACAAAGTTTACAATATTAATTTAAGATTTAAATATTAATTTTAAAAACATGGTAAAAATAAATTTAAAAATCTTTTTGTCTTTTTATCCCACTTTAATCAATCAAATATTATCAAATATATGCGCCCCTCTTTTCGGTAAAGTAATTTCGGTTCCAAGACCTAATTTAACTCATGACGAATTTTTGAAATATTTTGGGTTGATTGTTTAAAGATATTTATACCTTATAATAAACGTTAAATTTCGCAGTGATGTAATAAATTTTTGAATGATATCAATAATTTCGGTCGTCAAACCTAATTTTATTCAATATCAATTTAATACTTTTTAGCGAACAAATTAGCGTTTATTATCAAAAGGTTAAAAATAAAAATAAAAATAAAAACTGTACAGACATACCTGTGGAATAGATTTCTTAGTTATATGATCTATCCCATTCATAAGATAGTCGGTTTAATTGATTTTCCATGGCTACATAGGCGTAACCTCGAGCATTCAGTGTCTTTTCTTCTAAACATATGAACGGTCCGTCTCTGCATAAAGTAACAAATTCGGTATTTGAATAGGTTTGATTATTTGAACATTTACCTCCATGTGACCATTTTCCGCATTTGTGACATCTTTCTAGGTGTCGTGCTCTTCTTTTCGCTGCGGATTTTGATTTTCCTTTACCAAATTGTAACTTATTATCTTCGCATCTGGATTCTTTTCTAACTCCGTCCATTCTTTCTCTGATTACTGATACAATTTCACTCGGTAGTATGTCATTATTACGTTTAGTGATCAAAGCGTGTAGCATTAGACCATGGTTTAGTTCACAGGCAGTCTTCATTTCGTAAAAACCTAAAAAAATAAAAATTCAGAATGGGGGGAGAAGACTAGTTCTTTAGGGTCTGCTAGGGAAAGACCATTCGGGTTCCATTTTCGAGAACTACACGAAAACAGACAATCTAACTCTAACAGAAATACATATTATCCTTTAAAGACTTGATTCTCCCCACACTTAGTTAGCTGTGGTGTCGAAATTGTGATTAACTTCGTTGTCGACTTCCATCGGACCATGTATGTAATGTTTAACTCTGTGACCATTAACTTTAAATTCTATCCCATTTGAATTTATTAATTCTATCATTCCGTATGGGAAAACTCTTTTGACTATGAATGGTCCAGACCATCTTGATTTCAATTTTCCAGGAAATAGCTTGAATCGTGAATTGAAAAGAAGAACTCTGTCTCCTTCTTTAAATTCTTTTGAACTTCTGATTCTTTTATCATGCCATTTCTTCGTTCTTTCTTTATAGATTAACGAATTTTCGTATGCTTCATGTCTTAATTCTTCTAATTCATTTAGTTGACTTAATTGTAGACGTCCGGCTTCATGTAAATCAAGATTACATGTCTTCAAAGCCCAAAATACTTTGTGTTCAATTTCTACTGGAAGATGACATGCTTTTCCATAAACAAGTCTAAAAGGTGTGGTTCCAATTGGAGTTTTGTAGGCTGTTCTAAAAGCCCAGAGTGCATCCTCCAATTTAATGGACCATTCCTTCGGATTTGATCCTACAGTTTTCTCTAGAATACGTTTTAAAGCTCGGTTGGTATTTTCAACTTGTCCACTTGTTTATGGATGATATGCGGTGGAGATTTTATGAGTTACTCCATATCTTTTAAGAACTTTCTCAAGTTGATTATTACAGAAATGAGTACCCCGATCACTTATTAAAGCTTTCGGTGTTCCAAACCTTGCAAAAAGACGTTTTAAAAAGTTGACTACAACTCGTGCATCGTTAGTTGGGAGAGCTTGTGCTTCCGCCCATTTAGATACATAATCAATGGCTACGAGTATATATAGATTATTATGAGATTTTGGAAATGGACCCATAAAGTCAATACCCCAAATGTCAAATACTTCACATACTTGGATGACATTTTGTGGCATTTCATCACGTTGACTTATTTTTCCGGCCCTTTGACATGCATCACAGGATTTGCAAAGAAGGTGTGCGTCTTTGTAAATTGTAGGCCAATAGAATCCAGCTTCATAAACTTTTCTTGCTGTTAGTTGAGGCCCATAATGCCCTCCTGTTGGTCCTGTGTGACAATGGTTTAAAATTTTACTAGCTTCATCTCCAAATACACATCGGCGTATTATTCCATCGGGACAACTTTTAAACAGATGTGGATCTTCCCAGAAATTGTGTTTTATATCACTGAAGAATTTCTTTCGTCTTTGGTACGATAATCCTTTTTCAAGGAATCCACAAACTAAGTAGTTTGCATAGTCTGCAAACCATGGGATTTCTTTATAATCTATCTTCAATAGATATTCATCAGGAAAGTTGTCTTGTATGGCTGATTCATTCAGAACTTCTAATTCGGGATTTTCAAGACGAGAAAGATGATCAGCGGCGAGATTTTCTGCTCCTCTTTTATCTCGGATTTCAATATCAAACTCTTGTAAGAGTAAGATCCAACGGATTAATCTTGGTTTAGCATCTTGTTTTGAAAATAGGTATCTAAGAGCAGAATGGTCGGTATAGACCACCGTTTTTGCTAGAACGAGATATGATCGAAATTTGTCAAAAGCAAAGACAATAGCAAGGAGTTCTTTTTCAGTAGTTGTATAGTTCGTTTGTGCTCCTTGTAATGTCTTACTAGCATAATATATAGGTTGAAATCGTTTTTCAATCCTTTGTCCTAAAACGGCTCCCATTGCAAAATCACTTGCATCGCACATTAGTTCAAATGGTAGATTCCAATTTGGTGTTATCATGATCGGCGCATTACTGAGTTTCTCTTTAAGAATATTAAAAGATTTGATACACTCATCTGAAAAGATGAATGGAGCATCCTTTTCTAGGAGTTTATTCATAGGAGTGGCAATTTTAGAAAAATCTTTTATGAAACGTCGGTAAAAACCGGCATGCCCTAGAAAACTCCTAACTCCTCTAACATTGGTGGGATGTGGAAGTTTAGCAATTACATCTACTTTAGCTCTATCCACTTCAATTCCTTCTTTTGAAATTTTATGTCCAAGAACGATGCCTTCTTTAACCATGAAATGGCATTTCTCCCAATTAAGTACTAGATTGGATTGTTCGCATCTAAGAAGCATTCGTTCCAGATTAACTAGACATGATTCAAATGTATCACCAAAGACTGAAAAGTCATCCATGAAAACTTCCATGCATTCTTCTATCATGTCGTGAAAAATCGCCATCATACACCTTTGAAAGGTTGCAGGGGCGTTGCAAAGTCCAAATGGCATGCGTTTGTAAGCAAAAGTACCATAAGGGCACGTAAATGTGGTTTTCTCTTGGTCTTCGGGTGCTATTGGAATTTGAAAATATCCGGAAAATCCATCTAGAAAACAATAGTAACTATTTCCGGCTAATCTTTCCAACATTTGATCTATGAAAGGTAAGGGAAAGTGATCTTTTCTGGTGGCGTCATTTAATTTTCTATAATCAATACATACACGCCATCATGTTACAGTCCTAGTAGGAATAAGCTCATTTTTCTCATTTGTAATGACAGTCATACCACCCTTCTTAGGCACGCATTGAACTGGGCTTACCCATGGGCTATCAGAAATTGGATATATCAAACCTGCATCTAGCAGTTTAATAATCTCTTTCTTAACTACATCTTGCATATTAGGATTTAGTCTTCGTTGGCGTTGCACATACGTTTTATGACCTTCTTCCATAAGGATTTTATGTGTGCAATACGAAGGACTTATTCCTTTAATATCATGAATCTTCCATGCAATGGCTGGTTTATGAGCTTTCAACACAGAAATGAGTTGTGATTTCTCATTTTCAGTAAGAGAAGACGATATTATTACAGGTAATTCAGATTCACCATGTAAATAAGCGTATTCCAAATGGTTTGGAAGTGGCTTTAACTCTAATTTCGGAGGTTCTTCTATCGATGATTTATATCGATATCTGTCTTCTTCTTTTAGCATTTGAATTTCTTCTGTTGTTGGTTCATATCCATTAGCTATAAGTGTAGCTAACATTTCAGCTTCATCAATTGGTTCATTACCTTCTCCTAAAGAACATTCTCCTGTTCCTTGTAATTCTGGAAATTCTTCTAATAATTCTGCATGTGCATCTATAGTTTGAATATAATAACATGTATCATCTGCAGATTGTGGTTGTTGCATTGCTCTATCAACTGAAAAGGTAACACTCTCATCCTCTATACTTAGGGTCAGTTTCTTACCGAACACGTCTATCATTGCTTTAGCCGTGTTTAAGAATGGTCTTCCTAATATGAGAGGAACTTGAGAATCTTCTTCCATGTCCAGAACAACAAAATCTACTGGAAATACTAAAGTACCAACTTTAACTAGCATGTTCTCCATTATCCCTCTAGGATATTTTATTGATCTATCGGCTAGTTGTATGCTTATTCTGGTTGGTTTCAATTCTCCAAGGTCTAGTTTAGCGTATAGTGAATACGGCATTAGATTTATACTAGCACCTAAGTCTGCCAATGCTTCTATTGAACTAAGACTACCCAGAAAACATGGAATTGTGAAACTTCCTGGATCAGATAGTTTTTCTGGTATCTTATTCAACAGCACTGCTGAACAATTAGCATTCATAGTAACAGCCGAGAGTTCTTCCATTTTCTTTCTATTTGAGATTAGATCTTTCAAGAATTTAGCATATCTTGGCATTCCTGAAATCACATCAATGAAAGGAAGATTTACATTTATCTGTTTAAACATATCCAAAAATTTGGATTGCTCGGCTTCAAGTTTTTCTTTCTTCATTTTACTCGGGTAAGGAAGTGGTGGTTGGTATGGTTTAACATAAGGTTTATCCTTAACTGTGTTATTTTCATTAACCTTTTCAACTACCGGTTCTTTTTCCTTATCTTGATCAGGTTGTGGTTCTTGTGGAGTAGGAATAGTTTCATCAGAAGTTACAGGTATTTCAGGTGGTTTAAGTGTTGTACCACTTCTTGTGGTAATAGCTTTAGCTGTTTCATTCCGGGGGTTAGCGTTTGTATCACTAGGTAGACTTCCCGGTTTTCTTTCACCTATTAACCTTGCTAGGTTACTTACTTCTTGTTCCAGATTTTGAATAGAAGCTTGTTGATTTCTAAATGCTTGAGCATTTTGTTCATTGGTTTGTTTCTGAGATGTGAAAAACTGTGTTTGAGTTTCAACTAGCTTCGTCATCATATCTTCTAAATTCGGCTTTTTATCATCGGTTTGTTGTGGTGGTTTGTTTTGAAAATTCGGTCTTTGCTGGTTGTAAGTATTATTGGATACTTGTTGATTGCTAGGACTTTGTTGGTTGTTGTATGGAATATTTCGGTTATAATTCTGGTTTTGATTGTAAATTGGTCTTGGCGGTTGATAATTATTCTGATAATTATTTCCAGGCCTTTGGTTTATGTATGAAATATTCTCTCTTTGTTCCATTGTTAATTCAATACTGAGACAATCTTTTGTCAAATGTGGTCCTCCACACTGCTCACAACTAATTCGTATTGAGTGAATATCCTTAGTCATCTTTTCCATTCGTCTCTCTACAGCATCTATCTTTGCGGAAATGGAATCTAAGTCATGGCTAGAATCGGCTCTAGCTGCTTTAGATGATCTAATGATATCTTTTTCTTGGTGCCACTCATGTGAGTGGGAAGCAGTATTATCAATAATTTTGTAAGCATCAGTTTCGGTTTTCTTCATAATAGAACCACCAGCTGCTATATCTATGTCTTTTCTTGTAGTGATGTCGCATCCTTGGTAGAATATTTGTACTATTTGACAGGTGTCTAAACCATGTTGCGGATATCCTCTTAATAACTTTCCATATCTTGTCCACGCCTCATATAGAGTTTCATTTGGTTTCTGTGTGAACGTAACAATTTCTGCTTGAAGTCTTACGGCTTTAGATGCAGGAAAGAATTGTTTAAGAAATTTGTCAATTAAAACATCCCATGTATCAATCGCCCCTTCAGGTAACGATTCCAACCAATCTTTGGCTTCTCCCTTCAAAGTCCAGGGAAATAACATGAGATATATCTGTTCATCCTCCACTTCTCGGATTTTAAATAGTGTGCAGATCCTATTAAAGGTACGTAGATGTTCATTTGGATCTTCCTTCGGCGCACCACTAAATTGGCATTGATTAGTCACCATGTGTAGAATTTGTCCTTTGATTTCATAATCTGGCGCATTAATGTCTGGATGAGTAATTGCGTGACCTTGGCCAGTGCGTTTAGCTCTCATTCGGTCTTCCATACTTAAAGGTTCCAGATTCTCCATAATTGAATTTGTTGAAACGGTATCACTAGATGATTCTGATTTAATGGTTCGTTCCTCAACAATCTCTGTTTGAATGATTGGTGGTTCCGGAGGAAAGTTTAGTGGTTCAGGATCTACGAACCGTTCCTGAATATTCTCCGGATTCTCAATTGTGAGGTCGGGTTCAAAAAATGGATTATCGGAAATTTGAACTGAAGTACTTGGTCGACTGGATGACGATTCTAAAGAAAAATCAACGGCGGTTATATTTGCTAAATGTCTTGATCTAGTTACAGGTGGTGAACGTACAAAAGGTGATGAACGTTTTGCTCGGTGCATTCACTGAATATCCTATTAGTTTTTAAAAGGAAAGAAAAATTATAATAAGTTATCCAATCAATAGACTTTTCTGATTTTGCCCACGTTTCGAATAGCCAAAAGATGCAGCAGAGGGGCAGGATTCGTTTGGTCTCAATATAATTGAGGACTGTTTGGCTCCAATAACCCGGTCCACGTACAAATCCAACTATTACTACGAACCAGAAAATTTTGATGTCTATCAATTTAACCACTCAAAATAGATTTTCGTAATTTTAAGAAATTTAGATAAGAAGTAGAATAAAAATCTATGTCCTAAAAACTAGAATGGCGAGAAATGAGAAAGAAAAAGAGTTCGTCGAAAAAGGTCGAAAAAGAAAAAAAAAATGGTTGAAAAATAAAAGGTGACGGAAAAATAAAAGAAACTTATAAAAACTTAAAAATACTTAACTAACCTAATCTTATTACTACAACTAACTTAAAATTATAATCGCAAATTGATATTACTAATTGGAATGATAATTGGTACATAGTAAAAGGTGTCTAAAAATATTAAAGCTTACAGGAAAAACTAAATCCCAAATGGAAATAACTTAAAAAGAAAATAAAACTTAAAAAGGCGTCGCAAAATTCTAAAGCACCTAAATCTTAGTCTAAAGAAAAAGCACTTAAGGAATTCTACGGCAAAGCCTAAAAATCTAGGAGTAAAAATAACTATAGCAAAAACTAAGTTTAAAATTAAATATGAGCGAAAAATACAAATATTACGCTACAACGATTAAAAAGGGACAAAATATAAAAATATATAAAAAGTTGTAAAAAGTACAATTTTTATAAAAATATTATTTTTATATTATTTATTTAATAAAACTACTAATTTTACAATTTAATTAAAACTAATTAATACTAAATACATAAATTAAATAAAAAGTAAAAGTAAAAATAAAACTAATTATAATAATAATACATAATTAGGGTTTAATAATAATTAATTAATAATTACCGTAATTAATGCTGAATTAGGGCTTCCTGTTCGCGTGTCAGAGAAGCTCCGCGAGTCGCGGTAATTTATAAAGAAAACCCCGCGAGTCGCGGGGTTCAAAAATTCAGATGACAGCTTATAATTTCAACGCGTTTTTCTTTATTTATTTTTTTTTATTTTATTTTCTGTTTTCTGTTTTTTTTTATATAAATAAAAGATATTTAATAAAACTTATATTTTTATAAACTAAACTAAAAATAAAGAAACTTATAAAACTTAAATATTTAACAAAATCTGAAAAATACTTATATTTTTGTTTTTTCTTTTTATATTTTTAGAATATTTAAAACGTATTTTTAAAAAACGAATTTTAATAAAAGTAAACAAAAAATCTTTTTTTTTTTTATATTAGCGTTGCGCTTCCGGCTTTTAAGATAGTCCCCGGCAGCGGCGCCAAAAATACTTGATGTTATGCGAGGTGTATATAAAATAGTTATTAATTTTAGCAGAAAACACTATTAAATACGATACAATTTTACACAAGATATTTATTTATTTATAGAATGGATATACTTAAACCTTGCTACAACACTTATAGGCAGTGTACCTAATCGTACAGTAGTGTAGTTTTTAGTAAGTCCGGTTCGTTCCACAGGGAAATCTTTAAACAAAGCTCAACGCTATATTAGTTTACTTTTATAAAAATACAAACATATATATAAGTAATATTATTATTATAAATGGGGGTTTTTACCGTTTAATGACCGGTTTGTCGATTTTAAAACTTTAGTCGCAGTTAAAACCTAATGTAAAATATTAAATAAATAAAAGACTTAAATTAAAACTTAAAGTAAATAACGATAATGAAATTGTGAATAATAAAAGTGCGATAAACTTGCGATAATTAAAAAGTACGATAATTAAAAGTGCGATTAAACAACAATAAATAAAAGTGCGATAATTAGAAGTGCAATTAAATATAAAATAAAGGAAATTAAATATGAAATAAAAGAATTATGCTTATTTAAACTTCCGTAATCATGATGTTTGACGTGTTGATTTTAGTTTTATGCCCATGGGTTAATTGTCCTTTGTCCTGGATTATTTAATATGTCCGTCTGGTTTTTGTCTATAACAGTCCATCAGTCATAAATATAAAGTGCGAGTGTCCTCATCAAATTATTCTTATACCCGAAGTTAAATATTCCAACTAATTGGGGATTCGAATTGTAACAAGGTTTTAATACTTTGCTTAATGAATACACCAGGTTATCGACTGCGTGTAAACCAAGGTTTTACTACTTTGTTAACAATTACACCAATTACCCTTGAATGTAATTTCACCCCTGTTTTAATTATTCTAGTGGCTATTAATCCATTCCCGTGTCCGGTTAAATGAACGATTATTCGTACATATAAATACCCCGCCCATCGTGTCCGATCGAGTGTATATGGTAATTTATAGGGACGCCCAATTGTAAATCTTTATATTAACATTAACAAACTTTCATTTAGTTAAACAAATATAAAGCCCATTAATAGCCCATAGTCTAATTTCCACAAGTGTCGTTCTTTTATCCAAACCCCAATTATGGTACAAAGCCCAATTAACCAATTTTAGTAATTAGCCCAACATCATGATTACTTCGTTTTAAATAAGCATAATAATAACTTAGCTACGAGACATTAATATAAAAAGGTTGAACATAACTTACAATGATTAAAAATAGCGTAGCGTTACACGGACAGAATTTCGACTTACACCCTTACAATATTCGCTAACATACCCTTATTATTAGAATTATAATTAAAATTAAAATATAAATTATAAATATAAATATAAATTTTACGTATGAATGAGGAAGAAAAAGATGATGATTTTGATCAGAATTCGGTTGGCTTTATAGGCAGTTTTCAATTTTGGGGCTCCGCGACTCGCGGTGAAAACCTCTTCAAACTCCGCGAGTCGCGGAGGTTACTTTCACAGCTCAGTCCTTGGAGTTTTTCTCTGCCGACGGTTTTTTTATTTATAAATATAATATATATATAATTAATATAATTAATTATATATTATATTATATTTATATACATAGTTAACTTGTAATTTTTAGTCCGTTGCGTCGAGCGTTAAGAGTTGACTCTGGTCCCGGTTCCGGATTTTCGAACGTCCTCGCGTACAATTTAATATCTTGTACTTTGCGTTTTGAATCTTGTACTTTTGTAATTTTGAGACGTTTCTTATCAATAATTGGAACCTTTTTGATTGTCTTTTGTACTTTTGAGCTTTTTGGTCGTTTGCGTCTAAAATTCGTCGAATCTGTCTTTTGTCTTCACCTTTTATTATACAAACGAATATCACTTGTAAATAGAACAATTGCAACTAAAAGCTTGTCTTTCTTGAGGAATAATGCTATGAAATATATGTTCGTTTTTAGCATTATCAAAGGTCTTAATACTTTGTTTTAATGATTCACCAGGATATCGACTGTGTGCAATCCAAGGTTTTAATACTTTGTTAACAATTACACCAATTACCCTTGAATGTAATCCACCCATGTTTCAATGAGTCCAGTGACTATTAAACCATCCCCGTGTCCGGTAAAATGAACAATAATTCGTACTTATAAATATCCCGCCCATCGTGTCCGATTAAGTGTATGTGGTTATATATAGATACGTCAAATCATAACCTTTATATTAAATTAACGAGGTATCGTTAATTTAATATAAAGCCCATTAATAGCCCATAGTCTAATTTCCACAAGTGTCGTTCTTTTGTCCAAACCCCAATTATGGTACAAAGCCCAATAACCCCATCTTTAATATTTAGCCCAACATCACGATTACTTCGGCTCAAATAAGCATAATAATAACTTAGTTACGAGACATTAATTTTAAAAAGGAGAACATAACTTACATTGAGTATTTATCGCGTAGTGTTACACGGACAGAATTTCGACTTCAAAAACCCGTAAAATAACCTTTACATAACCCGAACTAATCTAATATAAAACTACCTTATACTATATATATTATATATATATTTATTTATTTATTTATTACAGAGTATTATTAATATTATTTATTTATATATTTTTAAAACTGCAGAAGCTCGTGGCCTTTTATAGGCATTTTGGAATCTGGCTGCTCCGCGAGTCGTGGAGTTTTTGGCCTTCAAACTCCGCGAGTCATGGAGTTTGATTTTTCAGCTCACAATTTTTTGGATCTTAGCTTGTCGACTTAATTAAATAATAATATAATATATAAATAATTTTAAGAATTATTTAAATATTATATTTTATTTATGTGCATAGTTGACTTGTAATTTTTGCACCGTTGCGTCGCGCGTTGAGAGTAGACTCATGTCCCGGTTCCGGATTTTCGAACGCCTTTTCGTATAATTTAATATCTTGTACTTTGCGTTCCGCAACTTGTACTTTTGTCATTTTTAGACGTTTCTTATCAATAAATTGAACCACTTGGATTGTATCTTGTACATTTGAGCTTTTTGGTCATTTGCGTCTTCAAATCGTCGTTTTCGCCTTTTGTCTTCGCACTTATTTAATATAAACGATTACAACTTAAAATAGGACAATTACAACTAAATAATTTACATATTGGGAGGATATTGCTACTAAATATATATTCATTTGGAGCACTATCAAATATCCCCACACTTGAACGTTACTTGTCCTCAAGCAATACATAAATTAAAATAATATAATACATCACACGAATTACTTCTTTATTCTTCACACTTTATACATCAGTGATTTTGAGATGGCGGTATAAACAATGATAGTAACGATAGAACCATGGTTATAGGTAGGTGTGTCATCCACAGTTGCCTCGGGTTTAGGTCAACAACACTTGCAATCAAATAGCCGATTTACTTTCGGTTTCCAAAGCAAAGTGCACATTTGAAAGGCGGTTTACAGTCCCACATGACTATGAAAATTTAGATCCGTTAGGAAATTGGATCTTTATGAAAACATTTGATCTTTTAAAAATTCAATCTAGCTTTTACCCTAGACAAGTTTTCTGGAATAACCCTTCACCGGTGTTTGCAAAATATTTTTGTGGGTTGTGTGGGTTTCAGATTTGAAAATTTTAGCTCAACACTTGTGGTTTTGTGTTACCCACTTGCTAACCTTGTATTAGGAAAGCAACACGTCCAGTTTACTTGTCCCGTATATTACCTTTCGGAAAACTACCGTCCGGTTGTAAAGGAAAACGATGAACAAGAAACTGTTAAGGCAATGTCTAATGACATGCATTTGATTATGGTCCAAAAACGTGTCGGATGCTATTACTATCCTTTGTAGGAGCAATAGTAAGATCATCCTATAATTTTTTCGGTCTGGCACAAGGTCCTGTCTCCGACCATGCTATGCAACCACCGTTCTTACGGTTGACACCCGATTTGGTTCAGGTGACCTAATGAATTCCAGGTGAATTCCTAGGATTTTACGTTCAATGGTAATGAACGCATTAAAAATGGGTTTTCAGAAAACAAATCAGTTTGTAATTTTAATCAAAATATTTTCTCGTTCAAGCTCGAGTTTAGATATCATTGAATTCCATGAGTTTGAATTCTCAATCTTTAAGGTCAATCTCAAGGATTGAGTAATATCAGTCTTAAAAGCTGATTTTTAATCTTTAAGGAGATTATCCTTTCTGGGGATCTGATTCATTAGTCTTATCAAGCTAATTTGCACGGTGCCCCCCCATTGTACGAGATAAATCCTTCTCATGGTTAGGATAAATCTGACCACTTGGCGACCCTGTTTGATGCTGAGGTCCTTGGATTTCCTGCTGATTTTAGAGATGAATTTTCTAGATTTTTCGTCAACCTATAGCTGGTCTGGACGACAACTTCCTGACCTAAATCAAGAAGCGCGTTTCTTTTTCGGAAGACTTTACTTCCTTTTAATGATGTAATTGATTCATCGTGTAGATCCATCTTTTCTTTCAAATGTATTACAGTAAATCGGGTAAAACTGTCAATTTAGTCCAAAACAAAAGCACCTGCAATAACTTTACAGAAACATGTGATAGATAGTTTTTAATTGAATAACTTGGTACATTCTCCCCACACTTGGCTTTTTTCATGCGTCTTTTTATATCTTAATAAATAAATTCAAGTGTTTTAGTTGTTTCTCAATTTATGTCATTTTCGAGGTAACGATAATTTTGGTATTAACACCTAGTTTTCATCGTTCATAAATATGTATAAACATGATTTTGAATTCATTTAGTTAAAATTTTTTAAAATTTTCACAAAATTTAGAAAATAAACTAAGTGCAAACCCGAGAGAATTTATAACCCTTCCCCACACTTGAGATCATGCAATGCCCTCATTTGCATGAAATCAGACTATAATTATAAATTCATGAGGGTGATTAGTGTAGAAAAGTGATTAAAAATACCCAGTTTGTAATTACAAAGCTCGTCGAATGATAGATGGCGCGCCTCATCGTTCATTCCTTCTTGTTTTATCACCTATGTTTTTTTTCCTTCAAAAACGGTTGCTTTTCTGAACTGTTTGCTAATCTTTAAAAATGCGCTTTTTACCCTAATTTATTATGCATGTTTATTAACGAGTTATGCACTAACCCGAACCCCGAATTTAACATTAAGTAGGGTTAGACTTCCCCACACTTAGCTGGCGACATGTGAAGTCGGTAGAATGAGTTTCACGAATTAGAGTAGTGAGCCAGTTATTTACATCTCGGGTGGTGTATAATATATCAATGGGTTTAAAGTTTAGACTCGCCCGATTGTCACTACTTAATTCTTTTTTAAGTGTAGCTTTTAGTAAATGGATATGTCTCTTTTCTGGTTTTTGGTCAAATGGATCGATATACACCGACATACTTATTTCTATAGGGTGGACAATTCCTAATATTTCCTTCCTTTTATTCTCAGGATCAAAGTTTTCACCTCTATTACCCAATTGGGTGAAATTCGAGGTGTCAATATCTATTACAGCTTGTAGTTCATCTTTGGTAGATGACTCGTCTATTGAGAATATTGGGTTGGAAGGTTGTGGTTGGATTGAAGCAAATTCTTCTTCATTAACGGTACTTATCAGTCCCACCATTTTGGTCTCGGGGGTAAAATTTTCAATGTTATCGTTTTCCCAAGAGTACCAATTTGTCATCCTTACTTCTTCTTCATCCATAGATGGATCGATGATTTCGTCGGTTGAGGCTAATGTGTCGATATGTTGTGAAATTGCTAAAGCTGAATAAAAAGTATCATCGGGATAGTTGGTGATTTCGGAGCTCTCGAATTCATCAAAATTCGATGATATGAGATTTTCTTGCACAAGACTCCTCAGATCAACAGGTGTGTAGTCTGATAGAGTTTAAGCTTGCCGGTTTACAAACTCTCTCATTTGTTCATTTTGAGCATTGAGTTCTTCGAGTTTGATTTTCATGTTGTCTAATAAATTTTCAGACACGTAATTTTCCTCGTCTACTGGTTATTGAGTTTGGAAATATTCTTGGGAATAATCCCAATTTGAATTGTATTCTTCATAATCATTCCATTCAGGTTCCATGGGTGCGTAATTTTCCATAGGAACGTAATAATAACATTCCCATGTTGAATCATAATCTCCACAGATTTCACAACCAGTTATTGTTTTGTCATTCGTGATCCAAGATTGACCGAACGAATTGTCATCAACACTCGGTTGAGAGTATTGATTTCGTATGTCGTAAAGAGTTTCCAAAATATCTTCGAGACTTTTCATAATGCGCTTTTTACCAAATTTTAATTATCCTATTAGTTATAAATATAAAAATTATATAAGTTATCAAATTAATAGACTTTTCTGCTTTTGCCCACGTTTCGAATAGCCAATAGATGCAGCAGGGAGCCAGAACCCTTTAAATCGGAAGCTCACAACTCAGCCACTAACAAATCCAACTATTACTACGAAGCAGAAAATTTGGATGTCTATCAATTTAACCGCTTAAAATAATTTTTCGTTTGGAATTTTAGAGAAGAAGTAGAGAAAATTTCTAAGTCCTAAAAACTAGCGTGTCGAGAAATAAGAAAGAAAAAGATTGCGCGTCGAAAAATGTCGAAAAATAAAAGATTGAAAAATAAAAAGAAAGTAGCGCATCGTAACTTAAAAGGTACTAAAAACTAAAAAAAATTAAAAGTTGCGTCTAAAAATATTAAAGCTTACAAGTAAAACTATATCCCAAATGGCAATAACTTAAAAAGGTATTAAAACTTAAAAAGGCGTCGCAAAATTCTAAAGCACCTAAATCTTAGTCTAAAGAAAAAGCACTTAAGAGATTTTACGGCAAAGCCTAAAAATAGAGAAATAAAAATAATAAGCTACGGCAAAACTAAACTTAACACTAGCTACGAATGATAAATATACAATATTACGATTAAACGATTAAAAAGATACAAAATATAAAAATACAATTAAAGTTGTAAAAATTATAATTTTTATAAAAATATTATTTTTATCCTATTTATTTTATAAAAGTATTAATTTATATATATATTTAATAATACTAATTAATATTTAAAATACAAATTAATTTAAAAACTAAAACTAAATATTAATATTAAATATAAACCTAATTAAGTTTTAATAATAATAATTAAATTATACTCGTAATAAATGCCAAATTAGGGTTCTGGGTGCGTCTGTCAGGGTGGCTCCGCGAGTCGTGGAGTTTTAAGCCTGCAAACTCCGCGAGTCGTGGAGTTTGAAAAACGTGTTTTTTTATATTGTTTTTCTAAAAATATATATAAATATATTTATACAAAAATAAATTAAAAATATAGCATTTCGCCGAGTCCCCGGCAGCGGCGCCAAAAACTTGATGTGGTAGCGTGGGGGTACGTGATAGTACTATATTTTACTACGAAATACTACAAAATATGACACAAGTTTTAATTATTTATTTACAAATGGGATATACCTAAACCTTGCTACAACACTATAGGCAGTGTACCTAATCGTAGAGTAGTATAGTTTTTAGTAAGTCCAGTTCGTTCCACAGGGAGCGGGCTTATTACACACTATATTTTTAAACAATTATATTTGTACAAAATATATTATATATAGTAATAATATATAAAAGGGGGTTTACCGTTTAATGACCGGTTTGTCGATTTTAAAACTTAAGTGTAAATATAAATGACAATAATTAAAGTGCGTAAAATAAATAACAATATAATAATTATGCTTATTTAAACTTCCGTAACCATGATGTTTGACGTTTTGATTATAATTTGCTATCCTGGGTTAATTGTCCTTTGTCCTGGATGTATTTGAAACCTATTTGGTTTTTGACCAAAATAGTTCATCGGACATAATTATAAATTGCTCGGTAAAATTAACCTTATACCCGAAGTCAAATATTCCAACTAATTGGGGATTCGAACTGTAACAAGGTCTTAATACTTTGTTTTAATGATTCACCAGGATATCGACTGTGTGCAATCCAAGGTTTTAATACTTTGTTAACAATTACACCAATTACCCTTGAATGTAATCCACCCCTGTTTCAATGAGTCCAGTGACTATTAAACCATCCCCGTGTCCGGTAAAATGAACAATAATTCGTACTTATAAATATCCCGCCCATCTTGTCCGATTAAGCGTATGTGGTTATATATAGATACGTCAAATCATAACCTTTATATTAAATTAACGAGGTATCGTTAATTTAATATAAAGCCCATTAATAGCCCATAGTCTAATTTCCACAAGTGTCGTTCTTTTGTCCAAACCCCAATTATGGTACAAAGCCCAATAACCCCATCTTTAATATTTAGCCCAACATCACGATTACTTCGGCTCAAATAAGCATAATAATAATTAAGTTACGAGACATTAATTTTAAAAAGGAGAACATAACTTACATTGAGTATTTATCGCGTAGTGTTACATGGACAGAATTTCGACTTCAAAAACCCGTAAAATAACCTTTACATAACCCGAACTAATCTAATATAAAACTACCCTATACTATATATATTATATATATATATATATATATATATATATATATATATATTTTATTTATTACAGAGTATTATTATTATTATTATTATTATTTATTTATATATTTTTAAAACTGCAGAAGCTCGTGGCCTTTTATAGGCATTTTGGAATCTGGCTGCTCCGCGAGTCGTGGAGTTTTTGGCCTTCAAACTCCGCGAGTCGTGGAGTTTGATTTTTCACCTCACAATTTTTTGGATCTTAGCTTGTCGACGTAATTAAATAATAATATAATATATAAATTATTTTAAAAATTATTTAAATATTATATTTTATTTATGTGCATAGTTGACTTGTAATTTTTTGCACCGTTGCGTCGCGCGTTGAGAGTAGACTCATGTCCCGGTTCCGGATTTTCGAACGCCTTTTCGTATAATTTAATATCTTGTACTTTGCGTTCCGCAACTTGTACTTTTGTCATTTTTAGACGTTTCTTATCAATAAATTGAACCACTTGGATTGTATCTTGTACATTTGAGCTTTTTGGTCATTTGCGTCTTCAAATCGTCGTTTTCGCCTTTTGTCTTCGCACTTATTTAATATAAACGATTACAACTTAAAATAGGACAATTACAACTAAATAATTTACATATTGGGAGGATATTGCTACTAAATATATGTTCATTTGGAGCACTATCAGCAGCGGCGCCAAAAACTTGATGTGTAAAATCGTGTCTATAATTTATATTGGAAAATGCCGGTTAAATGATTACTACACACTAACGGGCAGTGTACCCGATCGTGTAATAGTATAAAATTGGTAATTTCGAAATCGTTCCAAGGACAGTTTAAACGTGAGAATTAAGATTGTAACTAATAAAATAAACTAAGTTAATCTATGAAATTGAAAGTACGAGAGAGTTTGTTTTGTGGCTATTTAACAATTAGCCAAATCAAAGATTGAATAAAAGTAAAAGACGATATTTTTGTATTTTTAAGTTTATAAAAATAAATGCTGACTCAACAAAAAGTAAAGATATTTGAATTCAATAGATAAAAGAATGTTCGCCTAGATCTCCTATTCGTAGTGTCGGATGATTTGTTATTAAACACTAATTCAATTTATCAATACATGTAACTACAGAGTCGGTTTACCCAGAGTTTTCTTTTAGCAAACACGTCAAACTTAGATTTATTGGCTTAGGGTTCCCTTTCACTAAAGACCTCTTTCGTTTGTGACTTAGTAATTAACTAACTACAAGATTAAGATTCAATTGGTTACGCGTTCACTCCACACAATTCACCCCTGTTTTGTTTAATCCTTGTTACCCGGTTTACCTCCTTGGTCCAGTAAGCACCCAATTGGTTAAGAAAAATCAATTGAAAACTAGTGTACTAAATTGAAACAGGGTTCCCTTTTGTTCAAACAAGATCACTAATCAACCTAGTAACAATAATCAACACCCACAAGAATGGTTCTTAATCAAAACTCATAATTATCATACATTAATCAATAAAACATTAAAATATCATCCAAACACATATGAATATTCAATTTAGACAAACATTAAAAAGATTAGCCAATCATGGCAAGAACAAAAATCACCAATAAACAATTAAAGGTATTCATAATGATGATAAGAATTAAACCTAATGAATATTGTGTTCTTGATTGATAGACGGATCGAGACTTGTTTTCGGAATGATTGATGTGTTAGAATGACCTTGAGAAACCCTAAAAATCACCTAAGTTCGTCAAAAAGCTGCTGGAAATCGTCTGGATGCGAAAGTATAAAGTTAGGGTATTTTTCGGGCTTTAAATAGGAAACAAAAACTGAACCGGGCTCAAAGTGGCGCGGCGCGCCAAATGGGTGCGCGGCACGCCATTTGATGTAAAACTGCTTTCTGGATTCCTGAAAACTGTCGAACTGATTTTTATGCCCATTGGAGCGGCGCGCCACCTTTTGGAGCGGTGCTCTAGACCCTTTTTTTGCTGAATCTGAGCTAAAAACTCACTAATATCACCTGTTTTCGAACCAAACTCGAATCAAACCAATCCCTTTCACTTGCTTTCATATAAAATCACTAAAAACCATCAAATATCTTCAAAATTCATCTCCTTGGTCATAGAACTCGAACTTTCAAAACACTTATCAAAATAACACCAAATCGTATCTAAAAGGACCAAAATGTACCCGATATCGCTAAGGAAAACGCGTATGAAATATGCGATATCATGAACAAAGAAGGTATTCAGGTGGATCCGGCAAAGATTGAAACAGTTGAAAAATGGGAAACCCCGAAAACTCTGAAACATATACGCCAATTTTTAGGACTGGCTGGTTACTACAGAAGGTTCATCCAAGATTTTTCCAAAATAGCAAAACCCTTGACTGCATTAACGTATAAAGGGAAGAAATTTGAATGGAAGGATGAGCAGGAGAAAGCGTTTAAATTGTTGAAGAAAAAGTTAACTACGGCACCTATATTGTCATTGCCTAAAGGGAATGATGATTTTGTGATATATTGTGATGCCTCAAAGCAAGGCCTCGGTTGTGTATTAATGCAATGAACGAAGGTAATTGCTTATGCATCCAGATAATTGAAGATTCACGAGCAAAATTGTACGACTCACGATTTGGAATTGGGCGCTGTTGTTTTTGCATTAAAGACTTGGAGGCACTACTTATATGGGGTCAAAAGTATTATATATACCGACCACAAAAGTCTCCAACACATATTTAATCAGAAACAACTGAACATGAGGCAGCGTAGGTGGATTGAATTGTTGAATGATTACGACTTTGAGATTCGTTATCACCCGGGGAAGGCGAATGTGGTAGCCGACGCTTTAAGTAGAAAGGACAGAGAACCTATACGAGTAAAAGCTATGAATATAATTATTCATACTAACCTTACTACTCAAATAAAGGAGGCGCAGCAGGGAGTTGTAAAAGAAGGAAAGTTGAAGAATGAAATACCCAAAGGATCGGAGAAACATCTTAATATTTGGGAAGACGGAACCCGGTATAGGGCTGAAAGAATTTGAGTACCAAAGTTTGGAGATGTGAGAGAAAAGGTACTTAAGGAAGCACATAAAACCAGATATTCAATACATCCCGGAGCGGGGAAGATGTACAAAGATCTCAAGAAACACTTTTGGTGGCCGGGTATGAAAGCCGATATTGCTAAATACGTAGGAGAATGTTTGACGTGTTCTAAGGTCAAAGCTGAACATCAGAAACCATCAGGTCTACTTCAACAACCTGAAATCCCGGAATGGAAATGGGAAAACATTACCATGGATTTCATTACTAAATTGCCAAGGACTGCAAGTGGTTATGATACTATTTGGGTAATAGTCGATCGTCTCACCAAGTCAGCACACTTTCTGCCAATGAGAGAAGATGATAAAATGGAGAAGTTGGCGCGCTTATATTTGAAGGAAGTTGTCTCCAGACATGGAATACCAATCTCTATTATCTCTGATAGGGATGGCAGATTTGTTTCAAGGTTTTGGCAGACATTACAGCAAGCATTGGGAACTCGTCTGGATATGAGTACTGCCTATCATCCACAAACTGATGGGCAGAGCGAAAGAACGATACAAACGCTTGAAGACATGCTACCAGCATATGTTATTGATTTTAGAAACAGTTGGGATCGACATCTACCGTTAGCAGAGTTTTCCTACAACAACAGTTACCACTCGAGTATTGAGATGGCACAGTTTGAGGCACTTTATGGTAGAAAGTGCAGATCTACAATTTTTTGGAATGAAGTGGGGGATAGACAAATTACGGGTCCAGAGATAATCTAAAAAACTACCGAGAAAATCATTCAAATTCAACAGCGGTTGAAAACCGCCCAAAGTCGACAAAAGAGCTACGCGACATTAAAAGAAAAGATATAGAATTTGAAATTGGAGAGATGGTCATGCTTAAAGTTTCACCTTGGAAAGGCGTTGTTCGATTTGGTAAACAGGGGAAACTAAATCCAAGGTACATTGGACCATTCAAAATTATAGATCGTGTCGGACCAGTAGCTTACCGACTTGACTTACCGCAACAACTCGCCGGGGTACATAATACCTTTCATGTCTCAAATCTGAAGATATGTTTTGCTAAAGAAGATCTCACTATTCCATTATACGAAATCCAAATCAATGAAAAACTTTAATTCATCGAAGAACCCGTCGAAATAATGGATCGTGAGGTTAAAAGACTTAAGCAAAATAAAATACCGATTGTTAAGGTTCGATGGAATGCTCATAGAGGACCCGAGTTCACCTGGGAGCGTGAAGATCAGATGAAGCTGAAATACCCTCACCTATTTCCAGAAGATGCATCAACACCTTCAACAGCTTAAAATTTCGGGACGAAATTTATTTAACGGGTAGGTACTGTAGTGACCCGAACTTTTTAATGTTTATATATTAATTAAAAACTATATTTGCATGATTAAATGTTTCCAACATGTTAAGCAATCAAACTTGTTAAGACTTGATTAATTGAAATGAGTTTCATGTAGACAATTGACCACCCAAGTTGACCGGCGATTCACGAACGTTAAAAATTTGTAAAAACTACATGATATATATATATATATATATATATATATATATATATATATATATATATATATATAGTTAACATGAGATTTTGATAAGTAAGTATCTCACTAAGTATATTAACAATGAGTGATATACATAAAAATGAGTTTATTGAGTTAAGAAACTCGAAACGATATATATAACGATTATCGTTATTACAACGTCTTACTAAATACATATGAATCATATTAAGATATTGATACACTATGTTTAACATGATAAAATGATAATTAAAGATATCATTAAGTATGTTAACAATGAACTACATATGTAAAACAAGACTACTAACTTAAGAATTTTGAAACGAGGCATATATGTAACGATTATCGTTGTAACGACATTTTAATGTATATATATCATATTAAGATATATTCATACATCATAATATCATGATAATGTAATAATTTAACATCTCATTAGATATAATAAACAATGGGTTAACAACATTAAATGAGATCGTTAACTTAAAGGTTTCAAAACAACACTTACATGTAACGACTAACGATGACTTAACGACTCAGTTAAAATGTATATACGTATAGTATACTTAGATGTATTAGTACACTTTTGAAAGACTTCAAGACATATATCAAAGTACTTCTACTTAACAAAAATGCTTACAATTGCATTCTCATTCATTTTCATTAACAATTCTACTCGTATGCAACCGTATTCGTACTCTTACAATACCCAGCTCCTAGACGTATATACTATTGGTATATACACATAATAATTCAGCTTTTAGCAACCCTAGATAGTCAACAAACATGTGGAACCAACAATTAGACAACTAGCATGACTTTTGAGCAAGGAAACAAAAACAAGAACTCCTTTTAACCCCACTCACCTTCACCACTCACCACCCACTCCATTTCACTTCCAATTTTCTTCCCAATTCTCTCTCAAAACATACATACTCTTCCATGAACGTCTAAGTTACTATTTTTCCAGCAAAAATCATCAAATACAAGCTTTGGTTATTATCTATAATCATCATAAAAACAATTACTCAAAAACACATCAAGAACACTTCTAAGTTTACAAGTTTACTTCCAAGTTTCCTAATCCATTCCAAGCAATCATCTAAGATCAAGAAACCTTTGTTATTTATAGTAGGTTATATTTCTAAATCAAGGTAATAATCATATTCAAGCTTTGATTCAATTTCTATAACTATAACTATCTTAATTCGAGTAATAATCTTACTTGAACTTGTTTTCATGTCATGATTCTATTTCAAGAACTTTCAAGCCATCAAAGATCCTTTGAAGCTCAAGTTATTTTTTCATCATTTCAGTAGGTTTACCTACTAAACTTAAGGTAGTAATGATGTTCATAACATCATTCGATTCATATATATATAACTATCTTATTCGAAGATTTAAACTTGTAATCACTAGAACATAGTTTAGTTAATTCTAAACTTGTTCGCAAACAAAGTTAATCCTTCTAACTTAACTTTTAAAATCAACTAAACACATGTTCTATATCTATATAATATTCTAACTTAATGATTCAAAACCTGGAAACACGGAAAACACCGTAAAACCGGACATACACCATCGTAGTAACACCGCGGGCTGTTTTGGTTTTGATAATTAAAAAATATGATAAACTTTGATTAAAAAGTTGTCCTTATGGGAAAATGATTTTTCTTATGAACATGAAACTATATCCAATAATCATTTTTAAACTCGAAGTGGAAGTATGTTTTTCAAAATGGTCATCAAGATGTCGTTCTTTCAAACGAAATGACTGCCTCTTTAGTAAATGACTTGTAACCTGTAATTCCGACTATAAACTTATAATTTTTCTATTTAATTTCATAAATTTCAGTTCATTATGAAACCATAGCAATTTGAATCACTCAAAACGGATTTAAAACGAAGAAGTTATGGGTAAAACAAAATTGGATATTTTTACTAGTTTTAGCTACGTGAAAATTGTAACAAATCTATACTAATCATATCCTAGCTAACTTTTATTGTATTATAAATGTATTCTAATATATATTATGTAATCTTGAGATACCATAGACACGTATACAATGTTTTGACATATCATATCGACCCATCTATATATATATTATTTGGAACAACCATAGACACTCTATATGCTGTAATGATCGAGTTCGCTATACAGGGTTGAGATTGATTCCAAAAATATATATACTTTGAGTTGTGATCTAGCCTGAGGCTTGTATACACTGGGTCATGGATTGATCCAAGATAATTTATATTGATTTATTTCTGTACTGATAACTGTGGACAACTAGTTGTAGGCTACTAACGTTGGACAGCTAACTTAATAAACTTAAATCATTAAAATGTAATAAAAAATGTTGTGAATATATTTCGATCATACTTTGATATATATGTACATATTTGTTATAGGTTTGTGAATCGACCCGTTGCCAAGTCTTATTTCTCGACGAAGGAAAAATCTGTGAAAGTGAGTTATAGTCCCACTTTTAAAATCTAATATTTTTGGGATGAGAATACATGCAGTTTTATAAATGTTTTACGAAATAGACACAAATAATCGAAACTACATTATATGGGTCAATGATGGAAGCCGAATATGCCCCTTTTTGCTTGGTAACCTAAGAATTAGTAAACCGATCTACTAATTGACGCGAATCCTAAAGATAGATCTATTGAGCCTAACAAACCCCATCCATGGTTGCGGATGCTTTAGTACTTCGATGTTGTTTTATCATGTCCGATGGATGTCCCGGAATGATGGAGATATTCTTATATGCATCTTGTTAATGTCGGTTACCAGGTGTTCACCATATGAATGATTTTTATGCATGCATGCTATTTACAAGAAATGGAAATATGAAATCTTGTGGTCTAATAATACGAATTGATAAATATATAGGCTAAACCTATAACTCACCAACATTTTTGTTGACGTTTTAAGCATGTTTATTCTCATGTGATTGTTAAGAACTTCCGCCGCTGCCTACTAAATTAAGGACAAGATTTGGAGTCCATGCTTGTATAATATTGTTTAAAAACTGCATTCGAAGACTTATGTTGATGTGTAATATTATTGTAAACCATTATGTAATGGTCGTGTGAAAAACGCTATATTTTAGATTATCATTATTTGATAATCGTCGTAATATTTTAAAGGTTATGGTTTGTTTTAAAATCGAATGCAGTCTTTGAAAAACGTCTCATATAGAGGTCAAAACCTCGCAAAGAAATCAATTAATATGAATCGTTTATAATCATTATGAACGGGACATTTCAGTTAATTCATAAAACATTATAGGAAAGTAAAATTACATATAAAGTCCAATGAATAAATAAACATATGAAATCATCTTAATGTAACTTTTCAAATGGGTTTATCTTGTCGGCAACCATTAACTCAATAATTTACTCTACATGATTTAAATTTTATGAAAGTTAAATGAGTTATCTTATCCAGAGTCACAAGGAAATTATTGTAAAGTATGAATTAAGAATTCCCACTAACCCTTGTCTAGTTCCCGTTAATTGATACATTTGTTCTTACTTGTAAATCACTTTACCAATTATTCTGAATACCGTTAAAAGTGAACGATTTTTCAAATCAACGTGGACCTCACAACAAGGGCTCATAATCATACAATGTATCTGATAGATCAATCATCTGATATTATCTTCTAATTCCACCGATAAACATATTGAAACAAATACGTTCATGTAAAGTATTATACGTTTAATACGTTGTTAATATTCTCAAGTCATAATATATACATATATATATATATATATATATATATATATATATATATATATATATATATATATATATATATATATATATATATATATATATATATAATCACTTTCCTTTATATAATGGTTCGTGAATCGTCGAAATTTGGTCGAGGTTAAATGAATGTATGAACACAGTTTAAAATTCTTGAGATTCAACTTAACAACTTTACTTATCGTGTCGGAATAATGTAAAGATAAAGTTTAAATTTGGTCAGAAATTTTCGGGTTGTCACAGTATACGTATTGTTCAAGACTCAATCATGACCCGTTGTACGCGTATTGTCTTAGAATTAACCCAGACGTATTGTGTACATGGTGTCTTATGATTTATCCAAACTTATTGCATAACTGTTGTCTTAACTAATCAAGATTATATTATATTGTCTCGGAATTAACCAAGACTAGTATATTACAAGAAAATAGTCATGACATGTACAAATACATGTAGGATATAGAAAAAGTTAGCTAGGATATGGTTAGTATAGATTTTTAACAAAATTTCACGTAGCTAAAACTAGCTTTCCTAACCAATATTGTTTTGCCCACAATTTCTTCGTTACAAATCAATTTTGAGTGAATCAAATTGCTATAGTTTTGTAATGAACTTAATTTTCCAAAACTAAACCGTAAAAGTATTGGTTTATAGTCGGAGTTACAGGTTACATATCAATTTAGAAGAAGGTAGTCATATCCATCATAAAAACAACATCTTGATGGCCATTTTGAAAAACATACATCCACTTTGAGTTTAACCATGATTTTTGGATATATTATCATGTTCATATGAAATAATATTTTCCCAGAATACAAACTTTCAATTCAAATTTTAAGATAGGTTTTAAATATCCAACCCAAAACAGCCCCCGATTTCTCTACAACGGCGTATGTTCAATTTTACGGTGTTCTTCGTATTTACAAGTTATATATCCTTATGTTAGCATATCATATAGATATATTACATGTTTTTAAGTGTTTTAAGAGTCAATTTAGAAGGATTAACTTTTTTTATAAATAAGTTTAGAATTAACTAAACTATGTTCTATTGATTACAAGTTATATACTCCAAATAAGATAGCTATATGAATATGAATTGAACAAGATTATGAACAAGGTTATTACCTCAAATCAAATGAACAAAGTTTATGGAAAAATAAAGATTTGATCTTGAGCTTGATGATGTTCTTGAAAGCTTGGAAACTTTTAAAGTAGAATCATGGAATGAAACAACGTTCAAGAAATATTACTACTTGATTTAAGATAGTTATGTTTATAGAAATTGAACCAAAGCTTGAATATGATTATTACCTTGATTAAGAATAAAAAGTTGCTGAGATTAGATGAAAGTTATTGATCTTGGATGATTGCTTGGAATGATTAGAAAGCTTAGAAGTAAACTTGCAAACTTGAAAGAATTCTTGAAGTGTTCTTGAATGATCTTTCTTATGATGATTTAATCTTGATTCTTGAAGTAGCTTTTGATGAAGATGATGAAGGTTATGAAAGAGGTAGTTTGATCTTGTAAGTAGGTGTTTTTAGAGAGTGATTTAAGTTGTAAAAATGAAATGGAATGGATGTATATATATATATATATATATATATATATATATATACGAAAAAACGTGTATATATGTATACATATAGATATTTTCAAGTTTGTTTTCTTGCTCATAAGTCATGCTAGTTGTTAAATGGTTGGCTCCACATGTTTGTGAATGGTTTAGAGCTGATCATTTGGTATTTATTATTGGTATATACCAATAGTAAATACTTCTAGAAGCTGTGTATAATACGGGTAAAAATACCGTATGAATACGAGTAGAATTCTTGAGAAAATTGAATGGGAAAATGAGTATAGCTATCTTTGTTGAATATTAGTATATTGACATATGTATTTAAGTCTTTCAAAAGTATATTAATATATCTTAATACGATACATATATATACATTTTAACTTAGGAGTCAAGTTAGAAGGATTAACTTTGTTTATAAAAAAGTTTAGAATTAACTAAACTATGTTCTAGTGATTACAAGTTATATACTCCAAATAAGATAGCTATATGATTATTAATCAAACAAGATTATGAACAAGGTTATTACCTCAAATCAAATGAACAAAGTTTATGGAAAAATAAAGATTTGATCTTGAGCTTGATGATGTTCTTGAAAGCTTGGAAACTTTTGAAGTAGAATCATGGAATGAAACAACGTTCAAGAAATATTACTACTTGATTTAAGATAGTTATGTTTATAGAAATCGAACCAAAGCTTGAATATGATTATTACCTTGATTAAGAATTAAAAGTTGCTGAGATTAGATGAAAGTTATTGATCTTGGATGATTGCTTGGAATGATTAGAAAGCTTAGAAGTAAACTTGTAAACTTGAAAGAATTCTTGAAGTGTTCTTGAATGATCTTTCTTATGATGATTTAATCTTGATTCTTGAAGTAGCTTTTGATGAAGATGATGAAGGTTATGAAAGAGGTTGTTTGATCTTGTAAGTAGGTGTTTTTAGAGAGTGATTTAAGTTGTAAAAATGAAATGGAATGGATATATATATATATATATATATATATATATATATATATATATATATATATATATATATATATATATATGAAAAGACATGTATATATGTATACATATATATATTTTCAAGTTTGTTTTCTTGCTCATAAGTCATGCTAGTTGTTAAATGGTTGGCTCCACATGTTTGTGAATGGTTTAGAGCTGATCATTTGGTATTTATTATTGGTATATACCAATAGTAAATACTTTTAGAAGCTGTGTATAATACGGGTAAAAATACCGTATGAATACGAGTAGAATTCTTGAGAAAATTGAATGGGGAAATGAGTATAGCTATCTTTGTTGAATATTAGTATATTGACATATGTATTTAAGTCTTTCAAAAGTATATTAATATATATTAATACGATACATATATATACATTTTAACTTAGGAGTTATTACGTCGTTAAACGTTATATATATATATATCTAACTTAATAAGATGATATTTAAGTATCTCATTAAGTATATTAACAATGGATTATATACATAAAATGAGATTACTAACTTAAGAGTTCGAAATGATATATATATATATATATACTTAAATATCATCTTATTAAGTTATATATATATATATATTGAAAGGATCCGTTCATATACATTATAAACGATTCACAATAGTTGATTACATCGCGAGGTATTTGACCTATATATGATACATTTTACAAACATTGCATTCGTTTTTAAAAGACAAACTTTCTTTACAACGAAAGTTGACGGCATGCACACCATTTCATAATACATCCAACTATAATTGGCTTAATAATAATCTTGATGAACTCAATAACTCGAATGCAACGTCTTTCAAAATATGCCATGAATGACTCCAAGTAATATCCTTAAAATGAGCTAATGCACAGCGGAAGATTTCTTTAATACCTGAGAATAAACATGCTTTAAAGTGTCAACCAAAAGGTTGGTGAGTTCATAGGTTTATCATAACAATCATTTCAATATATTAATAGACCACAAGATTTCCGTTTATAAATATATGTACACTCGCAAGTGTATAAAAGTATTCTATAAGTTGTAGGCACCCGGTAACAAGCCTTAACGTTCATGTTTTACCCTCTGAAGTACACCAGATCAGGTGTGTTTAAAAAAACCTCGAAGTACTAAAGCATCCCATAGTCAGGATGGGGTTTGTCAGGCCCAATAGATCTATCTTTAGGATTCGCGCCTACCGTACATAGACAAGTAGTTTAATGTTACCAAGCTAAGGGTATATTTCTGGTTTAAACCCACATAGAATTAGTTTTAGTACTTGTGCCTATTTCGTAAAAAATTTATAAAACAGCGCATGTATTCTCAGCCCAAAAATATATATAAAAAGGGAGTAATGAAACTCACAATACTGTATTTCGTAGTAAAAATACATATAACGTCATTTAACAAGTGCAAGGTTGGCCTCGGATTCACGAACGTATCAATATTGAGATTCAATATTGCAGGAAAGTACGTAGACGCAACGGAGATGATAAACACTAGATTGACCTCACGAGCATACCCATGAACCATACCCATCACCTCCATAGCTATAACCCATAATTTCCTTAGCTTCGACTCATTCAAAAAAAACTATTTTGAAATCACTCGGACAGCACTCCGTCATAATATTTTATGTATACTAATAATATCTTGAAATAATACAGAGCAAATATATATATATATATATATATATATATATATATATATATATATATATATATATATATATATATATATATATATATATATATATATACATAAATCGATTGATAGAGTTTAGAGAAATATATTTTCAAGTTTCTATGAAATAATGAAACCTATTGAATTCTATTTATAATAGATTTTTGAATTATTAAAGTGAATTATTAAAGTATGAATTATTAAAGTGAATTATTAAAGTATGAATTATTAAAGTGAATTATTAAAGTATGTATTATTAAAGTGAATTATTAAAGTATGAATTATTAAAGTGAATTATTAAAGTGAATTATTAAAGTATGAATTATTAAAGTGAATTATTAAAGTATGAATTATTAAAGTGAATTATTAAAGTTAAAGTAAAGTAAAAGTAAAAGTAAAGTAAAAGTAAAGTAAATGTATAGTTAAAGTATAGTAAAAGTATAAAAACTATGTATGTATAATACGCGTATAAATATATATAATATTAATTTAAATCGTTATATATATTTAATGAAATAAAATATAAATATCGTTATATTTATTATACTGGTTAAGTAATGAGTTGTCAAAAAGTGATTCTAGATATTTATAAAAGTTATATACGTTTTAATAATAAAGTTCTTTTTAAACTGAAAACGTCTTTGTACGTTTGAAAATAGATTAATAGAATATTATGGAAACCAATTCTCCACTAACTTTTGTCTAACTTTCGTAAATGACACTTTTTGTTTTTATTTATAAATAGCTTTACAAATTATTCTGAATATCGTTAAGAGGAATAGATTTTCTCAAATCATATTGGACCTCTCAACAGAGACTTGTAATCATAATTCAATGTTTATGATAATTCAATCATTTAATATATATTTTTTTTAATTTCGTGGAAAATCATATTGAAACAAATACGTTCGTGTAAAGTATTATACGTTTAATACTTTATTAATATTCTCAAGTTATAATATATATATATATACATAACATATCTATTTATATATAACGGTTCGTGAATCGTCGGAATTTGGTCGAGGTTATAATGAATGTATGAACACAGTTTAAAATTCTTGAGATTTAACTTAACAAACTTTGCTTATCGTGTCGGAATAATATAAAGATTAAAGTTTAAATTTGGTCGGAAATTTCCGAGTCGTCACAGTACCTACCCGTTAAAGAAATTTCGTCCCCGAAATTTGATAGAGGTTGTCATGACTAACAATGAGAATGTTATTATAACGATTATAGAGTTTTATCATGTTCAAGAAGAATGGATAAAATAATTCGATTACTCGAAGCGTGTGAGTGAAGTTATCGTAAATGAATGAAATAAGATAATAGTGATTCGTTGTATCTTTTAACGTCATCACGATTGATCTCCGAAAAGAAAATCTTTGTAATCTATATTGGATTTGATTATTCGGCGATTAAGGAAATTATGATCCTCTTCGAATTAATGCGATAATCTATTTTGATTTCTCTGTCGGATATTTCACTATAAATCCACCTCATTTGTTTTCTTACAACTCACACCTTCTCAACTCATATTTTAAAGTATTTGTCAATATGCTTCATCCAGTACTGATTCTTGATATACTCCTCACTTTCATATCTGTCGCTTTTCTTTTTCATCTGCCTCCAGAAGAATCTATTTACTTCTACTATACTCTTGGTTTTATAGTGTTTTTAGTTCTCCCGTGTCTTTATATTGCTATATGCATTGATATATACGGTTTGTGATTTTTGGGTTGTTGTTGGGTTTTATATCTTCCCTTATATTTCAAAGTCCTTGCTTCTTCTATAATCATTGTCATCTACAGTTAATGCTCTCTTCTATTTGCTATGATTTATACTCCCATTTCTAGTTCGGAGCTTTGTCCTTTCGTTTCTTCTTCTTGCGATTAAGCACCGCTTGTAATGGTCCAGAATTCGCAGATATAAATTTCGGAATGAACATTGTTAATGTTCTAGGAAGGAAATTGTAATGACACGATCTTGACTTATCAAATTACCAGAATACCTCGGAAAAGGCAGAATCATCAAGAAATATTTTATTGATATTTAGAGATCAAAGAGAATACAAGAGTCGTGTAACATAGCACATGATGATGTTATGATCTGTGAATCATTATGTTCCATTTAGAAACTCAGCATGAATTACTGTAATATAATCACGTTGATCAAGTGTCATTATATTATACTAACTCATACTTCAGCTCCCAACACTTCTTCAAGAATATTCCTATTTTAAACTCGAATGTTTCAGAATTTAGAAACTAAAATAGTTTCTTTTATGATATAATACAGATAGCGCAAAGAGGTAAATGATTTCAGATAAGAATAATTATAAAAATATCTTCAGAAGTATGGATGATATTTATAATGAAAGATACGATGATATCTTAGAATGTCTAATATCAGAGGATGATGAAGGATATTATCCGCAGGGATTTAGAGTCAGGAGCAAGGTATTCGTTAATGACTTCAGCAAGTACTGAATCATTTGGATTCTTTGAAGGCAGGTTCAGCCTTTGTGATTTGTCCACAGCCTCCTTCATACTTTGCTCAATCCGTTTTCCAGTTCCAAAGCTTCTCTTTTTCTGAGCTTTGCCAATATACTATCCTTTATCATCCAACTTTTTACTGTTAAGGTCGTTTACAGTTTTTGCTGCTTCATCAGCATTTTTCAAAATTTCGAGAACTGGTTCGCAGTTTAGGGTGTTTTTCAGAAATTTCTCATTCAAAGAATGTAAGTCTTGGAGGTAGACGTTGTGTGTATATGTAATTGTTGATGTAGACATGCTGCGTGGTTTCAAAATACTGATTGCTGATTCTCAATAATTGGTATGGCAATTCTTGTTATAAGGTACGAATGAGTATATGATAGGGTTTCGATAATTATAATGATTTTTTTTTTGAAAGTCAAAGATCAGTGAAGTTGTTGGTAAGTTTATTACTAATGTGGTGAATATAAACGATTCCCCGGTAATGTTGGCGAAAGGGCAACGTATCTATTGAGGTTATAATAAGACTGTTTTGATTGAGATGTCGAAGTTGACTTGCTGGAGATGTGACAAAACTGTCTATTTTGAAACGGAATTGAAAAGTTATTTTAGCTAGTAAATGCCAAAGGGTCTAACACGGATACGTGTCGAAATATGACTTGGGTTTTGAGAGTTTTTCAGGTGTATAACTGTGGGTAACATGTGGTTGGATCATCATCTCGATTGCTCCTTAGTTGAAGTGTCTTCAGGAATTTCGAAGGGTTTGAGCACATATTGTAATCGTTAATACATATGATGTTCTAACACAGTTTTAAAGTCAAAGAATAGCTTTGAAAGATATAGGAATCTAAGAGTGATGATACTGGTTATATTTCGAATTGAATTATGAGATTTCAAAATCAAAATATGTAATTGAATTTGAATGAGTATGATTGTTTTGATTTATATGAAAGAATGGATATTGTTGTGAAAGTAGGGAGTATAGTTGATGATTGCTGAATCAGTTTCAAAAAATGTAATATATTAATTGTGAATTTATATATCTCTCGGGTATTACCTACCCGTTAAAAATTTTTCACAATTAATATTTTGTACAAAAGAAATTTATTACAGTCTTTATGAAAATATATGTGTATATTTTCTTTAGATGTAATATAGATTTAATGAGTTAATATTAAATTAAACTCATTTGTTTTATAGTTGGAACTAGAATTGAGTAATCCCTAAAACTTTATAAATTGCATAAGTATTTCTTCAATAATATTAAAATTATGAATCATTACTTTGTTATTTGTTGGTTTTCGTGAAATTCTTGTGAACTTCGCAAGGTACGAATGATGTTATTTGAAAAGTTTCGAGTACATCGATGATGAAAGTGTAAAATCAAACATATATTCGAATAATACACTTGATTTATTATGAATTGGATTTTTATTGAATTGAGACAGAGATTGTAATTAACGATGGTTAAGTTGCGAACGAAGGACGTACATCATTGCATATTTGTAATATGAATTAACTGAGTAGTTAAGATTCACACATAATAGCTTAGTACGGGAAGATTTATTATGGTTTAAAAATTTATACATATAAAATATACATATAAATCTTTCGATTGGAAATGAGTTAATACTTCATAACTCGTTGATACAATATATTTGTTGTTGATTCGTAATGATGTCCACAATGATTCTTGAACTGACAGAGTTTGTGATGTTACAGGTGCTGTTGATTCTGACGATACTGACGGCACTGACTGTGTTGATGATGCTATGTTCCTGTTGATGCTGTTGGTACAACAAATCTAGCTTGTAAATCGTACACCATTTTCGATCAAAGTTTCTACTCTACCATCTCTGTTCACTCATCCGATTTACGGTCAGAATTAAATAATCTCTAAGATTTTGGAGATTACATAACTACCGCAGAGATATCTCTTCAATGAAGTTTATGAATTAATACTTCATCGTTTGTTGTTGTTGATATTCCTGGATATTTACAGGGGGTATGACGTTGATGTTTGAGATACAGATTGTGATGTTGCGGTGTGGGATGTGGATGTTGTTATTGGTGGTGGTGATGGTACTGTTGGTGTTGCTGATGGTGGTACTGTTTATGCTGCTGGTGCTGCTGCTGGTGTTTGTAACTTTTGCACCATATTCTCCAAAGCCACTACCCGAGCGCGAAGCTCGTTCACTTCTTCTATTACGCCGGGGTGATTGTCGGTTCGGACGAGCGGATAAATAAAATCTAGAATTTGGTGTAGTATGTAATCGTGACGAGATACTCTAGAAATAAGAGAGAAAATGGTGTTTCGGATAGGTTCGCCGGTAAGTGCTTCAGGTTCTTCGCCAAGAGGGCAATGTGGTGGATGGAAGGGATCACCTTCTTCTTGTCTCCAATGATTAAGGAGGCTACGAACCCATCCTCAATTCATCCAGAATAGATGATGACTAATTGGTTGATCCATTCCGGTCACACTGCTTTCGAAACTTGAGTGGGATTCCATTTCGGAATCCGAGGGACTTGAACTAATGACGAATTCCATTTCGTACGATTGAATAAAGAATTTTTCGATATGAAATGATTTTCCGGCTATCGGGTGGTATTCTAATTATATAGAGCAAAAGGTTTCGTAGATTACGGAGGAATTTACGGAATATGTCAGGCAAAGTTTATAGTAACAGATACGCTAAAATATGAATTAGCAGATACGCTAAGATATGAATTTTGTCTATACACTATTCATGCAATCAATGCAATAAGATGTGTCTAGACTAAGAATGATAAGCAGGTAATTTCCGACAAGAATGATGAGCAAAACTTTTGAAATGCAGACACGGTTGAAGTCCAGACTCACTAATGCATCCTAACGACTATCAGTTAGACACACTAATGCAGACCTGGTTCGCTAAGACCACCGCTCTGATACCAACTGAAAGGACCCGTTCATATACATTATAAACGATTCACAATAGTTGATTACATCGCGAGGTATTTGACCTCTATATGATACATTTTACAAACATTGCATTCGTTTTTAAAAGACAAACTTTCTTTACAACAAAAGTTGACGGCATGCACACCATTTCATAATACATCCAACTATAATTGGCTTAATAATAATCTTGATGAACTCAATAACTCGAATTTATCGTTATATTTATTATACTGGTTAAGTAATGAGTTGTCAAAAAGTGATTCTAGATATTTATAAAAGTTATATACGTTTTAATAATAAAGTTCTTTTTAAACTGAAAACGTCTTTGTACGTTTGAAAATAGATTAATAGAATATTATGGAAACCAATTCTCCACTAACTTTTGTCTAACTTTCGTAAATGACACTTTTTGTTTTTATTTATAAATAGCTTTACAAATTATTCTGAATATCGTTAAGAGGAATAGATTTTCTCAAATCATAGTGGACCTCTCAACAGAGACTTGTAATCATAATTCAATATTTCTGATAATTCAATCATTTAATATATATATTTTTTAATTTCGTGGAAAATCATATTGAAACAAATACGTTCGTGTAAAGTATTATACGTTTAATACTTTATTAATATTATCAAGTTATAATATATATATACATAACATATCTATTTATATATAACGGTTCGTGAATCGTCGGAATTTGGTCGAGGTTATAATGAATGTATGAACACAGTTTAAAATTCTTGAGATTTAACTTAACAAACTTTGCTTATCGTGTCGGAATAATATAAAGATTAAAGTTTAAATTTGGTCGGAAATTTCCGGGTCGTCACATATATATACCATTATATCATTTTTACAAGTTATGACGTTCGTGAATCGTCGGACAAACTGGGTTGTCAAACGTTTATATAAATCCAGTTTCAAATATTCAAGTCTTAACAAGTTTGATTGCTTAACTAAAACAAAACAACCTGAGTGTTTTTCCTCTTTCACTACTTTGTGACCAAAAGCAAGAAAATAAATTAATTATGCTCGCCTTTTTTTCTTCTTGCTCTTGTCGACTGAAATCAACAAACATAAGGGTCCTAGAATCTTTACAATTAAATTGGTTCTTATTTTGTTCTTCTTTGCGTGGCTAAAAGTCAACAAGAGCCACCCCAACTTCTCCACAAAACCTATTGATTTAATTGTTTTTTTTTCTTATATACTACGTATTACACAAAGGAAAATGAGCAAGTTGATGTAATTAAAATATTACAACTTGATTTGAAACTTGTGATCAGGGTACATTAAAGAAAGTTAGTTGATGTTGGAGCATAAATACAAGTGTTCTATTAAAATATTGAAATATTATAAATGTTAAAGAAAGTTAGTTGTAACTAATCCCTAGTTAAAATATTAATACAATCCACTACACTTTCGTATACCCTGTACGTTAGATAATTGTTGACTAAATTAATGTTAGCTACAGTCAAAGTTATGATAATACTTAAATTAATATTAAATATGTTTAGGTGAATTTCCGTGTGAATGTACCTTTTATGTTGTAAGTTCTAAATATGCTATTTAAGTAAAAAAATAATAATACTAAAATTACTAAAATCTTACCAAAATCTATATTTGACACACGTGTCCCCGACAACGGCGTTAAAAACTTGATGTGTTTTATATGATGTACGAAATGATTATTATTTTTACACTAATTACTACGGAAAATTACTTAAATTTACACTAAAACACAATAGGCAAGTATACCTATCGTATTGTAATATAACAAAGGTAAATTTTGGGATATCGTTCCAAGGACTCGTTGGGTGTCAAATTAGATTTTTATAATTAATTTTAATAGTTAATTACTAAGTTACTAATTAGTTTAGGGGGTTTTACCGTTTAATGACCGGTTTGTCAGTTTGATTATCTAGTTAGGAAACTAGTGATTTTAATACAGAGTATTAACTAAATGATAAGGCACTAAAATTACTTTAACAGTAAAACGGTATATAAAAATTACAACAAGGTAAAAAGTAAATAAAAGTAAATATAACAGAAATTGACTACGCGAGGTAAAAATATATATTAAAAGGAATTATGTTTATCTCACTTCCGTAATCGTAATGTTTAATATTTTCCTATTTTAAACCTGGGTTAATTTTCTTTATACCAGAAACATTTAATAGATTCACATGGAGTTATCCAACTTGGATAAATAGTCAAAATTACAAGGCAAAAGTCTCCTTGTCGCCTCGGCTCCTCGTGACTATAATTAGATATTTCTACTAATTAATGACCTATATTGTGGCTTGGTTCTCACGTCTGCCACAGCTATACCAGTTCTCACTGTATATAATTCACCCTGTATCATCTAGTTTATTTAAAATTAATCCATTCCCGTCTTCGGGCAACGCACAATTATTCATATATATTATTAGTCCGTTTATCGTCTCCGATCAAACACATATGACTAATAATCTATATTTCAAATTGTAAATATAAGTATTAAATTAACAAACTCTCATTCTATTAAACAAATACAAAATCCATTAATAATAAATATGTAAATTTTTACAAGAATCGTTCTTTTAAATAAACATTAATTCTAATATAAATTAAATTAACCCAAACTGCTAATTATTAATTAAACATCATGACTACTTGGTTCAGATAAGCATAATATTTATTTAGCTACTAAACATAATTAAAGAAGAAAAACTTACAAACATAAGCATTTCCATTAATTCTGAACGGTAGAAACTTTAAAGAAAAACACCCGTGCAATAACAAATTACAGTACCCGTACTACCAAATCTTCAACTAGGAATTACCCACTAAGTAAATACGGAACTAGAACTTGAAATACAAATATTGAAAGTGTTTTGAAATTTAACTATGGATGAAAACTATAAACTAAATTACTCCGTAAAATTAAAATGTAACCGTGTGTTGTGCATACGTACACCTTTCAATTCCATCTGAATGTTGAATATATGCAGGATTGAAAAGCCTAATCATTCCCACTTGATGTCTGACCATTTGTCTGATTTAATATATTTTATTATTATTTAATTATTAATCGAACGTGCCTTTGATCCAACCAAAATTCCCGTCTACCAGTTAACTCGCAATTGCGAGCCTTTCTTTTCCATCTCAAAATCAACTTACTTTGTTGTACTTTATGCTCTTTTAACTTGTACCTTGACGAATGGGTCTTCTTCCAGCTTGATCCTCTTGTACACTTCACTTATTCAGTTGTACCTCTTCATTTATGTATTACTCCCTCCATCCCAAATCTATTGTCTCCAGACAAAAAACACGTAGCTTTAGGAAATCCCACTAACTTCATTCACCGCTAATAATATATCTTCTCTCTCCAGAATAACCTCTTTTGATTGGTTGAAAAAGAATTTGGTCAATTAATTTGGGACATCCCAAAATGGAATAATGGACAATAGATTTGGGACGGAGGGAGTAATAACTTGTACCTAATTGATTGAAACTTGTACATTATGCGTTTTCTTGATAAATCCTTCGTTCGGCGCTCCGTCTTCACTTTTATTTATTTATACTGTTGGTTAATGGACTAACCGATAAAGTTAAGTATGATGCTTAACCAAAGAATATGTTTTGATGATGACACATACATATGCATAAGTGATGATCAAAATCTTAACATAAAACACGCAAGTTCACTAATCCATACTTGATCTTGCAAATGACCGAGTCAAACAAAACTTAAAAAAAATTAAAGATCATTCAAGTACATGGTCAAAGTATGGTCGACTGTATACTTAGCCGTAGAAGTCCAGACTGAATCTACAACACAGTTTTTTGAAAACAAGTTGCACGGTCGCCTCCACGGTCAACCGTAGTGCGACCGCATAATTCTATGTCACCGTTTTTGATCAAATTTAGTTTGACCACTTCCCGACATCTATAATTCATGAAACCTTTTTCAACACGATTATAATAGATGCCCCCTCCATACTCAATTGAGTTTTAGTCATAAAAACACTAATCTTGGTTAATTACGCTTAATTGCATCTTAATGACAAATTAACCATGATTAGGCATAACACATAAGTGTTAATCAATAACTTATGATCTTAAAACTTGTCTAGACATTCTTATGATGATCACCAAGTACCAACACACATAAGCTAATGTCACTAAAACACTAATTATAATTAAAGATTACTTAGTGACAAATTAAGGCTAAATGAAGAACAATATTTTTTAAGTGTAACTAGTAAAGACTTGTAATCCTAAAATACACTTAGATACATTTAGGATGGTCACCAAGTCCCAACTAGAGATTTCTATTCCCTTATGCATGTGTTGGACGTTAATGTGTTCTTACACATTAATCATGCAATATGTTATATTGCAAGTAAGCTTGCTAAAGCTTAAACTATAGTGTTGTGCAAATATCCATATGATTGATTTTAGAATAATTATCTCTTTCTTTGTGTGAGTATTACTTGCTACTTGCTAATATGTTTAACACTCATTAATTTGCCAACTTGAATAACATGCTTGCTATGTATTATTCGTTAGAACACTAGGATTCAAGTTACTAGTTTACTTCAATGAATTGAGTGTAAAATGATTCACAAAGAATAATGGTATAATCTATTTAGTCTTGTCTAAGTAACAGATTGTGTAACATATCCAAGTATGACTTAACATTGATGTCTTTACACACTTAATGTTTATTTTAAAAAGATATCATTCAATTAAGCTTTACTTAGTCTTAAAATGAATGTGACTTGTGATTAATTGAAACTAGGAAGTTAATGATACGTTGACTAGTCTTTAGGATTGAACCAAATGCATTAATGAACCTAACTAAGTCTTGACCAAACTGAGATTACCTAAAATTTCAATCAAGACACTTCTCCAAGAATGTTGGGTTTACCACATTTGAAGTGTTATGTCATTTTCACTCAATAAGACCAAATCTCACACACTTAATGCATATAGTACTTATATATGATATTGGGTTTCTTTTGCAGGTGCTACATGAAGTAAAGATTCTAAAATGTGGTGTTCAAATCTGAGTCAAACGGCTATATAACGAATACATATTTTGGACTGGGTTACGCACGGTCGAACCACGGTCGATCGTGCCTGTGACAACAGCTATTTTTTGAATCTCACTATAAATAGCAAGCATTAAAGAGCATTTAAAGCTGACCCTCTTGCATATTTTAAAGGCTTATTTCCATAGATCACAAGGGCTCTAATTATTACTCAAATGTGATCAATCAAGTGAAGATTATATGATCTTATAGATATAGAATTTGGTTGTTGTAAACTTACTAATCAAAATTCTTTATCTTGTGAGTTTAATTAGTGTGATGTATATCCTATTATTGTCTTAGGATCATCATTGCAAATTGTATGAGTCTTGTAACTTCAATTAGTAGAAGCATAAGCTAGCTTAGTGGTCTACTTCCTTAAAAGGACTTAGGAAGTTGATTAATCTTATTTGAAGATTAATACTTGTCTAAGTTGAAGACAAGTTGAGCTAGGTTGGAGTTGGTCTTTCAAAGGGATAGAAATATTAGGTTTGTTGTCTACCAAAGAAGTTGAAGACTTGTAAATCGTATCTTCACCGGGTTTTGAAAAAAGGGCTTAGTGAAGCATGGAATCCCGATTTATGTAATCGGGAAGTGGATTAAGGTGGATTAGTTAACATCCTCCCGAACCACTATAAATTCTTGTATCTATGTTCTTTACATTACTCTACTTATCATTTTGAACATATACACTACACACATCAAGTTTGAGTTGAATTGGTTGATCATAGTTAATCAAATTTGGTGATCAATCGAAAAGGTGTTAAAAACATATTAATTAACTATTCACCCCCTAGTTACTTACAATTGGTATTAGAGCGGTTGCTCAAATCATTGCTCTATAAACGTCTTTGAAAGTGTCAAAATTCGTTTTGTGCAAAAACTTGAGTCAACGATTCTCGGATCAACTCAAACTATGGGATACTCAGAAGAATTGGTGAAAGAAGCACCAATCTTTGATAAAGAAGATATTGATGTGTGGAAATTAAGATTTGAAGCTTGTCTCAAATCTAAGGATTATTACTTGCGAAGGATAATCAAAGTAGGAGACTTTGTTCCACAAGCTAGTTCAAGACTAGTGAAGTCAACATTTCAAAACAATGAAGTTTTGAAACAATTTAATGTTATTTCACTACTTCATGAAGTTCTTCTTAATGAAGAAAGAATGAAGATAATTTCATGTGAAAATTCAAAGGAATGTTGGGATTCACTATGCTCTCAAGAAGAAGAAAACTCTAAGAGTTTAAAGGGTAAAAGGAGAAGAGAGAAATTGAAGAAGCTTGAGAATCTTGATAGAGATTGGGAAGATACTCAAGAAAAGGGTTTGGATAGAGATGAAGGGTTTTGACTCATGGGATCTTGGAATCATTTCAATCAAGATGGTTAAAGTGAAGAAGAGGTTGAATCTCCCTTCAAAGAAGATGATGTCTCAAGCATGGATTGCAATGAGGTACATGTATTCTATCCTTCTAATTATGAAGAATTGCTAGATGATTACAAAACTATTAAATTTGTATATGATAGTAGTCGTGACAAAGTAAAACTTTTAGAAAAAGAATTACACAAAGTTAAGCAACTTAACAAAGTTCTAATTGATGAAAACAACTCTTTGAAAAGAAAGCTTGAAAAGATGACTATTTATGATTCATCAAAAGATAAACTTGAAATGAATTTGTGTCACAACTCTATCAAATACAAATCATGTAATCAAAGTCCATTGTCTATTATTAGGAAAATGGGCTAAACTAACAATTCAATGGAAGGGATAAGTCAAGGATTGGGTAAACCAAAACCAATGATCAAAATGCTAATAAGAATAACCTTCTCAAAATACTTTGAATAATGAAAGGTTTTTCATACAAATGAAAAATTGTTTTTGAAAATGATTTCAAAAGGAATGTTGAAGGAAGTCTACTTGTATTAGGATTGTGTGTTTGAATGAAACTATGAATTGCATGCTAAATACAAGTTGATGCATTTTGTGTATACTATATGTATAATTGAATATATATATATATATATATATATATATATATATATATATATATATATATATATATATATATATATATATATATATATATATATATATACATATATATACATATATATATAGTATATTACGTGTCATTGATAATGAAACATTGGGAGGATGTGATCATTCAATGTTAGGAAAAGAAAACTTGTCCTCAAGTATTCTATAGAACCTAAGAATCGTCAAAACGCGCTCAAAAGAAGAAGTGAAGAAATGCTTCATCAGGAGATCCACGGCTGAAGCACGGCTAACCACAGACACGACCGTAGATACCTGATCCAACCATCTAGAAGTTTTTCCTCCACGGCCAATGCCACGGTCAACCGTACTTTGACCGTGCGCGGCCTGACACCGTTTTAAATTGAATAAAGCCCTCACTTTTCATTTCACTCAAACTCAATTCAAACAAATACTCTCTGCATGGCTGAGAAGATCGACCGCACATTGAAGAACACGCATTCCTTCCATCTCAATTCCTTCTTTTGGTATGATTAATCCTTGTTTTTCTAGCATTCAATTGTGTTTGTATGATGAACTCTTTACTAATGTTGTGAAGAAACCCTAACTAAAATGTCCCAAAACCCAAATTGGTGCAAACAATCAAGATTGTTCTTGAGAACAACTTAGAAAAGATTGAAGTGATGTCTATCTATGCATTGATTCAACTCTGGATAATTCTAGGGTTCATTACACATCTAGGTTAGATTTTCATAGAATCATTGTTCATATGATACAAACTACATTGTTGCAAATTGAGTGTGATAATGTTAAATGTCAAAACATGTGTTAATCTGGAACACATGTGAACTTTGTGAGAATCATAATCTAGTTGCAAACTCATTGACACTAATGAAGAGTGGAAATGTGAAGAACATTAACATCAAAACACTTAACTATTGATGCTAATCAAAGTTTGAAAAACTTGTTGCCTGCAATTGAACCATACACTTTGAATTAATTTAAAGTGACATCTTGCAGGAAATGGCAAAAGGAAAGAGTAAGAATGTTGTAGAGAAAAAAAAAGGACTCATACGATCCACCATCGGATCCTGAAGAAAGAATTGCTTACAATATTGAATTTCTTTCAGGCAGAAAAATTGCTGAAGGAAGAAGAGTTGCTCACACTCAAATGCCTGAACTCGTAAGGAAATTTGAGAAACTCAAATGGAAATCCTTTCTTACTCTAAACGGTCCTATTTATCCATCACTCATTTGAAAAATCTACGCAAACTTCAACTTCGTGAATGATGAGATATTCTTCAATCTTATGGGCATTAATTACCGTTATCCACTCAAGGATTTCGGGATTATGCTGGATGTTCCCACCGATGGTGAAAAGTTATATAATAGGCAACATGATCTATCAAATCTTCCTGACTTCATTTCAGACAAAACTCCCCTGATTGATACGCTATGCAAGGATGATGCTCCTCGAGCTGAAATTAAGAAATCTGGTGTACAAGGAAAACATCTTCGTCATGAGTATGACATCTGGAACAAAATAATTATTCACAATATCTACTGCAAATCCAAAAATCATCAAATGTCTATGCCACTCAATTCGCTCTGATGTGGTGTTTCGAAAATGACATCAAAGCGAATATGGCCTATCTTATGGCATCAAGGATGAATGAAATTATCACAGAAGCCACTCGTGCATTGCCTTATAGATTGCATCTCAATAAAGTATTTGAATATATGGGTGTCACAAGTAATGACTCTCGTCAACCCATTCATGTCAAATTTAAAGGACCAAAAACTTTAGAAGTAAACACCCGCAAATGAAAAAGAACGACCGGTGAAGCAGGAACCAGTAAAGAAGACACCATGATTCCTGACAGTGAAGATGAAGAAGCTGATGAGCAAGTTCAAGAATTAAAGATCATGGCAAGGATGGACAAAATCTACCAGAAACAAATCAAGAACCTCGAGAAGGAGTCAAAGATGGTGAAGATGTTGAAGGGGATAATGAGGAAGCTGACTTGCAGGATAAGCGATACGGAGAATGACAACTCTAGTGTGTCGACCTAGAAATCTTTAAAATAATTTGATTATTTTGTGGAATGTGTAAGACTATTATGATGCGACTCTATGGTTGAATGTAGACATGATGCTTTTTAACATTGTAATCTCTAAATTCGCTTAAAACACTTGTCCAAAAGTAAGATGTTAATAACTTGAAAATATGTTGCAGACAATGTACGATCATAGTCACGGTTAACTATGATCCTAACCGCAGATTGACTGCAATCAATTTGAGTCTCATTAAAAGTACACCAATAGCAATTTAATTTCACCATCTTACAAACAATATCTAAATGCAATCAAATTTAATTTCAACTTTAAATTTCTTGAACAAAACAATTACTCAAAATGGATGAAAAGCCTTCACTCAAAATTCCTTAAATTGAGAGATCTCAAAGAATCTTGCACCTCAAAGCAATGAGTTCTTCAAAACCCTTTCTCTTTTCAAACTCCAAACATCACTCAAACCTCAAAATGTCACAAGTTCTCAACAAACTCCCATGTGATGAAAAGAAGAACCCTCAAGATGACTCAAGACACATCCAAGAAGAACTTGAAGTGTTCTATGATTATCCTACTCTTCAAAGAGAGTTTGAAAAAATTGGATGGGGATCGTTTCTCTCGCTCAAAACCTACACATTTCCTTCACTTGTCAAATAATTCTACTCAAAGTTTGAATTTACCTCTGACCGAAAGGTAAAATTCACTCTGTTTGTTCAAGACCATGTGATGACACTTAAGCAATTCGGCTACATCCTTAGAGTGCCAACAAAAGGAGCTGAGTTTTATGATACTAAGAATAATATACAACTCCTTCCCAAGTTTATTCCAAGAAGAGCACTAACCTCACTCTTCATTGATCCAGAACTAAAACTAAGTACTCTCTGTCAAAAAGGTGTTTTTGACAGTGACATTCGAGCGGAGTATGGGACATGCAAAACGATCATAAGTCACAACATCTTCTTCAGAAAAGAAGGTGATGATCAAATGTCCATGACTGAACTTGGACTCATGTGGTGCCCAACCAAGTCCATACCAGTCAATCTTGCCTTTATAATGGCTTCAAGGATGCAAGACCTTAAACAAGATCTTATGCAACCTTTTCCCTATGGTCTTCGTTTGACACTCCTGTTCAAACATCTCAACGTATTTACCTTTCCATCCTTTTCTGGGAACAACCGTATCATCACTCATGCATGATTCCATTAAGTGTTGTTTACAAGCATCTTAGGCTATGTGACTTGTTATATTATCCATGCATAATTCCATGTATTCATATGTATGTTTCATGCTTGCTATGAATAAAATGTGTGCTTGTTATGCTTTCAATAACTATCTTCCATCGTGCACAATTTAAGGGGGAGATTTGATCTAAGGGTGAGCATAGTTCTAGGGGGAGCTAACCTTTTTTCTTCGACAAAAGAGGGAGAAATATGGATACAAGTGATGTTAACACTTGCGTATTTATAGCAAAATGTCCCTCATCACTTGTATGTTTGTCATCATCAAAAAGAAAGAGAATGTTGGTTAAATGTTGGTTAATGGACTAACCGACAAAGTTAAGTATGATGCTTAACCAAAAAATATGTTTTGATGATGACACATACATATGCTAAGTGATGATCGACATCTTAACATAAAACACGCAAGTTCACTAATCCATACTTGATCTTGCAAATGACCAAGTCAACCAAAACTTATAAAATAAAAATAAAGATCATTGAAATACACGGTCAAAGTACGGTCGACCCTATACTTAACCGTAGAAGCCCAGACTGAATCTGCAACGCAGTTTTGTGAAAACAAGTTGCACGGTCACCTCCACGGTCAACCGTGGGGCGACCGCAGAATTCTCTGTCACTGTTTTTGATCAAATTTAGTTTGACCACTTCCCGACATCTATAATTCATGAAACCTTTCTCAACACTCTTTGAATAGATGCCCCCTCTATACTCAATTGAGTTTTGGTAATGAAAACACTAATCTTGGTTAATTACGCTTAATTGCATCTTAATGACAAATTAACCATGATTAGGCATAATACATAAGTGTTAATCAATAACTTGTGATCTTAAAACTTGTCTAGACATTCTTAGTTTGATCACTAATTACCAACACACATAAGCTAATGTCACTAAAACACTAATTACAATTAAAGATTACCTAGTGACAAATTAAGGCTAAATGAAGAACAATATTTTTAAGTATAACTAGTAAAGAGTTGTAATCCTAAAATATACTTAGATACATTTAGGATGGTCACCAAATCCCAACTAGAGATTGCTCTTCCCTTGTGCATGTGTTGGACATTAATGTGTGCTTACACATTAATCATGCAATATGTTATATTGCAAGTAAGGTTGCTAAAGCTTAAACTATAGTGTTGTGCAAATATCCATATGATTGATTTTAGAATCACTATCTCTTGCTATGTGTGAGTATTACTTGCTACTTGCTAATATGTTTAATACTCATTAATTTGCCAACTTGATTAACATGCTTGCTATGTGTTATTAGTTAGAACACTAGGATTCAAGTAACTAGTTTACTTCAATGAATTAAGTGTAAAATGATTCACAAAGAATAATGGTCATAATCTATTTGGTCTTGTCTAAGTAACACATTGTGTAACATATCTAAGTATGACTTAACATTGATGTCTTTACACACTTAATGTTTATTTTAGAAAGACATCATTCAATTAATCTCTACTTAATCTTAAAATGAATGTGACTTGTGATTAATTGAAAATAGGAAGTTAATGATATGTTGACTAGTCTTTAGGATTGAACCAAATGCATTAAGAAACCTAACTAAGTCTTGACCAAACTGAGATTACCCAAAATGTCAATCAAGACACTTTTCCAAGAATGTTGGGTTTACCACATTTGAATTGTTATGTTATTTTCACTCAATAAGACCAAATCTCACACACTTAATGCATATAGTACTTGTATAGCATATTAGGTTTCTTTTGCAGGTGCTAGATGAAGTAAAGATTCCAAAATGTGGTGTTTAAATCTGAGTCAAACGGCTATATAACGGATACATATTTTGGACTGGGGTACGCACGGTCGAACCACGATTGACCGTGCCTGTGACCATGTGACAACGACAATTTTTTGAATCTCACTATAAATAGCAAGCATTGAAGAGCATTTGAAGCTGACCCTCTTGCATATTTTAAAGGCTTATTTCTAGAGATCACAAGGGCTCTAATTACTACTCAAATGTGATCAAGCAAGAGAAGATTCAATGATCTTATAGATATAGAATTTGGTTGTTGTAAACTTACTAATCAAAATTCTTTATCTTGTGAGTTTACTTAGTGTGATGTATGTCCTACTATTGTCTTAGGATTATCATTGCAAATTGTATGAGTCTTGTAACTTCAATTAATAGAAGCATTGGCTAGCTTAGTGATCTACTTCCTTAAAGGAACTTAGGAAGTTGATTAGTCTTATTTGAAGATTAATACTTGTCCAAGTTGAAGACAAGTTGAGCTAGGTTGGAGTTGGTCTCTCAAAGGGATAGAAAGATTAGGTTTGTTGTCTACCAAAGAAGTTGAAGACTTGTAAATCGGATCTCCACTGGGTTTGGAGAAAAGTGCTTAGTGAAGCAAGAAATCCCGATTAGTGTAATCGGGGAGTGGATTAAGGTGGATTAGTTAACATCCACCCGAACCACTATAAATCCTTGTGTCTATGTTCTTTTCATTACTCTACTTATCATTTTGAACATATACACTACACATAACAAGTTTGAGTTGAATTGGTTGATCATAGTTAATCAAATTTGGTGATCAATCGAAAAAATATTAAAAACGTATTAAGTAACTAGTCACCCCCTCTAGTTACTTACATATACAATTACAACAAAAAAATATAACTAAAACTTAAATACAAACCTAATATTTCGAATGATATTGCGACTAATTACATGTTTGATTTGAGCAATATCAAATCTTCCAACACTTAAACGTTGCTTGTCCTCGAGCAATTTCTAACCTAAAAATACATCGAAATATTACACTTACACTTGACTCGACTCACACTCTATTAGACTAAAACTATAAACAAAAATACATAAACATAAATATAAACATAAATAGATTTTTTTTTAACATAAGCATTACACATATGTGAAACAATATACAATGGTATATAACATAATTATGAAATTACGTAAAAACTTAAAAATGAAATTTCGAAAGTCTTCGAATGTCGGTAGATACGTCTCGCACGCAATCGTAGTGATCGGAAGATTAGAAACAAGAAAATGATCGGCTTAATGAAATTGTGGCTGAAAGGTTGGTTGAATGGTGATTCGATCGATATAACCTTTATGGAACACACACACATGTATAGGGTACATATGCTTTTCTGAATACACACTCACACATTTTTAAAGTACAAGGGACACACAATTTTCATGATATGATATAAACTCACGCTTTTGGAATACACGGAACAATAGACTCAATGGACTGAAAAATTTGATCATAGGGAAAGCAGGACCTTCGTGAAAACATTTTATCGTTTGAAAAGGATACCTAGTCCATTTTAAGATTAGACAAGTTTCCGTAGTTTGAAATTCCAGACATTATCGATAAGCCATGAGGTGTCAAATCTCAATCTGGAGTTTTAGGTTTGAAAAACGATTTAAATGCCTTCTGGGGATCTGGTTCATCAGACATATACAGCTAATTTGCAAGGCGTCCTCCCCATTTTACAAGATAGATCTTCTCATGGATAGGATAAGTCTGACCACTTGGCGACCCTGTTTGATGTTGAGGTTCGTGGATTTCCTGCTGATCTTAGAGATGACTTTTCTAGATTTTTCGTCAACCTACAGCTGGTCTGGATGACAACTTTCTGACCTCAATCACAAAGCGCGTTTCTTTTTCAGAAGAGTTGACTTCCCTTAAGGATGGAGTTGAGTCATCCTGAAGATCTCGTGCTTTAAAAGATTAAAGTTTTTCTTAAGGAAAATAAGATTTTATGAAAACATTTTGATCTTTTAAAAACATTTTTATACGAAGGGTCGGTCGGGTGCAACACTATCCCTTATGGTGAAGATCGCCTTTTTATTTCTCCAATTGGCCCATGTCCTGGTTTCAATCATGTTGTTCAATCACCGTTCTTTATGGATTACAACAAAAGTACCTGCAAAACTTTGCACAAACATGTGATATGCAGTTTTAAACAAATAGATTGGTAAATCTCCCCACACTTGGCTTTTTTCTCGAATCTTTTTATCCCTATTTTAATTAAATAAATTCATGAATTAGTTGTTTCTCAATTTATGTCCTTCTGAGGTAACAATAATTTCAAATTTAACACCTAGTTTTATTGTTCATAAACATATTAAACAAGATTTGAATTCATTTAGTTAATTTTTTTTTATTTTTCACAAAATTTAGAAAACAAGCCAAGTGTATAAAAATGAGAGAATTTATAACCCATCCCCACACTTGAGATCATGCAATGCCCTCATTTGCAATAAAATCAGACAAAAATTAAAATTCATGAGGGCAAATAGTATAGAAAGGGAGTTAGAACCTCTTAGAGCTAAAAAGCCCTAACTTGCGCTGTTTGGCGTTGAATTGTTCCTTATCACCAATTTATCGTCTCTTGTTCACATGTTTCGTCAAAAGAATTGGTCGATTTTGCTGAACTTACTACTCGTCTTTGAAAATGCTTTGTTATACGTATTTTCACACAACAAACAAAACAAATAAAAATGCACACAAAGACACACATTTTTTTTATTTTTTTAAATAATATTTTACAATACATAAAATTAATAACTTGCAATAATAATAATAAAATTTGTGCCCCATCCTTGGGTAGGGTAATTTTGATTTTACCACCAAGTTTTACCCGCTACAAATTATTATAATTATCATTTCAAGTCATTGATACAAGGAAAATAAAATCACATAGAAGGAAAAAAAAATTCTTTTTAAACAAACTTAAAAATACAAATTAAAAATACATTATATCACACAAATAAAAATAGAAATTATTTACAAATCACACATTAAAGTTATTAAGAACGATCACCAACCCCAAAACTGGTTCCAGCTCGGGTTACACTCCTGGTACTTGGTGGTTTTGGTGCTTGCGACGCTGATTGTGGTGTTTGTGGAGCTGGCATAAGCCTAGCTTCTAAATTGTGTACTATACCTTCTAGGGCTATTATTCTCGAACGAAGTTCTCACACTCCTTCTACTACTACCACTTGATTATCAGTTGTCATTAGGGGTCGAATCATATCCAAAAGTGTTCTCATGGAACCCTCAAGGCAAAAAATCTTTGCAAAAAGTGTGTAAATGGTGTTTCGAACGGGTTCCCTGGTAAGTGGGTCATGCCCTCCAACATTAGGAGGAAAATTTATTTCGATAAATGGAGAATCATCTTCATACCTCCATCGAGTCAGTACATTTTGAACCCACCCCATCTATTCCATAAGGGCTGGTAGTTAATCGGTTGGGGCATTCCCGTCACACTGTCCTCGGAGTTTTCTTCAACCTCCATTTCAGGATCGGAGCCAGAAGTAGCAGAGCTTGAACTTCGTGAATCATCCATCTTGAGTGTGCAACAATCCAAATCAATATGATCTTCCACAATCAAAGTCCGCATCAATTATCCTTTGAAGTAAAGAACGAGTAAGCATAAACAATATAATTTTTTTTTTACTTTAAATCAATAATCTTAAATAATAAAAACAAAATTTCTGCCCCATCCTCGGGTAGGGTAATTTCGGCTCATGCACCTAGTTTTACCCGCGACAAATTTTCAGAATTTATTATTTCAAGTTGTCAATAAAAAGTAAATTTTGGTTCTACTATTTAAATTATACTTATGAATCTAACAAAAAATTACGTTGCAAACGATAATTTCAGCTGTAGCACTTAGTTTTATCGTTTTCAAATAAACAAGTTAAATTCAAGGTTTTATCATTTTTAAATAGTAAAAAATTTTAAAATCACACAACTATACAAACAAACATGGTGAGAAAGGAATTTCAGAATCTTAGAGACCTAACTTAATCGCCTCTTCAGTGAGTCGATTAAGTTGATTTCCTACGGCTACATGGGCGTACCCTCGTAGGTTTAATAATTTTTCCATATGACATTTAATCGGCCCTTCTCTGCATAAAGTTACGAACTCGTAATTAGATTGCGTTTGATTCTTCGGGCATTCTCCTTCGTGGGACCAATTTCCGCACTTGTAATATTTTTCAAGATGTCGTCCTCTTCGTTTTGCAGCAGATTTAGACGTTCCTTATGCGAAATGTTTTTGATTATGTTCTTGCCTCAATTCTCTCCTCACTTTATTACACCTATCCTTAATTTTTAAAACTAAATCGCTTGGTAAACGATATTTATTATATTTACAAATTAACACGTTCATTACTAGAAAATGATTGGATTCAAATTGATTACGCATTTTGAAAATTTTTAAAATTTTGAAAATAAGAATGGAGGGAGAAGACTAGTTCTTTAGGGTCTGCTAGGGAAAGACCATCGAAATTCTATTTACATTAAAACTTGGAGCATATTTAATTCTGAGACGTTGCACTTGATTCTCCCCACACTTAGTTATTTGGGGGGTCAAAGTTGAAGTTTACTTCATCATCGACCTTGCGTGAACCATCGAGGTAGTGTTTTACTCTATGACCATTGACTTTAAATTCTTCCCCTTTTGCGTTTATTAATTCAAGAGCGCCATGAGGGAATACTCTTTTGACTACAAATGGTCCAGACCATTTAGATTTCAATTTTCCAGGACATAACTTAAATCGCGAATTAAACAGGAGAACAAGGTCTCCTTCACAAAATTCTTTCACACTTCTAAGTCGTTTATCATGCCATTTTTTCACTTTATCCTTGTAAATGAGCGAGTTCTCATAAACGTCGTGTCTCAATTCCTCCAGTTCGTTCAGTTGATCTAACTGTAGGCATCCAGCTTCATGCAAATCAAGATTACATGTCTTGAGAGCACAAAAAGCTTTATGCTCAATCTCCACAGGGAGATGACATGTTTTTTCGTAAATGAGAGGAAAAGGTGTGGTTCCTATTGGAGTTTTATAGTCCGTTCAAAAGGCCCAAAGAGCATCATCCAATTTGGTGGACCAATCCTTTGGATTTGTACCTACAGTTTTCTCTAAACTTCGTTTAATGCTCGGTTGGTATTTTCAACTTGACCATTGGTTTGTAGATGGTAAGCTTTTGATATCTTATGAGTTACCCCTGAGACGACCCGTCCTAATCCATAAGGACGAATACAATAACATATGATTACATCGCGAGGTATTTGACCTCTATATGATACATTTTACAAACATTGCATTCGTTTCTAAAAGATAAACTTTCTTTTCATCGAAAGTTGACGGCATGCATACCATTTCATAATACATTCAACTATAATTGACTTAGTAATAATCTTGATGAACTCAATGACTCTAATGCAATGTCTTTCGAAATATGCCATGAATGACTCCAAGTAATATCCTTAAAATGAGCTAATGCACAGCGGAAGATTTCTTTAATACCTGAGAATAAACATGCTTTAAAGAGTCAACCAAAAGGTTGGTGAGTTCATTAGTTTATCATAAATAATCATTTGCAATATTTTAATAGACCACATGATACTCATATTTAAAAAACAATCTGTGCAGGTCTGCTCACTGCTGTAAAAATCATTCATATGAAAAACACCGGAACCTTTCCAAACAACTCACCAACGGTAGCTAATGCGTAGTGCAATGACAAAATTATATCACCATGGTAGTTAATACAACATAATTTTACAACGGTAGCTAGTGCGTAGTGCAATGCAAAATCATCTCACCGAGAGTATTTAAAAAGGTAGCTAATGCGTAGTGCAATGACAAAATCATCTCACCATTACTAACTACAATATCCAATACAATATAATACAATGGTAGCTAATGCGTAGTGCAATGCGAAATCATCTCACTGAGGGTAGTTAAAACGGTAGCTAATGCGTAGTGAAATGACAAAATCATCTCACCGTTACTAACTACAAAATTCGAACCAAATCGGTAGCTAACGCGTAGTGCAATGATGAAATCATCTCACCGATGGTCGGTAATACAATCTTTATATAAGTCGAACCTCTGAATCCAAATAATTCTATCATAGAATGTAGTTTTGAATATTTGTGTCTATTTCGTCAAACGTTTATAGAAGCAGTTCATGTATTCTCAGTTCAAAAATATGTATCTCAAAAGCATTTAGTAAAACAGTTATAAAACAGCTCATGTATTCTCAGTCCCAAAAATATATATTGCGAAAGCATTTAAAAAGGGAGTAATGAAACTCACGATACAATATTTTGTAGTAAAAATATTCATACGACGATACTGAACAATGCAAGGTTGGCCTCGGATTCACGAACCTATATCATTTATATATATATATATATTAACACATATAATTGTAATCGAATGAATTTAGGTATTATTATTAATTGTTATTTTAGTAACTTGTACGTTTCATTAATAACTAAATTAACTATATTTATTTTTATATACATTAAATAGATAATTAATATTTATTACAAGCATATTAATATAGTTATGTTTTATGTAAATAATATATTTTTATATAGAAATCTTTATTTGATATATTAATAATTTAATAATACTAATAATAATAATGATAAAAATAATAATTGATAATGCTCCAAATGAACATATATTTAGGCGCAATATCCTTCCAATATGTAAAGCTTTTAGTTGCAATTGTTCTATTTTTATGTAATAATCGTTTAAATAAATAAGTGCGAAGACAAAAGACAAAATCGACGATTTGAAGACGCAAATGACCAAAAAGCTAAAAAGTACAAAGTACAATCCAAGTGGTTCAATTTATTATGAGAAACGCCTAAAAATGACAAGAGTACAAGCCGCGAAACGCAAAGTACAAGATATCTAAGCGTACGAAAAGGCGTTCGAAAATCCGGAACTGAGACATAAATCGAGCATCAACGTACAACTAAACAGAGCTAAAATTACAAGTCAACTATGCACAAGAATATAATATAATATATATATAATTATATGAAATTATATATTATTATATTATATATTATAATATTCAGCAGCCCACGTTTAACTCAATTTGGTGAGCTGGAATCCGAAGCTCCGCACTCGCGGAGCTGTAAGGCACAAAAGTACCGCACTCGCGGAGCTGTACAGTTCAAAGTGGGCCTATAAAAGCTCACGCATTCTGCTCGAATTCTGCATCCATTTTTCACTCAATCTCTCTATCTATATACGATATATATATTTATATTTATTAAAGTTTAATTTAATATTAATAATAATTTGGGTTATTGTAAGAAATGTTTTACGGGTTTTAAAGTCGGAACTCTGTTCGTGTAACGCTACGCGATAAATAATCACTGTAAGCTATGTTCTTCCTTTTTAAATTAATGTATCGTAACTAAGTTATTATTATACTTATTTGAGCCGAAGTAATCGTGATGTTAGACTAAATATTAAAGACGGGGTTATTGGATTTTGTACCATAATTAATGTTTGAACAAAAGACCAACACTTATGGACATTTGACTATGGACTATTAATAGATGGGAGGTATTGTCTAATTGAGTGACAACTCATTGGAGTCTATCGAACCTAACTTCAAATTAATTAACTTAATAATTTATAATGATTATGGTTGTCCTATTTAGTGACATTCATACGGAATCTATTATAATCATTTAATTAATTATTCGGGTTGGGTAATTGATTATTCAAACTGATCAAGTGGGTAAATTAATATTCATATCTAATCAAAACAGGGGTGGATTACATAGAGTGATAACTGGTATAATTGTTGACAGAAGTAATAACTGCATCACAGTTTAAATCTTTAATTAGTTGGAATATTTAACTTCGAGTATAAGGGTAATTTGACGAGGACACTCGCACTTTATATTTATGACCGATGGACTATTATGGACAAAAACCAGATAGGTTTCAAATAATCCAGGACAAAAGAACAGTTAACCCAGAGTAATAAATTAAAATCAAAACGTCAAACATCATGGTTACGGAAGTTTAAATAAGCATAATTGTTCTATTTTATATCTCATCGTATTTTTATTTACTGTCATTTTATTTATTGTCATTTTAATATTGTTATTTATTTTACACACTTTAATTATTGTCATTTATATTTACAGTTAAAATGTAAAATTGACAAACCGGTCATTAAACGGTAAACCCCCCTTTTATATATTATTATTACTATATATAATTATATACATTTTATATAAATATAGTTGTTAAAAATATAGTACGTATTCACTAGCTCCCTGTGGAATGAACCGGACTTACTAAAAACTACACTACTCTACGATTAGGTACACTGCCTATAAGTGTTGTAGCAAGGTTTAGGTATATCCATATATATATAAATAAATAAAACTTGTATCATATTTCGCCGTATTTCATATTAAAAATAAGTATATTTCGTACCCCTTCGCTCGCACATTAAGTTTTTGGCGCCGCTGCCTGGGAAGCGAAAGAGAAACGCTATATTCTAAAAAAAAAAATTAGTTTTTAAGCTATTTTTGTAAAAATATATAAGTTTTAAAAAAATATAAAAACATAAAAAAAGAAAAATATATATCTATATTTTTAAGTGTTAAATTAAAAAGTTTTTATTTTTTTTAGTTACAAAAACTAATAAGTTAAAATATAAGTTATACTTAAATTATATTTTATAAAAATTAAAATCATAAAAAGAAAATAAAAAATCAAAATATAAAAAAAAATCTGAAACTGCCCGAACCAGTTTGAACCTGCAATCATCTGAGACTGCATACCTCCGCAGTCGCGGAGCACTTCTGGGCCTGGATACCGCAGTCGCGGAGCTGTCTGAAAGGTCAAACCTTAGACTGCATTTATTACGAAATTAAGGTTATTTAATTATTATTATTATTATTAATTAGGGTTTAATTAAATTAATAATTAGTTTTAGTTTTAGTTAAATTTGTATTTTAAGTTTTAATTAGTTCTCTTAATTTATAAATTAGTACCTTTTTAATAAATAATATAAAAATATTATTTTTATAAAAATTGTATTTTTATAACTTTAAGTTTTATTTTTATATTTTGTATCTTTTTATTCGTTTAGTTCGTAATTTGTATATTTATCGTTCTTAACTAGTTTTAAGTTATAGTATTTTGCCATAGTTATTTTATATTTCTAAATTTTTAGGCTTTGCCGTAAAACTCTTTAAGTGCTTTTTCTTTAGATTAAGATTTAGGTGCCTTAGAATTTTGTGACGCCGTTTTTAGATTTTAGTGCCTAATTAAGTTATTGCCGTTTTGGATATAGAATTCCTTTAAGCTTTAATACCTTTAGGCGCAACTTTTTAGTCTTAAGTTTTTAGACTTTTAAGTTTCGACACTTTACTTTCTTTTTATTATTTTTCGACTTTTTATTTTTCGACGTTTTTCGACGCGCTTTATCTTTTTCATTTCTATGCTCTAGTTTTTATGACATAGAATTTTCAAAGTTTTCTTTAAATTTCGACGAAAAATTATTTTAAGCGGTTAAATTGTTAGACATCCAAAATTTTCTGCTTCGTAGTAATAGTTGGATTTGTTAGTTGCTGAGTTGTGGATTTTCCGATTTAAAGGATCCTGGCTCCCTGCTGCATCTTTTGGCTATTCGAAACGTGAGCAAAAATAGAAAATTCTATTAATTTGATAACTTATATAATTTCTAATAGGATATTCAGTGAATGCACCGAGCAAAACGTTCACAACCTTTCATACGTTCACCACCTGTAACTCGATCAAGACATCTAGCCAATATTGTCGACGTTGATTTTTCTTTAGAATTATCATCTAGTCGAACAAGTACTCCAATTCAAATTTCCAATAATCCATTTTTTGAACCCGACTTCACAATTGAGAACCCGGAGGATATTCAAGGACAATTCCAAGATCCTGAACCACTAATCATTTCTCCTGAACCACAAACCGTTAAATCAGAATCCTCTAGGGATTCGTATTCAACAAATTCAATTATGGAAGTAACGGAACGTCTAAGTATGGAAGATCGAATGAGAGCCACATGCACGGGCCAAGGACACGCCATTATTAAGCCAGGCATTAATGCGCCAGATTATGAAATCAAAGGACAAATCCTACACATGGTAACTAATCAATACCAATATAATGGTACGCTAAAAGAAGATCCAAACGAACATCTTCGAACCTTTAATAGGATTTGTACTCTATTGAAAATCAGAGAAGTTGAGGATGAACAGATCTATCTCATGTTGTTTCCCTGGACTTTAAAGGAAGAAGCCAAAGATTGGTTTGAATCGTTACCTGAAGGGGCGATTGATACATGAGATGTTTTAGTTGAAAATTTTCTTAAAAGATTATTTTCGGCATCTAAAGCCGTGAGAGTTCAAGGAGAAATTGTTACGTTCACGCAGAAGCCAAATGAAACTCTATATGAGGCGTGGACAAGATTCAGAAAGTGTTGAGAGGATGTCCTCAGCATGGTTTAGATACTTATCAAATAGTACAAATATTCTACCAAGGTTGCGATGTTACTACACGAAAAGACATCGACAGAGTAGCTGGTGGTTCCATTATGAAGAAAACCGTAACCGAAGCTCACAAAATCATTGATAACACAGCATCCCACTCGCATGAGTGACATCAAGAAAAAGATATCTTTCGTTCATCTAAAGCGGCTAGAGCCAATTCTAGCCATGACTTTGATTCTGTTTTCGCAAAAATAGATGCTTTCGAAAGACGAATGGAAAAGATGACTAAAGATATTCACGCAATACGAATCAGTTGTGAGCAATGACGTAGACCACACTTAACGAAAGATTGTCACATTGAACAAACGATGGAACAACGAGAGAATGTTTCCTACATGAACCAAAGGCCGGGAAATAATTATTAAAATAATTATCAACCGCCAAGGCCAAACTTTAATCGAAATCAAAACATTCTTTACAATCCAAATGGACCCAACAATAACTCGTACAACCTACAAGGTCCGAATAACCAACCAACTCAAAACAACACTTTCAATCAACAAAGACCTGGCTTGTATAAACCACCACAACAAACTGAAGAGAAAAAGTCAAATCTGGAAGAAATGGTACAAAAGCTAATGGAATCTCAAACACAATTTATTACATCTCAAACCCAAACAAATGAGAGGTTTGATCAGTCATTAAGAACTCAGCAAGCTTCCATTTTGAATCTAGAAAAATACGTAGGTACTCTTGCTAGCATTATGAGTGAGAGGGAACAAGGAAAGCTACCGAGTGATACTGAAGTAAATCCTCGGAATGAGAATGTTAATATGGTATCAACGAATTCTGAAAAACCAGCATCAGAAGATGGGAAGGTTTTAGATGTGAGTAACAATGAAGAAGTTACAACACCACCACCACCCGAGTATGTAAAGCCAGTGGTGACACCATACAGACCACCCATCCCGTTTCTAAGAAAAGGAGTTGAGTATGAGCAAGTGATAGGTAATAAAGTTTGTGATACCTTTGGAAAAAAGAAGAAGAATAAGAAGGTACAAGGAACAAAAACTGTAAAAATAAACCCGGTGAAGACAGTTTCACCAAAACTTCCACCAAGGTTGGGTGATTCGGGTGAATTTATTGTTGCTTGTCTACTTAGTGATTGTGTCATGTATGATGCACTAGCAGATTTAGGTGCGAGTATGAGTGTTATGCCTCTTTCATTATATAAGAGATTACGAGTAGGTGAGTTAAGTCCAACGAAAATGAGTGTTCGACTCTTTGATCAAACCATTAGGCACCCAGTTGGAATTGCTGACAACCTACCCATTTAAGTGGGTAATTTAACCTTTTTAGTCGAATTTATTGTCATTGACATAGAAGAGGACCCAAACATTCCTCTAATTTTAGGTCGACCATTCTTAGCGTATACCGGGGCGTTATTTGATGTAAGAGAGGATAGAATGACACTTAGTAATAATGAAAAATCGATCACCTTTGTGAGTCAAAAGTCTAAATCTCCACCAACCAAAACCGTTGAACCAACAAAAATGATTGGTAAGAACTATATTGTTTTACCAACTCCAACGGTAGTGCTTAACAATAATAAAATGCCTAAGTGTGGGGAAGATGAAGTGACACCTAATGATGACTTGATAACAAAGAACCTCATTGTTGATACGAAATTAAATGATCCCGTTATTAACAGTTCAATGAAGAAACTTATTAAACGGATTTGCGATGCTAGAACCAAGGGGGAATTTACGTTATGTAACCGGTTAGTATCCAATCTATCGCCTAAAGAAAAGGCAAAACTGGTTGAATTTGTGAATATTACACAGGAATCCGACCAATGGCTTAAAGCAAAAGTCACAGATATGCAAGTTGATTATGGTAAAAAAGAAATTGACAATGAAGTTAATCACAAATTCGACACCACAGCTACCTAAGTGTGGGGAGATTCAAATATTCTAAAAAGAAAACGTTGTCTAGAGTTAGTTGTTCTGTTCTCGTGTAGTTCCGAGAATGGAATTCGATTGGTCTTTTCCACTAGCAGACACTAAAGAACTAGTTTTCTCCCTCCATTCTGAATTTTTATTTTATAGGTTTTGTATGAAATTAATATGCTTTTTAAATTTAAGTTTTGTGTGAATTTAAAAACAAAATTTACTTTATTTCATTAAGTTTAAAAATTGATTTCTAAAATTTGTCATGAGTTAAAGACTAGATCATAGAATCGAAATTGCTTAACCCAAAGACGGGGCGAAAAATTTTGTTATCATTATTTTTAATATTACTGATCTAAAGTATGCAAAAAAAAAAAAAAATTTAAAAAACCCGAAAATCTTTGTTTTCAAAACACTCGCTTTAAAACGACAAATTTTAATTATTCATTTAAATTGTTTTAATAAATAAAGGTTTTATAAAAAATATATATATTATATATATGTTTGTAGTTTATCTTATGTACAAAACAGGGTAAAACAGCGCACTTTCAAAGATTGATATTAAGTTCAGCAAAAGCTACTAATTTTAAATACAATACGTAAAATATCAAATGTGATATAAAATAATATGTTTGCAAACTTGGTATTTTTAATCATTTTTCTACACTAATCACCCTCATGAATTTAAATTTTTACTGATTTCTTGCAAATGAGGGCATTGCAAGATCTCAAGTATGGGGAAAGGTTATAAATTCTCTCGGGTCTACACTTAGTTTAATTGCTAAATTTTGTGAAAATTTGATAAATTTCAACTAAAGGAATTCAAAATCATGTTTATACATATTTATGAACGATAAAACTAGGATATAATACCGAAATTATTGTTACCTCGGAGAGAACATAAATGGAGAAACAACCCAAAACGTTTGAATTCATTTAAAATGGAATAAAGGAGAATAAAAAGGCAAAGAAAAGAATAAATAAAAGCTAAGTGTGGGAAGAATTTACCAAGTTCTTCAAAACATATATCACATATTTGTACAAGATTATTGCAGGTACTTTTGCTTTGGACTAAACTAATCAGTTTTACCCGATTTACTGTAATATATTTGAAAGAAAGATGGATCTACATGATGAATCAATTCCATCATTAAAAGGAAGTAAAGTCTTCTGAAAAAGATACACGCTTCTTGATTTAGGTCAGGAAGTTGTCGTCCATACCAGCAGTAGGTTGATAAAATCTAGAAAGGTCATCTCTAAAATCAGCAGGAAATCTACGGACCTCATCATCAAACAGGGTCGCCATGTGGTCAGACTTATCCTAACCATGAGAGGATCTGTCTCGTAAAATAAGGAGGGCGTCGTGCAAATTAGCTTGATAAGACTAATGAATCAGACCCCCAGAAAGGATAATCTCCTTAAATATTATAAATCAGCTTTTAAGACTGATATTACTCAATCCTTGAGATTGACCTTAAAAATTGAGAATTCATACTTATGGAATTCAATAATATCTAAACTCGAGCTTGAACGAGAAAATATTTTGATCAAATTAAAACCGATTTATTTTCTGAAAACCTATTTTTAATGCGTTCATTATCATTGAACGTAAAATCCTGAGAATTCATCGAAATTCATTAGGTCACCTGAACCAAATCGGGTGTCAACCGTAAGAACGGTGGTTGCATAGCATGGTCGAAGACAAGACCTTGTGCCAGACCGAAAAATTATAGGGTGATCTTTACTATTTTTCTTACAAAGGATAGTAATTGCATCCGACACGTTTTTGACCATAATTATCTGCATGTCATGGGACATTGCCTTAACAGTTGCTTGTTCATCGCTTTCCTTTACAACCGGACGGTAGTTTACCGAAAGGTAATATACAGAGCAAGTATACTGGATGTGGTGCTTTCTTAATACAAGGTTAGCAAGTGGGTGACACAAAACTACAAGTTTTGAGCTAAAATTTTAAAAATCTGAAACCCACAAAACCCACAAAAATATTTTGCAAACACCGGTGAAGGGTTATTCCGAAAAACTTGTCTGGGGTAAAATCTAGATTGAATTTTTAAAAGATCAAATGTTTTCATAAAGATCCAATTTTCTTAAAGGATCTAAATTTTTATAGTCATGTGAGACTGTAAACCACATTGTTACTATCATTATTTATACCGCCGTATCAAAATCACTGATGTATAAAGTGTGAGAATAAAAAAAAGTGTGATTCGAGTGAAGTGTGATTTAATTTCAAGTTATGTATTGCTTGAGGACAAGCAACGTTTAAGTAACTTGTATGTTTCATTAATAACTAAATTAACTATATTTATTTTTATATACATTAAATAGATAATTAATATTTATTACAAACATATTAATATAGTTATGTTTTATGTAAATAATATATTTTTATATAGAAATCTTTATTTGATATATTAATAATACTAATAATAATAATGATAAAAATAATAATTGATAGTGCTCCAAATGAACATATATTTAGGCGCAATATCCTTCCAATATGTAAAGCTTTTAGTTGCAATTGTTCTATTTTTATGTAATAATCGTTTAAATAAATAAGTGCGAAGACAAAAGACAGAATCGACGATTTGAAGACGCAAATGACCAAAAAGCTAAAAAGTACAAAGTACAATCCAAGTGGTTCAATTTATTGATGAGAAACGCCTAAAAATGACAAGAGTACAAGCCGCGACACGCAAAGTAAAAGATATCTAAGCGTACGAAAAGGCGTTCGAAAATCCAGAACTGAGACATAAACCAAGCATCAATGTACAACTAAACAGAGCTAAAATTACAAGTCAACTATGCACAAGAATATAATATATATATATATATATATATAATTATATGAAATTATATATTATTATATTATATATTATAATATTCAGCAGCCTACGTTTAACTCAATTTGATGAGCTGGAATCCGAAGCTCTGCACTCGCGGAGCTGTAAGGCACAAAAGTACCGCACTCGCGGAGCTGTACAGTTCAAAGTGGGCCTATAAAAGCTCACGCATTCTGCTCGAATTCTGCATCCCTTTTTCACTCAATCTCTCTATCTATATACGATATATATATTTATATTTATTAAAGTTTAATTTAATATTAATAATAATTTGGGTTATTGTAAGAAATGTTTTACTGGTTTTAAAGTCGGAACTTTGTCCGTGTAACGCTACGCGATAAATAATCACTGTAAGCTATGTTCTTCCTTTTTAAATTAATGTATCGTAACTAAGTTATTATTATGCTTATTTGAGCAGAAGTAATCGTGATGTTAGACTAAATATTAAAGACGGGGTTATTGGATTTTGTACCATAATTAATGTTTGAACAAAAGACCGACACTTGTGGGCATTTAACTATGGACTATTAATAGATGGAAGGTATTGTCTAATTGAGTGACAACTCATTGGAGTCTGTCGAACCTATCTTTAAATTAATTAACTTAATAATTAATAATAATTATGGTTGTCCTATTTAGTGACATTCATACGGAATCTATTATAATCACTTAATTAATTATTCGGGTTGGGTAATTGATTATTTAAACTGATCAAGTGGGTAAATTAATATTCATATCTAATCAAAACAGGGATGGATTACATACAGTGATAACTGGTGTAATTGTTGACAGAAGTGATAACTGCGTCACAGTTTAAATCTTTAATTAGTTGGAATATTTAACTTCGGGTATAAGGGTAATTTGACGAGGACACTCGCACTTTATATTTATGACCGATGGACTATTATGGACAAAAACCAGATAGGTTTCAAATAATCCAGGACAAAAGGACAATTAACCCAGAGTAATAAATTATAATTAAAACGTCAAACATCATGGTTAAGGAAATTTAAATAAGCATAATTGTTCTATTTTATATCTCATCGTATTTTTATTTACTGTCATTTTATTTATTGTCATTTTAATATTGTTATTTATTTTACACACTTTAATTATTGTCATTTATCTTTACACTTAAAATATAAAATTGACAAACCGGTCATTAAACGGTAAACCCCCCTTTTATATATTATTATTACTATATATAATTATATACATTTTATATAAATATAGTTGTTAAAAATATAGTACGTATTCACTAGCTCCCTGTGGAACGAACCGGACTTACTAAAAATTACACTACTCTACGATTAGGTACACTGCCTATAAGTGTTGTAGCAAGGTTTAGGTATATCCATCTATATAAATAAATAAAACTTGTATCATATTTCTCCGTATTTCATATTAAAAATAAGTATATTTCGTACCCCTTCGCTCGCACATCAATAATATTCGTGTTAGAAATAATAAAAATGATAATAAAAATAATAATGATAAAAATAATGATAATTCTAATAATAATAATAATGATAGTTCTATTAATAAAAATGATAATTTTTATAAAAAGAAAATTAGTTTCAATAATAATACTACCTACATTAAAAATGATAATAATAATAATAATAATAATAATAATAATAATAATAATAATAATAATAATAATAATAATAATAAAAATGAGTAATAAGTAAACTACCTCAAAGAAGTAGTCCTAAAAAAATGCCCAAGTGTGGGTTTGAACCCAAAACCCTGTTTCCTTCTTCTTTTCTAAAAAGAAATGCCCTAGCCCGGGCTCGAACCCGTGACCTCTCTTTCAACAATCACAACCCTAACCATTCCTCTACTTGTTCTATTCTGTTTTAATTCCTAGACCAAAACTATATAACTCGTATCATCATCTTTATCAGCATATGTTCCATCATCATCAACATATTATTAACATAATCTAATATCATTATCACCTAATCCACATCCATCCAACATTTATCATCGTGATCAAACCATTATCATTGCTCGTTACTTTCATTTCTCCATCATCATCGATTCATTTTGTATATCTCATCATCAATAATATTATCAAGCCGTCACCATAACTTACACAAAAAAGAATGATTGTTTCGGGCCAATTAGAAAAATCACGAGCCCAAAAGGATTTTGATTTAAAAGCTTATAAATAAATTCCTAGATTAAGGCCCGTTAGGTTTGAAGTCCATTTAACAATTTAGTGGACCGGTTGGCTCAATTTGTTGTGGGGTTTGAGTCTGTTAATGTGGGTGAACCAGGAGCAAGAAGAAAAAAGAAAACGAAACAGAAACCTTGATTCATAAGTCGTAACCTCATCATAATTCATATCAATCATCGTCTCAATCATTCTCCATAATCCTCATTGACATCATGTTCATCACTAACATCATTATCATCATAATTTCATCATCAACTATCATCATCATTTTTATCATATGATCATCATAATTTTTATTTCAAGCCGTCACCATCATTATAACATCAATTAATCATCTTCATCATCCATAATTATTACAGAAACAGAAGGAAAGAAAAATAGCGAGCAATAGTGACATGAATTACTGTAGCATCGTTCATCTTCTTAATCATTCCAACATAATCAGGAAGTGTGCAGCAGCAGTGATGGTTGATCATGGGTTTCTGTCTGAACGAGAAACAGAAACGAATTAAGTAGGAGGTGGTTCTTGGTCGTATACATGAGAGAGAGAAAAGAGAGAGGAGAGAGAGGTTGAAGGTGACGGTTGTATGGTGGTGATAGGTACCTGGAATAGAAACAATTGAGCAGCAATTTTGTAGTTTCAAACGATGATGATGATCAGAACTAGTAACGAGTAGATGGGTTGTTGGTGATGGTTTAGATGAAGGTGGTTTTCAGTGACGATTGCAAAAGAATAGTGGTTATTCGTAGTAGTAGGGTGGCGTCCATGGTGGGGTGGTGGTTTAGGTTGAAGCCGACGGTGGACTAGGGTGACATGAGGGAGATGAAGATTCAACATATGTATATGTATATAATTATACAACTTATATGCACATGTATTAAATATAAATAAGAATTAAGATAGATAGAAAAAGTGCTACAGTAATCCCAATCAATATTCAATTATCACGGGTGTTAAACTTTAGTTCTGCCGACACTTTTAGCCCGAGGAGTCTATCGTGTCCATTGCTAAACAGTTAACATAGAAAAGTGTTCCTAAAAATCTCAAAATTTTTAAATTAACTATATTTATTTATTTTGGTCATTATGGTATAAAATTCGAATATTAAATACTAAATAAAAATTACATCACTGTCCCTCTCAATTATGGGTAAAATATAAAAAGTGTTAAAATTTAATAACTAGGTCCTAAATACATTTTTAGTAAGCCTAAAATTTATAGAACTCATTTTCGAATCACCGTTTATTTTAAAATCATATAAGTTTGAATTTAACTTACTTAATATCAATCGGGACATCAAATGAGTATTACAATCATTTAATATTTATTTTTTAACATACTTTATTTATATATATAGATATATTTTAAATAATAATTATTATAATATCCTATTTTTATTTTATTTTACATAATTAAATTTTAATAGCAATAACATATAATATTTCAAATTATATTTTCAATTATCATTTATATATATATATATATATATATACACACACACACACATATTTATTTACAATTAATTGTTCGTGAATCGTCGCGAGCAGTCGAAGGTCAATTGAATATATGAAACAGTTCAAACTTTTTAAGACTCAACCTTACAGACTTTGCCGTGTCGAGATCATATGATATTAAGTTTAAATTTGGTCGAAAATTTCCGGGTCATCACAACCCCCTATCTTTTAAGAACTTTCTCAAGTTGAGCGTTACAAAAATGAGTACCTCGATCACTTATCAAAGCTTTTGGTGTTCCAAACCATGTAAAAAGATGTTTCAAGAAATTGACTACAACTCGTGCATCATTTGTTGGGAATGCTTGTGCTTCTGCCCATTGGACATGTAATCGATAGTAACGAGGATGTAGAGATGATTATGAGATTTTGGAAATGGGCCCATGAAGTCAATGCCCCAAATATTGAAAACTTCATAAACTTGGATGATACTTTGTGGCATTTTATCACTTTGTCTTATTCCTATGGCAAGTAATTCTTTTTTAGTTGTGGTGTAATTAGTTTGTGCTCCTTGTAAAGTCTTACTAGCATAGTAAATGGGTTTAAATAATTTTTCTATCCTTTGACCTAAAACGGCTCCTATTGCAAAATCACTTGCATCGCACATGAGCTCAAATGGAAGGGTCCAGTTTGGAGCTATCATGATTGGCGCATTGGTGAGCTTTTCTTTGAGAATGTTGAATGATTTTATACATTCGTCCGAGAATACAAATGGATTATCTTTTTCGAGGAGTTTGTTCATTGGTGAGGCAATTTTAGAAAAATCTTTAATGAGACGTCGGTAAAAATAGGCATGCCCTAGAAAACTCCTAACTCCTTTGACATTGATCGGATGTGAAAGTTTGGCAATTACATCAACCTTAGCTTTATCTACTTCTATACCTTTACTCGAGATTTTATGACCTAAAACGATGCCTTCACTAACCATAAAATGACATTTCTCCCAATTAAGTACTAGATTTGATTTCTCACATCTAACTAGCATTCGTTCAAGATTTGAAAGACACGACTCAAAAGAGTTACTGAAGACTGAAAAGTCAATCCATGAAAACTTCCATGCATTCTTCTATCATATCGTGAAAAATTGCCATCATGCACCTTTGAAAGGTTGCAGGGGCATTGCAAAGTCCGAATGGCATGCGTTAGTACGTAAAAGTGCCATATGGGCATGTGAAGGTGGTTTTCTCTTGGTCTTCGGGTGCGATTGAGATTTGAAAATACCCTGAAAAACCATTAAGGAAACAGTAGTAACTGTTTCCAGCTAATCTTTCTAACATTTGGTCGATGAAGGGTAAAGGAAAGTGATCCTTTCTTGTGGCGTCATTTAATTTTCTATAATCAATACAAACACGCCATCCAGTTACAGTTTGAGTTGGAATAAGCTCATCGTTTTCATTTGTGATCATGGTTATGCCACCTTTCTTAGGTACGCATTGCACTGGGCTCACCCAGGGACTATCAGAAATTGGATAAATTAAACCTGCATCAAGCAACTTAATTATCTCTTTCTTTACCACATCTTGCATGTTAGGGTTCAGTCGCCTTTGTCGTTGCACACGCGGTTTGAAGTTATCTTCCATTAGAATTTTGTGTGTGCAATATGAGGGACTTATACCTTTTATATCGTGAATCTTACATGCAATAGCTAGTTTGTGGGCTTTTAACAAGGAAATCAATTGAGATTTTTTGTTTTCAGAAAGGGAGGATGAGATGATTATAGGTAATTTAGATTCACCATGTAAATATGCGTATTCCAAATAGTTTGGAAGCGGTTTCAGATCTAATGTTGGTGGTTCTTCAATTGACGATTTGTACATGTACTTATTCTCCTCCTTAAGTTCCTTGAATTCTTCAGTTGTTGGTTCATACCAATTCTCCATGAGTGTAGCTAACATTTCAACTTCTTCCACTGTACCAGTTCCTTCTCCTAACGGACATTCACCTATTCCTTGTAATTCTGGAAATTCTTGTAACAACTCCAAATGTGTATCTATAGTTTGAATATAATAACACATATCATCTGTAGATTGAGGTTGTTGCATGGCCTTATTAACAGAAGAGATCACACTCTCGTCATCTATACTTAGGGTCAATTTCTTACCAAACACGTCTATTATTGCTCTAACCGTGTTTAAGAATGGTGTTTCTAAGATAAGAGGAACTCGAGAATCTTCTTCCATATCCAGAATCACAAAATCTGTGATTAGTGGAAGACCACCAAGGTTTAATGTTAAAAGTTTGTAGACAACACTGTGTCCCATTTCAAAAGTTTGTTGACACTACCATGTCAAGTTTCAGATATTTGTAGACAATACCATGTCAAGTTTCATCTCATTTTCTCGTAAACCACAGTTTTAAATAACGTTGTATAGTATCTAAAAATCAGTTATCAGAAAAATAGTTCAAATTCATTGACCACGAGATTTTAAAAGTACAACTCCAAGTTGCGAAACGTTTACATAATCAATGAGCACCTGAATACTAGCAATGACCAGAGTATAGAATCCTCTATACCCCCTTTACCCCATAAAAATGTTATACACTTGTACGAGTGTATCTAATGTTCAAAGTAAATGCACCACAGTTATAAAGTAGGGTGAGGTTGTCAACCTAACGGATTCGTCCATCTAAGTTGTGCTTACCCGATGGTAATAAAAGTATTCAGGAAAGGGGCTTTGTGTACAAACTCAATATGTATATATAGTACTCGTGTCAACATAAAAGCATTTGAAAATATAAGTACAACAGCGTGTATTCTCATCCCTGAAAACATGTAAAAAGCGAGACTGTAGACTCGCCTTTGAATAGTTCTTGAGTGAAAAGTAGACAAATAACTTGTACGGATTATAGCCGAGTAATGCAACCTAAGTATACGTATTTAGGTTGGTCAACATAAATGTCTTAAACAAGTGTGGTTTCATAGATTAAGTTGTCTTATTGCTCGAATCGACGCGTTTCAAAGTAAAAGTCAACATATAGTCAACTAGTTCATGCAAGTCAAACAAACTCAGCCAAAGTCAAACCAAAAGTCAAACTTGGTCAAAGTAGTCAACTAAGGTCAACATCAATAGGTTCATGTCAAAATTTGGTCAACATGTCAAACATAAGTCAAAAAACATGTTTTAGATCATAAATGGTCAATTACACGATCACAGTTTATCGTCATGCAAAACGTTTATGTACATGTAGCAAACTTCGCATAATAACTCATAGCACAAAATTCATGAGAACATGGAAAACTCCAGATCATAATTAGACTCAAAATAGATTCCAGAAAGCCCGACCAGGGTCTCATACGATGTCTGAATCAGAAGGGGTACATTTATGGTTTACTAAATCAGTTTCTGACCGCGCACTGATCTCGTATTGGCTATAACCGGAGCTACGAACATGCAAATCAAGCTAGGTCAGTGGCCATGGTTCAAGGACAAGCAAATATATCATATATCCGAAAATGAGCAACTTTGGTTTAGCCAATTGGTACAGTTTATTCAATCAATTTGGATGTTCTGTTTCAGCTCAATTCAGAAGTCATCAAAACTATGGCCCTAGTGTGCACAATGCATAAGGTTTCAGAGGTTACAAAAAATTAACCATATATCACATAACATATAAATATTCATATTCCAGAAGGCCAAGGTCTCAAAACATGCATAAGTCAACTTATATGGCAAAAGGTGCATACATTACAGATTTGGTCAGTATACATGTTACCATTTCGACATGCACATAATACAAGCTTCACAAACCCGAATGATGAAAGGCATAGAAAAAAAGTTAACTACAACTTATGAAATTTTCAGATATGCAAAGACCTTAAACAATATCACACTTCGAATCAATTTAAAAGTCAGTTTCATCATACCGAGCAAATCAGTTTTTCGCATACGATCAAACAAGCATAACGTGAGCATTATAAATTCAAATCGCATGATATCCTAGTCTAACTTGAGTGTTTTTAAGTTTTGTATTCAATGGTTGACATGTTATAACATAATTCACAAAGCATACAACTCAGAAAATTCTGATTCATGGCAAGATCACAACAAAACTTCAATTTAACATATCTAAAGCATACGATAACGAAATCGATTGATTCTTGCTCCTAAAGTTATCAATTTTTCGATCTATTTCTATCTAGATAATAATAATTTACAGAAAACAAGTCCATAAAATCAGTATCATCAATAAACAATTCGGTTTTTAATCAAAACAATCAATACGAACAATTTAACGATTAAACAAGCATACAAACACGATGAATCGAGCAATTGACCAACATAAACTATGAAACCTTATGAAATCAGAATTTTAAAGATTAGGGTTCATGTGTTTATACCTTTGATCACAAAATCGTGTATACCAACGCGTAGAGGATGAAGTGAATTGCAATGTTCGTGTAGAAGGTTTAATTGATTGAGCAAAAATTAATGGTGTTGTGTGGGTGATGTAGGTCGATGATGGGAGGAGAAGAAGGAGAGCAATTGGCTGCAAATTTAATTAGGGTATTATGAGTGGTGATTTAGGTTACTAGTCTTTTTATGTTAGGGCCTAATGTCACTAGTTAGTAAATTACAAGCCAAAACACAAATTAAAAGAGGGAGGGTGGGGTGGTCGGCCGATTAGCCCAGTGGGGTGAGTCCCCGGGCTCGTGTTTTACAAAAGCGTGTATTTGTGGTCCGTTTCAAGTGCCGTTTAGACGTACTGAAGGCCCGAAACGCTAAACGGATTGTTAAAACGCAACCAAACGTTTAATTTATTAAAAACCCAATAATTTAAATATTTTTAAAAAGTTAATAATTATCAAAATAAATCCGAGCGTTTCATTGCTCAAAAAGTAGTTATCCAAACCGTATCATTTTTATCGTATTTCTTTATCCGAAATATATATATATTCAAATTAATATTAACCCATATTAATTATCGCAACCCTCCAAGGATCAAGTACGTATTTAATACACATAAATACATAAAAAGTCAAGTAATCGCCGTTAAATCAACTAATAGAAAGTTAACAGAAGTGACGGAAAAAGCACGGTTGTTACATTACCCACCTGTTATTGAAGTTTCCTCCGAAAATAGTTGCGGGTACTTTAGTCTCATTTGATCTTCACGCTCTCATGTGAACTCTGGTCCTCTTATCGCGTTCCACTTAACCTTAACGATAAAAATTTTGCTTTGCTTTAAAACCTCACGGCCCATGATCTCGACAGGTTCTTCAATGAAATGAAGTTTGTCATCGATACGCAGTTCCTCTAAAGAAATAATCAAATTCTCGTCGGCTAAGCATTTCTTCAGGTTGGATACATGGAAAGTATCGTGTATACCACTGAGTGATTGTGGCAGTTTCAATCTATAATTCATTGGTCCAACTCTTTTAATTATCTCTAAAGGTCCAACATATCTAGGACTCAATTTACCTCGTTTCTCAAATCGTATAACACCCTTCCAAGGTGATACTTTAAGCATGACTTTATCACCAACTTGGAATTATAAATCTTTCTGACTAACATCGGCATAACTTTTTTTTTTATGACTTCGAGCCGTTCTTAATCGTTCCTGAATCTGTAGGACTTTCTCAGTTGTCTCCTGAATAATCTCAGGACCTGTTAACTGACTATCTCCCAATTCGCTCCAACATAAAGGAGATCTACATTTTCTTCCATACAACGCTTCAAAAGGTGCAGTTTTAATGCTCGTATGGTAGCTGTTATTATATGAGAACTCATCTAGTGGTAAGTACTTATCCCATCCGTTTTCAAAATCAATGACACATGCTCTTAACATGTCTTCAAGAGTTTGGATCGTTCATTCACTTTGGCCGTCAGTCTGAGGGTGATATGCTGTACTCATATCCAAACGAGTCCCCATTGCTTGCTGTAGTGACTGCCAAAATTTGGAAGCCAATCTGCTGTCGCGATTGGATATAATGGATATAGGTACTCTGTGTCTAGAAATGACTTCTTTAATGTGGACTTGGGCCAACTTCTCCATTTTATCAGTTTCTCTTATCGGTAAGAAGTGTGCAGACTTAGTGAGATGATCCACAATAACCCAAATAGTATCATAACCTCCCACAGTCTTCGGCAGTTTCGTGATGAAGTCCATGGTAATACCTTCCCATTTCCACTAGGGAATCTCTGGTTGAGTTAGTAACCCTGATGGCTTCTGATGTTCAGCCTTGACTTTAGCGCAAGTCAAGCACTTCCCAACATAGGTAGCAATGTCAGCTTTCAAATTTGGCCACCAATAAAACGCCTTCAAATCATGGTACATTTTATCTGATCCAGGATGAATTGAGTACCTTGACTTGTGTATTTCCTCCAACACTAGTTCTCTCAATCCACCAAACTTTGGTACCTAGATTCGATTAGCAAAATATCGTGTTCCATCCTCTTTAATGTCGAATTTCTTATCCATCCCTCTGATAAATTCAACATCAACGTTCTCTTGTTTCACGGCCTCCTGTTGTGCTTCGCGGATCTGTGATGTGAGATTCGAATGGACAACTATATTAAGAGCTTTAACTCTGAGAGGTTTCTCTCTCTTTTCTGCTCAACGCATCCGCCACAAAATTCGCTTTTCCAGGGTGGTATTGGAGTTCACAATTATAATCGTTAAGTAATTCCAACGTCGTTGTCTCATGTTAAGCTGTTTCCGATCAAATATGTGCTGTAAACTCTTATGGTCTGTGATGTTATGCGAGGTGTATACGAAATAGTTATATTTTTATTGCAAAATACTATTAAATACGATACAATTTTACACAAGTTATTTATTTATTTATTGAATGGAATATACCTAAACCTTGCTACAACACTATAGGCAGTGTACCTAATCGTAAAGTAGTGTAGTTTTTAGTAAGTTCGGTTCATTCCGCAGGGAGCTAGCTGAGTCTAATGCTATATTTATTTTTAAACTATATTTGTATCAATATATATAAGTAATATTATTATTATTATTAAAGGGGGGGTTTTTTTATCGATTAATGACCGGTTTGTCAATTTTATGTCTTAAGTCGCAATTAAAACCTAATGTAAAATATTAAATATAAATACAACTTAATTTAAAGCGTAAAGTAAATGACGATAAATAAAAATGCGATAAATAAAAGTACGATAATTAAAAGTGCAATAAATAAAATGACAGTACATAAAAGTACGATGAAATATGAAATAAAGGAATTATGCTTATTTAAAATTCCGTAATCATGATGTTTGACGTGTTGATTTTAATTTATTACCATGGGTTAATTATCCTTTGTCCTGGATTATTCGATATATCCATATGGTTTTTGTCCATAACAGTCCATCAGTCATAAATATAAAGTGCGAGTGTCCTCGTCAAATTATCCTTATATCCGAAGTCAAATATTCCAACTAATTGGGGACTTAAACTGTAATAAGGTTTAATACATTGTTAATGATTACACCAGGTTATCGACTGTATGCAATCCATGGTTTTAATACTTTATTAACAATTACACCAAGTGTCCTTGTATGTAATCCACCCATGTTTTAATGAGTCCATTGACTATTAATCCATTCTCGTGTCCGGTTAAATGAACGATTATTAGTATTTATAAATATCCCACCCATCGTGTCCGATCGAGTGTATGTGGTTATTTATAATTACCTCAAATTGTAAATCTCTATATTAAATTAACTAACTATCATTCAGTTAAACAAATATAAAGCCCATTAATAGCCCGTAGTCTAATTTCCACAAGTATCGGTCTTTTGTCCAAACCCCAATTATGGTGCAAAGCCCAATAACCCCGTTTTAATATTTAGTCCAACATCATGATTACTTCGGCTTAAATAAGCATAATAATAACTTAGCTACGAGACATTAATTTAAAAAGGTTGAACATAACTTACAATGAGTATTAATCGCGTAGTGTTACATGGACAGAATTTTGACTTACAAACTTAAAACATTCGCTAACATAACCTTATTATTATTAATCTTAAATTAAAATTAAAATTATATATATATATATATATATATATATATATATATATATATATATATATATATATATATATATTTGAGAGATAGAGAGTAGATGAATATATTGTGTACATCATTCGTCCGAAAAACGCTTCAATTTATAGATGTGGCCTGACTCCTGGGCTCATGCGATCGCATGAGAATCCTTCTTCCTGGACATGCGATCGCATGGTCAGCTGTACTCAGATATTTTGCTTTTAAAACGTGGGCTGCTCGATTATTTAATATATATAATATAATATATATAATTTTATATATTTAATTATATATTATATTATATTCTTGTGCATCGTTGACTTGTAATTTTAGCTCTGTTGAGTTGCGCGTTGATAGTTGGTTCATGTCTCGGTTCCGGATTTTCGAACGTCCTTTCGTACGATTTAATATCTTGTACTTTGCGTTTTGCGGCTTGTACTCTTGTAATTTTGAGACGTTTCTCATCAATAAATTGAATCACTTTGATTGTACTTTGCACGTTTGAGCTTTTTTAGTCATTTGCGTCTTCAAATCGTCGAATCTGTCTTTTGTTTTCACCTTTTATTATTTAAACGAATATCACTTGTAAATAGAACAATAGAAACTAAAAGCTTGTCTTTCTTGAAGGATAATGCTATGAAATATATGTTCGTTTTTAGCATTATCAAATATTCCCACACTTGAGCGTTGCTTGTCCTCAAGCAATATAGAACTTGAAATAAAAACATACTTGAATCACTTCTTTATTCTTCACACTTTGTACATCAGTGATTTTAATACGGCGGTATAAACAATGATAGTAACGATGTGGTTTACAGTCCCACATGACTATAAAAATTTAGATCCTTTAAGGAAATTAGATCTCTATGAAAACATTTGATCTTTTGAAAATTCAATCTAGCTTTTACCCTAGATAAGTTTTTCGGAATAACCCTTCACCGGTGTTTGAAAAATGTTTTTGTGGGTTTCAGATTTGAAAATTTTAGCTTAAAACTTGCGGTTTTGTGTCACCCACTTGCTAACCTTGTATTGGGAAAGCAACACGTCCAGTATACTTGCTCAGTATATTACCTTTTGGTAAACTACCGTCCAGTTGTAAAGGAAAGCGTTGAACAAGCAACTGTTAAGGCAATGTCTAATGACATGCTTTTGATTATGGTCTATATTGTGTAGGATGCAATTACTATCCTTTGTAGGAGCAATAGTAAAAATCATCCTATAGTTTTTCGGTCTGGCGCAGGATCCTGTCTTTGACTATGCTATGCAACCACCGTTCTTACGGTTGACACCCGATTTGGTCCAGGTGACCTAATGAATTCTGGTTAATTCTTAGGATTTTACGTTCAATGGTAATGAACGCATTGAAAATAGGGTTTTCAGAAAACAAATTGGTTTGTAATTTGATCAAAATATTTTCTCGTTCAAGCTCGAGTTTAGATATCATCGAATTCCATGAGTTTGAATTCTCAATCTTTAAGGTCAATCTCAAGGATTGAGTAATATCAGGCTTAAAAGCTGATTTTTGATCTTTTAAGGAGATTATCCTTTCTGGGGATCTGATTCATTAGTCTTATAAGCTAATTTGCACGGTGCCCCCCATTGTACAAGACAGATCCTCTCATGGTTAGGATAAGTCTGACCACTTGGCGACCCTGTTTGATGCTGAGGTCCTTGGATTTCCAGCTGATTTTCGAGAAAACTTTTCAAGATTTTTCGTAGACTCTACAACTGGTCTGGACGACAACTTCCTGACCTAAATCAAGAAGCGCGTGTCTTTTTCTCGAAAGACTTTACTTCCTTTTAAATTTCATTACAATAAACTGGGTAAAACTGATTAAAATCGCTCAAAACAAAAGTATCTTTAATTATTTGTACAAAGATATGTGATATGTGATTTAAATAACTTGGTAAAAATTTTCCACACTTGGCCTTTCTTTGCCTTTTTATTCTCCTCTATTCCATTTTAAATGAATTCAAACGTTTTGGGTTGTTTCTCAATTTATGTTTTTTTCCCGAGGTAACAATAATTTCGGTGTTAACACCTAGTTTTATCGTTCATAAATATGTATAAACATGATTTTGAATTCATTTAGCTGAAAATTTTTAAAAATTTTACTAGAAGTGGGTAGTTAGTATATAAGACTAGGGCAATTCTTTATTATCAGAGAGCACTAGATTCTAATACAACTACTGCGTTACTAGTATTTTTAATGGTAACCAAGTGTTTAAATTAATTTTTTTTTTTAAAATCCGAAAGAATTTAACCCCTTCCCACACTTAAGATCTTGCAATGCCCTCATTTGCAAGAAATCAGTAATAATTTAAATTATTGAGGGTGATTAGTGTAACAAGATGATTAAGATTTTACCAAAGTCTCCAAACATATTGTAGTATGCTTTAAATGATAAATGGTTCACTTTATTTGTTCATTCCGTCTGTTGTTATATCACATTTATTTTGCATTTTGTCGTCAAAATTAATAGCTTCTGCTGAACTTAATGCCAGTCTTTGAAAATGCGTTGTTTTACTCTGTTGTGTACATAAGATAAAATGCATACAATACAAATATAAACATGCATGGTATTTTGAAATTGGACTTGATATCCCACTTTCAAATTATAAAAATGAAATATAAGTACAAAATAATAAACATATTAATCATTACATTAAAGTATCAAAATGTTAAATGTTTAACATAAATAGATAAAAATAATAAAAGATAAGACATCACCAATGGAACACTATTGATTTGGATAGGGATTCCAGTTCATATCATCGTTCAGGTTCCATGGTTGGTGATAGGTGTTCTGGTAGGCTTGATTAGGGTCGTACAAGTCATAGGGTGGTTTCATGTCGGGCTGATGTGGTGGATAGTAAGCAGGCAGAGTCGGGATGTAGTTATTTGGTACCTGATATGATAGCTGGCTCATGATTTGGTGCTGATGAACTTGCCAGCTATTGTGTTGGTGTCGCCTGAAAGTCTCATACTCATTCGCGGCTTGCCACTGCTCATACCGACGATGCCTAGCCTCGTTAGTCATTTCTACCTCATCTATACGCTGGAAAACGTCAGTAGCACTATCCCTAATGACATCCCTAATGTCATCCGCTTCTTCCATCTCATCATCCGAACCCCTCTCTACCTGTGGATGGCGGCCCTGATATGGTATTGCCTGAGTGCGTCCCCTAATCAATACCTTTGCACCTTGATAGACTTGCAAACCTAAAGTCTCGTCTTGTTCCCTAACCACCATCATTGGACCCCCTTGTTCCCTATCTACACCTAAATACTCTCCAATGAGAGTAACAAAAATACCTCCTCCTATTATTCTCCCGTCTTGTATACCTTACACCATTTTGGACAGATAAAAACCAACACAGTAGGGGATATTAACAAAGCCTCTAGTGTCTCGAATGCACTTAAGATAAAATAAATCGTGTAAGGTCATTTTCTCCTTGTTGTTACCTCTTTGTGTAATCGAGTTTGCTAAGAATCTATGTATTATACGAAGCTCGGCTTTATTAATATCTAAATAGGAGTGTCTTCCTCCCCATGTAAACACATTAAAATTTGACATACGCCTCCAGATGGCGTTAGCGTTAAAATTTCTATCTACCCTCTCACCATGATAAATCAAATTTGTACAATCAGGTGATAGTAATTCAGCGGGAGTGTAAATCTGTAAAGTCCTGGCCATGTCCATCATGGACATCATGTACATCCTACGGCCAAGTAAAAATCTAAGAAAACTCTTATCGTCTAACCTATCGACATCCTTATTAAAAGCTATAGTACTCATTAGCTCAACACACCACTCCTTATATATAGGCCTACGAGTGGTAAATAAACGTTCCCAATCGAAAAAAGAAGAGCTGTCATACCTTTGGATTAGATGCTGCCTAACAGGGTTAGCTAGGTAGACCCTTTCCAAAGGCTCTCAATCTATTACCCTTGGTACTTCTACATTTTTGGTCCAAAGCTTAAATTTGTTACTTTAGTATGTCGGGTAATCTCTCCAACTTCTATCAAATCTTAAATTGGAATGCAACTATTCTTCATGAATTGTTGGGTGTTCTATTATATGGTGAACGGGAAATACTACGTAGGTAATAAAAAATTGTGATTCTGGTTCATAGTATTGCACGTGTTGATCATAATGTTGTTGTTGTTCAGGTTGTTGTTTCGGTTCGTGATATTGCATCTCTGGCTGTAGTTTCGGATCAGGTTGCCTAGACGATGATGCATCTTCCGTATCTGTATTTCTCTGCAAAACACATTAAACACAAAATTTGTGCATCCAAATATGCATTAGTGTTAGCAAAATAACAATTTGAAACAATTACAATGACATGTTTAATCCATATTAAACTTATACTCATTTTCATATTTTTATCAATTCTACACTTTTTCAAATAAGCATATATGAAAATGTTTACAAAGTTCATAAGCATTCTACCCAAATAACATGTCAAAATAATTATTACTAGCAATTAAACAAGTTTCAAATGGCATTTACATCAATTTAATCAAGTTCATGAATTTTAGACCTAAAAAGTCTACTTTAATTCTCAAAAATCATGTTTAGGATCAAAGTTTGGATCATTTAGCTACCTAAACATGTTACACTACTTAATTTAGCAATATTTCATGACAAAAATCGGCCATAACCTGTTTATATCAAAAAAACCCCAAATTGCTCAAGAACACAAACCCTAGATTTCTAAATTTTTTGAAGTTTAAGGCTTCAAATCATGACAAATAGCATCAATCTAGGTTATACATGCATAATATACTAACAATTTAACTCTAATTACACTAGAAATTAACAAAATCAAATTAGGTAAAAATTAGCTCAAGAACACAAAAATTCGAATTTAAAGAGTTTTATGGGTGAAATCTTTACCTTCCTGCCTCCCCATCTGAATATAGGCATGACTATAGCGGATTATTGCAAGAAATTTGGTTGAATTTGGTGAAAAATTTGGAATTTTTGAGAGTGTTTGTGTGTGTGTTCGTGTTTATGTGTGTGTATGTTGTGTGGATAATGTTCCTGCCCAGATTTTTGCCTCCATGTGATCACATGGATCTGTAGGGTATATCCCATGCGATCGCATGGGGTCCTGACCTTTTTTTTTTTAACTTAAAACCTTTGACTTATAAAAACAAAAATGAAATAAATTTAAAATTTTGTTTCCTTTTATATTGAGGGCGTTTTGGTACGTTGACCTAGTTCGTCCCTCGACAAAATTTTAAAAATTTGTCTTTTTAAAGCGTTGTTTTAAAAGCTAAGGTTTTTGGATTTTGTTAATGTTTTTGGCATACTTTAGATCTTTAAAATTAAAAATAATGATAATAAAATTTCTCGTCCCACCTTCGGGTAAAGCAATTTCGGTTCAACGACCTAGTCTTCAACTCACGACGAATTTTAAAAATCATATTTTTAACTTAATGAAATAAAGTACATTTTTTTAAATTCACACCAAATTTAAAATGCATAAAATTAAAAATTCATATAAATATCATTAATATTTTTATACATTAATTTTACAAACTTATATTGAAAATATTAATTTTTAAAATATTTAAAAACTTAAATATATTGGTTTTAAAAATTTACAATAATAATTTAATATTTATATATTAATTTTAAAAATAAGGTAAAAATAAAAATCTTTTTGGTCTTTTATCCCACTTTAATCAATCAAATATTATCAAAAATATACGCCCCTCTTTTGGGTAAAGTAATTTCGGCTATATTACCTAGTTTTACTCCTAACGAATTTTTGAAATATTTTGGATTGGTTGATTAAAGATATTTATACCTTATGAATAAACGGTAAATTTCGCAGTGATGAAATAAATTTTTGTATGATATCAATAATTTCGGTTTCACATACCTAATTTTATTGAATATCAATTTAATACTTTATAGCGAACGATTCAGCGTTTATTATCAAAAGATTAAAATCAATAAAATAAAAATAAAAACTGTACATACTTACCTGTGAGATAGAATTCTCAGAGACCCGCTTTAGCCGACTCATAGGAGAGTCGTGTGATTTGGTTTTCCATAGCTACATAAGCGTAACCTCGATTTTTCAATAACTTTTCTTCTAAACATATGAACGGTCCTTCTCTGCATAGAGTAACAAATTCGGTATTTGAATATGTTTGATTGTTTGAACATTTACCTTCGTGTGACCATTTTCCGCATTTATGACATCTTTCAAGGTGTCGTGCTCTTCTTTTTGTTGCGGATTTTGATTTTCCTTTACCAAAATGTGTCTTATGATGATTGTTCCTGAGTTCTCTCATTACTTCGTCCATTTTTCTTCTTATGAATGATACTAGTTCACTCGGGAAGATGTTATTATTACGTTTAGTAATCAAAGCGTGTAGTAGTAGACCATGGTTCAGATCAAAGGAATTCTTCATCTCGTAAAATCTAAAAAAAATAAAAATTCAGAATGGAGGGAGAAGACTAGTTCTTTAGGGTCTGCTAGGGAAAGACCATGCAGATTCCATTTTCGAAAACTACACGAAAACAGAATATCTAACTCTAACAGAAATTCATATTACCCTAAAAAGATTCGAATCTTCCCACACTTAGTTAGCTGTGGTGTCGAAATTGTGATTAACTTCATCTTCAACTTCCATTGGATTATTTATGCAATGTTTAACTCCGTGACCATTAACCTTAAATTCAATCCCATTTAAATTTATCAACTCTATTGTTCCATATGGGAAAAGTCTTTTGATTATGAATGGTCCAGACCATCTTGATTTCAATTTTTCAGGAAATAGTTTAAATCGTGAATTGAAAAGAAGAACTCTGTCTCCTTCCTTAAATTCTTTTGAACTTCTGATTCTTTTATCATGTCATTTCTTCGTTCTTTCCTTATAGATTAAGGAATTTTCATATGCTTCATGTCTTAATTCTTCTAATTCGTTTAGTTGACTTAACCGTATACGTCCAGCTTCATGTAAATCAAGATTACATGTCTTAAAATCCTGATAATGCTAAAAACGAACATATATTTCATAGCATTATTCCTCAAGAAAGACAAGCTTTTAGTTGCAATTGTTCTATTTACAAGTGATATTCGTTTAAATAATAAAAGGTGAAGACAAAAGACAGATTCGACGAATTGAAGACGCAAACGACCAAAAAGCTCAAAAGTACAAAAGACAATCAAAGAGGTTCCAATTATTGATAAGAAACGTCTCGAAATTACAAGAGTACAAGATTCAAAACGCAAAGTACAAGATATTAAATTGTACACAAGGACGTTCGAAAATCCGGAACCGGGACCAGAGTCAACTCTCAACGCTCGACGCAACGGACTAAAAATTACAAATCAACTATGCACATAAATATAATATAATATTTAAATAATTCTTATAATTATTTATATATTATATAATATATTATAAACCGTCGGAAAGAAAGGCTCCAAACTTGTGTGAGCTGTAAAAGCAAACTCCGCGACTCGCGGAGTTTGAAGGCAAAAAGGGCCGCGAGTCGCGGAGCCCCAAATTCTGAAACTCCCTATAAAAGCAAACGAATTCTGATCGCAAAAACCAACATATATATCCTATCTCTCTATCTTACAAACGTAATATATATATATATATATATATATATATATATATATATATATATATATATATATATATATATATATATATATATATATATATATATATATATATATTATAATTTTAATTTTAATTTTAATTTTAATTCTAATAATAAGGGTATGTTAGCGAATGTTGTAAGGGTGTAAGTCGAAATTCTGTCCGTGTAAAGCTACGCTATTTTTAATCATTGTAAGTTATGTTCAACCTTTTTAATTTAATGTCTCGTAGCTAAGTTATTATTATGCTTATTTAATCCGAAGTAATCATGATGTTGGGCTAATTACTAAAATTGGGTAATTGGGCTTTGTACCATAATCGGGGTTTGGATAAAAGAACGACACTTGTGAAAATTAGACTATGGGCTATTAATGGGCTTTATATTTGTTTAACTAAATGATAGTTTGTTAATGTTAATATAAAGATTTACAATTGGGCGTCCCTATAAATTACCATATACACTCGATCGGACACGATGGGCAGGGTATTTATATGTACGAATAATCGTTCATTTAACCGGACACGGGAATGGATTAATAGCCACTAGAATAATTAAAACAGGGGTGAAATTATGTACAAGGACACTTGGTATAATTGATAACAAAATATTAAAACCTTGGGTTACACTCAGTCGACATCCTGGTGTAATTATTAAACAAAGTATTAAAATCTTGTTACAGTTTAAGTCCCCAATTAGTTGGAATATTTAACTTCGGGTATAAGAATAATTTGACGAGGACACTCGCACTTTATATTTATGATTGATGGACTGTTATGGACAAAAACCAGACGGACATATTAAATAATCCAGGACAAAGGACAATTAACCCATGGGCATAAAACTAAAATCAACACGTCAAACATCATGATTACGGAAGTTTAAATAAGCATAATTCTTTTATTTCGTATTTAATTTCCTTTATTTTATATTTAATTGCACTTCTAATTATCGCATTTTTATTGTTATTGTATTTAATTGCACTTTTAATTATCGTACTTTTTAATTATCGCAAGTTTATTTTATCGCACTTTTATTATTCGCAATTTCATTATCGTTATTTACTTTACGCTTTAAATTAAGTCTTGTATTTATTTATTATTTTACATTTGGTTTTAACTGCGACTAAAGTTTTAAAATCGACAAACCGGTCATTAAACGGTAAAAACCCCCTTTATAATAATAATATTACTTATATATATATTTGTATTTTTATAAAAGTAAACTAATATAGCGTTAAGCTTTGTTTAAAGATTTTCCCCGTGGAACGAACCGGACTTACTAAAAACTACACTACTGTACGATTAGGTACACTGCCTATAAGTGTTGTAGCAAGGTTTAAGTATATCCATTCTCTAAATAAATAAATATCTTGTGTAAAATTGTATCGTATTTAATAGTATTTTCTGCTAAAATTTAATAACTATTTTATATACACCTCGCGAACTATCAAGTATTTTTGGCGCCGCTGCCGGGGATACTCTTAAACGCCGGAAGCGCAACGCTAATATAAAGAAAAAAAAAAGATTTTTAGTTTACTTTTATTAAAATTCGTTTTTATAAAAATACGTTTTAAATATTCGAAAATAAAAAAAGAAAAACAAAAATATAAGTATTTTTAAGATTTTGTTAAATATTTAAGTTTTAAAAAGTTTCTTTATTTTTATTTAAGTATATTTATTTTATTTAAAACATAAAAAAAAACCGAGAAAAAAAATTCTAATATATATAAATCTATTTTAAAGATATTTTTAAAAATTATAAAGTAGTTCTATTTTTATTTAAGTTTTTAAATATAAGTTTTTATTATACAAATATCTTAATATAAACAGAATATATAAAAACAGAAAATATAAAATAAAAAAAAAATGTCGAATAAAAAAAAACTGTACCAGAGTTGAATTTTAGAACCCCGCGACTCGCGGGGTTTGCTGCTTTAAATACCGCAACTCGCGGAGTTTCTCTGACGCGCCTGACAGAACCCTAATCAGCATTTATTAGGAGTAATTATTATTATTAATTTTTAATTAAAACCCTAATTAGGTTTATAGTTTTTAATTAGTTTTTATTATTATTTTGTATATTTAGTTTTTTTAGTTTAAATAAAATATAAAATTAATAGTTTTAATAAATAAATAATATAAAAATAATATTTTTATAAAAATTGTATTTTTTACAACTTTTTGTATATTTTTATATTTTGTCCCTTTTTAATCGTTTTAGCGTAATATTTGTATTTTTAGCTCATATTTAGTTTTAAACTTAGTTTTTGCCATAGTTATTTTTACTTCTAGATTTTTAGGCTTTGCCGTAGAATTCCTTAAGTGCTTTTTCTTTAGACTAAGATTTAGGTGCTTTAGAATTTTGCGACGCCTTTTTAAGTTTTAATTTCTTTTTAAGTTATTTCCATTTGGGATTTAGTTTTTCTTGTAAGCTTTAATATTTTTAAACGACTTTTACCTATGTATCAATTATCATTCCAATTAGTAATCTCAATTTGCGATTATAATTTTAAGTTAGTTGTAGTAATAAGGTTAGGTTAGTCAAGTATTTTTAAGTTTTATAAGTTTCTTTTATTTTTCCATCACCTTTTATTTTTCTTTCTTATTTTTCTTTTTCGATCTTTTTCCGACGAACTCTTTTTCTTTCTTATTTCTCGCTATTCTAGTTTTAGGACATAGATTTTTATTCTACTTCTTATCTAATTTTCTTAAAATTACGAAAATTTATTTTAAGTGGTTAAATTGATAGACATCAAAATTTTCTGGTTCGTAGTAATAGTTGGATTTGTACGTGGACCGGGTTATTGGAGCCAAACAGTCCTCAATTATATTGAGACCAAACGAATCCTGCCCCTCTGCTGCATCTTTTGGCTATTCGAAACGTGGGCAAAATCAGAAAAGTCTATTGATTGGATAACTTATTATAATTTTTCTTTCCTTTTAAAAACTAATAGGATATTCAGTGAATGCACCGAGCAAGACGTTCACCACCTTTTGTACGTTCACCACCTTTTGTACGTTCACCACCTGTAACTAGATCAAGACATTTAGCAAATATTACTGCCATTTATTTTTCTTTAGAATCGTCATCCAGTCGACCAAGTACTCCAGTTCAAATTTCCGATAATCCATTTTTTGAACCCGACCTCACAATTGAGAATCCGGAGAATATTCAGGAACGATTCGTAGATCCTGAACCACTAAACTTTCCTCCAGAACCACCAATCATTCAAACAGAGATTGTTGAGGAACGAACCATAAAATCAGAATCCTCTAGTGATTCCGATTCAACAAATTCAATTATGGAGAATCTGGAACCTTTAAGTATGGAAGACCGAATGAGAGCTAAACGCACTGGCCAAGGTCACGCAATTACTCATCCAGACATTAATGCGCCAGATTATGAAATCAAAGGACAAATTCTACACATGGTGACTAATCAATGCCAATTTAGTGGTGCGCCGAAGGAAGATCCAAATGAACATTTACGTACCTTTAATAGGATCTGCACACTATTTAAAATCCGAGAAGTGGAGGATGAACAGATATATCTCATGTTATTTCCCTGGACTTTAAAGGGAGAAGCCAAAGATTGGCTGGAATCGTTACCTGAAGGGGCGATTAATACATGGGATGTTTTAGTTGAAAAATTTCTTAAACAATTCTTTCCTGCATCTAAAGCCGTAAGACTTCAAGGAGAAATTGTTACGTTCACACAGAAACCAAATGAAACTCTATATGAGGCGTGGACTAGATTTGGAAAGTTGTTAAGAGGATGTCCGCAACATGGTTTAGACACCTGTCAAATAGTACAAATATTCTACCAAGGATGCGACATCACTACAAGGAAAGACATAGATATAGCAGCTGGTGGTTCTATTATGAAGAAAACCGAAACTGATGCTTACAAACTTATTGATAACACTGCTTCCCACTCACACGAGTGGCACCAAGAAAAAGATATCGTTAGATCATCTAAAGCAGCTAGAGCCGATTCTAGCCATGACTTAGATTCCATTTCCGCAAAGATAGATGCTGTTGAGAGACGAATGGAAAAGATGACTAAAGATATTCACTCAATACGAATTAGTTGTGAGCAATGTGGAGGACCACATTTGACAAAAGATTGTCTCAGTATTGAATTAACAATGGAACAAAGAGAGAATATTTCATACATAAATCAAAGGCCTGGAAATAATTATCAGAATAATTATCAACCGCCAAGACCGATTTACAATCAAAACAAGAATTATAACCGAAATATTCCATACAACAACCAACAAGGTCCTAGCAATCAACAAGTATCCAATAATACTTACAATCAGCAAAGACCTAATTTTCAAAACAAACCACCACAACAAACCGATGATAAAAAGCCGAATTTAGAAGATATGACGACGAAGCTAGTTGAGACTCAAACGCAGTTTTTCACATCTCAAAAACAAACTAATAAACAAAATGCTCAAGCATTTAGAAATCAACAAGCTTCTATTCAAAATCTGGAACAAGAAGTAAGTAACCTAGCAAGGTTAATAGGTGAAAGAAAACCGGGAAGTCTACCTAGTGATACAAATGCTAACCCCCGGAATGAAACAGCTAAAGCCATTACCACAAGAAGTGGTACAACACTTAAACCACCTGAAATACCTGTAACTTCTGATGAAGCTATTCCTACTCCACAAGAACCCCAACCTAATCAAGATAAGGAAAAAGAACCGGTAGTTGAAAAGGTAAATGAAGATAACACAGTTAAGGCTAAACCTAATGTTAAACCATACCAACCACCACTTCCTTTCCCGAGTAAAATGAAGAAAGAGAAACTTGAAGCCGAGCAATCCAAATTCTTGGATATGTTTAAACAGATAAATGTAAATCTTCCTTTCATTGATGTGATTTCAGGAATGCCTAGATATACTAAATTCTTGAAAGATCTAATCTCAAATATAAAGAAAATGGAAGAACTCTCGGCTGTTACCATGAATGCTAATTGTTCAGCAGTGCTGTTGAATAAGATACCAGAAAAAGTATCTGATCCAGGAAGTTTCACAATTCCATGTTTTCTGGGTAGTCTTAGTTCAATAGAAGCATTGGCAGACTTAGGTGCTAGTATAAATCTAATGCCGTATTCACTATACACTAAACTAGACCTTGGAGAATTGAAACCAGCCAGAATAAGCATACAACTAGCCGATAGATCAATAAAATATCCTAGAGGGATAATGGAGAATATGCTAGTTAAAGTTGGTACTTTAGTATTTCCAGTAGATTTTGTTGTTCTGGACATGGAAGTAGATTCTCAAGTTCCTCTCATATTAGGAAGACCATTCTTAAACACGGCTAAAGCAATGATAGACGTGTTCGGTAAGAAATTGACCCTAAGTATAGAGGACAAGAGTGTTACCTTTTCAGTTGATAGAGCAATGCAACTACCACAATCTGCAGATGATACATGTTATTATATTCAAACTATAGATGCACATGCAGAATTATTAGAAGAATTTCCAGAATTACAAGGAACAGGAGAATGTTCTTTAGGAGAAGGTAATGAACCAATTGATGAAGCTGAAATGTTAGCTACACTTATAGCTAATGGATATGAACCAACAACAGAAGAAATTCAAATGCTAAAAGAAGAAGACAGATATCGATATAAATCATCGATAGAAGAACCACCGAAATTAGAGTTAAAGCCACTTCCAAACCATTTGGAATACGCTTATTTACATGGTGAATCTGAATTACCTGTAATAATATCGTCTTCTCTTACTGAAAATGAGAAATGATAACTCATTTCTGTGTTGAAAGCTCATAACCCAGGCATTGCATGGAAGATTCATGATATTAAAGGAATAAGTACTTCGTATTGCACACATAAAATCCTTATGGAAGAAGGTCATAAAACGTATGTGCAACGCCAACGAAGACTAAATCCTAATATGCAAGATGTAGTTAAAAAAAGAAATTATTAAACTGCTAGACGCAGGTCTAATTTATCCAATCTCTGATAGTCCATGGGTAAGCCCAGTTCAATGCGTGCCTAAGAAGGGTGGCATGACTGTCATTACAAATGAGAAAAATGAGCTTATTCCTACTAGGACTGTAACAGGATGGCGTGTGTGTATTGATTATAGAAAATTAAATGACGCCACCAGAAAAGATCACTTTCCCTTACCTTTCATAGATCAAATGTTGGAAAGATTAGCCGGAAACAGTTACTATTGTTTTCTTGATGGTTTTTCCGGATATTTTCAAATTCCAATAGCACCCGAGGACCAAGAGAAAACCACATTCACGTGCCCTTATGGTACTTTTGCTTACAAACGCATGCCATTTGGACTTTGCAACGCCCCTGCAACCTTTCAAAGGTGTATGATGGCGATTTTTCATGATATGATAGAAGAATGCATGGAAGTTTTCATGGATGACTTTTCAGTCTTCGGTGATACATTTGAATCATGTCTAGCTAATCTTGAACGAATGCTTATTAGATGCGAACAATCAAATCTAGTACTTAATTGGGAGAAATGCCATTTCATGGTTAAAGAAGGCATCGTTCTTGGTCATAAAATTTCAAAAGAAGGAATTGAAGTGGATAGAGCTAAAGTAGATGTAATTGCTAAACTTCCACATCCCACCAATGTTAGAAGAGTTAGGAGTTTTCTAGGGCATGCCGGTTTTTACCGACGTTTCATAAAAGATTTTTCTAAAATTGCCACTCCTATGAATAAACTCCTAGAAAAGGATGCTCCATTCATCTTTTCAGATGAGTGTATCAAATCTTTTAATATTCTTAAAGAGAAACTCACTAATGCGCCGATCATGATAACACCAAATTAGAATCTACCATTTGAACTAATGTGCACTGCAAGTGATTTTGCAATGGGAGCCGTTTTAGGACAAAGGATTGAAAAACGATTTCAACCTATATATTATGCTAGTAAGACGTTACAAGGAGCACAAACGAACTATACAACTACTGAAAAAGAACTCCTTGCTATTGTCTTTGCTTTTGACAAATTTCGATCATATCTCGTTCTAGCAAAAACGGTGGTTTATACCGACCATTCTGCTCTTAGATACCTATTTTCAAAACAAGATGCTAAACCAAGATTAATCTGTTGGATCTTACTTTTACAAGAGTTTGATATTGAAATCCGAGATAAAAGAGGAGCAGAAAATCTCGCCGCTGATCATCTTTCTCGTCTTGAAAATCCCGAATTAGAAGTTCTAAATGAATCGGCCATACAAGACAACTTTCATGATGAATATCTATTGAAGATAGATTATAATGAAATTCCATAGTTTGCAGACTATGCAAACTACTTAGTTTGTGGATTCATTGAAAAAGGATTATCGTACCAAAAACGAAAGAAATTCTTCAGTGATATAAAACACTATTTTTGGGAAGATCCACATCTGTTTAAAAGTTGTCCCGATGGAATAATACGCCGATGTGTATTTGGAGATGAAGCTAGTAAAATATTAAACCATTGTCACACAGGACCAACAGGAGGGCATTATGGGCCTCAACTAACAGCAAGAAAAGTTTATGATGCTGGATTCTATTGGCCTACAATTTACAAAGACGCACACCTTCTTTGCAAATCCTGTGATGCTTGTCAAAGGGCCGGAAAAATAAGTCAACGTGATGAAATGCCACAAAATGTCATCCAAGTATGTGAAGTATTTGACATTTGGGGTATTGACTTTATGGGTCCATTTCCAAAATCTCATAATAATCTCTATATTCTCGTAGCCATTGATTATGTATCTAAATGGGCGGAAGCACAAGCTCTCCCAACTAACGATGCACGAGTTGTAGTCAATTTTTTAAAACGTCTTTTTGCAAGGTTTGGAACACCGAAAGCTTTAATAAGTGATCGGGGAACTCATTTCTGTAATAATCAACTTGAGAAAGTTCTTAAAAGATATGGAGTAACTCATAAAATCTCAACCGCATATCATCCACAAACAAGTGGACAAGTTGAAAATACCAACCGAGCTTTAAAACGTATTCTAGAGAAAACCGTAGGATCAAATCCGAAGGAATGGTCCATTAAATTGGAGGATGCACTCTGGGCTTTTAGAACAGCCTACAAAACTCCAATTGGAACCACACCTTTTAGACTTGTTTATGGAAAAGCATGTCATCTTCCAGTAGAAATTGAACACAAAGCATATCGGGCTTTGAAGACATGTAATCTTGATTTACATGAAGCTGGACGTCTACGGTTAAGTCAACTAAACGAATTAGAAGAATTAAGACATGAAGCATACGATAATTCGTTAATCTATAAGGAAAGAACGAAGAAATGGCATGATAAAAGAATCAGAAGTTTAAAAGAATTTAAAGAAGGAGACAGAGTTCTTCTTTTCAATTCACGATTCAAGCTATTTCCTGAAAAATTGAAATCAAGATGGTCTGGACCATTCATAGTCAAAAGAGTTTTCCCATACGAAACGATAGAATTAATAAATTCAAATGGGATTGAATTTAAAGTTAATGGTCACAGAGTTAAACATTACATACATGGTCCGATGGAAGTCGACAACGAAGTTAATCACAATTTCGACACCACAGCTAACTAAGTGTGGGGAGAATCAAGTCTTTAAAGGATAATATGTATTTCTGTTAGAGTTAGATTGTCTGTTTTCGTGTAGTTCTCGAAAATGGAACCCGAATGGTCTTTCCCTAGCAGACCCTAAAGAACTAGTCTTCTCCCCCCATTCTGAATTTTTATTTTTTTTAGGTTTTTACAAAATGAAGACTGCTTGTGAACTAAACCATGGTCTAATGCTACACGATTTGATCACTAAACGTAATAATGACACACTACCGAGTGAAATAGTACCAGTAATCAGAGAAAGATTGGACGGAGTTAGAAAAGAATCCAGATGCGAAGATAATAAGTTACAATTTGGTAAAGGAAAATCAAAATCCGCAGCGAAAAGAAGAGCACGACACCTAGAAAGATGTCACAAATGCGGAAAATGGTCACATGGAGGTAAATGTTCAAATAATCAAACCTATTCAAATACCGAATTTGTTACTTTATGCAGAGACGGACCGTTCTACACTGAATGATCGAGGTTACGCCTATGTAGCCATGGAAAACCAATTAAACCGACTATCTTATGAATGGGATAGATCGTATAACTAAGAAATCTATTTCAAAGGTATGTCTCTATAGCTTTTTTATTTTTTTTTTATTTTTATTTTTAACCTTTTGGTAATAAACGCTAATTTGTTCGCTATAAAGTATTAAATTGGTATTGAATAAAATTAGGTTTGGCGACCGAAATTATTGATATCATTCAAAAATTTATTACATCACTGCGAAATTTAACGTTTATTCTTAAGGTATAAATATCTTTAATCAATCAACCCAAAATATTTCAAAAATTTGTCATGAGTTAAATTAGGTCTTGGAACAGAAATTACTTTACCGAAAAGGGGGGCGCATATTTTTGATAATATTTGATTGATTAAAGTGGGATAAAAAGCCAAAAAGATTTTTAATTTTATTTTTACCATGTTTTTAAAATTAATATATAAATCTTAAATTAATATTGTAAACTTTGTAAAAACAATATTTTTAAAATTGTAAATATTTGAAAAATTAATATAAGTTTGGTGTGAATTTATAATATGAATTTTTAAATTAAGTTTGGTGTGAATTTTTAATTTTTAAAATATGAATTTTTAATTTTATGCATTTCAAATTTTAAGTTTGGTGTGAATTTTTAATATTAATTTTGAATTTTATATTTAAGTTGTGTGAATTTAAAAACAAAAATTTACTTTATCTCATTAAGTTAAAAATATGATTTTTAAAATTCGTCGTAAGTTGAAGACTAGGTCGTTGAACCGAAATTGCTTTACCCGAGGGAGGGACGAGAACTTTTATTATCATTATTTTTAATCTTATTGAATTAAAGTATGCCAAAAACATTAAAAAACCCAAAAATCTTAGCTTTTAAAACAATCGCTACAAAAAGACAAATTTTAAAATTTTGTCGAAGGACGGACTAGGACATCGATCCGAAACGACCTCGTCCTAAATAACAAGGGAAAAAAAATTTTAAAATTAATTACTTAATTGTTTTAATTAGTATAAGATATAAAAAAAATAAATAAATACAAACTCCGCGTGTCGCGGAGTTTGAAAGAGAAATCCACCGCGACTCGCGGAGGATGAAAAATCCAGAAAAAAATATATACTGATTGAACTGATCAGTTGCACACCACACACGAAAAATACTGCGAAAATACTCCACAAAAACCCGAAAAAACACCCCCAAAATCACAATTTTTAACCGTTAATCATCAAATCTTTTACTAAAATCATGTTGAGAAAGATGCTATCAAGGAATTACTCAAGAAAAATGACTGAAAGGGGTGAATCTTCATCCCAAGCTCGCAATGCTCCTGCTGAGAATGAGGAACAACAGGAGGTGGATAACTACTACAAGCAAGATATACCTCATCCAGTCATGACATTTTCTGATATGCACTTGGAAGATTTGCACCCGAACCTGAGATTTGACAGACTTTGGATAGATTATCCAAAATACTAAAGGGGTTTGCATACTCTTCATTCTAAAGTTGTTGAGGTACCGAGGGTCATAGAATGGGGACCATTAGAAGCTGTAGAATTGGCCGGGCCAATTAGGGAATTACTTGCACAGAGGTATGGTAATTATACTTTTAACGACTGGGTACGTTTATTCACCATGCGTAGACCTGTATGTAAAGTATGGTGTGAAGAATTGTTGTGTAGTATAGAATTAAATGATCGGGTAGCTAGTTTAACCGATCGATCTTTTATTAGATTTTTGTTAGGAGGTTCGATGCGCCACATGTCTTTACTAGACATGGCTCAGGCTTTACGTATATATACGCCTGAGGAGTTAGCATCTGCCGATTGTAGAGGGTTGATACTAAATGGTAGAAAGATAGATGAAAATTTTGATACACATGGTGTATGGAGTCAAATGACAAGCCATCACCGATTCAAAGGGGGAAATTACTCTTATTTGGATATAGATAGAGCTGAATTAAGAGTAATTCATAGGTTTTTAGCTAATTCGATTACACAAAGAGGTAAGAACAAGGAAAAGGTAAATGAACAGGATTTGTTTTACCATATGTGTATTCGAGACCCACAAAGCGCTGTAAGTATACCTTATTATGTGGGTTATTATTTATCAGCTATGGTTAGGGGGATGAGACCGCATAGCATAATAGGAGGTGGTATTTTTATTACTTTGATTGCTGAATATCTCGGTGTGGATATAAGTCGGGGGGGATTATTAGTCGAAGAACCAGAACCCCGCGATACTATAGGTTTAAATGTATACCATGGTGCGAAAGTTTTGAAGAGGCGAAATAACGCCGCAGTACAATACCATGGTAGACATCCACATGTTGAGAGAAACCAACAGCAAGGTAATGTAGGAGGGGGAAATGAAATGCAAGAAATGCAAAGGTTTATAGCTTCACAGGAGTACGAAAATGCTAGACAGAGAGCATTTGAAGATTGGCAAGTTTATCAAAATCAAATCATAGCTCATTGCCAACATATAGGTAGAAACTATATTCCTACTCCAAAACCCATATTCCCTCCCTGGTCTATAGAGATGCAACCACCGTATCCTACGTATAACGCTGCCGAAGCATTTTATAGCACCTATGGTTATGCTTGGAACCCCTATTGGTATCAGTATCATCCCTAGTCTACTTAGTTTTATTTATTTTGTAATTTGTAATGTTGATACGTTTAATACTTATGTTAATATTGTAATAGTTTTTATAATTTTCTAACTTTTATTCTTAGACTTTAATAATTTTTGAATGTGGGGTAATATACCAAACTTCAAAAATATGAATATATGTTTGCAGTTTATCTTATGTACACAACAGGGTAAAACAACGCATTTTCAAAGACTGGCATTAAATTCAGCAAAAGCAACTAATTTTGACGACAAGATGCAAAATATATGTGAAATAACAACAAGACGGAATGAACAAATGATGTGCACCATTTATCATTCAGCAAACAAACGCCAATATATTTGGAAACTTTGGTAAAAATTTAATCATTTTCACACAAATCACCCTCAATAATTTAAATTGTTACTGATTTCTTGCAAATGAGGGCATTGCAAGATCTTAAGTGTGGGAAGGGGTTAAATTCTTTCGGATTTTAAAATTTTTATCTTAAACACTGGGTTACCATTAAAAATACTAGTAAAGCAGTAGTTGTATTACAATCTAGTGCTCTCTGATAATAAAGAACAGCCCTAGTCTTATATACTGACTACCCAATTCTAGTAAAATTTTTCAAAATTTTCAATTAAATGAACTTAAAATAATGTTTATACATATTTATGAACGATAAAACTAGGTTTTAACACCGAAATTATTGTTATCTCAGAAAAGACATAAATTGAGAAACAAACCAAAATGTTAAAATTCATTTAAAATGGAATAGAGGACGATAAAAAGGAAAATAAAAGCCAAGTGTGGAAAAATTTACCAAGTTATCTTAAACATATGTCACATATATCTGTAACAAATAACTGAAAATACTTTTGCTTTGGACCAAACTAAACTATTTTACCCGATGAAAGAAAAGAAGAGATGGATCTACACGATGAATCAATTCCATCATTAAAAGGAAGTAAAGTCTTCCGAAAAAGAAACGCGCTTCTTGAGTTAGGTCATGAAGTTGTCGTCCAGACCAGCTGTAGGTTGACGAAAAAACTAGAAAAGTCATCACTAAAATCAGCAGGAAATCCACGAACCTCAGCATCAAACAGGGTCGCCAAGTGGTCAGATTTATCCTAACCATGAGAAGGATTTATCTCGTAAAATGGGGGGGCACCGTGCAAATTAGCTGGATAAGACTAATGAATCAGATCCCCAGAAAAGATAATCTCCTTAAAAAATCAAAAATCAGCTTTTAAGCCTGATATTACTCAATCCTTGAGATTGACCTTAAAGATTGAGAATTACAAACTCATGGAATTCAATGATATCTAAACTCGAGCTTGAACGAGAAAATATTTTGATCAAAATTACAAACCGATTTGTTTTCTGAAAACCCTATTTTCAATGCGTTCATTACCATTGAACGTAAAATCCTAGGAATTCACCTGGAATTTATTAGGTCACCTGAACTAAATCGGGTGTCAACCGTAAGAACGGTGGTTTTATAGCATGGTCAAAGACAGGACCTTGTGCCAGACCGAAAAAATCATAAGGGTGAGCTTTACTATTGCTCCTACCAAGGATAGTAATTGCGTCCGACACGTTATAGACCATAATTAAAAGCATGTCAGGGGACATTGCCTTAACAGTTGCTTGTTCAACGCTTTCCTTTACAACCGGACGGTAGTTTACCGAAAGGTAATATACGGGACAAGTAAACTGGACGTGTTGCTTTCCAAATACAAAGTTAGCAAGTGGGTGACACAAAACCGCAAGTTTTGAGCTAAAATTTTCAAATCTGAAACCCACCAAACCCACAAAAATATTTTGCAAACACCGGTAAAGGGTTATTCCAGAAAACTTATCTAGGGTAAAAACTAGATTTAATTTTCAAAAGATCAAATGTTTTCATAAAGATCTAATTTCCTTAATGGATCTAAATTTTTATAGTCATGTGGGACTGTAAACCATATCGTTACTACCATTGTTTATACTGCCGTATAGAAATCACTGATGTACAAAGTGTGAAGAATAAAGAAGTGATTCTAGTATTTCAAGACGATATTGCTTGAGGACAAGCAACGCTTAAGTGTGGGAATATTTGATAATGCTAAAAACGAACATATATTTCATAGCATTATTTCTCAAGTAAGACAAGCTTTTAGTTGCAATTGTTCTATTTACAAGTGATATTCGTTTAAATAATAAAAGGTGAAGACAAAAGACAGATTCGACGAATTGAAGACGCAAACGACCAAAAAGCTCAAAAGTACAAAAGACAATCAAAGAGGTTCCAATTATTGATAAGAAACGTCTCGAAATTACAAGAGTACAAGATTCAAAACGCAAAGTACAAGATATTAACTTGTACGCAAGGACGTTCGAAAATCCGGAATCGGGACCAGAGTCAACTCTCAACGCTCGACGCAACGGACTAAAAATTACAAATCAACTATGCACATAAATATAATATAATATTTAAATAATTCTTATAATTATTTATATATTATATAATATATTATAAACCGTCGGCAAGAAAGGCTCCAAATTTGTGTGAGCTGTAAAAGCAAACTCCGCGACTCGCGGAGTTTGAAGGCAAAAAGGGCCGCGAGTCGCGGAGCCCCAAATTCTGAAACTCCCTATAAAAGCAAACGAATTCTGATCGCAAAAACCAACATATATATCCTATCTCTCTATCTTAAAAACGTAATATATATATATATATATATATATATATATATATATATATATATATATATATATATATATATATATATATATATATATATATATTATAATTTTAATTTTAATTCTAATAATAAGGGTATGTTAGTGAATGTTGTAAGGGTGTAAGTCGAAATTCTGTCCGTGTAACGCTACGCTATTTTTAATCATTGTAAGTTATGTTCAACCTTTTTAATTTAATGTCTCGTAGCTAAGTTATTATTATGCTTATTTAATCCGAAGTAATCATGATGTTGGGCTAATTACTAAAATTGGGTAATTGGGCTTTGTACCATAATTGGGGTTTGGATAAAAGAACGACACTTGTGGAAATTAGACTATGGGCTATTAATGGGCTTTATATTTATTTAACTAAATGATAGTTTGTTAATGTTAATATAAAGATTTACAATTGGGCATCCCTATAAATTACCATATACACTCGATCGGACACGATGGGCAGGGTATTTATATATACGAATAATCGTTCATTTAACCGGACACGGGAATGGATTAATAGCCACTAGAATAATTAAAACAGGGGTGAAATTATGTACAAGGACACTTGGTATAATTGATAACAAAATATTAAAACCTTGGGTTACACTCAGTCGACATCCTGGTGTAATTATTAAACAAAGTATTAAAATCTTGTTACAGTTTAAGTCCCCAATTAGTTGAAATATTTAACTTCGGGTATAAGAATAATTTGACGAAGACACTCGCACTTTATATTTATGACTGTTGGACTGTTATGGACAAAAACCAGACGGACATATTAAATAATCCAGGACAAAGGACAATTAACCCATGGGCATAAAACTAAAATCAACACGTCAAACATCATGATTACGGAAGTTTAAATAAGCATAATTCTTTTATTTCATATTTAATTTCCTTTATTTTATATTTAATTGCACTTCTAATTATCGCATTTTTATTGTTATTGTATTTAATTGCACTTTTAATTATCGTACTTTTTAATTATCGCAAGTTTATTTTATCGCACTTTTATTATTCGCAATTTCATTATCGTTATTTACTTTACGCTTTAAATTAAGTCTTGTATTTATTTATTATTTTACATTTGGTTTTAACTGCGACTAAAGTTTTAAAATCGACAAACCGGTCATTAAACGGTAAAAACCCCCCTTTATAATAATAATATTACTTATATATGTATTTGTATTTTTATAAAAGTAAACTAATATAGCGTTAAGCTTTGTTTAAAGATTTTCCCTGTGGAACGAACCGGACTTACTAAAAACTACACTACTGTACGATTAGGTACACTGCCTATAAGTGTTGTAGCAAGGTTTAAGTATATCCATTCTCTAAATAAATAAATATCTTGTGTAAAATTGTATCGTATTTAATAGTATTTTCTGATAAAATTTAATAACTATTTTATATACACCTCGCGAACTATCAAAGCCCAAAATGCTTTGTGCTCAATTTCTACTGGTAGGTGACATGCTTTTCCATAAACGAGTTTAAAAGGTGTGGTTCCAATTGGAGTTTTGTAGGCTGTTCTAAAAGCCCAGAGTGCATCCTTGATAATGCTAAAAACAAAAATATAATTCATAGCATTATTCCTCAAGAAAGACAAGCTTTTAGTTGCAATTGTTCTATTTACAAGTAATATTCGTTTAAATAATAAAAGGTGAAGACAAAAGACAGATTCGAAGAATTGAAGACGCAAACGACCAAAAAGCTCAAAAGTACAAAATACAATCAACGAGGTTCCAATTATTGATAAGAAACGTCTCAAAATTACAAGAGTACAAGATTCAAAACAAAAAGTACAAGATATTAAATTGTACGCAAGGACGTTCGAAAATCCGGAACCGGGACCAGAGTCAACTCTCAACGCTCGACGCAACGGACTAAAAATTACAAGTCAACTATGCACATAAATATAATATAATATTTAAATAATTCTTATAATTATTTAATATATTATATTTATTTATAAAACCGTCGGCAGAAGAAAACAACCAAATGTGAGCCTCCCCAGCTGGCCATGCGATCGCATGGCCTTGAAGAGCAAAGCTCATGCGATCGCATGAGCTCCTTTTTCAGTTCACAGGCCTATAAATTCGCAGTTTGGTGAACGTAAAATCCATCCTATCTCTCTATCTTACAAACGTAATATATATATATATATATATATATATATATATATATATATATATATATATATATATATATATATATATATATATATATATATATTATAATTTTAATTTTAATTTTAATTCTAATAATAAGGGTATGTTAGCGAATGTTGTAAGGGTGTAAGTCGAAATTCTGTCCGTGTAACGCTACGCTATTTTTAATCATTGTAAGTTATGTTCAACCTTTTTAATTTAATGTCTCGTAGCTAAGTTATTATTATGCTTATTTAATCCGAAGTAATCATGATGTTGGGCTAATTACTAAAATTGGGTAATTGGGCTTTGTACCATAATTGGGGTTTGGATAAAAGAACGACACTTGTGGAAATTAGACTATGGGCTATTAATGGGCTTTATATTTGTTTAACTAAATGATAGTTTGTTAATGTTAATATAAAGATTTACAATTGGGCATCCCTATAAATTACCATATACACTCGATCGGACAAGATGGGCAGGGTATTTATATGTACAAATAATCGTTCATTTAACCGTACACGGGAATGGATTAACCGCCACTAGAATAATTAAAACAGGGGTGAAATTATGTACAAGGACACTTGGTATAATTGATAACAAAATATTAAAACCTTGGGTTACACTCAGTCGACATCCTGGTGTAATTATTAAACAAAGTATTAAAATCTTGTTACAGTTTAAGTCCCCAATTAGTTGAAATATTTAATAACTATTTTATATACACCTCGCATAACTATCAAGTATTTTTGGCGCCGCTGCCGGGGAATCAATCTAGCTTAAAAGCCGGAAGCGCAACGCTAATATATATAAAAATAAAAGATTTTTATTTTTAGTACGCTTTTGTAAAAACACGTTTTAAATATTCAAAAATATTAAAAGAAAAACAAAAATATAAATATTTTTTTTTAGAGTTTGGTAAATTTTAAGTTTTATAAAGTTTCTTTATTTCTATTTCTTTTAGTTTGTAAAAATATAAGTTTTATTTAATTAATAAATATATTTTATATTTTACAGCAAAAACAGAAAAAAAAAAAATTAAACTCGAGTCTGGTACTGTAGCAGCCCACTCTGTGGCCCGAAACCCTAGCCCAGGCGATCGCATGGCCGGATTGTTTAGGACTCATGCGATCGCATGAGCCCATCTGACACGCCAGACTGCAACTGCATTAATTACGGAGTATATTTTAATTATTATTATTATTAAAACCCTAATTAGGGTTTATTAGTTAATTAATAAATTAATTTAGTTTTATTTATTTAATTTGTATTATTTAGTTAATTAGTTTATAAAATTAATAGTTTTAAAAAAATAAATAATATAAAAATAATATTTTTATAAAAAATTGTAATTTTTACAACTTTTTGTATATTTTTATATTTTGTCCCTTTTTAATCGTTTTAGCGTAATATTTGTATTTTTAGCTCATATTTAGTTTTAAACTTAGTTTTTGCCATTGTTATTTTTACTTCTAGATTTTTAGGCTTTGCCGTAAAATCCCTTAAGTGCTTTTAAGATTTAGGTGCTTTAGAATTTTGCGACGCCTTTTTAAGTTTTAGTACCTTTATAAGATATTGCCATTTGGGATATAGTTTTACTTGTAAGCTTTAATATTTTTAGACGCCTTTTACCTATGTATCAATTATCATTCCAATTAGTAATTTCAATTTGCGATTATAATTTTAAGTTAGTTGTAGTAATAAGGTTAGGTTAGTCAAGTGTTTTGTTTTTAGTTTTACAAGTTTCTTTTATTTTTCCGTCACCTTTTATTTTTCTTTCTTATTTTTCTTTTTCGATCTTTTTCCGACGAACTCTTTTTCTTTCTTATTTCTCGCCATTCTAGTTTTTAGGACATAGATTTTTAATCTACTTCTTATCTAAATTTCTTAAAATTACGAAAATTTATTTTAAGTGGTTAAATTAATAGACATCAAAATTTTCTGGTTCGTAGTAATAGTTGGATTTGTACGTGGACCGGGTTATTGGAGCCAAACAGTCCTCAATTATATTGAGACCAAACGAATCCTGCCCCTCTGCTGCATCTTTTGGCTATTCGAAACGTGGGCAAAATCAGAAAAGTCTATTGATCGGATAACTTATTATAATTTTTCTTTCCTTTTAAAAAAACTAATAGGATATTCAGTGAATGCACCGAGCAAGACGTTCACCACCTTTTGTACGTTCACCACCTGTAACTAGATCAAGACATTTAGCAAATATTACTGCCGTTAATTTTTCTTTAGAATCGTCATCCAGTCGACCAAGTACTCTAGTTCAAATTTCCGATAATCCATTTTTTGAACCCGACCTCACAATTGAGAATCCGGAGAATATTCGGGGACGATTCGTAGATCCTGAACCACTAAACTTTCCTCCGGAACCACCAATCATTCAAACAGAGATTGTTGAGGAACGAACCATTAAATCAGAATCCTCTAGTGATTCCGATTCAACAAATTCAATTATGGAGAATCTGGAACCTTTAAGTATGGAAGACCGAATGAGAGCTAAACGCACTGGCCAAGGTCACGCAATTACTCATCCAGACATTAATGCGCCAGATTATGAAATCAAAGGACAAATTCTACACATGGTGACTAATCAATGCCAATTTAGTGGTGCGCCGAAGGAAGATCCAAATGAACATCTACGTACCTTTAATAGGATCTGCACACTATTTAAAATCCGAGAAGTGGAGGATGAACAGATATATCTCATGTTATTTCCCTGGAATTTAAAGGGAGAAGCCAAAGATTGGTTGGAATCGTTACCTGAAGGGGCGATTGATACATGGGATGTTTTAGTTGAAAAATTTCTTAAACAATTCTTTCCGGCATCTAAAGCCGTAAGACTTCAAGCAGAAATTGTTACGTTCACACAGAAACCAAATGAAACTCTATATGAGGCGTGGACAAGATTTGGAAAGTTATTAAGAGGATGTCCGCAACATGGTTTAGACACCTGTCAAATAGTACAAATATTCTACCAAGGATGCGACATCACTACAAGGAAAGACATAGATATAGCAGCTGGTGGTTCTATTATGAAGAAAACCGAAACTGATGCTTACAAAATTATTGATAACACTGCTTCCCACTCACACGAGTGGCACCAAGAAAAAGATATCGTTAGATCATCTAAAGCAGCCAGAGCCGATTCTAGCCATGACTTAGATTCCATTTCCGCAAAGATAGATGCTGTCGAGAGACCAATGGAAAAGATGACTAAGGATATTCACTCAATACGAATTAGTTGTGAGCAGTGTGGAGGACCACATTTGACAAAAGATTATCTCAGTATTGAATTAACAATGGAACAAAGAGAGAATATTTCATACATAAACCAAAGGCCTGGAAATAATTATCAGAATAATTATCAACCGCCAAGACCAATTTACAATCAAAACCAGAACTATAACCGAAATATTCCATACAACAACCAACAAGGTCCTAGCAATCAACAAGTATCCAATAATAATTACAATCAGCAAAGACCTAATTTTCAAAACAAACCACCACAACAAACCGATGATAAAAAGCCGAATTTAGAAGACATGATGACGAAGCTAGTTGAAACTCAAACGCAGTTTTTCACATCTCAGAAACAAACCAATGAACAAAATGCTCAAGCATTTAGAAATAAACAAGCTTCTATTCAAAATCTGGAACAAGAAGTAAGTAACCTAGCAAGGTTAATAGGTGAAAGAAAACCGGGAAGTCTACCTAGTGATACAAATGCTAACCCCCGGAATGAAACAGCTAAAGCCATTACCACAAGAAGTGGTACAACACTTAAACCACCTGAAATACCTGTAACTTCTGATGAAGCTATTCCTACTCCACAAGAACCACAACCTAATCAAGATAAGGAAAAAGAACCGGTAGTTGAAAAGGTTAATGAAGATAACACAGTTAAGGCTAAACCTAATGTTAAACCATACCAACCACCACTTCCTTACCCGAGTAAAATGAAGAAAGAGAAACTTGAAGCCGAGCAATCCAAATTCTTGGATATGTTTAAACAGATAAATGTAAATCTTCCTTTCATTGATGTGATTTCAGGAATGCCTAGATATGCTAAATTCTTGAAAGATCTAATCTCAAATAGAAAGAAAATGAAAGAACTCTCGGTTGTTACTATGAATGCTAATTGTTCAGCAATGCTGTTGAATAAGATACCAGAAAAACTATCTGATCCAGGAAGTTTCACAATTCCATGTTTTCTGGGTAGTCTTAGTTCAATAGAAGCATTGGCAGACTTAGGTGCTAGTATAAATCTAATGCCATATTCACTATACGCTAAACTAGACCTTGGAGAATTGAAACCAACCAGAATAAGCATACAACTAGCCGATAGATCAATAAAATATCCTAGAGGGATAATGGAGAACATGCTAGTTAAAGTTGGTACTTTAGTATTTTCAGTAGATTTTGTTGTTCTGGACATGGAAGAAGATTCTCAAGTTCCTCTCATATTAGGAAGACCATTCTTAAACACGGCTAAAGCAATGATAGACGTGTTCGGTAAGAAATTGACCCTAAGTATAGAGGATGAGAGTGTTACCTTTTCAGTTGATAGAGCAATGCAACAACCACAATCTGCAGATGATACATGTTATTATATTCAAACTATAGATGCACATGCAGAATTATTAGAAGAATTTCCAGAATTACAAGGAACAGGAGAATGTTCTTTAGGAGAAGGTAATGAACCAATTGATGAAGCTGAAATGTTAGCTACACTTATAGCTAATGGATATGAACCAACAACATAAGAAATTCAAATGCTAAAAGAAGAAGACAGATATCGATATAAATCATCGATAGAAGAACCTCCGAAATTAGAATTAAAGCCACTTCCAAACCATTTGGAATACGCTTATTTACATGGTGAATCTGAATTACCTGTAATAATATCGTCTTCTCTTACTGAAAATGAGAAATCACAACTCATTTCTGTGTTGAAAGCTCATAAACCAGCCATTGCATGGAAGATTCATGATATTAAAGGAATAAGTCCTTCGTATTGCACACATAAAATCCTTATGGAAGAAGGTCATAAAACGTATGTGCAACGCCAACGAAGACTAAATCCTAATATGCAAGATGTAGTTAAGAAAGAGATTATTAAACTGCTAGATGCAGGTCTAATTTATCCAATTTCTGATAGTCCATGGGTAAGCCCAGTTCAATGCGTGCCTAAGAAGGGTGGCATGACTGTCATTACAAATGAGAAAAATGAGCTTATTCCTACTAGGACTGTAACAGGATGGCGTGTGTGCATTGATTATAGAAAATTAAATGACGCCACCAGAAAATATCACTTTCCCTTACCTTTCATTGATCAAATGTTGGAAAGATTAGCCGGAAATAGTTACTATTGTTTTCTAGATGGATTTTCCGGATATTTTCAAATTCCAATAGCACCCGAGGACCAAGAGAAAACCACGTTCACGTGCCCTTATGGTACTTTTTCTTACAAACGCATGCCATTTGGACTTTGCAACGCCCCTGCAACCTTTCAAAGGTGCATGATGGCGATTTTTCACGACATGATAGAAGAATGCATGAAAGTTTTCATGGATGACTTTTCAGTCTTCGGTGATACATTTGAAACATGTCTAGTTAATCTTGAACGAATGCTTATTAGATGCGAACAATCAAATCTAGTACTTAATTGGGAGAAATGCCATTTCATGGTTAAAGAAGGCATCGTTCTTGGACATAAAATTTCAAAAGAAGGAATTGAAGTGGATAGAGCTAAAGTAGATGTAATTGCTAAACTTCCACATCCCACCAATGTTAGAGGAGTTAGGAGTTTTCTAAGGCATGCCGATTTTTACCGACGTTTCATAAAAGATTTTTCTAAAATTGCCACTCCTATGAATAAACTCCTAGAAAAGGATGCTCCATTCATCTTTTCAGATAAGTGTATCAAATCTTTTAATATTCTTAAAGAGAAACTCACTAATGCGCCGATCATGATAACACCAAATTGGAATCTACCATTTGAACTAATGTGCGATGCAAGTGATTTTGCAATGGGAGCCGTTTTAGGACAAAGGATTGAAAAACGATTTCAACCTATATATTATGCTAGTAAGATGATGTCAAAGCAGAGGGGTATAAAATACTATTAATTTTTACAAGGAAATACTATTAAATACGATACAATTTTACACAAGATATTTATTTATTTATAGAATGGATATACTTAAACCTTGCTACAACACTTATAGGCAGTGTACCTAATCGTACAGTAGTGTAGTTTTTAGTAAGTCCGGTTCGTTCCACAGGGAAATCTTTAAACAAAGCTCAACGCTATATTAGTTTACTTTTATAAAAATACAAATATATATATAAGTAATATTATTATTATAAAGGGGAGTTTTTACCGTTTAATGACCGTTTTGTCGATTTTAAGACTTTAGTCGCAGTTAAAACCTAATGTAAAATATAAAATAAATACAAGACTTAAATTAAAGCGTAAAGTAAATAACGATAATGAAATTGCGAATAATAAAAGTGCGATAAAATAAAATTGCGATAATTAAAAAGTACGATAATTAAAAGTGCGATTAAATAACAATAAATAAAAGTGCGATAATTAGAAGTGCAATTAAATATAAAATAAAGGAAATTAAATATGAAATAAAAGAATTATGCTTATTTAAACTTCCGTAATCATGATGTTTGACGTGTTGATTTTAGTTTTATGCCCATGGGTTAATTGTCCTTTGTCCTGGATTATTTAATATGTCCGTCTGGTTTTTGTCCATAACAGTCCATCAGTCATAAATATAAAGTGCGAGTGTCCTCGTCAAATTATTATTATACCCGAAGTTAAATATTCCAACTAATTGGGGATTCGAATTGTAACAAGGTTTTAATACTTTGTTTAATGAATACACCAGGTTATCGACTGCGTGTAAACCAAGGTTTTACTACTTTGTTAACAATTACACCAATTACCCTTGAATGTAATTTCACCCCTGTTTTAATTATTCTAGTGGCTATTAATCCATTCCCGTGTCCGGTTAAATGAACGATTATTCGTACATATAAATACCCCGCCCATCGTGTCCGATCGAGTGTATATGGTAATTTATAGGGTTGCCCAATTGTAAATCTTTATATTAACATTAACAAACTTTCATTTAGTTAAACAAATATAAAGCCCATTAATAGCCCATAGTCTAATTTCCACAAGTGTCGTTCTTTTGTCCAAACCCCAATTATGGTACAAAGCCCAATTACCCAATTTTAGTAATTAGCCTAACATCATGATTACTTCGTTTTAAATAAGCATAATAATAACTTAGCTACGAGACATTAATGTAAAAAGGTTGAACATAACTTACAATGATTAAAAATAGCGTAGCGTTACACGGACAGAATTTCGACTTACACCCTTACAATATTCGCTAACATACCCTTATTATTAGAATTATAATTAAAATTAAAATTAAAATATAAATTATATATATATATATATATATCGTATATATGAGAGAAGAGAGAAAATAGAATATGAATTGTGATCAGAATTCGGTTGGCTTTATAGGGATTTTCGTTTTTTGGGGCTCCGCGACTCGCGGCAAAATCCTCTTCAAACTCCGCGAGTCGCGGAGAATGCCCTTGGAGTTTCTCTGCCGACGGTTTTATAATATATATATATAATATATATATATAATTAATATAATTAATTATATATTATATTATATTTATATACATAGTTAACTTGTAATTTTTAGTCCGTTGCGTCGAGCGTTAAGAGTTGACTCTGGTCCCAGTTCCGAATTTTCGAACGTCCTTGCGTACAATTTTATATTTTGTACTTTGCGTTTTGAATCTTGTACTCTTGTAATTTCGAGACGTTTCTTATCAATAATTGGAACCTCTTTGATTGTCTTTTGTACTTTTGAGCTTTTTGGTCGTTTGCGTCTTCAATTCGTCGAATCTGTCTTTTGTCTTCACCTTTTATTATTTAAACGAATATCACTTGTAAATAGAACAATTGCAACTAAAAGCTTGTCTTTCTTGAGGAATAATGCTATGAAATATATGTTCGTTTTTAGCATTATCAAATATTCCCACACTTGAGCGTTGCTTGTCCTCAAGCAATATTGTCTTGAAATACTAGAATCACTTCTTTATTCTTCACACTTTGTACATCAGTGATTTCTATACGGCGGTATAAACAATGGTAGTAACGATATGGTTTACAGTCCCACATGACTATAAAAATTTAGATCCATTAAGGAAATTGGATCTTTATGAAAACATTTGATCTTTTGAAATCTAGTTTTTACCCTAGATAAGTTTTCCGGAATAACCCTTTACCGGTGTTTGCAAAATATTTTTGTGGGTTTGGTGGGTTTCAGATTTGAAAATTTTAGCTCAAAACTTGCGGTTTTGTGTCACCCACTTGCTAACCTTGTATTTGGAAAGCAACACGTCCAGTTTACTTGTCCCGTATATTACCTTTCGGTAAACTACCGTCCGGTTGTAAAGGAAAGCGTTGAACAAGCAACTGTTAAGGCAATGTCCCGTGACATGCTTTTGATTATGGTCTATAACGTGTCGGACGCAATTACTATCCTTGGTAGGAGCAATAGTAAAGCTCACCCTTATAATTTTTTCGGTCTGGCACAAGGTCCTGTCTTTGACCACTATGCAACCACCGTTCTTACGGTTGACACCCGATTTAGTTCAGGTGACCTAATGAATTCCAGGTGAATTCCTAGGATTTTACGTTCAATGGTAATGAACGCATTGAAAATGGGTTTTCAGAAAACAAATCGGTTTGTAATTTTGATCAAAATATTTTCTCGTTCAAGCTCGAGTTTAGATATCATTGAATTCCATGAGTTTGTAATTCTCAATCTTTAAGGTCAATCTCTAGGATTGAGTAATATCAGTCTTAAAAGCTGATTTTTAATCTTTAAGGAGATTATCCTTTCTGGGGATCTGATTCATTAGTCTTATCCAGCTAATTTGCATGGTGCCCCCCCATTATACGAGATAAATCCTTCTCATGGTTAGGATAAATCTGACCACTTGGCGACCCTGTTTAATGCTGAGGTCCGTGGATTTCCTGCTGATTTTAGTGATGACTTTTCTAGATTTTTCGTCAACCTACAGCTGGTCTGGACGACAACTTCATGACCTAAATCAAGAAGCGCGTGTCTTTTTCGGAAGACTTTACTTCCTTTTAATGATGGAATTGATTCATCGTGTAGATCCATCTCTTCTTTTCTTTCATCGGGTAAAACAGTTTAGTTTAGTCCAAAGCAAAAGTATTTTCAGTTATTTGTTACAGATATATGTGACATATGTTTAAGATAACTTGGTAAATTTTCCCACACTTGGCTTTTATTTTCCTTTTTATCGTCCTCTATTCCATTTTAAATGAATTTTAACATTTTAGTTTGTTTCTTAATTTATGTCCTTTCCGAGGTAACAATAATTTCGGTGTTAAAACCTAGTTTTATCGTTCATAAATATGTATAAACATGATTTTGAATTCATTTAATTGAAAATTTTGAAAAATTTTACTAGAATTGGGTAGTCAGTATATAAGACTAGGGCTGTTCTTTTTTATCAGAGAGCACTAGATTCTAATACAACTACTGCTTTACTAGTATTTTTAATGGTAACCAAGTGTATAAAGTAAAAAATTTTAAAATCCGAAAGAATTTAACCCCTTCCCACACTTAAGATCTTGCAATGCCCTCATTTGCAAGAAATTAGTAACAATTTAAATTATTGAGGGTGATTTGTGTGAAAATGATTAAATTTTTACCAAAGTTTCCAAATATATTGGCGTTTGTTTGCTGAATGATAAATGGTGCACATCATTTGTTCATTCCGTCTTGTTGTTATTTCACATATATTTTGCATCTTGTCGTCAAAATTAGTTGCTTTTGCTGAACTTAATGCCAGTCTTTGAAAATGCGTTGTTTTACCCTGTTGTGTACATAAGATAAACTGCAAACATATATACATATTTTTGAAGTTTGGTATATTACCCCACATTCAAAAATTATTAAAGTCTAAGAATAAAAGTTAGATAATTATAAAAATGATTACAATATTAACAAAAGTATTAAACATATCAATAATTACAAATTACAAAAAAAAAAAAAAAAAAAAAATAATAAGTAAACTAAGGATGATATTGGTACCAATAGGGGTTCCAGGCATAACCATAAGTGCTATAGAATGCTTCGGCAGGGTCATACGTAGGATACGGTGGCTGCATCTCTATCGACCAAGGAGGGAAGATGGGTTTCGGTGTAGGAATATAGTTTCTACCTATATGTTGGCAATGAGCTATGATCTGGTTCTGATGAACTTGCCAATCTTCAAATGCTCTCTGTCTAGCATTTTCGTATTCCTGAGAAGCTATAAACCTATGCATTTCTTGCATCTCATTCCCCCCTCCTACATTACCTTGCTGCTGGTTTCTCTCCACCTGTGGATGTCTACCATGGTATCGTACTGCGGCGTTATTTCGCCTCTTCAAAACTTTCGCACCATGGTATACATTTAAACCTATAGTATCGCGGGGTTCCGGCTCTTCTAGTAATAATCCCCCCCGACTTATATCCACACCGAGATATTCACCAATCAAAGTAATAAAAATACCACCTCCTATTATGCTATGTGGTCACATCCCCCGAACCATAGCTGATAAATAATAACCCACACAATATGGTATACTTACAGCGCTTTGTGGGTCTCGAATAAACATATGGTAAAACAAATCCTGTTCATTTACTTTTTCTTTGTTTTTACCCCTTTGTGTAATCGAATTAGCTAAAAACCTATGTATCACTCTTAATTCGGCTCTATCTATATCCAAATAAGAGTAATTTCCCCCTTTGAAACGGTGATGGCTTGTCATTTGACTCCACACACCGTGTGTATCAAAATTTTCATCTATCTTTCTACCGTTTAGTATCAATCCTCTACAATCGGCAGACGCTAACTCCTCAGGCGTATATATACGTAAAGCCTGAGCCATGTCCAGTAAAGACATGTGGCGCATCGAACCGCCTAACAAAAATCTAATAAAAGAAAGATCGGTTAAACTAGCTACCCAATCATTCAACTCTATACTACATAACAATTCTTCACACCATACTTTATATACAGGTCTACGTATGGTGAATAAACATATCCAGTCATTAAAAGAAGAATTACCATACCTCTGTACAAGTAATTCCCTAATTGGCCCGGCCAATTCTACAGCTTCTAAGGGTCCCCATTCTATGACCCTCGGTACCTCAACAACCTTGGAATGAAGAGTATGCAAACCCCGTTGATATTTTGGATAATCTATCCAAAGTCTGTCAAATCTCAGGTTCGGGTGCAACTCTTCCAAGTGCATATCAGAAAAGGTCATGACTGGATGAGGTATATCCTGCTTGTAGTAGTTATCCACCTCCTGTTGTTCCAAATTCTCAGCAGGAGCATTGCGGGCTTGGGATGAAGATTCACCCCTTTCATTCTGCAAAACACATCAAACACAATTTTTGTGCATCCAAATATACATTAGTGTCAGCAAAATTATCAATCAAAATAATTACAATGACATTATCAATTTATATCAAACTTAAGCTCTTTTTCACATTTTTATCAAATCTACACTTTTTCAAATAAGCATATACGAAAATGTTCGCCAAGTTCATAAACATTCAACTCAAATAACATGTCAAAATAATCATTACTAGCAATTAAACAAGTCTCAAATGGCATTATCTTTCAAAAATCAAGTTCATGAATTTTAGACTTGAAAAAGTCCACTTTAATTCTCAAAATCATGTTTAGGCTCAAAGTTTGGATCATTTAACTACCTAGACATGTTACACTACTCAATTTAGCAACAATTCATGACAAAAATCGGCCATAACCTGTTTATATCAAAAAGCCCCAAATTGCTCAAGAACACAAACCCTAGATTACTCAAAATTTGAAGTTTAAGGCTTCTAATCATGTTAAACAGCATCAATCTAGGTTATATAAGCATAATACATAAACAATTTAAGCCTAATTACACTAAAAAGCATCAAAATCAAATTGGGGAAAAAATAGCTCAAGAACACCAAATTTCGGATTAAATGGTGTTTAGGTGTAGAAATTTACCGTTTTTCTTGAGTAATTCTTAGATAGCATCCTTCTCAACATGATTTTAGCAAAAAATTTGGTGATTAACGGTTAAAAATTGGGATTTTTGGGGGTGTTTTTCGGGTTTTTCGCGTGCAGTTTTCGCTGTGAAATTCGCTGTGTTTTTGAGTTGTGGAGTGTACTGATCGTTCAGCTCTTTTTATTTTTTTTCTGATTTTCGGTACCTCAACGAGTCGCGGGGATTTACCCTCCAAACTCCGCGACTCGCGGAGTTTGGTATATTTTTTTTTTTTTTTTTTTATAATCATTAACTTATTAAAACAATTAAGTAATTAATTTTAAAATTTTGTTTCCCTTATTATTTAGGACGAGGTCGTTTCGGATCGATGTCCTAGTCCGTCCTTCGACAAAATTTTAAAATTTGTCTTTTTGTAGCGATTGTTTTAAAAGCTAAGATTTTTGGGTTTTTTAATGTTTTTGGCATACTTTAAATCAATAAGATTAAAAATAATGATAATAAAAGTTCTCGTCCCTCCCTCGGGTAAAGCAATTTCGGTTCAAAGACCTAGTCTTCAACTTACGACGAATTTTAAAAATCATATTCTTAACTTAATGAGATAAAGTAAATTTTTGTTTTTAAATTCACACAACTTAAATATAAAATTCAAAATTAAAAATTAAAAATTAAAAATTCACACCAAACTTAAAATTTGTAATGCATAAAATTAAAATTTCATATTTTAAAAATTAAAAATTCACACCAAACTTAATTTAAAAATTCATATTATAAATTCATACCAAACTTATATAAATTTTTCAAATATTTACAATTTTAAATATATATTTTTATAAAGTTTACAATATTAATTTAAGATTTAAATATTAATTTTAAAAATATGATAAAAATAAAATTAAAAATCTTTTTGTCTTTTTATCCCACTTTAATCAATCAAATATTATCAAAAATATGCGCCCCTCTTTTCGGTAAAGTAATTTCGGTTCCAAGACCTAATTTAACTCATGACGAATTTTTGAAATATTTTGGGTTGATTGATTAAAGATATTTATACCTTAAGAATAAACGTTAAATTTCGCAGTGATGTAATAAATTTTTGAATGATATCAATAATTTCGGTCGCCAAACCTAATTTTATTCAATACCAATTTAATACTTTTTAGCGAACAAATTAGCGTTTATTATCAAAAGGTTAAAAATAAAAATAAAAATAAAAACTGTACAGACATACCTGTGAAATAGATTTCTTAGTTATATGATCTATCCCATTCATAAGATAGTCGGTTTAATTGGTTTTCCATGGCTACATAGGCGTAACCTCGAGCATTCAGTGTCTTTTCTTCTAAACATATGAACGGTCCGTCTCTGCATAAAGTAACAAATTCGGTATTTGAATAGGTTTGATTATTTGAACATTTACCTCCATGTGACCATTTTCCGCATTTGTGACATCGTTCTAGGTGTCGTGCTCTTCTTTTCGCTGCGGATTTTGATTTTCCTTTACCAAATTGTAACTTATTATCTTCGCATCTGGATTCTTTTCTAACTCCGTCCATTCTTTCTCTGATTACTGATACTATTTCACTCGGTAGTATGTCATTATTACGTTTAGTGATCAAAGCGTGTAGCATTAGACCATGGTTTAGTTCACAGGCAGTCTTCATTTTGTAAAAACCTAAAAAAAATAAAAATTCAGAATGGGGGGAGAAGACTAGTTCTTTAGGGTCTGCTAGGGAAAGACCATTCGGGTTCCATTTTCGAGAACTACACGAAAACAGACAATCTAACTCTAACAGAAATACATATTATCCTTTAAAGACTTGATTCTCCCCACACTTAGTTAGCTGTGGTGTCGAAATTGTGATTAACTTCGTTGTCGACTTCCATCGGACCATGTATGTAATGTTTAACTCTGTGACCATTAACTTTAAATTCAATCCCATTTGAATTTATTAATTCTATCGTTCCGTATGGGAAAACTCTTTTGACTATGAATGGTCCAGACCATCTTGATTTCAATTTTCCAGGAAATAGCTTGAATCGTGAATTGAAAAGAAGAACTCTGTCTCCTTCTTTAAATTCCTTTGAACTTCTGATTCTTTTATCATGCCATTTCTTCGTTCTTTCTTTATAGATTAACGAATTTTCGTATGCTTCATGTCTTAATTCTTCTAATTCATTTAGTTGACTTAATCGTAGACGTCCGGCTTCATGTAAATCAAGATTACATGTCTTCAAAGCCCAAAATGCTTTGTGTTCAATTTCTACTGGAAGATGACATGCTTTTCCATAAACAAGTCTAAAAGGTGTGGTTCCAATTGGAGTTTTGTAGGCTGTTCTAAAAGCCCAGAGTGCATCCTCCAATTTAATGGACCATTCCTTCGGATTTGATCCTACGGTTTTTTCTAGAATACGTTTTAAAGCTCGGTTGGTATTTTCAACTTGTCCACTTGTTTGTGGATGATATGCGGTGGAGATTTTATGAGTTACTCCATATCTTTTAAGAACTTTCTCAAGTTGATTATTACAGAAATGAGTACCCCGATCACTTATTAAAGCTTTCGGTGTTCCAAACCTTGCAAAAAGACGTTTTAAAAAGTTGACTACAACTCGTGCATCGTTAGTTGGGAGAGCTTGTGCTTCCGCCCATTTAGATACATAATCAATGGCTACGAGTATATATAGATTATTATGAGATTTTGGAAATGGACCCATAAAGTCAATACCCCAAATGTCAAATACTTCACATACTTGGATGACATTTTGTGGCATTTCATCACGTTGACTTATTTTTCCGGCCCTTTGACATGCATCACAGGATTTGCAAAGAAGGTGTGCGTCTTTGTAAATTGTAGGCCAATAGAATCCAGCTTCATAAACTTTTCTTGCTGTTAGTTGAGGCCCATAATGCCCTCCTGTTGGTCCTGTGTGACAATGGTTTAAAATTTTACTAGCTTCATTTCCAAATACACATCAGCGTATTATTCCATCGGGACAACTTTTAAACAGATGTGGATCTTCCCAAAAATAGTGTTTTATATCACTGAAGAATTTCTTTCGTCTTTGGTACGATAATCCTTTTTCAAGGAATCCACAAACTAAGTAGTTTGCATAGTCTGCAAACCATGGGATTTCTTTATAATCTATCTTCAATAGATATTCATCAGGAAAGTTGTCTTGTATGGCTGATTCATTTAGAACTTCTAATTCGGGATTTTCAAGACGAGAAAGATGATCAGCGGCGAGATTTTCTGCTCCTCTTTTATCTCGGATTTCAATATCAAACTCTTGTAAGAGTAAGATCCAACGGATTAATCTTGGTTTAGCATCTTGTTTTGAAAATAGGTATCTAAGAGCAGAATGGTCGGTATAGACCACCGTTTTTGCTAGAACGAGATATGATCGAAATTTGTCAAAAGCAAAGACAATAGCAAGGAGTTCTTTTTCAGTAGTTGTATAGTTTGTTTGTGCTCCTTGTAATGTCTTACTAGCATAATATATAGGTTGAAATCGTTTTTCAATCCTTTGTCCTAAAACGGCTCCCATTGCAAAATCACTTACATCGCACATTAGTTCAAATGGTAGATTCCAATTTGGTGTTATCATGATCGGTGCATTAGTGAGTTTCTCTTTAAGAATATTAAAAGATTTGATACATTCATCTGAAAAGATGAATGGTGCATCCTTTTCTAGGAGTTTATTCATAGGAGTGGCAATTTTAGAAAAATCTTTTATGAAACGTCGGTAAAAACCGGCATGCCCTAGAAAACTCCTAACTCCTCTAACATTGGTGGGATGTGGAAGTTTAGCAATTACATCTACTTTAGCTCTATCCACTTCAATTCCTTCTTTTGAAATTTTATGTCCAAGAACGATGCCTTCTTTAACCATGAAATGGCATTTCTCCCAATTAAGAACTAGATTTGATTTTTCGCATCTAATAAGCATTCGTTCAAGATTAACTAAACATGATTCAAATGTATCACCGAAGACTGAAAAGTCATCCATGAATACTTCCATGCATTCTTCTATCATGTCGTGAAAAATCGCCATCATACACCTTTGAAAGGTTGCAGGGGCGTTACAAAGTCCAAATGGCATGCGTTTGTAAGCAAAAGTACCATAAGGGCACGTGAATGTGGTTTTCTCTTGGTCCTCGGGTGCTATTGGAATTTGAAAATATCCGGAAAATCCATCTAGAAAACAATAGTAACTATTTCCGGCTAATCTTTCCAACATTTGATCTATGAAAGGTAAGGGAAAGTGATCTTTTCTGGTGGCGTCATTTAATTTTCTATAATCAATACAAACACGCCATCCTGTTACAGTCCTAGTAGGAATAAGCTCATCTTTTTCATTTGTGATGACAGTCATGCCACCCTTCTTCGGTACGCATTGAACTGGGCTTACCCATGGACTATCAGAAATTGGATAAATTAAACCTGCATCTAGCAGTTTTATTATTTCCTTCTTAACAACATCTTGCATATTAGGATTTAGTCTTCGTTGGCGTTGCACATACGTTTTATGACCTTCTTCCATAAGGATTTTATGTGTGCAATACGAAGGACTTATTCCTTTAATATCATGAATCTTCCATGCAATGGCTGGTTTATGAGCTTTCAACACAGAAATGAGTTGTGATTTCTCATTTTCAGTAAGAGAAGACGATATTATTACAGGTAATTCAGATTCACCATGTAAATAAGCATATTCCAAATGGTTTGGAAGTGGCTTTAACTCTAATTTCGGAGGTTCTTCTATCGATGATTTATATCGATATCTGTCTTCTTCTTTTAGCATTTAAATTTCTTCTGTTGTTGGTTCATATCCATTAGCTATAAGTGTAGCTAACATTTCAGCTTCATCAATTGGTTCATTACCTTCTCCTAAAGAACATTCTCCTGTTCCTTGTAATTCTGGAAATTCTTTTAATAATTCTGCATGTGCATCTATAGTTTGAATATAATAACATGTATCATCTGCAGATTGTGGTTGTTGCATTGCTCTATCAACTGAAAAGGTAACACTCTCATCCTCTATACTTAGGGTCAATTTCTTACCGAACACGTCTATCATTGCTTTAGCCGTGTTTAAGAATGGTCTTCCTAATATGAGAGGAACTTGAGAATCTTCTTCCATGTCCAAAACAACAAAATCTACTGGAAATACTAAAGTACCAACTTTAACTAGCATGTTCTCCATTATCCCTCTAGGATATTTTATTGATCTATCGGCTAGTTGTATGCTTATTCTGGTTGGTTTTAATTCTCCAAGGTCTAGTTTAGCGTATAGTGAATACGGCATTAGATTTATACTAGCACCTAAGTCTGCCAATGCTTCTATTGAACTAAGACTACCCAGAAAACATGGAATTGTGAAACTTCCTGGATCAGATAGTTTTTCTGGTATCTTATTCAACAGCACTGCTGAACAATTAGCATTCATAGTAACAGCCGAGAGTTCTTCCATTTTCTTTCTATTTGAGATTAGATCTTTCAAGAATTTAGCATATCTTGGCATTCCTGAAATCACATCAATGAAAGGAAGATTTACATTTATCTGTTTAAACATATCCAAAAATTTGGATTGCTCGGCTTCAAGTTTCTCTTTCTTCATTTTACTCGGGTAAGGAAGTGGTGGTTGATATGGTTTAACATAAGGTTTATCCTTAACTGTGTTATCTTCATTAACCTTTTCAACTACCGGTTCTTTTTCCTTATCTTGATCAGGTTGTGGTTCTTGTGGAGTAGGAATAGCTTCATCAGAAGTTACAGGTATTTCAGGTGGTTTAAGTGTTGTACCACTTCTTGTGGTAATGGCTTTAGCTGTTTCATTTCGGGGGTTAGCATTTGTATCACTAGGTAAACTTCCCGGTTTTCTTTCACCTATTAACCTTGCTAGGTTACTTAATTCTTGTTCCAGATTTTGAATAGAAGCTTGTTGATTTCTAAATGCTTGAGCATTTTGTTCATTGGTTTGTTTTTGAGATGTGAAAAACTGTGTTTGAGTTTCAACTAGCTTCGTCATCATATCTTCTAAATTCGGCTTTTTATCATCGGTTTGTTGTGGTGGTTTGTTTTGAAAATTAGGTCTTTGCTGATTATAAGTATTATTGGATACTTGTTGATTGCTAGGACCTTGTTGGTTGTTGTATGGAATATTTCGGTTATAATTCTGGTTTTGATTGTAAATCGGTCTTGGCGGTTGATAATTATTCTGATAATTATTTCCAGGCCTTTGGTTTATGTATGAAATATTCTCTCTTTGTTCCATTGTTAATTCAATACTGAGACAATCTTTTGTCAAATGTGGTCCTCCACACTGCTCACAACTAATTCGTATTGAGTGAATATCTTTAGTCATCTTTTCCATTCGTCTCTCCACAGCATCTATCTTTGCGGAAATGGAATCTAAGTCATGGCTAGAATCGGCTCTAGCTGCTTTAGATGATCTAACGATATCTTTTTCTTGGTGCCACTCATGTGAGTGGGAAGCAGTATTATCAATAATTTTGTAAGCATCAGTTTCGGTTTTCTTCATAATAGAACCACCAGCTGCTATATCTATGTCTTTTCTTGTAGTGATGTCGCATCCATGGTAGAATATTTGTACTATTTGACAGGTGTCTAAACCATGTTGCGGACATCCTCTTAACAACTTTCCATATCTTGTCCACGCCTCATATAGAGTTTCATTTGGCTTCTGTGTGAACGTAACAATTTCTGCTTGAAGTCTTACGGCTTTAGATGCAGGAAAGAATTGTTTAAGAAATTTGTCAATTAAAACGTCCCATGTATCGATCGCCCCTTCAGGTAACGATTCCAACCAATCTTTGGCTTCTCCCTTTAAAGTCCAGGGAAATAACATGAGATATATCTGTTCATCCTCTACTTCTCGGATTTTAAATAGTGTGCAGATCCTATTAAAGGTACGTAGATGTTCATTTGGATCTTCCTTCGGCGCACCACTAAATTGGCATTGATTAGTCACCATGTGTAGAATTTGTCCTTTGATTTCATAATCTGGCGCATTAATGTCTGGATGAGTAATTGCGTGACCTTGGCCAGTGCGTTTAGCTCTCATTCGGTCTTCCATACTTAAAGGTTCCAGATTCTACATAATTGAATTTGTTGAATCGGTATCACTAGATGATTCTGATTTAATGGTTCGTTCCTCAACAATCTCTGTATGAATGATTGGTGGCTCCGGAGGAAAGTTTAATGGTTCAGGATCTATGAACCGTTCCTGAATATTTTCCGGATTCTCAATTGTGATGTCGGGTTCAAAAAATGGATTATCGGAAATTTGAACTGAAGTACTTGGTCTACTGGATGACGATCCTAAAGAAAAATCAACGGCGGTTATATTTGCTAAATGTCTTGATCTAGTTACAGGTGGTGAACGTACAAAAGGCGATGAACGTCTTGCTCGGTGCATTCACTGAATATCCTATTAGTTTTTAAAAGGAAAGAAAAATTATAATAAGTTATCCAACCAATAGACTTTTCTGATTTTGCCCACGTTTCGAATAGCCAAAAGATGCAGCAGAGGGGCAGGATTCGTTTGGTCTCAATATAATTGAGGACTGTTTGGCTCCAATAACCCGGTCCACGTACAAATCCAACTATTACTACGAACCAGAAAATTTTGATGTCTATCAATTTAACCACTTAAAATAAATTTTCGTAATTTTAAGAAATTTAGATAAGAAGTAGAATAAAAATCTATGTCCTAAAACTAGAATAGCGAGAAATAAGAGAGAAAAAGAGTTCGTCGAAAAAGGTCGAAAAAGAAAAAATGGTTGAAAAATAAAATGTGACGGAAAAATAAAAGAAACTTATAAAAACTTAAAAATACTTAACTAACCTAACCTTATTACTACAACTAACTTAAAATTATAATCGCAAATTGAAATTACTAATTGGAATGATAATTGATACATAGTAAAAGGTGTCTAAAAATATTAAAGCTTACAGGAAAAACTAAATCCCAAATGGAAATAACTTAAAAAGAAACTAAAACTTAAAAAGGCGTCGCAAAATTTTAAAGTACCTAAATCTTAGTCTAAAGAAAAAGCACTTAAGGAATTCTACGGCAAAGCCTAAAAATCTAGGAGTAAAAATAACTATAACAAAAACTAAGTTTAAAATTAAATATGAGCGAAAAATACAAATATTACGCTACAACGATTAAAAAGGGACAAAATATAAAAATATACAAAAAGTTGTAAAAAGTACAATTTTTATAAAAATATTATTTTTATATTATTTGTTTAATAAAACTACTAATTTTACAAATTAAATAAACTAATTTAACTAAATAAAACAAATTAAATAAAACTTAAATTAAAATAAAACTTAATTATAATATTAATAATAATTAGGGTTAATAATAATAATAATAATTAATAATCCGTAATAAATGCTGAATTAGGGTTCTGTCTCGTGTCAGAGCATCTCCGCGAGTCGCGGTATTTAATGCTTCAAACCCCGCGAGTCGCGGGGTTTCAAATTTCAGCTGACAGGTTTCAAATTCGACGCGTTTTTTCTTTATTTATTTTTTTTTCTGTTTTTTTTTCTATTTTTATATAAATAAAAGATATTTAATAAAATTTATATTATTATAAACTAAAATAAAGATAAAGAAACTTATAAAACTTAAATATTTAACAAAATCTTAAAAATACTTATATTTTTGTTTTTCTTTTTATATTTTTGAATATTTAAAACGTATTTTTACAAAAGCGAATTTTAATAAAAGTAAACAAAAAATCCTTTTTTTTTTTTTTTTATATTAGCGTTCCGCTTCCGGCTTTTAAGAGATGTCCCCGGCAGCGGCGCCAAAAATACTTGATGTCAAAGCAGAGGGGTATAAAATACTATTAATTTTTACAAGGAAATACTATTAAATACGATACAATTTTACACAAGATATTTATTTATTTATAGAATGGATATACTTAAACCTTGCTACAACACTTATAGGTAGTGTACCTAATCGTACAGTAGTGTAGTTTTTAGTAAGTCCGGTTCGTTCCACAGGGAAATCTTTAAACAAAGCTCAACGCTATATTAGTTTACTTTTATAAAAATACAAATATATATATAAGTAATATTATTATTATAAAGGGGGGTTTTTACCGTTTAATGACCGGTTTGTCGATTTTAAGACTTTAGTCGCAGTTAAAACCTAATGTAAAATATAAAATAAATACAAGACTTAAATTAAAGCGTAAAGTAAATAACGATAATGAAATTGCGAATAATAAAAGTGCGATAAAATAAAATTGCGATAATTAAAAAGTACAATAATTAAAAGTGCGATTAAATAACAATAAATAAAAGTGCGATAATTAGAAGTGCAATTAAATATAAAATAAAGGAAATTAAATATGAAATAAAAGAATTATGCTTATTTAAACTTCCGTAATCATGATGTTTGACGTGTTGATTTTAGTTTTATGCCCATGGGTTAATTGTCCTTTGTCCTGGATTATTTAATATGTCCGTCTGGTTTTTGTCCATAACAGTCCATCAGTCATAAATATAAAGTGCGAGTGTCCTCGTCAAATTATTATTATACCCGAAGTTAAATATTCCAACTAATTGGGGATTCGAATTGTAACAAGGTTTTAATACTTTGTTTAATGAATACACCAGGTTATCGACTGCGTGTAAACCAAGGTTTTACTACTTTGTTAACAATTACACCAATTACCCTTGAATGTAATTTCACCCCTGTTTTAATTATTCTAGTGGCTATTAATCCATTCCCGTGTCCGGTTAAATGAACGATTATTCGTACATATAAATACCCCGCCCATCGTGTCCGATCGAGTGTATATGGTAATTTATAGGGACGCCCAATTGTAAATCTTTATATTAACATTAACAAACTTTCATTTAGTTAAACAAATATAAAGCCCATTAATAGCCCATAGTCTAATTTCCACAAGTGTCGTTCTTTTGTCCAAACCCCAATTATGGTACAAAGCCCAATTACCCAATTTTAGTAATTAGCCTAACATCATGATTACTTCGTTTTAAATAAGCATAATAATAACTTAGCTACGAGACATTAATGTAAAAAGGTTGAACATAACTTACAATGATTAAAAATAGCGTAGCGTTACACGGACAGAATTTCGACTTACACCCTTACAATATTCGCTAACATACCCTTATTATTAGAATTATAATTAAAATTAAAATTAAAATATAAATTATATATATATATATATATCGTATATATGAGAGAAGAGAGAAAATAGAATATGAATTGTGATCAGAATTCGGTTGGCTTTATAGGGATTTTCGTTTTTTGGGGCTCCGCGACTCGCGGCAAAATCCTCTTCAAACTCCGCGAGTCGCGGAGAATGCCCTTGGAGTTTCTCTGCCGACGGTTTTATAATATATATATAATATATATATATAATTAATATAATTAATTATATATTATATTATATTTATATACATAGTTAACTTGTAATTTTTAGTCCGTTGCGTCGAGCGTTAAGAGTTGACTCTGGTCCCGGTTCCGGATTTTCGAACGTCCTTGCGTACAATTTTATATTTTGTACTTTACGTTTTGAATCTTGTACTCTTGTAATTTCGAGACGTTTCTTATCAATAATTGGAACCTCTTTGATTGTCTCTTGTACTTTTGAGCTTTTTGGTCGTTTGCGTCTTCAATTCGTCGAATCTGTCTTTTGTCTTCACCTTTTATTATTTAAACGAATATCACTTGTAAATAGAACAATTGCAACTAAAAGCTTGTCTTTCTTGAGGAATAATGCTATGAAATATATGTTCGTTTTTAGCATTATCATAAGACGTTACAAGGAGCACAAACGAACTATACAACTACTGAAAAAGAACTCCTTGCTATTGTCTTTGCTTTTGACAAATTTCGTTCATATCTCGTTCTAGCAAAAACGGTGGTCTATACCGACCATTCTGCTCTTAGATACCTATTTTTAAAACAAGATGCTAAACCAAGATTAATCCGTTGGATCTTACTCTTACAAGAGTTTGATATTGAAATCCGAGATAAAAGAGGAGCAGAAAATCTCGCCGCTGATCATCTTTCTCGTCTTGAAAATCCCGAATTAGAAGTTCTAAATGAATCAGCCATACAAGACAACTTTCCTGATGAATATCTATTGAAGATAGATTATAATGAAATCCCATGGTTTGCAGACTATGCAAACTACTTAGTTTGTGGATTCCTTGAAAAAGGATTATCGTACCAAAAACGAAAGAAATTCTTCAGTGATATAAAACACTATTTTTGGGAAGATCCACACCTGTTTAAAAGTTGTCCAGATGGAATAATACACCGATGTGTATTTGGAGATGAAGCTAGTAAAATTTTAAACCATTGTCACACAGGACCAACAGGAGGGCATTATGGGCCTCAACTAACAGCAAGAAAAGTTTATGATGCTGGATTCTATTGGCCTACAATTTACAAAGATGCACACCTTCTTTGCAAATCCTGTGATGCATGTCAAAGGGCGGGAAAAATAAGTCAACGTGATGAAATGCCACAAAATGTCATCCAAGTATGTGAAGTATTTGACATTTGGGGTATTGACTTTATGGGTCCATTTCCAAAATCTCATAATAATCTCTATATTCTCGTAGCCATTGATTATGTATCTAAATGGGCGGAAGCACAAGCTCTCCCAACTAACGATGCACGAGTTGTAGTCAATTTTTTAAAACGTCTTTTTGCAAGGTTTGGAACACCGAAAGCTTTAATAAGTGATCGGGGAACTCATTTCTGTAATAATCAACTTGAGAAAGTTCTTAAAAGATATGGAGTAACTCATAAAATCTCAACCGCATATCATCCACAAACAAGTGGACAAGTTGAAAATACCAACCGAGCTTTAAAACGTATTCTAGAGAAAACCGTAGGATCAAATCCGAAGGAATGGTCCATTAAATTGGAGGATGCACTCTGGGCTTTTAGAACAGCCTACAAAACTCCAATTGGAACCACACATTTTAGACTTGTTTATGGAAAAGCATGTCATCTTCCAGTAGAAATTGAACACAAAGCATTTTGGGCTTTGAAGACATGTAATCTTGATTTACATGAAGCTGGACGTCTACGGTTAAGTCAACTAAACGAATTAGAAGAATTAAGACATGAAGCATACGATAATTCGTTAATCTATAAGGAAAGAACGAAGAAATGGCATGATAAAAGAATCAGAAGTTTAAAAGAATTTAAAGAAGGAGACAGAGTTCTTCTTTTCAATTCACGATTCAAGCTATTTCCTGGAAAATTGAAATCAAGATGGTCTGGACCATTCATAGTTAAAAGAGTTTTCCCATACGGAACGATAGAATTAATAAATTCAAATGGAATTGAATTTAAAGTTAATGATCACAGAATTAAACATTACATACATGGTCCGATGGAAGTTGACAATGAAGTTAATCACAATTTCGATACCACAGCTAACTAAGTGTGGGGAGAATCAAGTCTTTAAAGGGGTTTATGTATTTCTGTTAGAGTTAGATTGTCTGTTTTCGTGTAGTTCTCGAAAATGGAACCAGAATGGTCTTTCCCTAGCAGACCCTAAAGAACTAGTCTTCTCCCCCCATTCTGAATTTTTATTTTTTTAGGAAATGAAGACTGCCTGTGAACTAAACCATGGTCTAATGCTACACGCTTTGATCACTAAACGTAATAATGACACACTACCGAGTGAAATAGTATCAGTAAACAGAGAAAGATTGGACGGAGTAAGAAAAGAATCCAGATGCGAAGATAATAAGTTACAATTTGGTAAAGGAAAATCAAAATCCGCAGCGAAAAGAAGAGCACGACACCTAGAAAGATGTCACAAATGCGGAAAATGGTCACATGGAGGTAAATGTTCAAATAATCAAACCTATTCAAATACCGAATTTGTTACTTTATGCAGAGACGGACCGTTCATATGTTTAGAAGAAAAAACACTGAATGCTCGAGGTTACGCCTATGTAGCTATTGAAAACCAATTAAACCGACTATCTTATGAATGGGATAGATCATATAACTAAGAATACTATCTCACAGGTAAGTCTGTAGAATTTTTATTTTTTTTTTAACCTTTTGATAATAAACGCTAATTTGTTCGCTATAAAGTATTAAATTGGTATTGAATAAAAATAGGTTTGGCGACCGAAATTATTGATATCATACAAAAATTTATTACATCACTGCGAAATTTAACGTTTATTCTTAAGGTATAAATATCTTTAATCAATCAACACAAAATATTTCAAAAATTCGTCATGAGTTAAATTAGGTTTTGGAACCGAAATTACTTTACCGAAAAGAGGGGCGTATATTTTTGATAATATTTGATTGATTAAAGTGGGATAAAAAGCCAAAAAGATTTTTAATTTTATTTTTACCATGTTTTTAAAATTAATATATAAATCTTAAATTAATATTGTAAACTTTGTAAAATCAATATATTTAAAATTGTAAATATTTGAAAAATTAATATAAGTTTGGTGCGAATTTATAATATGAATTTTTAATTGTTAAAATATGAATTTTTAATTTTATGCATTTCAAATTTTAAGTTTGGTGTGAATTTTTAATATTAATTTTGAATTTTATATTTAAGTTGTGTGAATTTAAAAACAAAAATTTACTTTATCTCATTAAGTTAAAAATATGATTTTTAAAATTCGTCGTAAGTTGAAGACTAGGTCTTTGAACCGAAATTGCTTTACCCGAGGGAGGGACGAGAACTTTTATTATCATTATTTTTAATCTTATTGAATTAAAGTATGCCAAAAACATTAAAAAACCCAAAAATCTTTACTTTTAAAAACCGCGCTTTGATTTGACAAATTTTAAAATTTTGTCGAGGGACAGACTAGGACAACGATCCGAAACGCCCTCGCTCTTAAAGGAAAACAAAAATTTTAAAATTTAATTAATTATAAGTTTTATAAAGTATAAGGTTTTATAATAAAAAAAAAAACTGAAATCACTGTAGCCGGCACCCCATGCGATCGCATGGGGTTTGTACTTGGAACCCATGCGATCGCATGGGGACCAAATGCAGGCCTGATACATACAGCAGCTCGGTTCTGCCTCAACACAAACACACACATACATTCACGAAACTCACCCAAAAAATTCACCAATTTTCGCCATTTTTTCACCGTAATTCATCAAAATTCTTGCTCTAATCATGCCTAGATTCTCATTCTTCAGCAAATTGGTAAAAATTACACCCCTAAACTCTATAAATTCCTAGTTTTTGTGATAATTACCAATTTTTTACCTAATGCAATTTTGTTAATTTCTAGTGTAATTAGTGTTAAATTGTTAGTATTTTATGCATGTATAACCTAGATTGATGCTATTTAACATGATTTGAAGCCAAAAACTTCAAAATTTTTAGAAATCTAGGGTTTGTGTTCTTGAGCAATTTGGGACTTTTTGATATAAACAGGTTATGGCCGATTTTTGTCATGAATTATTGCTAAATTGAGTAGTGTAACATGTTTAGATAGTTAAATGATCCAAACAATGATCCTAAACATGATTTTTGGAGATTAAAGTGGACTTTTTAAGTCTAAAATTCATGAACTTGATTAATTTAATATATTTGCCATTTGAGACTTGTTTAATTATTAGTAATGAATATTTTGACATGTTATTTGAGTTAAATGCTTATGAATTTTGTATACATTTTCATATGTGCTTATTTGAAAAGTGTAGAATTGTGAAAAATTGTGAAAATGTGTATAAGTTTAATTTTAATTTAACATGTTATAGTGATTGTTTTAAGTTGTTATTTTGGTAACACTAATGCATATTTGGATGCACAAATTTTGTGTTTAATGTGTTTTGCAGAAAGCCGATACTGGAGGTTCAGGAGCATCATCATCTAGACGACCAGCACCAGCACCAGAACCAGAACCAGAAATGCAACACGAACAAGAACCACAACAGGAACAACAACAACAGCCTGATCAGCACATACCTTATTATGATCCGGTACAGTTTGTTGATGAATTCATAGTATTCCCAATGAGGCCGCCAGTAGAATTCCCAACGATTCCTGAGCACACTCTACATCCTAATCTGAGATTTGATAGAAGATGGAGAGATTACGAGACATATCAAAGGAACAAATTCAAATTGGTAACAAAAAATGTAGAGGTGCCAAGGGTAATCGATTGGGCCCCTTTGGAAACGGTCCATCTAGCTGACCGTGTTAGACAGCTTTTAGTTCAAAGGTATGGCAGTTCTTCTTTTACAGATTGAGAACGTCTTTTCACCATTCGTAGACCTGTATATAAGGAAAGGTGTGTTGAGTTGATGAGTACTGTATCACTTGATACAAATATAGTTAGAATAGATGATAGAAGATTTCTTAGGTTTATCCTTGGCGGTAGGATGTACAGAATGTCCATGCTGGACATGGCCAGGGCCTTACAGATATATACTCCTGGTGAGTTGCTATTACCCGATTGTACAAACTTGATTCATTATGGTGAACGGGTAGATAGTAACTTTGACGCCGACGCCATTTGGAGGCGTATGTCACATTTTGATGTTTTTACACGAGCAGGAGGACACTCCTATACACATATTGACAGAGCCGAGCTTCGTATTATTCATAGATTTTTGGCTAACTCGATTACATAGAGAGGTCATAATAAAGAAAAATTACCTTACACGATTTATTCTACCTAAAGTGTATTCGGGATCCTAGAAGCTTTGTCAATATCCCTTACTGTGTTGCTTTTTATTTATCTAAAATGGTAGAGGGAATGCAGGACGGGAGTATAATAGGAGGAGGTATTTTTGTTACTCTCATTGGAGAGTATTTAGGTGTTGATAGGAACCAAGGGGGTCCATTACAGATTTGTAGAGAACAGGTTGAGCCCTTAGGATTGAAAGTTTATGTGGGTGCTAAGGTATTGAAAAGTAGACGTAACCAGGCAGTACCCTATGAGGGATCTCATCCTCAGGTAGAGAGAGGCTCAGACGAGGAAATGGAGGAGGCGAAAGACATTAGGGATGTCTTTCGAGATGCTATTCTTGACATCCACGTTCGTATAGATGAGGAAGCAATGACGAACGCGGCAAGACATAGTATGTATGAGCAGTGGAACTCCGAGCGAGTATACGAGGATTATAGGTGACGCCAACACGATAGCTGGTTAGTTCATCAACACCAAATCATGAGCCAGCTATCATATCTGGTACCAAATAACTATGTACCTACGCGACCTGCTCATTTTCCGCCACATAGCCCCGATATCCGACCACCCTTTAACCGGTATGACTATTACCAAGCCTATCATAACACCTATAACCAACAATGGAACCCACCCGATGAGATGAACTGGAACCCCTATCCAGACTGATTTACTTCCATTTGGTTATTTTTATGATTTTTATGTTTTTATCTTTTGACTTTTTCATGTTTAAACTTATGTTATTGGATATATTTGTGTAATTTTTATTATTTTATTATTATTGTGTACTAATATTTCATATTTAGAATTTGAAAGTGGGATATTAAGTCCCATTTCAAATTGCCATGCATGATTATATTTGTATGTATGTATATTGTCGATTGTACAAAACAGGGTAAAACAGCGCATTTTCAAAGACTGGCATTAAGTTCAGCAAAAGCTACTAATTTTGACGACAAGATGACAAATAAATATGATGTAACAACAGACGAAATGAACAAATGATATGCACCATTTATCATTCAGCAAAAAAACGCCAATATGTTTGGAAACTTTGGTAAAATTTAATCATTTCTACGCTAATCACCCTCAATAATTTAAATTGTACTGATTTCTTGCAAATGAGGGCATTGCAAGATCTTAAGTGTGGGAAGGGGTTAAATTCTTTCGGATTTTTAAAATTTTTATCTTTATACACTTGGTTACCATTAAAAATACTAGTAACGTAGTAGTTGTATTAGAATCTAGTGCTCTCTGATAATAAAGAACAGCCCTAGTCTTATATACTGACTACCCAATTCTAGTAAAAAATTTCAAAATTTTCAATTAAATGAACTCAAAATCATGTTTATACATATTTATGAACGATAAAACTAGGTGTTAACACCGAAATTATTGTTACCTCGGAAAGGACATAAATTGAGAAACAAACCAAAATGTTAAAATTCATTTAAAATGGAATAGAGAACGATAAAAAGGAAAATAAAAGTCAAGTGTGGGAAAAATTACCAAGTTATCTTAAACATATGTCACATATTTCTGTAACAAATAACTAAAAATACTTTTGCTTTGGACTAAACTAAACTATTTTACCCGATGAAAGAAAAGAAGAGATGGATCTACACGATGAATCAATTCCATCATTAAAAGGAAGTAAAGTCTTCCGAAAAAGAAACGCGCTTCTTGAGTTAGGTCATGAAGTTGTCGTCCAGACCAGCTGTAGGTTGACGAAAAACCTAGAAAAGTCATCACTAAAATCAGCAGGAAATCCACGGACCTCAGCATCAAACAAAGTCGCCAAGTGGTCAGATTTATCCTAACCATGAGAAGGATTATCTCGTAAAATAGGGGGCACCGTGCAAATTAGCTGGATAAGACTAATGAATCAGATCCCCAGAAAGGATAATCTCCTTAAAGATTAAAAATCAGCTTTTAAGCCTGATATTACTCAATCCTAGAGATTGACCTTAAAGATTGAGAATTCAAACTCATGGAATTCAATGATATCTAAACTCGAGCTTGAACGAGAAAATATTTTAATCAAAATTACAAACCGATTTGTTTTCTGAAAACCCTATTTTCAATGCGTTCATTACCATTGAACGTAAAATCCTAGGAATTCACCTGGAATTCATTAGGTCACCTGAACCAAATCGGGTGTCAACCGTAAGAACGGTGGTTGCATAGCATGGTCGAAGACAGGACCTTGTACCAGCCCGAAAAATCATAAGGGTGAACTTTACTATTGCTCCTACCAAGGATAGTAATTGCGTCCGACACGTTATAGATCATAATTAAAAGCATGTCAGGGGACATTGCCTTAACAGTTGCTTGTTCAACGATTTCCTTTACAACCGGACGGTAGTTTATCGAAAGGTAATATACGGGACAAGTAAACTGGACGTGTTACTTTCCTAATACAAGGTTAGCAAGTGGGTGACACAAAACCGCAAGTTTTGAGCTAAAATTTTCAAATCTGAAACCCACCAAGCCCACAAAAATATTTTGCAAACACCGGTGAAGGGTTATTCCGGAAAACTTATCTAGGGTAAAAACTAGATTTAATTTTCAAAAGATCAAATATTTTTATAAAGATCCAATTTCCTTAATGGATCTAAATTTTTATATAGTCATATGGGACTGTAAACCACATGCTTACTACCATTGTTTATACCGCCGTATAGAAATCACTAATGTACAAAGTGTGAAAAATAAAGAAGTGATTCTTGTATTTCAAGACTATATTGCTTGAGGACAAGCAACGCTCAAGTGTGGGAATATTTGATAATGCTAAAAACGAACATATAATTCATAGCATTATTCCTCAAGAAAGACAAGCTTTTAGTTGCAATTGTTCTATTTACAAGTAATATTCGTTTAAATAATAAAAGGTGAAGACAAAAGACAGATGTAACGACCCGGAAATTTCCGACCAAATTTAAACCCTAATCTCTATATGTTTCCGACACGATAAGCAAAAACCCTAATGTTGAGTCTAGAAAGTCTGAAATCTATATCTGGTTAATCTGTTACCCTATTGACCAAGCCTGGCGATTCACGAACAATTGTTTGTAAATAAATATATATATATATGGATATAAATATTATATGTTATTATAGATATAATTATTAAATGATACGTAATATATAATATGTAATGTTAATATATTAAATTTAGTTACAAGCTATAACATAAGTTGTTATTATTACTTTCATTTGTATTATTTGCATTAATATTAATATTAATATTAACAACAGTATCATTAATATTATTGATTCTAAAATGAAATTTGATACATGTAACTTTTTGTATCTTAATTATTACTTATATTATTATTAGATATTATTATTAATTCTAGATCATTATTTCTATTATCATTATCACTAGTGATATTATTATTATAGCTATATTTATATAAATCATAATCTATGAAGATAAATATATAAATATAAGAGTTACCTAATTACAAAAATAAAAACAGATACATATATTAGGAAAACAGTAATAATATTTTTATTTTGTAATATTAAAGTCTATTATTATTAACATATTCATATTTACTAATTGTTGATTTTAGAGTGTGAAATCATCGATTGTAATCAGCTAAATCATTTTTTCTACGTTTATTATTTTTGGCTTCTTGTCTAAATTGATGCAGATCATATTTGTAGGGTACAAATCTGTTACAGTAGATAGCAACCTTTCTTATTTTTATTTATTTATTTCTGTCCTTGAAGATTTTTCTGTCGATCCAATCTTCTCAATAAGACAAACGATTGCTCCTTATTAAGAGAAAATTCGTTCAACCTGCCCATTCTAATATCAACTACACTATCGATTACTACAAAATTCGAATTTTGAAACAGAAAAGAAAAGAACTTCAAATTCATTTTCTTCTTCTTTGGCCATCCATACCTCACCACAACTTTACGCCACCAATATCTTCACTACTTTCCTTAAACCATTATGATCACCACCACCGTATCCCCTACCATCGAGCCATCACAGTCCACCACCAAGGATCACCATAATCTTTTATCTCTCTCTCCATCTCTCTCGTTCACCTCTCACTCTTAACTATGATCGAAGACCTCCTGCACCTTTCGAAAAACCAAACCGCCACCATTACTTTATTATTACTACTACTCAGCTCCTGCTACAATTGGAAAACACCATAACCCGCCACTCCATCATCACCTTTGCACCACCCTAACAACCATCGTTGCCACCTTAGTTCACTACACGATATATTCGACTTCATAACCACAACCATCACCCTCTCACTTGCCACCACCTCATCGGAAAACAAACAACCCAACACCACCACCACTTCACCACTACTCGCACCATGTTACACTATTTCGAAGATTAGAACAAACCACCTCAAGATCACTACAAAAACACTAACATAAGTGATCCAAATTACCTCATGTTCCTGTTGTTCGAGAACATCACCACCGAAGACACCGTAAAATCTGCAATTGTATTTTTATTACTACTGCCATATTCACGATTTGTTTTTATACTTTTGTTGAGTTCAAGAACCGATGTAATCACTGGAAAGATTCACGTTTAATAAGTTTATCAAACCAAGGTATAGATTTATATTCAAAGACAAATTATAGTGGGACAAGTGAGGGTCGACTTTTTGGCTAAAATTGATCATGGAATTTTACGTGTGGACCAATATCTTTATGCATAACGTGCCAAATCTTATTTCCTTATTGAGGTGTAAAGAAATTCTATGAAACCAGTTGTAATCTTCTAATTATTAAATAAGCCGTATTATTTGTTGGGCCGAGAATTCAGATTGGGGCCTTTTAAACTTCCTAGACGGGCTGATAAGCATGACTGGGCCTAATCCCTTTTAATTTGTGCTGGGCCTGGTGGACGGCTGTTATGAAATGGAAGAAGTAAACGGGAAACACAAGTAAATGGTTATATTTAAAACGGTTACAACTTATAACATAAAGACAAAATTGGAGGCATGGTTAAGGGTGTACTTGCGTGAATCAGAGGTTGCGGGTTCGAGTCCTGACTTGGAGAGTTTATTAATCTTTTTGGAGTCTTAAAGGTAGTTCATTTATCAAATAATTATTACTATTATTACTATTATTATTATTATTAATGTTATTGATAATATTAATTGTATTGTCAAAAAAAAAATTATTAATTACTAATATTATTACTAATTATTATATAAGTATTATCATTATTATAAGTTATGATCATTATTATTATTATTAACATTATTATTATTATTATTATTATTATTATTATTATTATTATACCATAATTATCTATTTTATAAAACAACATACGTATATATATATATATATATATATATATATATATATATATATATATATATATATATATATAAATATATTTTTACATAAGGTATACAAATATTACATAAATTTTGTTTTAACTAAAATTATTAATATAACAATAACTAAATATCAAGTAAGTATTATAATGTATTGTAAGTATTAATAAAATTTTATATAAGAACATTAATCTTGATACATAACAAAATATATAAACTTAATTGATTTATAATGAGTTAATAAATATATAAATGTTATAGGTTCGTGAATCCGAGGCCAACCCTACATTCGTTCAATGATGTTATATGTATTTTTACTACAAAATACAGAATGGTGAGTATATAGTCCCTTTTAAACTCTAAATATTTTTGGGCTGAGAATACATGCACTGTTTTTATAAATGATTTACGTTATGGACACAAGTGACTAAAATTACGTTCTACATGGGTTTGAATCAAAAATCCCCTAGCTTGGTAACTTTAACTATTGGTTTATGAACTGGTAGGCGCGAATCCTAAAGATAGATCTATCGGGTTTTACACCCCCACCCAGATGTTGTTCTAGTCACTACTAAACTAGAAGAACGGGTGTTTAGTACTTCGAGGTTAACGGAACGCACTTGATTCGGTGCATATATTATTATAACTCAGGGGTACACACTCTTGTTAAGGCTAGTTACCGGGTGCCCACTACTTAGAATGCTTTTCATACACTTGCGAGTGTATTATGTTTATAAACTTTAAATCTTGTGGTCCATAGTTATTACGCTGCTAGCATCAAACCTATATATCTCACCAACTTTATGTTGACATTTTAAAGCATGTTATTCTCAGGTACGGATTAAGTCTTCCGCTGTGCATTTGCTCATATTAAGGATACTACTTGGAGTCGATCAACGCGATGGGACCAACTGTAGAAGACTACGTCCGGGAGGATTAGTCTCGGATGTTTCAACAGATTCGACGAATTGAAGACGCAAACGACCAAAAAGCTCAAAAGTACAAAATACAATCAACGAGGTTCCAATTATTGATAAGAAACGTCTCAAAATTACAAGAGTACAAGATTCAAAACAAAAAGTACAAGATATTAAATAGTACGCAAGGACGTTCGAAAATCCGGAACCGGGACCAGAGTCATCTCTCAACGCTCGACGCAACGGACTCAAAATTACAAGTCAACTATGCACATAAATATAATATAATATTTAAATAATTCTTATAATTATTTAATATATTATATTTATTTATAAAACCGTCGGCAGAAGAAAACAACCAAATGTGAGCCTCCCCAGCTGGCCATGCGATTGCATGGCCTTGAAGAGCAAAGCTCATGCGATCGCATGAGCTCCTTTTTCAGTTCACAGGCCTATAAATTCGCAGTTTGGTGAACGTAAAATCCATCCTATCTCTCTATCTTACAAACGTAATATATATATATATATATATATATATATATATATATATATATATATATATATATATATATATATATATATATATATATATATATTATAATTTTAATTTTAATTTTAATTCTAATAATAAGGGTATGTTAGCGAATGTTGTAAGGGTGTAAGTCGAATTTCTGTCCGTGTAATGCTACGCTATTTTTAATCATTGTAAGTTATGTTCAACCTTTTTAATTTAATGTCTCGTAGCTAAGTTATTATTATGCTTATTTAATCCGAAGTAATCATGATGTTGGGCTAATTACTAAAATTGGGTAATTGGGCTTTGTACCATAATTGGGGTTTGGATAAAAGAACGACACTTGTGGAAATTAGACTATGGGCTATTAATGGTCTTTATATTTGTTTAACTAAATGATAGTTTGTTAATGTTAATATAAAGATTTACAATTGGGCGTCCCTATAAATTACCATATACACTCGATCGGACACGATGGGCAGGGTATTTATATGTACGAATAATCGTTCATTTAACCGGACACGGGAATGGATTAACCGCCACTAGAATAATTAAAACAGGGGTGAAATTATGTACAAGGACACTTGGTATAATTGATAACAAAATATTAAAACCTTGGGTTACACTCAGTCGACATCCTGGTATAATTATTAAACAAATTATTAAAATCTTGTTACAGTTTAAGTCCCCAATTAGTTTGAATATTTAACTTTGGGTATAAGGATAATTTGACGAGGACACTCGCACTTTATATTTATGACTGATGGACTGTTATGGATAAAAACCAGACGGACATATTAAATAATCCAGGACAAAGGACAATTAACCCATGGGCATAAAACTAAAATCAACACGTCAAACATCATGATTACGGAAGTTTAAATAAGCATAATTCTTTGATTTCATATTTAATTTCCTTTATTTTATATTTAATTGCACTTCTAATTATCGCATTTTTATTGTTATTGTATTTAATTGCACTTTTAATTATCGTACTTTTAAATTATCGCAAGTTTATTTTATCGCACTTTTATTATTCGCAATTTCATTATCGTTATTTACTTTACGCTTTAAATTAAGTCTTGTATTTATTTATTATTTTACATTTGGTTTTAACTGCGACTAAAGTTTTAAAATCGACAAACCGGTCATTAAACGGTAAAAACCCCCCTTTATAATAATAATATTACTTATATATATATTTGTATTTTTATAAAAGTAAACTAATATAGCGTTAAGCTTTATTTAAAGATTTTCTCTGTGGAACGAACCGGACTTACTAAAAACTACACTACTGTACGATTAGGTACACTGCCTATAAGTGTTGTAGCAAGGTTTAAGTATATCCATTCTCTAAATAAATAAATATCTTGTGTAAAATTGTATCGTATTTAATAGTATATTCTGCTAAAATTTAATAACTATTTTATATACACCTCGCATAACTATCAATCCTACAATTTCATGGACCATTCCTTCGGATTCGATCCTACGGTTTTCTCTAGAATACGTTTTAATGCTCGGTTGGTATTTTCAACTTGTCCACTTGTTTGTGGATGATAAGCAATTGAGATTTTATGAGTTACTCCATATCTTTTGAGAACTTTCTCAAGTTGATTATTACAAAAATGAGTACCCCGATAACTTATTAAAGCTTTTGGTGTTCCGAACCTAGCAAAAAGATGTTTTAAGAAGTTGACTACAACTCGTGCATCGTTAGTTGGAAGAGCTTGTTTTTCCGCCCATTTAGATACATAATCAATGGCAACGAGAATGTAGAGATTATTATGAGATTTTGGAAATGGACCCATAAAGTCAATACCCTAAACGTCAAATACTTCACATACTTGAATGACATTTTGTGGCATTTCATCACGTTGACTTATTTTTCTGGCCCTTTGACAAGCATCACAGGATTTACAGAGAAGGTGTGCGTCTTTGAAAATTGTAGGCCAATAGAATCCAGCGTCATAGACTTTCCTTGCGGTAAGTTGAGGCCCATAATGCCCTCCTGTTGGTCCTGTGTGGCAATGATTTAAGATTTGACTAGCTTCATCCATGAATACACATCGGCAGATTATTCCATCGGGACAACTTTTAAACAAATGTGGATCTTCCCAGAAATAGTGTTTTATATCACTAAAGAATTTCTTTCGTTTTTGGTACGACAACCCTTTTTCAAGGAATCCACATACTAAGTAGTTTGTATAGCCTGCAAACCATGGAATTTCATTATAATCGAGCTTCAAAAGATATTCATCAGGAAAGTTTTCTTGTATGGCTGATTCATTTAGAACTTCTAATTCATGATTTTCAAGACGAGAAAGATGATCAGCGGCGAGATTTTCTGCTCCCTTTTTGTCTCGAATTTCAATATCAAACTCTTGTAAGAGTAAGATCTAACGGATTAATCGTGGTTTAGCATCTTGTTTTGAAAATAGGTATCTAAGAGCAGAATGGTCGGTATAGACCACCGTTTTAGCTAAAATGAGATATGAACGAAATTTGTCAAAAGCAAAGACAATAGCAAGGAGTTCTTTTTCAGTAGTTGTGTAATTAGTTTGTGCTCCTTGTAACGTCTTACTTGCGTAATAAATAGGTTGAAATCGTTTTTCAATCTTTTGTCCTAAAACGGCTCCCATTGCAAAATCACTTGCATCGCACATGAGTTCAAATGGTAGATTCCAATTTGGAGTTATCATGATCGGCGCATTAGTGAGTTTTTCTTTAAGAATATTAAAATATTTGATGCATTCATCTGAAAAGATGAATGGAACATCTTTTTCAAGGAGTTTATTCATAGGAGTGGCAATTTTAGAAAAATCTTTTATGAAATGTCGGTAAAAACCGGCATGCCCTAGAAAACTCCTAACTCTTCTAACATTGGTGGGATGTGGAAGTTTAGCAATTACATCTACTTTAGCTCTATCCACTTCAATTCCTTCCTTTGAAATTTTATGACCAAGAACGATGCCTTCTTTAAGCATGAAATGGCATTTCTCCCAATTAAGTACTAGATTTAATTGCTCGCATCTAATAAGCATTCGTTCAAGATTAACTAGACATGATTCAAAAGTATCACCGAAGACTGAAAAGTCATCCATGAAAACTTCCATGCATTCTTCTATCATATCGTGAAAAATCGCCATCATACACCTTTGAAAGGTTGCAGGGGCGTTGCAAAGTCCAAATGGCAAGCGTTTGTAAGCAAAAGTACCATAAGGGCACGTGAATGTGGTTTTCTCTTGGTCCTCGGGTGCTATTAGAATTTGAAAGTATCCGGAGAAACCGTCAAGAAAACAATAGTAACTATTTCCGGCTAATCTTTCCAACATTTGATCAATGAAAGGTAAGGGAAAGTGATCTTTTCTGGTGGCGTCATTTAATTTTCTATAATCAATACAAACACGCCATCCTGTTACAGTCCTAGTAGGAATAAGCTCATTTTTTTCATTTGTGATGACAGTTATGCCTCCCTTCTTAGGTACGCATTGAACTGGGCTTACCCATGGACTATCAGAGATTGGATAAATTAAACCTGCATCTAGTAGTTTAATAATTTCTTTCTTAACAACATCTTACATATTTGGATTTAGTCTTCGTTGGCGTTGCACATAGGTTTTATGACCTTCTTCAATAAGGATTTTATGTGTGCAATACGAAGGACTTACGCCTTTAATGTCATGAATCTTCATGCAATAGCTGGTTTATGAGCTTTTAGCACAGAAATGAGTCTAGATTTTTCATTTTCAGTAAGAGAAGATGATACTATTACAGGTAATTCAGATTCACCATGTAAATAAGCGTATTCCAAATGGTTTGGAAGTGGTTTTAACTCTAATATCGGTGGTTCTTCTATCGATGATTTGTATCGATATCTATCCTCCTCTTTTAGCATTTGAAGTTCTTCTGTTGTTGGTTCGTAATCATTAGTCATGAGCGCGGCTAACATTTCAGCTTCATCAATTGGTTCAGTTCCTTCTCCTAAAGAACATTCTCCTGTTCCTTGTAATTCTGGAAATTCTTGTAACAATTCTGCATGTGAATCTATAGTTTGAATATAATAACATGTATCATCTGCAGATTGTGGTTGTTGCATGGCTCTATCAATAGAAAAGGTAACACTCTCGTCTTCTATACTTAGGGTTAGTTTCTTACCAAACACGTCTATTATTGCTTTAGCCGTGTTTAAGAATGGTCTTCCTAATATGAGAGGAACTCGAGAATCTTCTTTCACGTCCAGAATAACAAAGTCTTCTGGAAATACTAAAGTACCAACTTTAACTAGCATGTTCTCCATTATCCCTCTAGGATATTTTACTGATCAATCAGCTAGTTGTATACTTATTCGTGTTGGTTTCAATTCTCCATGGTCTAGTTTAGCGTATAGTGAATACGGCATTAAATTTATACTAGCACCTAAGTCTGCCAATGCTTCTATTGAACTAAGACTACCCAGAAAATATGGAATTGTGAAACTTCCTGGATCAGAGAGTTTTTCTGGTAGTTTATTCAACAGTACTGCAGAACAATTAGCATTCATAGTAACAGCCGAGAGTTCTTCCATTTTCTTTCTATTTGTGATTAGATCTTTCAGGAATTTAGCATATCTTGGCATTCCTGAAATCACATCAATGAAAGGAAGATTGACATTTATTTGTTTAAACATATCCAAGAATTTGGATTGCTCGGCTTCAAGTCTTTCTTTTCTCATTTTACTTGGGTAAGGAAGTGGTGGTTGGTATGGTTTAACATAAGGTTTAGCCTTAACTGTGTTATCTTCATTAACCTTTTCAACTACCGGTTCTGTTTCCTTATCTTGCTCACGATGTGGTGCCTGTGTAGTAGGAATAGAGTCATCAGAAATTTCAGGTGGTTTAAATGTAATACCACTTCTTGTGGTAATGGCTTTAGCTGTTTCATTCCGGGGGTTAGCATTTGTATCGCTAGGTAGACATCCCGGTTTTCTTTCACCTATCAACCTTGCTAGGTTGCTCACTTCTTGTTCCAGATTTTGAATAGAAGCTTGTTGATTTCTAAATGCTTGAGCATTTTGTTCATTGGTTTGTTTCTGAGATGTGAAAAATTGAGTTTGAGATTCTACTAGCTTCGACAACATATCTTCTAAATTTGACTTTTTTAATCGGTTTGTGGTGGTTTATTTTGAAAAATAGGTCTTTGCTGGTTGTAAGTATTGTTAGATACGTGTTGATTGATAGGACCTTGTTTTTGTTGTATGGAACATTTCGGTTATAATTCTGGTTTTGATTGTAGTTTGGTCTTGGCGGTTGATAATTACCATGATAATTATTTCCAGGCCTTTGGTTCATGTATGAAACATTCTCTCTTTGTTCCATTGTTTGTTCAATACTGAGACAATCTTTTGTCAAATGTGGTCCTCCACACTGCTCACAACTAATTCGTATTGTGTGAATATCCTTAGTCATATTTTCCATTCGTCTCTCGAAAGCATCTAACTTTGCGGAAATAGAATCAAAGTCATGGCTAGAATCGGCTCTAGCCGCTTTAGATGATCTAAGGATGTCTTTTTCTTGATGTCACTCATGTAAGTGGGAAGCAATGTTATCAATAATTTTGTAAGCTTCAGTTGCGGTTTTCTTCATAATGGAACCACCAGCTGCTATGTCGATGTCTTTTCGTGTAGTAATGTCGCATCCTTGGTAGAATATTTGTACTATTTGATAAGTGTCTAAAACATGTTGCGGACATCCTCTTAACAACTTTCTAAATCTTGTCTACGCCTCATATAGAGTTTCATTTGGCTTTTGCCTGAACGTAACAATTTCTCCTTGAAGTCTCACAGCTTTAGATGCCGGAAAGAATTGTTTAAGAAAATTTTCAACTAAGACATCCCATGTATCAATCGCCCCTTCAGGTAACGATTCTAACCAATATTTGGCTTCTCCCTTTAAAGTCCAGGGAAATAACATGAGATATATCTGTTCATCCTCCACTTCTCTTATTTTAAATAGAGTACAAATCCTATTAAAGGTTCGAAGATGTTCGTTTGGATCTTCCTTCGGCGCACCACTAAATTGGCATTGATTAGTTACCATGTGTAAGATTTGTCCTTTGATTTCATAATCTGGAGCGTTAATGTCTGGTTGAGTAATTGCGTGACCTTGGCCAGTGGGTTTAGCTCTCATTCGATCTTCCATACTTAGAGGTTCTAGATTTTCTATGATTGAATTTGTTGAATCTGAATCACTAGAGGATTCTGACTTAATGGTTTCTTCCTCGACAATCTCTGGATGAGTGATTTGTGGTTCAGGAGAAATAATTAGTGGTTCAAGATCTCTGAATTGTCCCTGAATATCATTCGGATTCTCAATTGTGAGGTCGGGTTTAAAAAATGGATTATCAGAAATTTTAATTGGAGTACTTGGTCGACTAGATGAAGATTCTAAAGAAAAATCAATGGCGACAATATTGGCTAGATGTCTTGATCGAGTTACAGGTGGTGAACGTATGAAAGGTGGTGAACGTTTTGCTCGGTGCATTCACAGAATATCCTATAAGTTATAAAAATAAAAATTATATAAGTTATTAAATTAATAGACTTTTCTGATTTTGCTCACGTTTCGAATAGCCAATAGATGCAGCAGGTAGCCAGGACCCTTTAAATCGGAAGCCCACAACTCGCCACTAACAAATCCAACTATTACTACGAACCAGAAAATTTTGGATGTCTATTAATTTAACCGCTTAAAATAATTTTTCCGTCGAAGTTTAAAGAAAATAAAGAAAATTCTATGTCCTAAAAACTAGAGCGTCGAGAAATAAGAAAGAAAAAGAATGCGTCGAAAAACGTCGAAAAATAAAAGGTCGAAAAATAAGCGTCGAAAAATAATAAAATGCAGCGTCGAAACTTAAAAGTCTAAAAACTAAATATTAAAAGTTGCGTCTAAAGGAATTAAAACTTAAAGGAATTCTATATCCAAAACAGCAATAACTTAAAAGGTACTAAAATTTATAAAATATTAAAGCGATAAGCGACGTCGTAAAATTTTAAAGCACCTAAATCTTAGTCTAAAGAAAAAGTACTTAAGGGATTTTACGGCAAATCTTAGAATTCTAGAAATAAAAATAAACTACGGCAAAAACTACGTTTAAAACTAGTTACGAACGATAAATATACAATTACATACTAAACTAATAAAAATATTCAATTTATAAAAAGAGACAAAAAATGATAAAATTAATTATTTTTATCAAAATATTATTTTTATATTATTATTTTATAAAAGTATTAATTTTATATATTATTAAAACTTAAAAATACAAAATAAATAAAACTAAAAACTAATTATATTAAATTGAACCCTAATTAATATAATAAATTAATTAACCCTAATCTTAATTAATAAATATAAATTAAAAACCCTAATCGTATTAATTGCTGTACTATGTTTCCTGTCAGATAGGCTCATGCAATCGCATGAGTGTTATGTGTCTGGGCCATGCGATCGCATGGGCTGCAGGCTCAGATTGGGTGCAGGCCAAAAATCGACAGGTTCAATCGTATATATATATATATATATATATATATATATATATATATATATATATATATATATATATATATATATATATATATATATATATATATATATATATATTACTTTTTTACTTTATATTCTTTACTAAATTTATATAAGTAATATTTATAACAAATTTTTTTTAAAAAAACTAAAGAAAAATACTTTTATACTTTATAAAATATATTTTCTTTTTACACCCTTAAATATATATATATATACATATATATATATATACATATATATATATATACATATATATATATATACATATATATATATATATATATATATATATATATATATATATATTTCTTATGTTTTTATATTTTTGTATTTTTAACAAAATAAGAAATATTATATTTTTACAGAAATATCTTAAAAACTAATTTTTTTATAGCTTTTCGCTTTCGGCGATGTTGAGTTCCCCGGCAGCGACGCCAAAAATACTTGATGTTATGCGAGGTGTATACGAAATAGTTATATTTTTATTGCGAAATACTATTAAATACGATACAATTTTACACAAGTTATTTATTTATTTATTGAATGGAATATACCTAAACCTTGCTACAACACTATAGGCAGTGTACCTAATCGTAAAGTAGTGTAGTTTTTAGTAAGTCCGGTTCGTTTCGCAGGGAGCTAGCTGAGTCTAACGCTATATTTATTTTTAAACTATATTTGTATCAATATATATAAGTAATATTATTATTATTATTATTATTATTATTATTATTATTATTATTATTATTATTATTATTATAAAAGGGGGGTTTTTTTTACTGTTTAATGACCGGTTTGTCGATATTATGTCTTAAGTCGCAATTAAAACCTAATGTAAAATATTAAATATAAATACAACTTAATTTAAAGCGTAAAGTAAATAACGATAAATAAAAATGCGATAAATAAAAGTACGATAATTAAAAGTGCAATAAATAAAATGACAGTAAATAAAAGTACGATGAAATATGAAATAAAAGAATTATGCTTATTTAAACTTCCGTAATCATGATGTTTGACGTGTTGATTTTAATTTATTACCATGGGTTAATTGTCCTTTGTCCTGGATTATTCGATATGTCCATCTGGTTTTTTTCCATAACAGTCCATCAGTCATAAATATAAAGTGCGAGTGTCCTCGTCAAATTTTCCCTATATCCGAAGTCAAATATTCCAACTAATTGGGGACTTAAACTGTAATAAGGTTTAATACATTGTTAATGATTACACCAGGTTATCGACTGTATGCAATCCAAGGTTTTAATACTTTATTAACAATTACACGAAGTGTCCTTGTATGTAATTCACCCCAGTTTAAATGAGTCCATTGACTATTAATCCATTCCCGTGTCCGGTTAAATGAACGATTATTAGTATTTATAAATATCTCGCTCATCGTGTCCGATTGAGTGTATGTGGTTATTTATAATTACCTCAAATTGTAAATCTCTATATTAAATTAATGAACTATCATTCAGTTAAACAAATATAAAGCCCATTAATAGCCCATAGTCTAATTTCCACAAGTGTCGGTCTTTTGTCCAAACCCCAATTATGGTACAAAGCCCAATAACCCCATCTTTAATATTTAGTCCAACATCAAGATTACTTCGGCTTAAATAAGCATAATAATAACTTAGCTACGAGACATTAATTTAAAAAGGTTGAATATAACTTACAATGAGTATTAATCGCTTAGTGTTACACGGACATAATTTCGACTTACAAACTTAAAACATTCGCTAACATAACCTTATTATTATTAATCTTAAATTAAAATTATAAATATATATATATTTGAGAGATAGAGAGTAGATGAATATATTGTGTACATCATTCGTCCGAAAAACGCTTCAATTTATAGATGTGGCCTGACTCTTGGGCTCATGCAATCGCATGAGAATCCTTCTTCCTGGCCATGCGATCGCATGGCCAGCTGTACTCAGATATTTTGCTTTTAAAACGTGGGCTGCTCGATTATTTAATATATATAATATATATATATAATTTTATATAATTAATTATATTTTATATTATATTCTTGTGCATCATTGACTTGTAATTTTAGCTCTGTTGAGTTGCGCGAGCGGAAGCAATTAATACCTGATAATAAAACACGCAAAACGGATCAACAATAATGTTGAATGAATCTACAGGTTTTAGGTAAACAATACAGTATGTTTAAGAAATAATATTCTGAAAGCGTTTATTAGTGGAAGACCACCAAGGTTTAATGTTAAAAGTTTGTAGACAACACCGTGTCCCGTTTCAAAAGTTTGTAGACAATACCATGTCAAGTTTCAGATATTTGTAGACAATACCATGTCAAGTTTCATCTCATTTGCTCGTAAACCACAGTTTTAAATAACGTTGTATAGTATCTGAAAATTAGTTATCAGAAAAATAGTTCAAGTTCATTGACCACGAGATTTTAAAAGTACAACTCCAAGTTGCGAAACGTTTACATAATCTTTGAGCACCTGAATACTAGCAATGACCAGAGTATAGAATCCACTATACCCCCTTTACCCCTTAAAAATGTTATACACTTATACGAGTGTATCTAATGTTCAAAGTAAATGTACCACAATTATAAAAGGACCCGTTCATATACATTATAAACGATTCACAATAGTTGATTACATCGCGAGGTATTTGACCTCTATATGATACATTTTACAAACATTGCATTTATTTTTAAAAGACAAACTTTCTTTACATCGAAAATTGTCAGGCATGCATACCATTTCATAATATCCACTATCCAACTATAAATTGACTTAATAATAATCTTTGATGAACTCAATGACTCGAATGCAACGTTCTCGAAATATGCTATGAAAAACTCCAAGTAATATCTTGAAAATGAGCAAACGCACAGCGGAAGATTTCTTTCAATCCTGAGAATAAACATGCTTTAAAGTGTCAACCAAAAGGTTGGTGAGTTCATTAGTTTATCGTAATCATTCATTTTCATCATTTTAATAGACCACAAGAATTTCATTTCCAGTTCTCATAAATATATCCCATGCATACAGACAAAAATCATTCATATGGATTGAACACCTAGTAACCGACATTAACTAGATGCATATAAGAATATCCCCTATCATTCCGGGACATCCATCGGACATGATATAAACAACATCGAAGTACTAAAGCATCCGCTCCAACGGATGGGGTTCGTTAGGCCCAATAGATCTATCTTTAGGATTCGCTTCAATTAGTGGACTGGTTTACTAATTCTTAGGCTACCAAGCAAAAAGGGGCATATTCGGCTTCAATCATTCAACCATATAATGTAGTTTCGATTACTTGTGTCTATTTTGTTAAATATTTATAAAAGCGCATGTATTCTCTGTCCCAAAAATATATATTGCAAAAGCATTTTAAAATGAAGTAATGAAACTCACCTATTGTATTTCGTAGTAAAAATACATATAACGTCATTTAACAAGTGCAAGGTTGGCATCGGATTCACAAACCTATATTAATTATATATATACATATATTTATACATATATATATATATATATATATATATATATATATATATATATATACATATATATATATATATATATATATATATATATATATATATATATATATATATATATATATATATATATATATATATGTTGGTCAAAATTTGTCTAACAATTTAGTTTAGGTCATAGTATATCACAATCCTAATGTTCGAGACTAATATGCAAAGGTCAACAAAAGTCAATTTGACTCAAAATGATTTTCAAAATCTATACATGATTACTATATAGTTTAAATATCGTTGTTTTTATATTTTTAAATATTTTTAAAAGATTTATTAGAGTAAATAATATAATTCATTTATTAATAAATAAAATTTTTATATTAAAATTTATATAATAAAATATACTCTTATATATATTAAGTAATAAAATTTATAGAGTTCATCTAATATCATAAAGATAGTATGATAGATATTATTAAAGTAATTTTATTACAAGTAGTAAAATATGTTTGTATCACATATTTATTTGATAAAATAATATCTATAATAATAGTAAGTAAAAGTTGTATTATTTTGTAATAATAATTATTATTATTCTATTACTAAAATATCAATATTTATAATTATGAAAATGACATTATGATAAAATGATAATTCTAATTATGATAACTTTAATATTTATGATAATTTTTAATATTATCTTTAAAATAATAATGATATTAATAATGATATTTTTTTTAATAACAATGACATTTCTATTAAAATGATAATTTTTGTTAAAATGATAGTTTTAATACTAACGATACTTTTATAAATAATAGTAATGATAAAAATAATAAGAACGATAATTTTATCTAAATCAATATCTTATAATATTTTAATTTCATCATGACACACATACTCATTATTTTCTAATCGTTTCGTTTAATAGCTTTTAATCGACTTTTATATCGTGTTCATAATAATGTTAATAATAGTAATCAAAATAATTAGGTGTTACTAATATTATTTTTAATTACAATAATACTAATAATGATAATTACTATGACATTATTAACGATAATACTAATAATTATTTTAATGATAATATAATAATAATAATAACAATAACAATAACCATTTTTGAATAATGATATATTAATAATAATAATCATAATAATAATAATAATAATAATAATAATAATAATAATAATTAGAAAATAATAATAATACTAATTATAACTTTAACAATAATAACGATATAATAATAAAAATAACAATTTTTAATGATAAATCCTTTTATTGATAAAGATAAGATAAAACTAGAACGACGATAATAACGATGATAATAATAATCATTTTTTTTATAATAATACCAAATTTCAATTGACTATAACTTCCAATCCGTTCATCGAAACTACTCGATATCTAAATGAAAAGTTCTTAATTTTTTGCTAGCTTTCCAACGACATGCATATCTTATACCTTATCTCAACCGCATATGTAACTAATTCAGGATTCAACATAACCTAACTAAAGGCAATATCATAAGTACAAGCATGCATAATCCTATATACTCGAGCACTAATCAGGGATACACTATTAGTATGTAAAAATTAAATTATGAGCGCTTATGATGTTTGAAGCTAAGGGGTATAAAATACTATTAAATTTTAGCAGGAAATACTATTAAATACGATACAATTTTACACAAGATATTTATTTATTTATAGAATGGATATACTTAAACCTTGCTACAACACTTATAGGCAGTGTACCTAATCGTACAGTAGTGTAGTTTTTAGTAAGTCCGGTTCGTTCCACAGTAAAAATCTTTTAATCAAAGCTTAACGCTATATTAGTTTAAATTTATAAAAATACAAATATATATATATAAGTAATATTATTATTTTAAAGGGGGGTTTTTACCGTTTAATGATCGGTTTGTCGATTTTAAAACTTTAGTCGCAGTTAAAACAAAATGTAAAATATTAAATAAATAAAAGACTTAATTTAAAGCGTAAAGTAAATAACGATAATGAAATTGCGATAAATAAAAGTGCGATAAAATAAACTTGCGATAATTAAAAAGTACGATAATTAAAAGTGCAATTAAATACAATAACAAAAAATAAAAGTGCGATAATTAGAAGTGCAATTAAATATAAAATAAAGGAAATCAAATATGAAATAAAAGAATAATGCTTATTTAAACTTCCGTAATCATGATGTTTGACGTGTTGATTTTAGTTTTATGCCCATGGGTTAATTGTCCTTTGTCCTGGATTATTTAATATGTCCGTCTGGTTTTTGTCCATAACAGTCCATCAGTCATAAATATAAAGTGCGAGTGTCCTCGTCAAATTATCCTTATACCCGAAGTTAAATATTCCAACTAATTGGGACTTAAACTGTAACAAGATTTTAATACTTTGTTTAATAATTACACCAGGATGTCGACTGAGTGTAACCCAAGGTTTTAATACTTTGTTATCAATTATGCCAAGTGTCCTTGTACATAATTTCACCCATGTTTTAATAATTCTAGTGGCTATTAATCCATTCCCGTGTCCGGTTAAATGAACGATTATTCATACATATAAATACCCCGCCCATCGTGTCCGATCGAGTGTAAATGGTTATTTATAGGGACGCCCAATTGTAAATCTTTATATTAACATTAACAAACTATCATTTAGTTAAACAAATATAAAGCCCATTAATAGCCCATAGTCTAATTTCCACAAGTGTCATTCTTTTGTCCAAACCCCAATTATGGTACAAAACCCAATTACCCAACTTTAATATTTTTAGCCCAACATCATGATTACTTCGGATTAAATAAGCATAATAATAACTTAGCTACGAGACATTAAATTAAAAAGGTTGAACATAACTTACAATGATTAAAAATAGCGTAGCGTTACACGGACAGAATTTCGACTTACACCCTTACAACATTCGCTAACACACCCTTATTATTATAAATTAAAATTAAAATTAAAATTAAAATTAAAATATAATATATATATATATATATATATATATATATATATATATATATATATATATATTACGTATATAGATAGAGAGATTGATATTATGGATAGATAAATGGTGCACCAAAGCTCGATTTTTATAGGCCTGTGATCTGGAAAAGATGCTCATGCGATCGCATGGATTTATGCCTTCCAGGCCATGCGATCGCATGGCCAGTTGGGGAGAGCCACATTTGGTTGTTTTCTTCTGCCGACGTTTATTTAAATATAATATAATATATATATTAATTTTAAGAATTAATTATATATTATATTATATTCATATGCATAGTTGACTTGTAATTTTTAGTCCGTTGCGTCGAGCGTTGAGAGTTGACTCTGGTCCCGGTTCCGGATTTTCGAACGTCCTTGCGGATAATTTAATATCTTGTACTTTGCGTTTTGAATCTTGTACTCTTGTAATTTTGAGACGTTTCTTATCAATAATTGAAACCTCATTGATTGTATTTTGTACTTTTGAGCTTTTTGGTCGTTTGCGTCTTCAATTCGTCGAATCTGCCTTTTGTCTTCACCTTTTATTATTTAAACAAATATCACTTGTAAATAGAACAATTGCAACTAAAAGCTTGTCTTTCTTGAGGAATAATGCTATAAATATATGTTCGTTTTTAGCATTATCAAATATTCCCACACTTGAGCGTTGCTTGTCCTCAAGCAATATAGTCTTGAAATACTAGAATCACTTCTTTATTCTTCACACTTTGTACATCAGTGATTTCTTTACAGCGGTATAAACAATGGTAGTAACGATGTGGTTTACAGTTCCACATGACTATAAAATTTAGATCCATTAAGGAAATTGGATCTTTATGAAAACATTTGATTTTTTTTTTTTGAAAATTAAATCTAGCTATTACCCTAGATAAGTTTTCTGGAATAACCCTTCACCGGTGTTTGCAAAATATTTTTGTGGGTTTGGTGGGTTTCAGATTTGAAAATTTTAGCTCAAAACTTGTGGTTTTGTGTCACCCACTTGCTAACCTTGTATTGGGAAAGCAACACGTCCAGTTTACTTGCTCCGTATATTACCTTTCGATAAACTACCGTCCGGTTGTAAAGGAAAGCGTTGAACAAGCAACTGTTAAGGCAATGTCCCCTGACATGCTTTTAATTATGGTCTATAACGTGTCAGACGCAATTACTATCCTTGGTAGGAGCAATAGTAAAGCTCACCCTTATGATTTTTCGGTCTGGCACAAGGTCCTGTCTTCGACCATGCTATGCAACCACCGTTCTTACGATTGACACCCGATTTGGTTCAGGTGACCTAATGAATTCCAGGTGAATTCCTAGAATTTTACGTTCAATGGTAATGAACGCATTGAAAATAGGGTTTTCAGAAAACAAATCGGTTTTAATTTGATCAAAATATTTTCTCGTTCAAGCTCGAGTTTAGATATCATTGAATTCCATGAGTTTGTAATTCTCAATCTTTAAGGTCAATCTCTAGGATTGAGTAATATCAGTCTTAAAAGCTGATTTTTGATCTTTAAAGGAGATTATCCTTTCTGGGGATCTAATTCATTAGTCTTATCAAGCTAATTTGCACGGTGCCCCCCATTGTACGAGATAAATTCTTCTCATGGTTAGGATAAATCTGACCACTTGGCGACCCTATTTTATGCTGAGGTCCGTGGATTTCCTGCTGATTTTAGAGATAACTTTTCTAGATTTTTCGTCAACCTACAGCTGGTCTGGACGACAACTTCATGACCTAAATCAAGAAGCGCGTTTCTTTTTCGAAAGACTTTACTTCCTTTTAACGATGGAATTGATTCATCGTGTAGATCCATCTTTTCTTTTCTTTCATCGAGTAAAACAGTTAATTATCGTCCAAAACAAAAGTATTTTCAATTATTTGTACAAAAATATGTTATATATATTTTGAATAACTCGGTGAAAATTTTCCACACTTGGCTTTTATTTTCCTTTTTATTGTCCTCTATTCCATTTTAAATGAATTCTAACATTTTGGTTTGTTTCTCAATTTATGTCCTTTCCGAGGTAACAATAATTTCGGTGTTAACACCTAGTTTTATCGTTCATAAATATGTATAAACATGATTTTGAGTTCATTTAATTTAAAATTTTGAAAAATTTTACTAGAATTGGGTAGTCAGTATATAAGACTAGGGCTGTTCTTTATTATTAGAGAGCACTAGATTCTAATACAACTACTACTTTACTAGTATTTCTAATGGTAACCAAGTGTATAAAGTAAAAATTTTAAAATCCGAAATAATTTAACCCCTTCCCACACTTAAGATCTTGCAATGCCCTCATTTGCAAGAAATCAGTAACAATTTAAATTATTGAGGGTGATTAGGGTGAAAATTATTAAATTTTACAAAAGTTTCCAAACATATTGGCGTTTGTTTGCTGAATGATTAATGGTGCATATCATTTGTTCATTCCGTCTGTTGTTACATCACATTTATCTTGTCGTCAAAATTAGTAGCTTTTGCTGAACTTAATGCCAGTCTTTGAAAATGCGCTGTTTTACCCTGTTTTGTACAATTTACAATATACATACATACAAATATAAACATGCATGGCAATTTGAAATGGGACTTAATATCCCACTTTCAAATCCTAAATGTGAAATATTAGTACACAATAATAATAAAAATGATAAAGATTACATAAGTATATTCAATAACATAAGTTTAAACATGAATAAGTAAAAAGATAAAAACATAAAAATCATATAAATAACCAAATGGAACCAAATTAGTCTGGATAGGGGTTCCAGTTCATCTCATCAGGTGGGTTCCATTGTTGGTTATAGGTGTTCTGATAGGCTTGGTTATAGTCATACCGGTTAAAGGGTGGTCGGATATCGGGGCTGTGTGGCGGAAAATGAGCAGGTCGAGTAGGTACATAGTTATTTGGTACCTGATATGATAGCTGGCTCATGATTTGGTGCTGATGAACTACCCAGCTATCGTGTTGGCGTCGCCTATAATCCTCGTATACTCGCTCGGAGTTCCACTGCTCGTACATACTATGTATGGCCGCGTTCGTCATTGCTTCCTCATCTATACGAACGTGGACGTCAATAATAGCATCTCGAAAGACATCCCTAATGTCTTCCGCCTCCTTCATTTCCTCGTCTGAGCCTCTCTCTACCTGAGGATGAGATCCCTCATAGGGTACTGCCTGATTACGTCTACTTTTCAATACCTTAGCACCCACATAAACTTTCAATCCTAAGTGCTCAACCTGTTCTCTACAAAGCTGTAATGGACCCCCTTGGTTCCTATCAACACCTAAATACTCTCCAATGAGAGTAACAAAAATACCTCCTCCTATTATACTCCCTTCCTGCATTCCCTCTACCATTTTAGATAAATAAAAAGCAACACAGTAAGGGATATTGACAAAGCTTCTAGGATCCCTAATACACTTTAGGTAGAATAAATCGTGTAAGGTAATTTTTCTTTATTATGACCTCTCTGTGTAATCGAGTTAGCCAAAAATCTATGAATAATACGAAGCTCGGCTCTGTCAATATGTGTATAGGAGTCCTCCTGCTTGTGTAAAAACATCAAAATGTGACATACGCCTCCAAATGGCGTCAGCGTCAAAGTTGCTATCTACCCTTTCACCATAATGAATCAAGTTTGTACAATCGGGTAGTAGCAACTCACCAGGAGTATATATCTGTAAAGCCCTGGCCATGTCCAGCATGGACATTCTGTACATCCTACCGCCAAGGATAAACCTAAGAAATCTTCTATCATCTATTCTAACTATATTTGTATCAAGTGATACAGTACTCATCAACTCAACACACCATTCCTTATATACAGGCCTACGAATGGTGAAAAGACGTTCCCAATCTGTAAAAGAAGAACTGACATACCTTTGTACCAAAAGCTGTCTAACACGATCAGCTAGATGGACTGTTTCCAAAGGGGCCCAATCGATTACCCTTGGCACCTCTACATTTTTTGTTACCAATTTGAATTTGTTCCTTTGATATGTCTCGTAATCTCTCCATCTCCTATCAAATCTCAGATTAGGATGCAGAGTGTGCTCAGGAATCGTTGGGAATTCTACTGGCGGCCTCATTGGGAATACTATGAATTCATCAACAAACTGTACTGGATCATAATAAGGTACGTGCTAATCAGGCTGTTGTTGTTCCTGTTGTGGTTCTTGTTCGTGTTGCATTTCTGGTTCTGGTTCTGGTGCTGGTGCTGGTCGTCTAGATGATGATGCTCCTGAACCTCCAGTATCGGCTTTCTGCAAAACAGATTAAACACAAAATTTGTGCATCCAAATATGCATTAGTGTTAGCAAAATAACAACTTAAAACAATCATTATAACATGTTAAATCAAAATTAAACTTATACACATTTTTACAATTTTTCACAATTCTACACTTTTCAAATAAGCACATATGAAAATGTATACAAAGTTCATAAGCTTTTAACTCAAATAACATGTCAAAATATTCATTACTAATAATTAAACAAGTCTCAAATGGCAATTACATCAAATTAATCAAGTTCATGAATTTTAGACTTAAAAAGTCCACTTTAATCTCCAAAAATCATGTTTAGGATCAATGTTTGGATCATTTAACTATCTAAACATGTTACACTACTCAATTTAGCAATAATTCATGACAAAAATCGGCCATAACCTGTTTATATCAAAAAGCCCCAAATTGCTCAAGAACACAAACCCTAGATTTCTAAAAATTTTGAAGTTTTTGGCTTCAAATCATGTTAAATAGCATCAATCTAGGTTATACATGCATAAAATACTAACAATTTAACACTAATTACACTAGAAATTAACAAAATTGCATTAGGTAAAAAAATTGGTAATTATCACAAAAACTAGGAATTTATAGAGTTTAGGGGTGTAATTTTTACCATTTTGCTGAAGAATGAGAATCTAGGCATGATTAGAGCAAGAAAAATGACGAATTACGGTGAAAAATGGCGAATTTTAGAGAGGATTTTGGGGTTGGTTCGTGTAAATGTGTGTGTGTTTGTGTTGAAGAACAGGCGACTGAGCAATATGCTTCTGGCCAGATTTTACTCTCCATGCGATTGCATGGAGGGATAGTGAGAATCCCATGCGATCGCATGGGTACCCGGCTACAGTGTTTTGCTCTTTTTTTTTTTTTTAAATAAAACCTTATACTTTATAAAACTTATAATTAATTAAATTTTAAAAAAAAAATTTCCTTTAGGAGCGAGGGTGTTTCGGATCGTTGTCCTAGTCCGTCTCTCGACAAAATTTTAAAATTTGTCAATTTAAAGCGCGGTTTTAAAAGTAAAGATTTTTGGGTTTTTTAATGTTTTTGGCATACTTTAGTTCAATAAGATTAAAAATAATGATAATAAAAGTTCTCGTCCCTCCCTCGAGTAAAGCAATTTCAGTTCAACGACCTAGTCTTCAACTCACGACGAATTTTAAAAATCATATTTTTAACTTAGCGAAATAAAGTAAATTTTTGTTTTTAAATTCACACAACTTAAATTTAAAATATGCATAAAATTAAAAATTCACATTTTTTTTAAAAAAATTAAAAATTCACACCAAACTTATATTATATTTTTGTTTTTTTACATACAAACTTAAAAATATCAATTGTTCAAATATTTACAATTTTAAATATATTAATTTAAAAAGTTTACAATATTAATTTAAGATTTATATATTAATTTTAAAAACATGGTAAAAATAAAATTAAAAATCTTTTTGGTCTTTTATCCCACTTTAATCAATCAAATATTATCAAAAATATGCGCCCCTCTTTTCGGTAAAGTAATTTCGGTTTCATGACCTAATTTAACTCATGACGAATTTTTGAAATATTTTGAGTTGATTGATTAAAGATATTTATACCTTAAAAATAAATGTTAAATTTCGCAGTGATGTAATAAATTTTTGAATGATATCAATAATTTCGGTCGCCAAACCTAATTTTATTCAATACCAATTTAATACTTTATAGCGAACAAATTAGCGTTTATTATCAAAAGGTTAAAAATAAAAATAAAAAAAATAAAAACTGTACAGACTTACCTGTGAGATAGTATTCTTAGTTATATGATCTATCCCATTCATAAGATAGTCGGTTTAATTGGTTTTCCATAGCTACATAGGCGTAACCTCGAGCATTCAGTGTTTTTTCTTCTAAACATATGAACGGTCCGTCTCTGCATAAAGTAACAAATTCGGTATTTGAATAGGTTTGATTATTTGAACATTTACCTCCATGTGACCATTTTCCGCATTTGTGACATCTTTCAAGGTGTCGTGCTCTTCTTTTCGCTGCGAATTTTGATTTTCCTTTACCAAATTGTAACTTATTATCTTCGCATCTGGATTCTTTTCTTACTCCGTCCAATCTTTCTCTGATTACTGATACTATTTCACTCGGAAGTGTGTCATTATTACGTTTAGTGATCAAAGCGTGTAGCATTAGACCATGGTTTAGTTCACAGGCAGTCTTCATTTCCAAAAAACCTAAAAAAATAAAAATTCAGAATGGGGGGAGAAGACTAGTTCTTTAGGGTCTGCTAGGGAAAGACCATTCGGGTTCCATTTTCGAGAACTACACGAAAACAGAAAATCTAACTCTAACAGAAATACATATTATCCTTTAAAGACTTGATTCTCCTCACACTTAGTTAGCTGTGGTATCGAAATTGTGATTAACTTCATTGTCGATTTCCATTGGACTATCTATGTAATGTTTAACTCTGTGACCATTAACCTTAAATTCAATCCCATTTGAATTTATTAATTCTATCGTTCCGTATGGAAAAACTCTTTTGACTATGAATGGTCCAGACCATCTTGATTTCAATTTTCCAGGAAATTGCTTGAATCGTGAATTGAAAAGAAGAACTCTGTCTCCTTCTTTGAATTCTTTTGAACTTCTGATTCTTTTATCATGCCATTTCTTCGTTCTTTCTTTATATATCAACGAATTTTCGTATGCTTCATGTCTTAATTCTTCTAATTCGTTTAATTGACTTAATCGTAGACATCCAGCTTCATGTAAATCAAGATTACATGTCTTCAAAGCCCAAAATGCTTTGTGTTCAATTTCTACTGGAAGATGACATGCTTTTCCATAAACGAGTCTAAAAGGTGTAGTTCCAATTGGAGTTTTGTAGGCTGTTCTAAAAGCCCAGAGTGCATCCTCCAATTTAATGGACCATTCCTTCGGATTTGATCCTACGGTTTTCTCTAGAATACGTTTTAAAGCTCGGTTGGTATTTTTAACTTGTCCACTTGTTTGTGGATGATATGCGGTTGAGATTTTATGAGTTACTCCATATCTTTTAAGAACTTTCTCAAGTTGATTATTACAGAAATGAGTTCCCCGATCACTTATTAAAGCTTTCGGTGTTCCAAACCTTGCAAAAAGACGTTTTAAAAAATTGACTACAACTCGTGCATCGTTAGTTGGGAGAGCTTGTGCTTCCGCCCATTTAGATACATAATCAATGGCTACGAGAATATAGAGATTATTATGAGATTTTGGAAATGGACCCATAAAGTCAATACCCCAAATGTCAAATACTTCACATACTTGGATGACATTTTGTGGCATTTCATCACGTTGACTTATTTTTCCCGCCCTTTGACATGCATCACATGATTTGCAAAGAAGGTGTGCATCTTTGTAAATTGTAGGCCAATAGAATCCAGCATCATAAACTTTTCTTGCTGTTAGTTGAGGCCCATAATGCCCTCCTGTTGGTCCTGTGTGACAATGGTTTAAAATTTTACTAGCTTCATCTCCAAATACACATCGGCGTATTATTCCATCTGGACAACTTTTAAACAGGTGTGGATCTTCCCAAAAATAGTATTTTATATCACTGAAGAATTTCTTTCGTTTTTGGTACGATAATCCTTTTTCAAGGAATCCACAAACTAAGTAGTTTGCATAGTCTGCAAATCATGGAATTTCATTATAATCTATCTTCAATAGATATTCATCAGGAAAGTTGTCTTGTATGGCCGATTCATTTAGAACTTCTAATTCGGAATTTTCAAGACGAGAAAGATGATCAGCGGCGAGATTTTCTGCTCCTCTTTTATCTCGGATTTCAATATCGAATTCTTGTAAGAGTAAGATCCAACGGATTAATCTTGGTTTGGCATCTTGTTTCGAAAATAGGTATCTAAGAGCAGAATGGTCGGTATAGACCACCGTTTTTGCTAGAACGAGATATGAACGAAATTTGTCAAAAGCAAAGACAATAGCAAGGAGTTCTTTTTCAGTAGTTGTATAGTTCGTTTGTGCTCCTTGTAACGTCTTACTAGCATAATATATAGGTTGAAATCGTTTTTCAATCCTTTGTCCTAAAACGGCTCCCATTGCAAAATCACTTGCATCGCACATAAGTTCAAACGGTAGATTCCAATTTGGTGTTATCATGATCGGCGCATTAATGAGTTTCTCTTTAAGAATATTAAAAGATTTGATGCATTCATCTGAAAAGATGAATGGAGCATCCTTTTCTAGGAGTTTATTCATAGGAGTGGCAATTTTAGAAAAATCTTTTATGAAACGTCGGTAAAAACCGGCATGCCCTAGAAAACTCCTAACTCCTCTAACATTGGTGGGATGTGGAAGTTTAGCAATTACATCTACTTTAGCTCTATCCACTTCAATTCCTTCTTTTGAAATTTTATGTCCAAGAATGATGCCTTCTTTAACCATGAAATGGCATTTCTCCCAATTAAGTACTAGATTTGATTGTTCGCATCTAATCAGCATTCGTTCAAGATTAACTAGACATGATTCAAATGTATCACCGAAGACTGAAAAGTCATCCATGAAAACTTCCATGCATTCTTCTATCATGTCGTGAAAAATCGCCATCATGCACCTTTGAAAGGTTGCAGGGGCGTTGCAAAGTCCAAATGGCATGCGTTTGTAAGCAAAAGTACCATAAGGGCACGTGAATGTGGTCTTCTCTTGATCTTCGGGTGCTATTGGAATTTGAAAATATCCGGAAAAACCATCTAGAAAACAATAGTAACTATTTCCGGCTAATCTTTCCAACATTTGATCAATAAAAGGTAAGGGAAAGTGATCTTTTCTGATGGCGTCATTTAATTTTCTATAATCAATACATACACGCCATCCTTTTACAGTCCTAGTAGGAATAAGCTCATTTTTTTTATTTGTAATGACAGTCATGCCACCCTTCTTAGGCACGCATTGAACTGGGCTTACCCATGGACTATCAGAGATTGGATAAATTAAACCTGCGTCTAGCAGTTTAATAATTTCTTTTTTAACTACATCTTGCATATTCGGATTTAGTCTTCATTGGCGTTGCACATACGTTTTATGACCTTCTTCCATAAGGATTTTATGTGTACAATACGAAGGACTTATTCCTTTTATATCATGAATCTTCCATGCAATGGCTGGTTTATGAGCATTCAACACAGAAATGAGTTGTGATTTCTCATTTTCAGTAAGAGAAGACGATATTATTACAGGTAATTCAGATTCACCATGTAAATAAGCGTATTCCAAATGGTTTGGAAGTGGCTTTAATTCTAATGTCGGAGGTTCTTCTATCGATGATTTATATTGATATATGTCTTCTTCTTTTAGCATTTGAATTTCTTCTGTTGTTGGTTCATATCCATTAAATATTAGTGTAGCTAACATTTCAGCTTCATCAATTGGTTCATTACCTTCTCCTAAAGAACATTCTCCTGTTCCTTGTAATTCTGGAAATTCTTCTAACAATTCTGCATGTGAATCTATAGTTTGAATATAATAACATGTATCATCTGCAGATTGCGGTTGTTGCATTGCTCTATCAACTGAAAAGGTAACACTCTCATCCTCTATACTTAGGGTCAGTTTCTTACCGAACACGTCTATCATTGCTTTAGCCGTGTTTAAGAATGGTCTTCCTAATATGAGAGGAACTTGAGAATCTTCTTCCATGTCCAGAACAACAAAATCTACTGGAAATACTAAAGTACCAACTTTAACTAGCATGTTCTCCATTATCCCTCTAGGATATTTTATTGATCGATCGGCTAGTTGTATACTTATTCTTGTTGGTTTCAATTCTCCAAGGTCTAGTTTAGCATATAGTGAATACGGCATTAAATTTATACTAGCACCTAAGTCTGCTAATGCTTCTATTGAACTAAGACTACCCAGAAAATATGGAATTGTGAAACTTCCTAGATCAGATAGTTTTTCTGGTATCTTATTCAACAGCACTGCTGAACAATTAGCATTCATAGTAACGGCCGAGAGTTCTTCCATTTTCTTTCTATTTGAGATTAGATCTTTCAAGAATTTAGCATATCTAGGCATTCCTGAAATCACATCAATGAAAGGAAGATTTACATTTATCTGTTTAAATATATCCATGAATTTGGATTACTCGACTTCAAGTTTCTCTTTTTTCATTTTACTCGGGTAAGGAAGTGGTGGTTGGTATGGTTTAACATAAGGTTTATCCTTAGCTGTGTTATCTTCATTAACCTTTTCAACTACCGGTTCTTTTTCCTTATCTTGATCAGGTTGTGGTTCTTGTGGAGTAGGAATAGCTTCATCAGAAGTTACAGGTATTTCAGGTGGTTTAAGTGTTGTATCACTTCTTGTGGTAATGGCTTTAGCTGTTTCATTCCGGGGGTTTGCATTTGTATCACTAGGTAGACTTCCCGGTTTTCTTTCACCTATTAACCTTGCTAGGTTACTTACTTCTTGTTCCAAGTTTTGAATAGAAACTTGTTGATTTCTAAATGCTTGAGCATTTTGTTCATTAGTTTGTTTTTGAGATGTGAAAAACTGCGTTTGAGTTTCAACTAGCTTCGTCATCATATCTTCTAAATTCGGTTTTTTATCATCGGTTTGTGGTGGTTTGTTTTGAAAATTAGGTCTTTGCTGGTTGTAAGTATTGTTAGATACTTGTTGATTGCTAGGACCTTGTTGGTTGTTGTATGGAATATTTCGGTTATAATTCTGGTTTTGATTGTAGATCGGTCTTGGCGGTTGATAATTATTCTTATAATTATTTCCAGGCCTTTGGTTTAGATATGAAACATTCTCCCTTTGTTTCATTGTTAATTCAATACTGAGACAATCTTTTGTCAAATGTGGTCCTCCACACTGCTCACAACTAATTCGTATTGAGTGGATATCTTTAGTCATCTTTTCCATTCATCTCTCCACAGCATCTATCTTTGCGGAAATGGAATCTAAGTCATGGTTAGAATCGGCTCTAGCTGCTTTAGATGATCTAATGATATCTTTTTCTTGGTGCCACTCATGTTAGTGAGAAGCAGTGTTATCAATAATTTTATAAGCATCAGTTTCGGTTTTCTTCATAATGGAACCACCAGCTGCTATATCTATGTCTTTTCTTGTAGTGATGTAGCATCCTTGGTAGAATATTTGTACTATTTGACAGGTGTCTAAACCATGTTGCGGACATCCTCTTAATAACTTTCCAAATCTTGTCCACGCCTCATATAGAGTTTCATTTGGCTTCTATGTGAACGTAACAATTTCTCCTTGAAGTCTTACGGCTTTAGATGCTGGAAAGAATTGTTTAAGAAATTTTTCAACTAAAACGTCTCATGTATCGATCGCCCCTTCAGGTAACGATTCCAACCAATCTTTGGCTTCTCCCTTTAAAGTCCAGGGAAATAACATGAGATATATCTATTCATCCTCTACTTCTCGGATTTTAAATAGAGTGCAGATCCTATTAAAGGTACGAAGATGTTCATTTGGATCTTCCTTCGGCGCACCACTAAATTGGCATTGATTAGTCACCATGTGTAGAATTTGTCCTTTGATTTCATAATCTGGCGCATTAATGTCTGGATGAGTAATTGCGTGACCTTGGCCAGTGCGTTTAGCTCTCATTCGGTCTTCCATACTTAAAGGTTCCAGATTCTCCATAATTGAATTTGTTGAATCGGAATCACTAGAGGATTCTGATTTAATGGTTCGTTCCTCAACAATCTCTGTTTGAATGATTGGTGGTTCCGGAGGAAAATTTAATGGTTCAGGATCTATGAATTGTCCCTGAATATTCTCCGGATTCTCAATTGTGAGGTCGGGTTCAAAAAATGGATTATCGGAAATTTGAACTGGAGTACTTGGTCGACTTGATGACGATTCTAAAGAAAAATCAACGACGGTAATATTAGCTAGATGTCTTGATCTGGTTACAGGTGGTGAACGTACAAAAGGTGGTGAACGTCTTGCTCGGTGCATTCACTGAATATCCTATTAGTTTTTAAAAAGGAAAGAAAAATTATATAAGTTATCCAATTAATAGACTTTTCTGATTTTGCTCACGTTTCGAATAGCCAAAAGATGCAGCAGAGGGGCAGGATTCGTTTGGTCTCAATATAATTGAAGACTGTTTGGCTCCAATAACCCGGTCCACGTACAAATCCAACTATTACTACGAACCAGAAAATTTTGATGTCTATCAATTTAACCACTTAAAATAAATTTTCGTAATTTTAAGAAATTTAGATAAGAAGTAGAATAAAAATCTATGTCCTAAAACTAGAATGGCGAGAAATAAGAAAGAAAAAGAGCGCGTCGAAAAAGGTCGAAAAATAAAAATAAGAAAGAAAAAGAGTGACTTATAGAACTTAAAAACACTCGACTAACCCAACCTTATTACTATCACTAACTTAAAATTATAATCGCAAATTGAGATTACTAATTGGAATGATAATTGATACATAGGTAAAAGGCGTCTAAAAATATTAAAGCTTACAAGTAAAACTATATCCCAAATGGCAATATCTTAAAAAGGTACTAAAACTTAAAAAGGCGTCGCAAAATTCTAAAGTACTTAAATCTTAGTCTAAAGAAAAAGCACTTAAGGGATTTTACGGCAGAGCCTAAAAATCTAGAAATAAAAATAACTATGGCAAAAAATTATGTCTTAAAACTAAATACGAGCAAAAAATACAAAAGTTACGCTAAAACAATTAAAAAGGGACAAAATATAAAAATATACTAAAAGTAGTAAAAAGGACAATTTTTATAAAAATATTATTTTTATATTATTTATTTTATAAAACTATTAATTTTAAAATTTAATTAAACTAATTAAACTAAATATATTAAATCTAAAAACTAATAACTAATTAAATAATAAAACCTAATTAGGGTTTATTAAATAATAATAATAATAATAATAATACCCGTAATT